>NC_142089.1:78636254-79308129 GCF_054644295.1 Miniopterus natalensis
CCACGACTCACCATCCCTGTGAATTTGCGCAAGTTCTTTTACCTGTTGGGGCCTCAGCTTCATCTTCTGTAAAATGCAGATAATCCTGACCTTAAAAGGTTGTTATAGGACAACATATTTAAGTGAGAAAATGCAAATAAAGAATCTACTGTTACTCCCAGAAATATCAGTTATGCTGTTATCCACGGGCTCTGAGCTAAGCACTTCTGTGCACCGCTCTGTTTACCCTCACTGCGGGGAAGAGGGAGTCTCTCAGGCTCTTTGTTTCCATTCTGAGGGATATCTCCAGAGCAGCACCTCTAGCCTCTGCTCCACCTCTTAATCCTCTGCACAGAAAAGGAATCCCCAGTCCAATCACAGCATGAACTTCTGTAGACCCAAAGTGAGTTGGCCAAAACCTAGATTTGGGTGTCTGGGGAATAAGGGGTAAGACTCGTAATCCAGTCTGTTCTCACAGCCAGGCTGCGCATGACTTTATCAGTAATACGCATATTATTTCAGCCTCCATCTGTCACCCTAGGTCATGACTGCCTGCCATGAACTGCTTCTACTTAGGAAGTTTTAATTTGAGATCATCCTACGTGGTTACTTTGATCTCTGAGTTTGCAAGGCCACCACGCAGGCATCTCCTGAGCTTGTCAGGTTTAGTATGCGGCCCCTTTTCATCCACACCTCTGGGCTTTCAAAGCTGAATGTTCTTTTCCATCCTCAGAATTCCCCCTACGGAAAAGTCTGAGCAGCTGGGGTGAGACTCAAGAAGGCCCACCATGGACTTTAGAATAACCCAACATTGCTTAGATGTTTTCTCTCTAGTATGCTTCTCTAGTTTTCATTTCTCAAAGCTAGCAAAAAGTTGCCAGATTATGAAATACTTTCTGAAGTCTGTAACTCTGAGAATTAGCTCACCCTTATAATAGCACCTTATTGCCAACCAACCCTAGTTACGGCCAGTCAGGGAATCACGATTCCCATGGGAACAGCAGCATGCCCTTTGTTGTATCTGTGTGCATTTTTACATGTGACACAGTGGTGCCACATTACACACTCACCCATGACTTTATTCATTAGTTCTATAGGTAGCTAGAAATTAATAAAGGAAGGGACCAAAGGGTATTAGACATTATTAAGTATAATCAACTGGGGAGCATGAGTTTGCTTGTTTTGACAGTGGGGAAGGGCACGTAACAAGAATAGAGCCACAGTTTAATAATCACCTTACTAACAGTAGATAAGAATTTTCTTACAGACCCTGGGAAACTGGAGGGTGAGACAAGGCTGTAAAAAGATAAGATGCCTCAATGGGTCCATTATTCAGAAAGAAATACATTTTGAGAACAGACCAGGCACAGGACACGCTTTGATTAGGTTGCTGTGCCTGGACCCTGACCCCCTCCGGGAGTTTGCCTCAGGAACGCTGACCATTCTCCCGTCCCAGGAACGGGCTGAGCTGTTTGTAACATCATAGAAGATTAGCCACCTGCTGTCAGACTCTGAGCTCCTGAAGGCCGGACTGCAGACCCTCCCCCTTTCCCTGTTACACTTGCAGCTGGCAGCTGCCTGTAGTTACCTTCTTTCTCCCTCTCCCCTCTCCCTCCCTCTCCCCCCTCTCTCCAGTAACACTGGTCCACTGGTCTAGCAGCCACCTGGGGCCCGTGGCAGATTGTGCAAACTCCAAAAGACTAAGCTTTAAATATGAAGCAGACTCCACATTGGCCTTTGTTTTGGCCTCGATGAAGACAAGATTGGACATTTTTCATGGTGGGGTGGAGGGAGACGGGACATTGGAAGCCCACAGGCAGCCTTCTACTTCCACGTAAATCTTGCCACACCACACTCTCCCGTGCGTGGGTCTGTGGAATGCTTTCCTCGTGGTCCTGTGGAAGAACACGATTTCACTGGCAGTAATTCTACAGATATTTGAACACCTACTACATACTGAATTCTAGGTACACAGTGCTGAGCAAGTCCAATATAATTCCTCCCCCCACTGAGCCGGCAGTGATGTGGGAAAGATACAAATAAAATATTCAAATCTTGCGGCATATTGTGCTCTTAATGATTATTTTCACCACATTCCTTCACCCGGTGACATCCTGCCATTCACAGGGATGAACATAAGGCCTGTCATGCCTAAAGGTTAATTGTCACAAATGAACAGAAGACAGGATGTCAATTCGTGGCCTTTAAGTTCAAAAGCTGTATTTGAAGGGTGGGGGGTGGGGAGGCAAAAATTGGGACGGGCACTTGTTAAGTCAATTTTCTCTTGCTTGAGGGGAGATAAAAGCCACCTCTGGGCTCAGAAAAAGGCGAGTGGAAACTGAAACAGAAGAATTAGGTAATGGTAAGGGCTTTGAAGAGGGTTCTACAGTCCTACAAACCCCACAACCGCTGGGTAACACGAGGAGGAAGAAGGCCGTAGAACCCTAGGGGAGTCAAGGGACTAAACGAAAAGAGAGCTTGCCCACTGCGCCTCAAACCTCGGGCCTGAAGGCCTTGCAGGAATTCTCCACCCAGCAGGAAATGGCAGCACAGTGAGGACCATGAGCTAGTTTTCTGTGCCCAGGGTGGCATGGGAGAAAAACCCAATGTGGCCCCAGAACAGAGAGGATCCTCAGACCCAAAGGAGATCTGCAGGCATGGTCAGCACCCAGGTAATATCCTACAAGGGAGGAGGCCAGGCAGGTAGCCCAGCACCCGGACAGCAGCAGTACAGCGTGTGTGCTAGTGGATGCCGAAAGGACTGACAACTCCCCTGATGTCACGAGGATGTCTCAGGCCCAGGAGTCAGAGGGGAAGCGAAGAATCCAAATGTGTATGTCAACTTTGTTTAATTTAATCAATTCAGAAAGACTGGCTGAATTGGCAGTTAAATTTTCCCTTAGTTAGTGGAATTGACACCATTGTAATTAACCTAGTTACTAATTGATTAACAGGAAAGGAGCAAGGGGGAAGGCCAGATAATACAGGCATGCCAATTGTGCTAGGAAGCTGCAGTTTAACACGCTCCAGGTCTGTTCCCCTCAGATCCTGGGGGAAGGGACTGGACAAAGAAAGAATAGGTGCATGCCCAATAAAGTCTAAATGATGCCGAAAGGTGATTTCCTGTCAGTCACACCTGGGAGCAGGTCACTGGCCAGGATAGGTGCGGCTACTGCAAGGGCATGAAATTTGTGATCCATAAGCTCCTGAACCAAGGGAGTTCTGTCCCTTCTCTCTTGACCCTTCCATCTTGCTGCTGGAGCCTGACTCCTGGCTTGCAGGACTCTCATGCTCTGCACTCCCCACATGCCCCACAGCCACGTGGACCCCACACACAATGGACTGATGGACTGGAACCAGTCTGATGCTGAGCCGGACCCAGCTCCACCATGGAACAGAAACTCTGGACACTGGCTTTGCTTTTAGCTCTACTGAAACCTCAGCTGCACCTTTTTCAAAACTGGTTTAGGGGAAATGTGACTTTTGAAACCCAGGGATGTAATTCCACGCAAATAAAGCTTTCTACCACACATCATCCCCCTGTGGGGGCCTCCGAAAATTCTTATTCCAGTGGTGCCCCGAGAACCCCACTCTCTCTAGCAACAGAGAAAGACCATCCATGCAATTCTCTGGTAACAGAATGGGCTCTCAAAATACAGCTGAAGTTGATTTAGATAAAGTTTCATTTTTGAACACGTGTGGGTGGGCTGAAAATCTACCTGCTACATAAATGTCTGGCTGTAACTGTGCTGTTTTCTATCCTCTGAAGCCTCCCCCGTTTACATCCACAGCCTGGGCTTCCTCCTGAGCTGCAGATCCACACGTGCTCCTGTCTGTGTGGCGTCTCCGCTTCCAGGTTTTCTAGGAATCTCAAACGTCACGTATCCACACAAAAACACTGTTACCCTCTTTCCCTTAGTCTTCCCTATAAGTAAACAACACAACCATCCCCCAGCTGCCCAGGTCAGGAACGGTGCTGAGGTGCTTAACTCTTCTTTCCACTTAAACCCATATCCACTCCCAACCACCATCCCGAACTTGGCTTTGGCAGCCCTGACTCTAAAATATATCTAAACTCGAACGACTGGCTGCCTTCTGGGCTGCCCCGCGTGGTCCGAGCCCCCTCACATGTGCCCCTCGGCATGGTCTCCTGGCTTCTGTCCTGCCTCCCCTCTGTCGAGGCCCGAGGCAGCCATATAACTTCTAAACTAGGGATTTAAGGCGGCTGGTTCCCTGCTCTCCTTTCTTCTTCCCTCATTTAAGACATATATGGCCTTGGTCTCCCAAGACTGTGTCTCTGGCCTCATTTTCCCACCACCGCCCTCACCCTCCTCTCCTCCCAGCCCCCTGCCCCAGGGACACACTCAGCTCCCACCCCAGCCCCGCAGGCTGTCGCAGGGCCCCTCCTTCTGCCCAGAGCAACCTCTTCTAGAAACTGGCCTGGCTTCTTCCTGTTCTGTTGCAGTCTCGGCTCCACTCAGAAAGGCTCTGCCCTCCCCTCCCTGTTCTCAGTGGACACTGACCACCAGCAGGTAGGTTCACTTGTTACCACCTTTTTTCGCCAAAGGGCGGATGCTCCAGGAGGGAGGCCGTCCTTCCTCAGTGCCCGGAACAGTGTTGGCACCTGCAAGTGCTCGGCCACTCACAGCAGAGGTCGGAAGGAAAGACATGAAGACTGTAAGACGACATTCTTTGGGGCATAACTTAGATTGGGGACCCTGAGAAGGTCCTGTGGAGGCAGCGAAACTGAAGCTGAGCACAAGCGGATGAGGAGGCGTTCGGGGCTGGCGCTTCCACCTGGAGAAACGAGCTGCCCGGCCAGGCGGGGAGGAAGCTGCAGCGCTGCACCAGGCACTGTCCTCGGGAAGTGACAGGGATGTACAGATGTTCCTTACGAAGATCAGACCTCTTGTCACTGACTCTCCGAGCACAGCAATACGGGAACGCTGGCCTCTAGGAACCACGTGGCCAGGAACTTGGGAGAACACCATCACTTTGGTTTGTCCATCACATCTGGTGACATAAATAGCGAGCATGTCACAATCTCAGTCTCCCCACCAGGGGTCAGTGCAAAGCTCGGCTCACAGACTGCATTACCCAAAACAACCACATGCAACTGAGACATGGGAACTCAGAAGCACTGAGGTAGGGCAGGAAGAAGTCGGGGAAATCCAGACGATGGAAGTAGGAAACAGTAGCTGACATCCTCTCACCTGAGCCCCCACCTCCGGGCATGATCAAAGGGAATAAGTTTATGGCAGGAAAGCCCAAGTGGGGGTCGCAGAAATCAACAAGAAGGGCTGGTCAGAACCAGACCATTCCAACATGGGCAAAAACTGACCAAGACGACACCAAAGCTCATCAGGTTACAGGATAGCAAGAAGCTAGGAAAATTCCAGGGCGGGAGGAATGGGGAAACTGAGGCAGGAGAATGGGAGAGGGCCGAGCAGTTTGGACAGCCTGCAGCTGCCTAGTAAATAACCGGCCATTATCTTCCCCCAGCCAAGGATGCTAGAGAGCAAATGGTTAATATCTCTCCAAAGACAGCAGAGGGGAGGGGAAGGGAAGGAAGGGTGCAGTCTTAGCTCATCCGCCTCCCTGCACAGAAAAGCCAGCAGTCTTGGGGCTTAGCAAGGTGAAACTGCCAGTGTTTCTCACCAATTCTGGGAAGGCCACAGCAAAGTAGAAGGGGGGTCTTGAAAATTAATCTGTAGCAAGATATTCGGCAGAAGAATTTTAACATCTATACACAGAAAAGTATATAAGGCAGGAACCCCCCCACTCCACTTGCTCCTAGGAGGAGCCTTGACAGCCCATCCACACTTTATGCCTGATGATAGATTTGCTTGTCTTGCTCCTTTAATAAATTTGCATGTTTTACTTTCTTAATAAATTCACTTTAACACAACACAATTATCTGGAGTCACTCATTAGAATTCATTCTTATGAGCATGACAAGAATCCAGGAGGGGACATCCCTCTCCCTCCGACTAAGGGGCCTGTCCCATAACACCCCTCTGGTGCCTCAAGAGGTGCCTATAGCAATTCTCCCATCATCATAATGAAAACTGAACCACAAGTGGAAGGGGCTCTGAGGGGGACAAACGCCAGGATACTTCCAGAGGGACCTCAGGAACAAGGCCCCTCCCAACCAGAAGGTGGAGTCAGAATCTGACACCCTAAAGATTGGAGACAACTCCCTCCTACCCCCAAAACACATAAAATCCAAAGAAGTAACTGACTGAGGGTGCAGACTCTCCAGATGGCCCTGGTCAGCTCTGACGCCTGCTTCTGGCTTCTTTCCCAGTGATGCCTGAGCCCTAGCTTCTTTCTCCCCTTGAATAAAATTTCCTTTATTTTTGCTCCAACTCCTTCTTAACATCCTTCCTCCTCCTCGGGCAGATCAAGGACCTGGAGGTCGCCTGCCTTGAAAGGTGGGGACCATGCTGGGCAGGGCCCAGGCCCAGGCCCAGGCCCAGAAGTGGTCCAGTAACAGTATGACTTCTGGATGTTTATTTTAGAATTAGGAAGGAGAGAGAAAAGTGAAAATAATAATATATACACATCCACCCAGCTTTAAATGATAGCACAAATGTTCTCAGCAGAGCCAACCGTTTCAAGTCAACACACTGAGGAAGCACCAATGCCAATGCTGGAGGCCCTGCTCTGCTCCTGAGAGGGGAAGCCTAACTCCTGAAGTTCAGGGACAGAAGCTAAAGGAGGGATGGAAGGGTGAGACCACAGTCGTCTAAATCATCAGGAGCTGAACTTGAAGCTAACCTGGATGACACAGGAAAATGGCTCATCAAAGGCGATGGGAGATGCTGACTGAAAATGGTGTGTTTCTGAGATGACTTCATGAATCATAAAATCATTCTGATGAATTCTGGTCCAATATCTATGCTAAACAGCTACTCCCCAGCCCAGCTCACCCCAGATCCCCTTCCTTACTGTTCTAATTTCTATCTAGCCTGCAAGAGCTCTTCTATGAAATTTTTTAATGAGTCATGGCATTTAAGGTGTTCATCTACCCTTGATGGGAACACACACACACACACACACAAACAGCACTGTGCCTGATGGTGGTCATTAAAGGGGCAACACAACAGTCTTCTTTCATGATCCTAAAATTTGGTGGAAATACCTACTAAAGTTGTCTTCGTAGTACCGGTGTCAGCCAAGAATACTTGATTAGTAAATAAAATTTATGTTCATTTATTTGTATTTCTTACTCATGTAAATATACAAATAGTATTACAATTAGGATATCTGTATCTAATTTCCATGCTGAGTAAATGAAAGTTCTGTAGCAGGAAAAAAAATCGCTGATCCAACATTTATTCACTCAACAAACATCTCTTATAAGGCACACACTCAGACATAAAATCATTAGTAATCACACCATATATCACATGCAGTTTAAATGAGATGCTAACAGCACCGCATCACAGTAAGGAAACAGCACTCATCTTTATTTTGCCTCTCGCTCATTTTACTTCTGCTCCTGGCAAGTTTAAATAAAGGCTTTCTTTCCTTTGCTCCACAGATGTGTGCAGTAGCCATACCACACTGACTTAGCACAGCATTAACCACGGTACGAACATACACTCTCCAGACTGCGTTTTGGAAAAAGAAAACGTTTATGATCTCTATCTCAGAAACACTAAATTCATCAGTCTAAAATTATTTAAAATGTCAGAGGAGTTTGATAAAAAACTCTGCATCTGGAATTCATTTCTGAACCACGCAGAGTTGTTACTTTGAAGTCAAAGGAGAACACTCTCAAATGCGTTCTGCTCTCAGAGTGCAGAGCCCAAGCCGGGCCACGTGTGCCTACTGCGTGTTTACCCTGCGCTGTGGGCTACAGAGCATTTCTGACATGCTCGCCCTTCTCATTTTATTAAAACTTTTAGCCCCAATTCTACCAAAATACCCTTTCAAAGGGAAAACACTGAGAAGCATGTGCACAGACAAATGTAACTTTATTATGTGTTACTTTTTGACCCAGCCATTCAACAGAGGCAGGTCATATAAGAAAAACATGTTTCTAGACACTTTGCAGCCGGGAAAAGTGACTCAACTCAAGAGAAAACAAAAAATTGAACTGTTTTATATCTAATTAACTTGACGGGTAAAATACATTTCTATTTTTCCCAACCCTCAATAAATGGAAATGTGTTATTTTATTTGTCTTGGAAAAGCCAGAGAACATGAAGTCAGTGGTGATATTTCCTCCCTCCATCCTGGCGACTCGGGAGCCCTGGCAAAAGCTGGGATAGACCAAGGAAGAGCCCACAGTCTGGGGAAAGAAAGTGTCCCCTGTAAGCACTAGTTAGAGATGGACACAGAATGAGAAGACAGGTTTCCTGGCTGGAGCTCCTCCCTCTCTCGTCCTGTCTTGTTCTCTCCATTAAGTGATGGAAAGAGACTGCGCACTTAAAACCTATAGAAGTCGAGGCTGCTGGCAACGCCCTCCCTTGTTATCTAATGATACTAAATAGATTGGATCATGGATTTTGCTTCCAGAGTCTTTTTGAGTTCTGTAGCTGAACAGAACTCTGCAGAAATTGAGAATGGGAAGACTTAAGATTAAAATTACTACACTGTAAAGTGTGTAGTCATTTCAATGAAGTTCAAAGTAACTTGGGGGGCATGGTGGCCCTCTGTTTAAGGCACAATGTTTCTGAGGTGGACCCCAGAGAAGATCACCAGGAGGTGGCATCCTGGACACGTGGGCAGTACCCCCTACGGGCACTGTGTTCCCACAGAAAATACACAGGCAAATTCGAGAAGCCTGGGCCCCTCATTTCCTGGTGCTGGGACCTGGTACTGTTTAATTAACCTCTGCCATCCTCAGTTCTCTCAGCTGTAAGATAAGAAAAGTAATGAACTGCTCTGAACATCACACACGGTCACTGTGGGGATGGATAGAGACTGCATGTGAAGTGGAATAAAGCTAGGAATAAACAGCTATTACTATTACGCATGTGTCCTTTCTTCTTATTGGTGAAGACAGCGCAGAAACTACAGAGCAGTAACATTTTCCAGTGTGGTCCCCGGCGCTGCCTCCGAATCTTTATGGATGTACAATGAAATGAAACTTCCCGGGGCCTGTCCCAGGCTTGCTGATCAGATCCGAGGGGCAGGCCCAGGAGCCTGCATGCTGGAAGCTTCCCTTTGGCTGCAGGGCTTGGAAGAGCTGCTGCTGAGCGAGTGAAAGCCAGAGAGGGCAGTGAGAATGGACCCTGCCTTCAACACGTGCCTCAGGTGGGAGCCTGGCAGGAATCCCCAGACCACCCACCGACGCTGGTCTGACCGTAATGCCCGAATTTCTGTCACCTCCACCAAAGCAACCTCCAGCAGAACCCGAGCTCTGAGACAGCACGCAGCGCCAGGCACCCACCGATGAGCCTCTGCAGGGCTGCTTTCTCTACACGGAAACTGCAGCTGTCGCTTTTTCAAAGCCAGCTTAAGCATCATTCTCTGACATCCCTGGCATTTCCTGGGCTACCCCAGCACTGCACACATACCTACTTCTCCCTCAGGTAGAACTCTAAATGACCAGTGGCTGGCACGTACTTGACTTTAAATACTTGATGTACAAAAAGATGAATTGAAACAACAGTATTACTTATACCTAAAAAAACTTACTATATCATTTTACACTATTTCCTTTGCAAAATGTATTCATATGGAAAAAATTAATAAGGAATTGAGTCACAAACACCTACCTTCAAATACTTAAGAAATATAAGTTTCCACATTATTAGCTCTAACAAAGCGAGCAAGTTATTAAACCTCACATCAGTTTCAACTGCAAGACTGAGTTAGTATCACGCAGCCCAGCTGGCCTCTAAGGGGATTTTAACTGACCTCTACATGAAAGTTAATTAATGTACTGCCAGTCACAGGTGCTGAGGAATGGTCATTCCCTTCTTCTCACTCTCCTTTTTCATACATCCTAATGGTTCTGTGATGGTCTACAATAGCCACCGCTTGCAACAAATCTTCCAAAAGAGACTGCTACATGAAACTTCATTCCTACTCAGTCCTGTGCTGATAAATGTTTTACAACTGGCTTCCAGTGAAGGGGTGGGGGGAGGAGACCTGGTTTTTAGTCTCTGCCCATTTCTATGGTGTAAATAGTTCCACTGACGCCCATTCCAATGACCAACGTGACATCACGAACACAGGTGGGAAGAGATATGTAGAAGCCCACCACCATGTTGATACAGACAATACATGGGCACAACTTAAGGCAACAGGCACAGGAAAATGTAATGCAATAATCACTAAATAATGATTTCTGAGAATTTACTATATTTTTAATATAATTTAATAACTGTCTCACAAAGTTCCTGAAAATTTATAAGCTAGCTCCAGCATACCACTGTCCCTTACCCCATGGAGAAAACACTGCCTACACAAGGGAATAATTCCAGGGCCTAAGATTTTGAAGCCTGGCAAGAGGGATTTATTTCTGCAGGGCCCTTGGAATAGATGTAGAAAGTAGATGCTGAGACTTCCTACAAAGGTGAAATATGAAAACAAAATAGCACGTGTCTGTGTAGCACTCAGTGCCCGTGTGCATTGGTCCTGCTGAACAACAGCCTTAGCTGTGGAGATGTGGGCAGTGCAGGCAGGAATGGCACCAGGTGTCAGACAAGTGGGGTCAGATCCAACCTGGGTCCAGTAACCTCAGTACTTGAGTTCTGGGTAGGAAAGAATTCAGAGTCAAGACTCAAACTATAAGAGAACATTTATTTGGAAAATCAAAGAGGAAGTAGTAATTCGTAAAAGAAATGGGCTTAGAAAACAAGTTATAGAGGCAAAGGAAGGGCCCATGGAGCTTGGTCATGAGGAAGGTAATGGTAATGCATCTGGGGGGAGAGGGGTGGGGGAGAATGGAGGTAAGCGCACAGGCATGCTCCCGGAAGGGAGACTGCGCTGGGTCTTCCATCCTAAGGGTTTTAAGGATAGAGATTTTAGGGGAGGTCCCAGGGGAAGATCTTAATAGAATATTCAGCAGCTTTCCAGGTGTGTCCTTTCAGGGTGTGGGTTTCCACTGATTGATTGGTGGGGGCAAGGGAAGGGGGTCTTTAGTCGATGCAGCCGGTCCTGAGGTCACCTGTGGCATCACCTGTCCAGTTTTGCTGCTTCTCTGAGCCTGGAGCTGAAACACAACTGAGGCCTAGATGTTATCTCTAGGGAGGAAAGGTCAGGGGATCTAAAATGCATGACCGGTGATATGAAAGAGTGAGGAGTCCAAACTGTACGACCAGCGATATGGTAGGGGAGGTAAGTTCAGCATGGGAAAGAGGTCCCACCCTACAACTGTCTTTTGCTAGGCACCCAGGGCTTTCTGCCCTGGTGACCTTCTGTACCTGGCCCATCGTCCTTACTCTGCTCATGTCTGTCTAACTGCCGACCCAGGGAGAAAGGTCTGTAAAGCTTAATACAATGTCAACACCCAGCCAACGTGAACGGCGACAATGAAACTGACTTATTCTGGCTCTTCTCTCCATCCTGTCCTTATTACATACATATGTATGTCTTTGTTTTATCTTAGGTACATTCTAATTATGAGACACTGTGCTATGACGTGACAATTTCTAGTAGCCGTGTCCGACGTGCCAATCCCACTTCCGCAGGAGGAAACTGAGGTGCAGAGGGCTGTAAGTTGGCTGTTAGGAAGGAGAGGTGGAGGCAGAGGCTGCGTCTTACATCTCTATGAAACCACTTTGCTCTTCAAAGCCCGAAAGGCACTGTTTTATCTGCTTACTTATTTGCAGACACAGAATTATCACAGAAAGAGGTAACAAGATATATTGTGACCTACACAGTTTGTTTTGCACCTTGCTCAGTTCCAGACGTGACATCCAATGGCTCTCGCTTGCACCTGCATTAGGTTGTCTTCCAACAATAGAGGCATCTTGTTTGAAGACTTGCTCAGTAGTGGAAGTGTGGGAATGACTTTTAAGCAATGACTGAGTGGTACTACGTGAGCCATAAACAGGGATTCATTTAAACATAAGAACAACTGATATGTCTGCTAACAGTGTTGCCTCAATTTAATGATGAGGAAACCAGTTCCTTGAGGTAAGAACCCATTAGCCATCACTAGGGCCAGCTTCATGGGCATGTGCCTTACGTGGTCCCACAGGCCCACAGTCAGAGGGGCCACACTTGCTTTCATGCTCTGCTGTCCCTGTGAGTTTGTGTTGTAGGTGAGGTCCTATGGGACAACGAAGCATGTGCACCAGCAGAGCAGATGCCTATAACACGTCTGCAATACGGTGGCCACCACTCCTGCTGCCCTGTCCTCATATAGCCACAGTGTTGGTGACACTTGGTGAACACAGAGTCCCAGTGAGCTCACAAGCCTGGGAGTCAGCAGGTGTTGGGTGAGAGCCCTGGGGGCACAGGGAGCCCACAGGCCTGGGAGTCAGCAGGTGTTGGGTGAGAACCCTGGGAGCACAGGGAGCCCACAGGCCTGGGAGTCAGCAGGTATCGGGGTCAGAATCCTGGGAGCACATTCCCCTGCAGCTCGGCGGGAGATCTGACAGCCTCCAAGGGGCTACGTTTTGTTAAAACCAGAAGTTGCTTCAGAAGCAATATAGAGAAAGCGATGGTGTTCTCAGAAACACATTCAACCAAGACCCTTAAGGTGTCCTTTTTTATTCCCCTGTACTAGCCATGCACAGTGCTGAACATGAAGACGGGGAAGGAAAGTCCCTCCTTACGGATCAGAAGATGAAGATCGAGAGCTTGGAGAGCGCTTGTACCGTGGAGTAAGGCAACCGCGGCGGAGTTAGTTTGAGGCCTGGCTCTGCTGTTCTGGTAGGAACAAAACACACAGGCATGTGCCTGTTACAAGGTCCATATGGTGTAATTTCGGTGAGTCCTCATGGAAGTTAAATGCTCTTATGTTTGCATTTAAACCAGCACTGCACAGTACAAAGATGAAGATGAAATGCATGCTAATATATAAATCTTATAGTTTCTTCTCTTAAGACGATATTGAAAACACCATTACTAGGCAAGAGAGAAAAGAAAGGGAAGGAAACAGGGTTTTGTTTGGTATCAAGGTACTTTTATTGCTGCTTTTTGAACAAGGGGTCAGCACTTCAATTTTGCCTGGGGTCCCTCAGCCAGTCCTGGACATCACACAGCTTGTAAGTGGCAGGGTCACCTTGGAGCCCAGGCTGAACGCACCGAGCCTCTGCTTCCGCACGGCAGGCTCAGCAGCCCGCTAAAAGCCGTGCGGGCCACACAGTTTCAGGACAATCTTGTCATTAGTCTGTTGTTAGCAATCGGGACACCTGGCAATTAATTGTTTATTCCCTTTGGCTTTTCTTGTTTTTTTCCTTCCCCTCCCTCCTTCCCTCCTTCCCTCCTTCCCTCCCTCCCTCCCTCCCTCCCTCCCTCCCTCCCTCCCTCCCTCCCTCCCTCCCTCCCTCCCTCCCTTCCTTGTTTTCTCTCAGTCATTTAAGCCATATTTTCTCTACTCACTGGGCATGTATTCACCCTGTATCAGGAACATACAACTCTGTTACCCAACAGTATCTCAGCAAAGCCTCCAATTTTAGAGACAGTGACGCCTCAGTCATTTCTAAGATCCTTAAAAACAAATCAATGATGAGTTTTATGAAAACTTAAAGTCTTTCAGCTTCTCTCTCCAGTCCTTAACCTCCTCTACACCCAGAGGCAGGCGGAACCTCTGAAAGGCAGCTGGCTGGAAGGAAGGGGGGAGAAATGGGGTGTGTTTGCCGAGCAGGCACTTGGTTCCAAAGAGGGCTTGTTCCCTAAGGCCAAAGGCGGACCAGCAGCAGCAGATTAAAACTCTGAGTACTTGAGACCCAAAGAGGACTCAGAGTCAGGAAATTTCATCCCATAATCCTCTGCGTCCTCAGGACCCCTGTGCTACAGTCCGGGTTGTAAGTTACATCAACCCTAAGTCAAACAATAGAAAGCGAGCGACAGCAAACAAACATTTACAAGGACTGCTCAAGGAAGGGCCCAAAACACTGCTATTCACGCAGCAACTGCACTTCCTTTGACTATTGTGTTGTGTTCTAATGATAACAGCAACAAATGTACCCTCGAGCCCAGTACAGACATGCTGGTGGAATGTAAAATACTGTTTGTCAAAAAAGAACCAGACCGTTTACTCTCATTTCCAGAGGAGGAAACTGGGATCTAGAAGAGGGGTAACGTTTTCCTATTTTGTTAGAACAAAAAGTAGAAAAGAATCAGAGGCTTAAATGTAAAATGCAAACTATAAACCTCTTAGAAGGTGACCAGAAAAACCTCTGAGATGTCAAGTGAAATGACACCTGCGGGAGAGTGAGAGAGACAGTTAACCTGTTGGTAGCTGTGGGCCGGCTGACAACACACTCCCATTCCTGTATCCTGTTGGCGCTTTGGATCAACTCCAAGGGGGCTAGTTCCAGATTGTCTAAAGAGAGTGACCCGGGGCTGCCGCATCCCAGGAGCCTCAGCTTCCTGCTCACACATGAACTGTCCAGACTATTGGGGCACACGTTCTTCCTTGCAGACTGCACCTGTCCCAGAACCAGCCCCGCTTCACCCTCTCCCACCCCTTCATCTATAGGTAATGTGGATTCTTTCTAGACAACTTACTTAGGTCTCCCCGCTGCTGGCTGTATGACACATCTCCCCAACCACAGGATGGCAGCAGGCCTCTCTTTCCATCCAGCCAAGCTGCCAGAGGTTAGACTTCATGCCCCAGGACCTGCTCATTTCCTTGCTGGCAATGTCCTAATAAGCCCTCTCTTTCAAAAAGGCTCTCAGCCCTGGCAGTTAAAATTTATGTTTAACAAAGATAACACGAGGGAAATCCTAGATGACTTTGGGTATGGTAAAGACTTTTAAGATACAACACCAAAGGCTGAGTCATGAAAGAAATAACTGGTAGGCTGGACTTCATTAACATTAAGCTTCCACTCTCTGACAAATACTGCCAGGAGAAGAAGACAAGCCAGAGTGGGAGAAAATATCTGCAAAAGAAACATCCGGTAAAGGACTGTTATCAAAAATGTACAAAGAACTCTTAAAACTCAAGAAGAAACCACCTTATTGAAAAATGGCCAAAGACCTTAACAGGCACCTCATCAAAGGAGATATATGGGTGACTAATAAGCACACAGAAAGGTGCTCCACATCAGACTTCATGAGGGAAACACAAATTAAAACAACAATGAGACATCACCACACAGCCATCAGAATGACCCAAATTCAGAACACAGCACCAAAGGCAGCCAAAATGTGGGGCTACAGGAGCTCTCACTTGCTGCTGGTGGGGACGCAGCAGTGCAGCCACTCTGGAAAACAGTTTTTCCATTTCTTACAAAGCCAAACATACTCTTACCATACTATAATCCACAACCACACTCCCTGATATTCATCCAAAGGTGCCGAACACTCATGTCCACACAAAAGCCTGCACACGGATACTTACAGCGGCTTTATTCATTACCGCCAAAATGTCCTTCAGTAGATGGGTGCAGAAATCAAGAGATCAAATCAAGACAATGGAATATTATTCGGTGCTAAAGAGAAATGAGCTAGCAAGGCTTGAAAAGACAAAGAGGAAACTTAAATGCCTATCACTAAGTGAAAGAAGCCCATCTGGAATGGTTACACACTGCGTAACTCCAACTATATGACGTTCTGGAGAAGGCAAAGCTATGGAGACAGTGGAGGATCAGAGGTTGTGGGAGGGTGGAGGGAAGGGGTGACTAGATGAGCACAGATCTGTTAGGGGAGTGAAACTACTCTGTGTGAGACTCTGTGTGAGACTACAGTGATGGATGCAGGTCCACACCCAGAGACTGTGCAACACCCCGTGAACCACAAGGAAGCTGGTGGGGATGCTGTGAGTGGGGGAGACGGTGCATGTGTGGGGGCAGAGGGTATGTGGGAAATCTCTGTACAGTTTGCTCAACTTTGCTGTCAACCTAAAACCACTTCAAAAGTCTTAATTTAGTCCGGCCGGCGTGGCTCAGCAGTTGAGCATTGACCTAGGATCCAGGAGATCCTGGTTCAATTCCCAGTCAGGACACACGCCTGAGTTTCAGGCTGGATCCCCAGTAGGAGGTGTGCAGGAGGCAGCCGATCAATGGCTCTCATCATTGATGTTTCTCTCTCTCCCTCCCACTCCCTTTTTCTTTCTGACAGCAATAAAGACATATTCAAAAAATAAAGCCTTAATTTTTTAAAAAAGTAGGGGAAAAAAGGAAAAAAAAGAGAAAGAATAACTCACATGAATCCCCCCTCCTCCCAGGGGAGGCCTGGAATTCGAGATTCAGTGTGCGGGCCCCAGGGCGGTGTCTCTCCTCTACAGTGTACAGGGAGCTTTCACCTACGGGCAACTCCAGGCCACATGGATTTCAGGTTAAATGCCCAATTCTGGCCTCAGTTACACTGAAAATAAACTTTTCATAGGCCAAAAATTTTTAGAATCTGCCATAATAAACTAAATATCTGTGTACAGCCCTGAAGCAAAGAAAACTGTCCTGAGAGCCTCGAGCAGAGCTTCAACAGTGCCTGCTGTTGATGGTCAAGCACCTCCCTGTGTCAGAGGAAGAGATGGGAGACTGGAAGCTGAAGAAAGGCGAGGAAAATCCAGTATTTAAAAAGAACTGTCACCAATCTAGCATCGATGTAGAGTTTGGGAGCTTAAGTGACAATTAGAATAAGCCAAATTCCTTCCATTCTTTAGAGGAAACTTTTTAATCTCAGAATGTTCCATGAATTTCTGTTTCCACATATGTTAGTATGGCTAGAGAGCAAGAATAAGGGAGCGCAATTTAAAAAACCCTGTTAAACAACTATTTGTTGAAAGAGTGCCATTATATTCTGCAGTGTCTGTAGTAAGATAAAAACGTAGCTGGTGGCAATCCATGGCTAGGTTGCCACAAACCTGTCTCTACCATGAAAGAAAGTCTCTTTCATTCAACAAACATCTAAGGAAGAAACTTGCCAGCCCCTGGGGACTCAAAGGTGAATTAGCTAAGCTCCTGGATCTAAGAATTTCGGGGGAGGGGTTGAAGAGGACTTAGGGGTGGGAACCAGAATATTCACAAGTACAAGACAGGTACCCCAGGAGCTGCACGCGGCACTGAGGAGGCCCCGGGAAGGAGCTCTGGACTCTGCAGAAGGAGCCACCCCGAAGGACGCCTTTCACCAGGTGCAGCCAGTGAGCTCGAGCGGCATCTGGGCCTCGGCAGCTTCCCTGGTACAGAGCTTTACTCTTCCATTCAGATAGTCCGGGAAAAGCCGCACTTGGACTCCTCTGTTGATGTCCAGCAAACAGAACACATCATTTCATTTCTCCAGAAGCCCCCAAACAACAACTTCCCTTTGAACTCAGGGGCACTGTTCCTGAGATCAGGGGCAGAGGGCCCCCGTACTGTGTCCTAGGTCAGGGAGGGGAGTCTGACAGGTTACAAAGTGCAGTCTACCATCCTTCAGGGTGCCAGGTACAATGCCTCCAACTCTCTCTTCCAAATAAAAGGTGGGGAAGATCTCACTTCCTGGTCCCAGCTCTCTGGGCAAAAGTGGGGTCTTCAAAGCTGTCCGTCGGGCCCCTCCAGAACTTTGAAGAACCCTGGAGAGGTAAGAAACAATTTGTTTGGTTTTAAGCCCTTCTTATTAACTTGACTGACAGCCGAGGTGGGATCCCAGGCTGAGGTTGACGCATCGGAGGGGCAGAGGGGGCCCAGCTGGGAGGCACCTCACCTCTGAGCCTGGGAGACAGATGGTCCTTTATTCATTCATTTGTGAAGACTGTACTCAGGCAGACCTCTGTGTTGAGCCATGCCCCACTTTTACCTGGCCGACCAATACAGGGACATGCGGTGTCTGTGAAATGGCCAGTGAGGAGAGGGAGGGAGAGCCAGCTCTGGACAGCCATCACCTGTCACCTGGGCTCACTGTGCTCAGCTGTTGTTTGGACGAGGAACTTTTCTGATCACCACATAGTGAGATCCTCCACCTTCATTTGGGGGGAGAGTTGAAGCCATTACACACGTCACCCTGAAGGGTGGTCGTCTTCCCCTCCCAGCGCACCGAGAGCAGGCCTTTCTTTCCGGAAGAATAAAGACAATTACTTGGGTGTGCAAACTGCACATTTAATAGTCACTCACCAAGAGGGCCTGAAATGTTAACCTGTCCAGTTACTTCAGAAAGTCATGACATGCAAACTAGGTCAATGCAAGCTTTCCTGTTAGATCCTTATTATTTATCACCAGCTTCTAGGAACCAACCAAGTTGTTCACTTAAAGGCTCACTGCTAGAGATTTAACCTTCAAAGAGTCTAAAGCAGTCAAAGAAAACAAGACCACCAAACAAACAAGCAGGATACCAGCCCCATTACTGCAGGCCCAGGCCAAGTTGACTCCCCTCCAGAAACCAGTTCCGATATCCGATGATGAGGAGTTTCCTGAAAAGTACAGCGTAAGTTGGTGAGTTGCTTTTATCACAGGGTTAGGCCTTCCCAGCTGGCACCAGAATTCCAAAACATAGTAAGAGAGTTTTCTAACCACATCCAGTTATCAAAAACCTTGTCCAGGACAATAACATAATTAAAAAGTACAGAGAAACCAACTGGCAATTCAAACCTTATTAAGCTGGCATAGCAGGGTGCATAAGGAACATTAAAAGGGCTTGGGGCATGCAGAGATCTGAAGTCATTAAGAAAAATGAAATAATTTTCATAGATTTTCAAAATGCAATAAATTACGGTAAGTACCAACAATCCCCAGATGCCCTGGGGCCCAAGCCAGACTTGGCACCGTAGACCGAGTATTCTGACTTGTACTCAGGGGCAGATCTGAGTTGACGCTGATGTGGAGGTTACCCACAGACGGCAGCACTGCTCCAGGGCCACAGTCGGCAGCACAGCTAATAGCCACACGCACGAAGTCATTAAAATCCACTCAAGTTGATTATGCAAGTGACTTAAAATGATTTCCACGGGTGAGAAGAAATCCAGACTTAGGTTTTCTTTTTACTCCCAAGCTGTCATGGCATCTTATGCATGTGTAAACAGAGCAATAAAATTGTTTGTTCAAATGCTCTATATATTTGAACTCTGCCTGCTCTCGTTCAATTCCTGCGATGTTCTGCTTACTAAAGAATCACTAAAGTTTCCTAATTTCAACCGCTGGTAACGTTTTTAAAATTTTTATTCTACTATTGGTTCAGAGCAAGGGAAAAAGTCCCTTTAATTAATGACACATCTCAGGCATGCCCCTCTCTCTCTAAATCAACCTTTTGGGAGATGGCAAAATTAAAGAGAAAACTCTCTTAGATCGTGGGGAGACATGCACAGCATTTAGCACTCAAGAGGGGGTGTATCTAGGAAGATACTTTGAAAATACACAAAGGTCCACATAAACTCCGACGACCCCAAATACAAGCTGACCCTCTGCCCTTGGAAGGGACATTGCAGCCCTGGCAGCTGTCTCCTGCACGGGGCACTGGTGGAAGGAGGTCAGGGGCATTCAGCAGACACCCACACTGAAGGCATGGCACAGCACCTCCCCCAGGCTTTCAACTAAGGTGTGAGCTGCCCCACCCGCACCTGGCTGGATTGAACTCAGGGTCCTGGCATTGCATTTACTGTTCTTCATGGAGAGCTGCTACTTTACCCTCTCCCTGGTCTAGAAGTACCTTTCTACATTTTAACATCTATTCATAGACGATTCGTGGTCAGGCAGAGAAAAGTGCAGCACAACCAAATGCTTCTGAGCCGTTCACTGAGGAGGGTCCTTCTTATCACACCAGGTGGGGATCCCGTATGTGGCTCTAACTGTTGGAATTTGATACATTTATGAATCTCAGACAAAGCACTTTTCTAATTCTCCCTGGACTGATCCTACCGAATTTATTTACTAATGACTACTTATCAATTACACGTGTTGCTCACTTCTGAATGCTCTCAGACATGAACGAAGATTCCCAACCACATTTGTAATAATTATGAAAATAAATGTGAATTTCAGGTTTTCTCTGTGAGATTCAAATTTCGCATGAGAATTGTAAGGCTGAGTTGTTTAACTGTGATTTGATAGGTTCTGCAACTTCAAGCACTTAAAGTCATGGAACATATCGTGGACATTAAGTGAGGACTTACTGCCTAGCTGTTAGGAAGTGGGAGTTAATAGTGCACCCATTTACCACAGGAGAACTAACGTAAACAAGAGCTAAGTTCCCCCAGCATCCCATCAACCTGCTAACGCAACCATGCGAATGAAACGAGGGCGTCCCGGGACCTCCAAAGTGACTTGCTACAATTCTAAAGATGATATAGGTAGAGAATGTCCTGTTACAAATGATCACTAGAGTTGGGGAGCTATGTACATGGAGATTCAACTTGACAGAAAACAGAAGACCCTCCCTCTCCCTTTACTTGTAGAGATAGTGCTGGGGAGTGAGTGGGGCAATGGTTTAGGTGTCACAGTGCTCTCAGCTCCTTTCGTTCAACTCTCAAGCGCCCAGTGAACACAGGAGCTCAGGTGTGCCAAGCAGCTGAGGCTCACAGGCCCAGGGACCTTAGGGTGAAGCAGGGGTGAGAAAGAAGCAAGCAGCCCGTCATAATATAGCGCAGAGAGCGCAACAATGGGCCATGCTTTGGTGCAGAAGACCATCATCGTGTGTGTGTGTGTGTGTGTGTGTGTGTGTGCACGCGCGTGTGCGAGCACTGGTGGTGGTGGTGGTGGGGTGTCTTGCTGACAGAGGGAAAAAGAACCAGGGTCATCCTGAAATTCAGCCTGATATGGTCAGAAAAAAGAGCCTCAATGTGGGAAAGTGGAGACAATAAGCCGGGCCCCTTGCAGAGGCCCCTGAGTTCTAAGACTTCCAGACCGTGTCCTGTGTGCAGTGGAGGGCGACTGGAGCGCGACTGGAGCATCCAAGGAGAGGAGACGCCAGATGACCAAGCTTAGGGCTTGGGAAGATGACTGTCTCCCAGTATGGAGAATGGGCTGGGGTGCAGATGAATGAGAGTAGATGGAGACACCTATAAGATGAATTTCTGGTGTAAAATGTCCCTCTGGCTTCCCTCCATCTTTTCTGTGAAGAATATGATAAACACTAGCAGCTGGAGCCCAGGAAACATGTTGCCCTCTAAAAGCTGTAAATGTCATTGTCTCCTTCAGGAAGGAGACTCTGGACAGGCACATGAAGCATAAACACATATTTTCAAGCCATTTACAGAGCGCCCGGCAAGGGCATGCTGCAGAAAAGCCACGTTCTCAGGAGCAGGTAAGAGACACAGCTTCCCTGTCAGGAGACAGAAGCTGGATCACGAAACTCCCCTGCTGTGGGCGAGCCGTGGCTGCCAAGCTCGCGGGTCCACAGCAACTGGCTCCACTCGAATCTGGCTTTGGGTTTAAGCCAATTTCTTTGGCTTTAGGGAAATCCTGAATTTATGCAAATAATCTGAGTACATCAGATTTTGAAACAATATCTTTTTACTGATTTCAGAGAGAGAAAGGAAGAGGGAGAGAGAGATAGAAACATCAATGATTAGAGTCATTGATCGGCTGCCTCCTGCATGCCACCTTCTGGGGATCGAGCCCGCAGCCCGGGCATGTGCCCTGACTGGGAATCTAACCATGATCTCCTGGATCACAGGTTGATGCCCAACCGCTGAGCCACACTGGCTGGGCAGATTTTTTTTTTTTTAAATCCTCACTAGAGGATATGCTTTTCATTGATTTAGAGAGAGAGGAAGGGAGACAGAGAGACAGGAAGAGGAAGGGAGAGGGAGAGAGAGAGAAAAACACGATGTGACAGAGAAACATCGATGGTTGCCTCTCGTAGGGGATCGAACCAGCAGCCTGGGTATGTGCCCTGACCAGGAATAGAACCCGAGACCCTTTGGTGCACCAGACAGTGCTCTAACCACTGAGCCACACCGGCCAGGGCAGTACCTTGCATCTTTATTAAGCAATCTGCCTGTTACCCTTTTTAATTTTAAATCAGATTTTCATGCCTTATTCTCTTCTTACTAGATTTAAATGATCATCTTAGCTCTTCTTTATATCCCTTTGACCTTCAGTTCTGGTGTAATGGGAGTCTCCCTCTCAGTTGGTCAGTGCACTCCAGGTATCAGGCAACTGACAGGCTAGACTGAGGTTTTAGCTTTTTAGTTTTCAGATTTTTACTCATTATTTCCAAATTGCAATGTAAAATTTCTCCATGAGGACGGAAACTCTAAAGAACATACATGACTTTAATCTTCTGTGTCCTGCTGAATTTTTTCTACGAGCAAGTTCCTTAAAAACATCTCCTAAGAGTCCAACTCTATTATGCAAAATACCTCATGGAACTACTTACCTACCAGTGTCCACTTGCAGTATTAGAGAATTCTAGATTCACAATGCAGAGGCTAGAAGTTGCCAAACGAAAACAAATTCCATTAGCAAAGAAAATTTCATTTTTAAAGTGTATTTTTTCATATAAATGTATGTTCAACTTCACTTTTTAATAAACTGGAATATATTAAAATATGTCTTCAAGATTTAGAGCATAATATACTAGCTTTTGGTATGTTTTAAAAATTGTTTTTGATATTGTGGTTGTAGTGAGCTGAAAGGAAGAGCTACAGCCTCTGACAACTGGCACAACTGAGCTCTCATGTTTAGTTTTCATATACTTCACACACCCTGGAAGTTCCAGTGATGAACAGATATCAAACTTTCCTACTTTAACAGCACAATCTGTATTTCACACCTGGCCAACTCTGCCTGAGCTCTTATTCTGTTTAAATTTGAATGTAGGCAGGTGACACGAAACTGATCTATGCTGTCAGGAATCAGGAGAGCAGTTACCTCGGGAGGAACAGGGGCCAGAAGGGGCTTCTGAGATGCTGGTAATAGCTGTTTCTTGATCTAGCTGGTTACCCAGGTATATTCAGTTTTAAAAATTCATCCAACTTTACACTTATGATCTGTGCACAGTGGTCATTAGAGAGGGATCTAATAGTCTGGTTTAGAAATGCAGTTGAAGAAAACAAGATGCCTAAAGTAGTTGCCCAAAAACCAGAGTAAAACTGAGTCTGGAGAGTGACACTACTTCCTCCCTATACATGGACACAACACGCCCGTGGTTGCTGCAGACATGTTTAGAGAGAATAAAGGAGAAAATAAAGAGTTATGAAGTCACTGGCGGAAAAAAACACTGATCGCTGTGGGGGTGGGGTGGGGTGGGGGGAGGAGGGGGCGTGCTTCCGTGCACCCCTTTTCTCCTGCCAAACTCCTTTGGACATCGCTCGCTTCTGGCTAGAGGGCTGTCAGGGACAGAGGCGCGACACAGGCAGTCCTCCCTGCCCCTGCCCCTGCCCCTGCCCCTGCCCCTGCCCCTGCCCCTGCCCCTGCCCCTGCCCCTGCCCGGAGTAGCAGCCTGATGATCTGGCCAACCCTCCTGTGGCCTACGTGACGTGCAGGCCGGGGACAGCTCAGTGGGCTTCTCTGCGTCCTCCTGAGATCCCAGGAGGAGGTCTGGGGCACTGCTCTACCATCCTTTGTATTTGAGGTTGATGAAATCTGATATGTGGGCATCCATGCAGCTCAAAAGAACAGCGTCTCATAACGTAAATACAGTCCTGTGAATTCAGAAAAAAGTTGAAAACAAAAGACAGGCTCCAGACCTGCCCTGGTCGCTGAGCCCTGCAAGCACCCGGGGCTCAGCCAATGCTGAGACGGGAGGGAGTTTCTTTGGCAACTTTAAGGTCCGTCTTCCCACATGCCACCAAGAGTAGGTACAAACCGTACGCGCCGAGGGGGAAATGCCACCTTGGTGTAGGGAGGGGAGTCCACTTCCAGGGCGCTCTCTCCATCAGCTCTGAAAACAGACGTGCTGACCAACTACACGGGGTAAGCCAGGAGCATGTTTAAATACAGAACTGCATCTTCAGCCCCTGTGTTTTATTCACAATACAGAAAACAATATAAAGGAAACAAAGGCACACACGACCTCCCTCCTGTAATCCTGTTGTGCACCCACCCCTCCCCAACACAAGACTTGAATTTTTAATTCCAAGAAAAGAATAGGTGGCCAATTAATCAGTCTCAGTATGCATTTCAGTCCAGCCAGGGGTGAATTCTAAGGAAGGGCCTTCCCAAGCCGCTAGGGTCCCAAGCAGCAGTGCCCCCTGCTGCCTGCTACAAGGATCACACAGGGCATTTCGGGGGCTGCTGCGCTACACCTGCACTGCATTCCCAGACCAAGGCGCTGGCCATTACGCAGGATCAGTTTATATATTTCCACCCTCCAAACTCACCTCTCATCTTCTGTACGGTGTGATAAGTTTAAGAAAGGTTAAATTTGGGCACCCGGGAGGCAGGGGGTCCCGGGGAGAAGATCTGGGGGGAGGCGAGTTTAGATCTGTCAGTGACACATGCACATCACGCTCTGATTACACAGAGTCCCACATTATAACGGGTTGTGGATAAGCCATTTAGGAACCGCAAAAGCTCCTCCATCTAGGATTCTTCTGACTACCCCTTAAGGGGCACACTATTTAATATAATCTAAAGCTTTTCTTTTGCCCACTTCTGGTTTTACATCTCATACTATGTTTACCAGTCATGGAAATAATGGGGGGGAAAACACCCCCCCTCCCCAAAACAACACAAACCAAAAAGGTTCATTCTTCTCTTTCTGCGTATGTGTCAAATAGTAATATGGGAGTATTACTGGGGTCTGACTATAATACTGTAGGATAAGTGTTAGTTATGTGGTGGGGAGTGTACAGTGAAGCAAGTATAAAAATGCGTGGGTTTGACTTACGGAAGCAATCACATTATTTTAAAGTTACACCTTATAGACATTTTCCTTCTGTCCAGGCAATTTCTAAAACTCTCCTACCACAAATAGTGATGTAGTCTATTTAATGGCATCTCTGAATGGTATTATAAAGCACCAAGCATTGAGCCAGGCCAATTACTTAATTAGTCAATTCTCTTAGCTACTAATTTTAAACATAGGGCCGAGGAATACAGTTTGTAACTACACTGTGACTCAAAGGGGGAAAACTGCCCTTTGTAAAATGGAAATTATATACCTGCCCACACATTACACACACACACACACAAATAAATAAAGTATATCATGTTGCACTGGTCAGCTTCCCAATTAGTCATAAACTGTCAAAACATTTCTTGGGGATTAGAGAGTCTAGTACTTTTAAAAAATAAAAATCCGGAGCTTATTGTCTTAATTCTTTTACCTAAAGACTAAAGTGACCTGAGGACACTATAATTCAGGGCAACCTCAAGTAGTAACTTGTTCTCCAGCAGAGACACTGAGTCACCTACACTATTTGGTCAACTTCAGGTTGGCCTATAACACCTGGGAAGACTCAACCTCTTTCAAGTCCAATGAATCGCTAACTAATATATAGGACTCAGTCATTCTGCAAACCACAAAAGTACCCAGAAGATGCTGCTGTTAAAAAAAAAAGTAATAAATACACACATAAATAAAAGTGTTCCCCCTATATATCCTATTTATATTAAGAGTAAAGTTTAAACCCGAAACATCTTGGATATCTTCTCACAAGCCACATATAATATAGAACATACATTCCCTCAGAGACGATAGGGGAAACACAATGTTCTCTGTGTCAGAGGCCAGGGCTCTGGTCTTGATTTTGTTACAATACAGGTGGGAATCCAACAATTAATGCTTAAGTATTCTAATTCAAGCTCTTACTCCTAATCACTAATGTAAAAATATATTAGTGCATATTCTTCTTGTATTTGTGAGTGTGTGGGGGGGGCACATGTTCTTTTTAAAGACAGTTTTCTTTTTCATATTGAGATTTCTCATGGGATATAGTTTTACTGATTTTAAAATATAATTTACATAGCAAGATTCCTCTTCTAATCATAGAACCAAAGTCATTCATTCAATCATGCACCTATACTTTCATATTGTAATTGTGTTAATCATTTAGAAAACAAATCCTATATTAACTGTACTTTTTTCTACCCATTTGTGGTCAGAGGTACAAATACAAGTTTTCAGCATAATAGTAGACTTATATTTTAGACAAATCACCACTGTATTTCCAAGGAAATTACTTTTGAAATGTATTTCTGAATAGTGAAAACTATTGGATTATCTGAGACATTGACTCTTTCCCAAATTTAATTTAAAGCTAAGTAATTTTGAAAACCACGACAATTACCAACATACAAGTATTTCTACTTGAAAAAATTGTATAATTTGAGCACGAAACCAATTGTTTTAAATTTAATAAAGCATTTTCCTCTCAGGCTCAAACACTAGAGGCAGCCTAGAGTACAACTTAATGTGTGAATTACAAACTTGTGAAAACAGAGACTTATAATCAAGATATTCAGGGGTTTTCTTTGCAGCACACTCCCTAATGATTTAGCTCATGTATTTCTAAATGTCCCAAGAGACTGCTTTCTGAGCTTGCTCTCTTCGCCAATCCAATACCTCAAAGCACAAGGATAATTTTCTCGAGTCTTAGCTTAACTTTTTCCTTGGAAATTTCACTTGCTATGACACCCTTCAAATGAGCACGAATTTCACTCTAATACTGACTGCCTGGGTATTTCAAATTTCAGGGGTCACTCGCAAGGTGCCGCTCAAGCCTCTTTCAGCTTCCAGTTTCTGGTAGCTACACGGGCTGTCTGTCTGCATGGCCACCCTGCCAGCCCCTTCCATCCTGGAAAATCTTCCTGACCCAGCAAGCTCGGCCATGAGTCAAGTGAAAGCTCGCAAGCGAAAGCTCACAGTCCCAGCTGTTCTCTGGCCCTGACAGAAGGAGACGTCACTCCCCTTTCTCTGTAGAGTCAGATCTCAGTCTAACAGCATTGACTTTGGAGACACAGGAACCCAGGTTCAAATCCCAGCTCTCCCACTTTCTCACCATGAGACTTCCAAGGAAGGCATTTTGCCTTACTGAGGCCGTGGGCTCACCTGTAAAATGGGGATGGGAACATTTGCCAAAGGGCTGTGACGAGGATGTACTTTGTTAAGTATGCTGAGCAAGTGGCAAGGTGTGGTGCATAGGAAGTTCCAGTCGGCCGCTGTAGTTCTTTGAATTGCTACTCTCCCTTGTATTACATGCTGTTTGAAGGGGCATCCAGCAATGTTAACTAAAGGTTAATTCTCCTTGGAGCATAGGAATTAGGTTTGTAGTATGCCAGAGTGTATAAAATTATCAATTTTGTGGAATCCCAGAACCAGAAGACACCTTGGAGCAGATTTAATCTAAGTCTTCATCGGAGGGCCCTAAAACTGAGCTCTGGTGAGACCCAGACTTCCAGCGTGGGTCCCTGCAGGGCCCTACTCCTGGGGACTCAGGTCTGAGGGTCCCAGGAGCTTTGCTTTGTGAGTAAGTTCAGTGCAAATCTGCAAACCCAGCCGGCACACCCTCCTAGCTTGTTAAGTCAATGTCTGTCCTGCATTCGGAATTCTCTCCTAGAGAAGACCACAGAGGGCGGCAGAAACCAGGAGGGCCACAAAGCAGTTCTGTGCAGACAAAGCTACCCAGGAATGAGCAGCCTTTCTCTGATGTCATTTCCACCCACAGAGCAATTCCTTCCCCACAGCAGGAGGCACTGGGTATTGTGGGACAGCTGGAAACTTGCAAGTGGCCAAGGGAAGATAGTAGCTGGGCCACTGCTGAGACCCAGCTTTTTCCAAGTGTCTGGTCTAGAAGGGAGATTAGGACGAAACTACCAGCTTCTGCAAAGCCTTCTGACTGCCCAGGTCCCACTTCACACCCTTTAAAGGTATTGCTGCCACTGTGCCCACAGGTCAGGTGGGTTCCAAGCATTTTGAGTCACAACTGCTCCCAATCGATTCTGGGAATTTCAGAGCAAGATGGGATTTTGAAAGGGGTGTAAATCATTGCTTCTCTGATGCTTCTGTCTGTACCCTGTGTACTTGATAATATTTACAAACAAATCTCTCAAAAAGAGGAAGGAAGGCTTTCAGAAAAGTGGCAGATATATTCATTTGAAAGTCTGATGTTTATTAGCTAATGGGAGCTGGTTGTCTATACCACACACCATCTTTGGCATTGGCATCAACCGAAAAACGTTAAAATCTTCTGTGCAAATGTGCACCTGCACTTTCTGGGTTCCAACAGTGGTATCTGAGTCTATGCAATTATTTCTCTTACAGTTGGTTGTGAATTCAACCCCACAGTTCACTTTGAAGGAGAGGCTCTCAGTGCATAAAAACTCAAAACCTAACACTTACCATGAGGACACTAGCTTTTGCTTAGACATTTAAGCAAGTCCGATAAAGTACTTCATTTAATTTGAACAATTAAATTTAAGGTCTCATAACAGAAGGTGCATACTTAAAGAGAAGATGCATACTCTAAAGACTGTCATCATGGGTAAGATATTTTTCTTCAAAAATATCAAGAATGAGGCACCGAATCTGCAAATTAATTGAAAATTTCTCAAAGGACACATATCTCCAAGTTTGGGGAAGGAAGTCACCTTTTATTTACCTAAGCAGGAGGTGTGGAAGCCTAGGAATGAGTGTGTCATTTCAGAGAAGACTTAAGCACTTGAGAAATGCTTGGGTAAATGCTGGGACCAAGAGTATAAAATTTCAGTTACTATATACAGCTGATCAGAGACTCACACACTTAAACGGTCTTAGAAAGAGGAGAACCTCAGGAGGGGAAAAAACACAAAAAACTCCAGAAGCAAGTATCTACAGGAATTCATCAGCAACCACTTCCAGATAGAGCTAATCTCCCTGGCTGGCCACAAATCCTTCCCTGGACCCAACTTAAGTCTTTACCCCAGAGGAAACCCTTTCCCTCTTAATTATCCTCATCAGAAACCGAGCATAGTTGATTGCTCTCCTCTGCATAATAAATCTAGTCACATATTTTCAAATATTAAATTATCTTAGCCTTGAATCCTCTGGTCTAAATAGCCTCATTTCTGCATCATGACTCCCTGGCTCCTGTGCACCACATAATGAGCTCACCAATGCTGGGCTGCACTCTGAAGGCTCCTCTCCAAGTCCTCTCCGGGGCTCAGAGCTCCCCTAGGAGCTGAGGCTCATATCACAATCTCTTCAAGAGACTGGGCTCAAACTCCGGAGGCTTCTAGTGCACCAAGCAAAAGGTAAAAGGCTACAATTTTATCAACTACAATAAAAACCGAATCAAGAATTCAGCATGCCTGAGTGCCTTTTTAAAACTTAGCTGTAAAATTCAAGGCGCCTATTATTTTAGGCTTTTCTCCATTTTGATCACAATATCCATACACCATAATCAATAGTTTTTCTAAGGCATTAGTAGGAAATGCAAACCTTCAAGTGTAAACATTTTGGTTATGGGAAAGGAGAATGGGTAACAATAGGTTCCAGGCCCCACATTCTTCCTCCTTTAAAAGAAGTGTTAACCCTAAGTTGACAACAGGAAGGCACGAAGCATTTTAATGTATTGAAATTCTTCATTAGTCACACATTTTATTTCAAAACGGCACAATATGTTGACCAAAATTTCAAAAAAAAATAAATACATTATCAACTCCCACGACGCTTTTTAAACCCGCAGAAAGTACTTAAAACTGCAAACATGTGGCAAACATGTTTGGAGTCCACCAAAGCTGCGCTCAGGCCAGCAGTCCTGGGCGCTGAGGCGCCCGTGCTCCTTCCCCGTTACAATGTCAACCGCACGCAAAACAAAGATTTCGACCAAATATGGTTTGCCTCTCGCCTAATTTTCAGCATGACCAGTAAAAATAAACTCACAAAAATCCTGCAAGGCACGACTTTTCTCCCACAGTGCTTCTCGGATTACCAAACAGCTTTGAAAGTTCGGCCAGACCACACAGACAGGGTACCTGGAGACGCCTGGGAGGGATCCGTCTCCCTGGAATTCCTGGAAAGCGAGGCTTCTCCGGGCACAGCTGCTGGCTCTGGGGGGCAGCGCCTGTGGGAGCCGCGACGGGAGCTTCCCTGGGTTCCCGGGCACCCTGGCAGGGTCGATTCGGGGCGCGGTGGCTGTTTCATTCTATGCCCAAGAAATGCATCAACCATCCTCTCTCTACACCGTGCAAAGTCGAACAACTCCATGGCAGGAGCTCTCCCGGTGCATAAAAATAAACACCAGGTGTCTAGGATCCTCAAGGTCCCTTCGGTCCCTAAGCACTTACAGCCAACAGAAAACTAGAATCCATAGAGCGCACTTGAAGCTTGAAGAAGTGCAGTTTCCCAAGGGGGTCGAGTACGACAATTAAAAATGTAGATTCCTTTCCAGAGCCACAATACAATAAAAGATCACCATGACTGCGCCACAGGGGCACAAGTGCCCCTTCCCACAGCACAAGCCCTCCAGGTAGCTCACCCTCTCAGGAATTCCCTGTTTCTCCCCCAAAACCACCCTCAGCGTCCCCCACAGCCAGCCTCCGCGTCGCCAAGTCTAACTCCCTACTGAGCTGCGCGGCAGCAGGGACCGGAGGGAGGCTTGGGCCCCGCGACCCCGCTCTCGCTCACCAGCCTTCCTCGGGACACCGCGGTGCCAGGCGCTCCCGAGCGCACGGCGCTGCAGTCGGGGACGTGCGTGTCACATCCTAGCCTCCGGCAGCCGCCCGGGCGCGCGCGCCACGCGCTCCCACGCTCACACCGACGCCCGCAGGAGCAGCGACCCGGCCGGGGGCCCGCCACGCGCCGCGGGAACTTGGGGGCGGCGGACGCCCGGCGCCCGGCTCAGATCCTCCAGCTTGTGGACGTCCCTCCTGCGCCGAGCAGCCTCCTAGTGCGACCTCCGGTGCCCGGAGCGGCGGGCGCTGGGGTCTCGGGCGGCCTGCAGGATCACCTCCCCGGGGCCAGAGCTGCGCGGTGCTGGGCGACAGCTGCGGGCGCGGCGGGCGGCGCGGCCTCGGGGCCCGCGCGGGGCTGCGGGCGGCTCTGCGCCGCGCGCCTCATTGTTCCCGGCTGCGCGCTGGCGGCGCAGGCGGCGAAAAGAACCGCGGCCCCAGCGGCGGGGCTGGGCAGAGGCGGCCGGCCCCGCGCACAGCCAGCGCCGCGCCGCGCCCCGCCCCGCCCCCGAGGGCCCGCGCCCCCCCTGCGCGTCGCAGCCCCTCTGGCTCCGCCACCGCCTCCAACCTCCCCGAACCGGCCTGGGCTCACCTAGCGGCCGGGCGCCGAGCACCGGGAAGTTGCGCTCTCCGCTCTCCACGCCCCCGGCCGGCCGGCCTGCAGCTGGCCGAGCGGGCGGGTGCACAGCGGGGCTCCCCGGCAGCGCGCAGAGCCCTCCTCCCGCAGAGCGATCGCAGGCGCGGGCTGCGCGGCTGCCTAAAAGCATGCCCCTCCCCAGCCTCTGCCTCCATCAGCCCCGGTTTCCCCAAAGGTTACCTGCTCGGGCTCCGCCTGGCACCGCGCCCGGCACCCAGCGGGCACTCGGGTCCCTGGAAGCAGCAGGGATATAGGAATGTGAACGAACCGCGGGTGGCGAGGCAAGGACTCCCGGCGCCTGGCCCCGCGGAACTGAGTCTTTGTGTGCCCCGCACAACGCGCCCTCCCGCAGCGCCCCGGGCCGGGCTACCTGCGCGGAGGCAGCGCCCTCCAGCCGGCCGGGCGGGGCGCGGGGGCGCAGCATCCTCGGGCCCGCTTCCCTTTGTTCCTTCCCTCGCAGGCCCGCGCTGCCCGCTGGCCTCTCCCGCGAGCTGCTCCTGGGCGGCCAGGGTCCGGGTTGGACGCGGAACCTGCCACTTTTCACTTGGGAAGGGCCTCCCGCCGAGTCCAGGGAACAATTCCTTAGAGGCTCCATCTGCCCGCCCCTCGCCCCGCGGGGACGGGAAGTTCCCGGGACGGTGCCGCCCGAGGCCGCCCCAGGAGCGCGGAGGACCAGCGCGCGCGGGGCTGGGGCTGGAGCTGGAGGGAGAGGCCCGGGAGCCCGGACGGGCGTCCGTCTGCTCGAGTGCGGAATGCCCACTGGCACTGCCGCCCTCTCCTGCTCTCCCAGGAGGCCCGGCGGGTCCTGGGACCCGAGACCCCGCCACCCTTTGTTTGCTGGTGAACAAGCTCCTTCTTAAGTTCCATGTGGCTTCCTGCTTGTGCTACGGAGGCGGTGAGACCTTGCTCCCTACCCATGGCCCTCTTAGGGACACAGAGCTATTCGGTGTGGGGGAGCTCCGGTGGAGCAAGGTTGAGCTGAGTAGTGCCCATCTGAAGAGGGACAAGAAGTTTCCCCCTGTCTCCCATCTCCCCATCCCAGGGGCTAACAGTTTGGAGACACATACCCTTCCTTAGATCTACTATTTTAAAATTCATATTTAAGTTCATGGAACTAATTCAGGCTTTTTAGAAGAAAACAACTGGATACCCAATTCATTAGGTATTTGAGTGCCTACTAAGTGCTGGGAACCCGGGTTCAACAGTAGTTATGTGAAAGGGTTCAGAACAGGCCTCCTCAAGATGCGCCACTTTGCTATGTGAATTATTTTGAGCTGAAGGCAATGGAGACCCTGTGGGATCATGAGAAAAATTTCCTCTCCCTTAAAGAATTTAAATTAGGGGCCTTGCCCATAGCAAGAATTATCACCAGAAAACTCTTTATGCCTTATCCGCAGGGCAGGGCAGACTTCTGACTACTGAACACCTGCTCTTCTTATCACCCTGCAACCAACCTCCCTCCTCTCTGAGGCCCCAAAGTGTCTTCCTGCACCCTGAGCTCAGAATGCCGAATATGCCTCATCTTCCCTTTCTGTCTGGGGTCTCTGACCCTCTCAAATATGTGGGGTTCCCATATTATGAATGTAATTAAATGTGGTTCTTTCTTTTGTTAATCTCTCATGTAGATTTAATTCTTAGACCAACATCAGAGGGGTTCAAGTAAGACTGGCCAGGGGAAGTTCATTGCACTCAATTACAGGTGGGCCAGAAACACTCAGTGTTTCCCCAATTCTGTTAACTGCTTCTCACACCTAGAATTCTGCTGGACTGCACCAAGGGACAATGTGTCATACGGATTTGAAAAATCACAGCTGTATTCCAGAAATGCAAAAAAATACATTCAGTCTCTAAAAGTAAGTTTTTAGCAAAGTGACATGATAGAGTCCCAGGACTAATGGGGTGGGGGAAGGAAGTTGTCCATGTAAGAAACATCTAAACCTGTAGAGAATTTTTGTGAGTGTATTTGAGCCAAACTGACAACAATTGCCTGGAAGCAAAATCTCAACGGCCTGAGAAAATGCCCCAGAGAATGGCAGTTTTGTAGTTTGTTTTATACATCAGAATCAAAGGAGCTGTAAGTGGGTTACACGGCATCCATTGGTGGTAGATTAGGGAGGCTGGAGAAAGCAAAGAGGGGAAACCTCTGAGACTGGATAAAAAGTAAAACCAATAGACACAAAGTTCTTTTACATTGGTGGGTACAGGATAGCTAACATTTATAGCACGTGGGGATGGTATACAGGGGTCAGTATAACAGTGAGGGGCGCTGTGGTCTGAGTTCTGGTGGGAAGTTGTGCCCTGAGGGATCTGGAGAAAGGGGATCACTCTGCCATTCCAAAGGTATGTTATCCTAGATGCAAAAAGAAAATAGACAGGCTCAGTTAGGGTAAAGATTGACCTCTGTCAAAGAAGAAATGGCCTGGGACATGATTACACTATGACTCCATTTTATTAAGGAAGTTTTAATTGCAGGCCATCCTATGTGGTTACTTTAGGTCTCTGAGTTTGTAAGGCCATCACGCAGGCCTTCCCTGAACATTTCAGGTTGGCCCCTTTTTCGTCCACAAAGTTATGGAGAAAACTTCACCCCCTTTTTAGCTGACGGCTCTGAGCAGGTCTCAAACACAATGGGCTTTGGTTTTCTCTTGTATAATGCGTGTAACAATACCTGTTATCGGAGAAATGCATAGATGGCCTTTATTGCTAGTGGGAGTGGGGTTCCTAAGATATCTTAAAAAAATAATTTTCTGAGACTTGCATAGGAGGATGAGTGATTTTTGTTTGCATGGAATTATATCCTGTGGTTTCTAAAGTCCCATTTCCCTTAATCCAGTCCTGGGGATTCAGCAGAGCAAGAAGCAAAGCCAGTGTCCCAAGTTTCCGTTCCATGGTGGAGCTGAGTCCTGTGTAGCATCAGGCTAGTTATAGTCTGTTAGTCCATTGCCATGGCTGTGGGCCATGGGGGTGAATGCAGAAGCATGAGAATCCTGCCAGCCAGGAGAGCTAAAGAGGTAAGAGTACAAGAGAGGGAACTCCTTTGTTTAGGAACTTAAGTATTTCAAATATTCCCACACTTGCAGTGGTCATGCCTACTCTGGCCAACGACCTGTTCCCAGGTGTGACTGACAGACAAATACCTTCCCTATTTCATCCAGACTTTACTAAGCAGGCATCTAAACTGCTCCTGTGCAGTCCCTTCCCCCATTGATCTGCAGGGAATAAACCTGGGGAGTGTTAAACTTCAGCTTCCTGGCAAAGCTGGACAAATGGCATGGGTATAAAATTTGAAATTCCCTTTGCTCCTTTCCAGTTATTAATAACTAGGTTTATTACAACAGTATCATACTTACAGTTAGGGTTTGTCTAAAGAAGTAGAGGTCACATGTTAAAAGCTTCTCCCTTAGTGCTTGGAATGTGATATTTAATCAATTAATAAATATAGTAGCTATCATTAAAACATTTTAACTGTGAAACAGAAAAATGATTTTTAGACATTTCTTATAGTGTATTTGTATTTTATACACTTTCTATTCCTTTTGCATAAATGCTGCAAAACTTGATGTCTTGACAGCCTTAAAGAAATTTTAATGAGAAATTAAATGAGTAACCAAATAACAATTAACTTTATGCTTGTAAAAAAATTACCACCTGAAGGCAAATATGCAAATCATTGCTGTTACGTTTTAAGTGGATTGAGTTTATTATTTATGGTCAGGATAACAAAGTGAAGCTACACTGACTTAGTCTCTCGCTTCCTAAAGAAACCAGAGAGCCGGTGGACCTGCTCAAAGCCAGCACCTGAAGGTTGTTTCTGTCACGAGTGCAATGATAAATATTCGACATTCTTTAGTTTAACTGCTTAGAGGCGCTCCAAATAGGAGCATGTTGTTTAATTTTTTGATTGATCTACAGATTTGTGAAAACTTCCTGGGACCTTCTGGCACTTTCCTCAAGCAAAACAAAACAGGAGAATAAATTTATTCCCACAAATGGAAAGCATCAAAATCCATTTGTTCATAATAACATGAATTTCCTTTTTTGTTTTTAAAATTGGGGTTCCTCCCCTGACCTTTCTCATGTCCACCACTGAGCAGTGGGCTGTCTCACAGGGCGCATTCTTTCCATTTTCAGGAATTTATCCTTGATAAGCAGTCCAGTCAAGAAGCTCGGTGAGTCTTCCCGCTGGGAAGTATTTGGGTTTGGGTAGGGAGTGAAGAGAAACACTTTCTAACTGTACCATGGTCGAATCTGGGGTATTTTCACTTAACAACTGTTCATAGCAAATATTTCTCTCCTCCTTATTACGCCTTTCAACTCTTACAATGAATCCGTAGTTTATTTTACAGATGGGGAAACTGAGGCCGGCAGATATATTTAGTACCATTTTGTCTTCTGGTTATAGTTAGCTGAGATTGTCATTCTGTAAATGGAATTAGCACCTCATGGAGGAAAATCACCTATCGATGTGCTCTTCCTAATTAATCGGTGAAACACATTTGTATGAGGTCAGCATAAAAAGTAAATTTCTGATACTCCCGTATTTGGCATCCATTATACAATGCTAAGAGCAGGAAGAAATGTGTGTTTTCTAGTCAACCCAGAGATTTAAAACAGATTAATTTATTTAGTTTTTAGAAATGTCAATAAGGAAACAAACCACTACTGAGAAGCAACAGCCCCAGCTATTTGGATGTGTGTAGAGGCCAGAATCCTAGGTCAGACCTCCCACCTCCCATTTTTCCTTCAGTATCCTCAGATGGAGAGCAAAAATTGTTTCAGCATCAGATTTAAGAAAGATGCCATTTCAGCATCAGATATAGAAGAGAGGACACTGAGGGGCAATCGGCTGCCCTTGGGCTTGCTGAGCTCCAGTCTTGCCCTGGGCCCTGGGCCCATCTGCTGTGAAATGGAGCTGCCTCAGGGCAGGGGCGAGGAGCACAGCCCGACCTCTGGATTGGCTACCAGCACCTCCCAGACATCGCAGGATAAAATCAGTTCAGGGTGTGAGAGAGAATGTCTCTCCTTAACCCTTCCTTGTAGTCCATAATCTAATGTTAGGGCTAGGACTGACGTCAAAGAGGTCTGGGATTGAGTTCTGACCTTGTCACCTTAGTGAATTTACATACGGAATAGATTCATTTTACAGTTACCTCCAAAAACCTGAGCTCACACCACAAGCTTGCAAACAACCAAAGGACACAGCACTTCACAGTTTATATAGAGGCTTTCCTGTCCATTATCTCCTTGGGTTTCCCCAACTCGGAGTCATGAAGTGGAGGTTTAGGGGATTAAGGCCACATAGAGGTGACCCTGTCACTTCTTAATTGTGTGGCACTAATAATAATACCTGACACTAATATTTTAAGGCCTATGCTCTAAGCCCTTTATAAGTATTAACTCAATCCTTATAACAAGGGATTTTTTACCCTTTTTTAATCCTGAAATAATTTCAGAATTACAGAAAACTTAGATAAATAACACCTCTCCCAGATCCCCCAAACGTTGACCCTTTGCTGTGTTTGCTTTCTCATTTCTTTACCTTCCACTTACCGTTTTTCCTGAATTGTTAGAGAATAGGTTGCATATGTCATGTGCTTTCCTCCTTAAACACTTTATGATATTGTCCTAAGAACAGGGACATTCTCTGCCACAACCAGAATACAGCTATCGTAACTAGGAAAATAACACCAATTATACTATTGTCTAAAATCTGAGACTTTAGTTAAATTTCGCAGTTGTCCCAGCAATGTCCTTTACAGCAAATAATAATACGGGAGGAGGCCCCGGGCCGGCCCTGGCTCGTCTGCTGTATTTAGCTGCCATGTTTCCTTGGCCTCTTCAGCCTGGATCGGCTCCTCAGAGCGTCTTCAACCTTCACATTTCTGCTGAGTTCAGGCTATTTATTTTGCTAAATGCCCACGATTTGCACTTGTCTGTTGTTTCTTCACAATTAAGTTCAGATTAGACTCAGGTTATGCTTTTCCTTTGTTCTTAGCCAGGAATACACAGTGTTGTCCTTCTCAGAACATCCTTTCAAAGAAGGCAGGATGTTGATTTTTTCAGTGCTGGGGGACTTACCTTTTGTTACTCGGTTAAGGGGTATCTGCCCGTTGCTCCACAGTGAGGTTAATATTCCTTCCTTTATCATTAAAAAGAAACATGTGTGGAGCCCTGTAAATATTCAGCTTCTCCTGGACTCCTGCTCACTAGGTTCACCCTCCCGGCATGACCTGTCCTGTGACCTTCTAGTTCCCTGTTCCTCCACACTGTGGCTGCCACTGTGTCTTGAGAAAGAGCTTTTTCTTCCCCTCATTTATTGATTTCATAGCAAGGCTTTGATGCAAATGTTTTTGTGGCCCTTTTCTGAAGAAGAGGAAACGGCAGGGTCCCCGAGAAAGGAAGCAATAGCCCTGGATCCCACATCCAGCCACCGGGAGTAACTTGGGCGAGATAACCGCTCAGAATCTGCTTCCTCATCTGTAAAATGACAGCAGTGATCCGTGTCCTAGGGCTGCTCAGAGGATTAAATGAGAGTGAATTCAAGGTGCCTCCAATTGAACATACAGTCGTGCCAAAGGATGACGTTGCAGTCCCCCAGACCAGCGCAGGAGAGCCCCGCAGGCTGTAACTCCCAGCCCTGCGCCCAGCCCTGCGCCCAGCCAACGCTGTCGCAGGGGGCGCCGCTCGGGCTCCGCCGACACTGCTTAAGCACACCCGCTGAGCTGTCGGCCCTGCGGAAGCACAGCGCGCTGTGCACAGGCCATCATATTTGATAATGATAATAAACGACTCTGTTACTGGTTTCTGTATTTCCTATACTATACTTTTCTCATAATTTAAAGTGTACTTTTTCTGCTTATAAAAGAGGTTTGCTGTAAAACAGTATGCTCACAGCAGCCTCACACGTCTTGTGTTTACTGCGTGACTTGATTGGGTCATTTTCTCTTGCCCTTGAATTAATCCCTTGTTCTCCGGTACAGTAACGTGCTGTACAGGCACGTAGCCCAGGAGCAGTCGGCTGCGCTGTGTGGCCTACGTGTGTAGTAGGCTGTTCCCTGGAGGTCTGCGTAAGTGCAACCTCTGATGTTCCCATGACGACAAAATCACTAAAGGACACGTTCCTCAGGTAGTTTTCCATTGTTAAGTGGCACATGACTATAGTAATTGTTCAACAAACAATACCTGTTATTAAAAGGATGGGAGTATGCCCACTTGTGGGTAAGAAAATCTAGTTAGAGAGGGTAAGAGATGTGCATAAGACAGTGTGTTACTGAGGAGCGTCCTGACCCTGAATTGATTCCTTCATCAATTATTTGTTGAGTGCAGCTCTCTGCAAGGGTCAGTGCTAGGATCTAAAGATACAGAAGTCAGTAACAGAACAGGTCCTTGCTCTTATTGCCTTCTAATTTTTCTGGGTTACAGTGAATGTACAAACCAACAACAGCCAGACCACATATGATGGTAAAACACTGACCCACAATCTATAAGCCAACCAAGAAGCCAGACCAGAGTCTCCATACAGTGGGCCCCACTTCCAACCTAAGGCCATGCATAGAAAGCCAAATACAGCCCCTGACCAATCACAAAGGGTGCCCCATTTCCAGATAGCCCATGGCTATGGGCTGAGCTCTGTCCCTGAACATTCATATGTTGAAGCCTGACCGCTGAACTTCAGAATGTGACTCTAGAGTTAGGACTTTTCAAGGGGTGATTCTGTTAAAGTGAAGTCATCAGTGTGGGCCTAGCGCAAGCTGACTTGTGTCCCTCTATGAAGATGAGATTAGGACACTGAGAGACGGCAGGAATACTCTCAGAGAAAAAGAGTAGGAGGGCACAGCTGGGAGACGGCCATCGCAAACCAGGGAGCGAGGCCTCAGCAGGCACCAGCCCTGCCAACACCTGGATCTTAGCTTCCAGGCTTCAGAGCTGAGACAATAGATGTGTGCCTCCCAGTGTGGTCCTTTGTTACGGCAGCCCTAGTAAACGAGTACACCCACCTACAGCTTCCCAGGCCAACAGTCTGGAGCAGACACCCCTGAAACCTTCCCTGTTTTATACCACAAAGAGTCCCCATTCCCGTCTGCTGCTGGGTCTCGGCCAAGTGCAAGCAATGTGGCTGACTCCCTGCTGTAGCCAGCTTTGGAAAAATAGCCCTTTCGAGTTCTCGTTTGGGTGGTCTGTGTTTATGTCATGCACAAAGAGGGAAGACCGATCAGGAAGTGGCCAGAAGGACACCTAATTCCATCCCCAATCCTTGGGAGGATTTGAACATGGGCTGAAGGTTAGTGAAGACATTTCCTTTTTAAAAATAGTCCTACAAGAACAAACAGCCCTTTTGCGCTGTTTCTTTGATTATTGTTTCAAAGACCTGTTTCGAACAAACTGGCAACATAATTAATTAAAACCTACCTCTACTGCTGGGTAATTTTCCCATTGATTAGCAATTTGTTATACGTCTCACAAAACCCTAATCATTGTGAGGTGAAGTGGCCTGTACCAGCACAGCTACAATAGACTTGAAACACCAGGCCATTTCAGAAGTCTAAATCCTAGAGCAATTTAATTTTTTTTAGTCAGTGATAGAAATGGTAAAAAACAGCTTTAGTTATATAAATAAATAGATAATAATGGCACACATTTATGAGACATCAGAGGCATGAATACAAAGTGGAAACTTAGAACCAAATTTTTTTAAAGCCCTACACATTAGTGTTTTAAAAGAAGTAGTAAGTTATCTGATATTTCTTTTGTTTAGCTCAAGTTATTCTTGCAAACAAATATACATATTTCTAGGTCTCATCTCATGCAGTTTAAAGTTAACACATGCTTCAGGAGAGAATTCTCACATGGTTAGGATTAATTACAAGTTATATATGAAATTGCACAATTTAGACAGCCATAAATATCTTAATTCAAAATTCAACAAAAACAAAGCATAGAATTGTCCAAATAAGCTGTATTATATTACATGAAAGAAATCATTTTTAAATGTTTGAGTGACTGGGCTAAGGAAACCAATGTGTTAAAATATTAGAGGGACGGAACGGAGAGCTTTTGCCCAGTCAGTTCAGCTGCAACTTTCAGGGTGGCATTGAGGAGACACAATGAGTACTTTGCTCTCCTGGAAAGGTTAGCACTTTAAAATTTTACCTTTATTTTCTTTCTAGATTAGATGGGTTGTGGAAGATGCATCTATCCACTGAGTCATTGAGAAATGGTTAAAGGAAAAATACATACCCATTCATAATGTTACTTTTCTGAGACTAATAATAACCCCTTAAGAACCTTCTTGGAGGAACAATTCGAAAATACCTGCATGAGCTCCTCCTGAAAGAAGGCCAATCCACAGACACCTTCCTGAGAGAGCAGCACCCCCAAGTGTGGGCCAGGGGCTTGGGGGCCTCAAGGTCCTCGCCAAAAGGTACCTGAATTCAACCCATTTTTGTAAGCATATCAGGTTATAATTCTTTTCCTTTTTCACTCTCACTCTCTTATGAGTGGACAGTGGAGCTTTCTAGAGCTATGTGACTACATATTGCAACAAATTCATTGCAGAAGCAACTATTTCAAAGCAGACATTAGAGCAATTTGCAAAAATGTGAGGCACTGTGGTTCTTCGGCCTAGATTTTGTCTTGTTTTGGAAATATAGTTATTTTTTTCACAAAATAAGTGACTTATATTAACATGTAATAGCTTATTATTTTAAATGAATTAAATATTTAAAACATTTCTGTTTTAATTTTAGTAAACAAGCAATAGATACCACCCACATACATAAAATATGGTAAATGTGCCCAGATATAACCCGCACAAATGAAAGCACATTGGGGTCCTTGATAGTTTTGAGTGGAGAAAGTGCAGAGATGGAAACTGAGAACCACGCAGCGGAGGGTGGAGGGTGGAGGGTGGAGGGTGCAGAGCTTCTGCAGCTGAAAGTGCTCTGAGGTGCGGGAGGCTCCCCGCCTCGCCGACAGTGGCCGAGCCCCCTCAGTCAGGCTTCTGCCCACCCTGTCCGCAGTGCGTGGGTCCTGCCAGGCTGCGTGCCCTGCCTGTCCTGGCCCCCCCACAGCGCTCCCCTCGGTCCTGGGCTCAGGGTCGCCCCTCTGGGCACCGTGCACTGTCTTTTCCGCCTGGTGCCCACCCTCCGCCTCTTCCTGCTCATTCCTTCTCTTCCTTCACATTTCAGCTTAAATCTCATTTTCTCAGAAGAAACTCACTGATACCCCAGACATGTTAAGCCCTTTTTAAATATAACTTCATGGCACATAGTGCTTTTGTTTTATTGCTCTTAACAGAACTGTAATTACATCCAACAATTTATTGAGTGTCTTCTGTATGCCAAGACATAGTCTAGGTGCCGGGAAACGCAGGGCAAAGGCAATCAAGAATCCCAGCCTCGTGGGGCGTGCAGACAGTAAGTAAATAAATACATAAATTATATAGTGCGCTAGGCAATAATAAGAGCAACAGAGAAAAGTAAACCAGGGAAGGCAGGGAATGGGCAGGGGCACTATTTTTACAAGGAAGAGGGAAAGCCTCGCTGCGAAGGTAATGAAGCAAAATCCAACTGGAGCAGGCCTCAGGACGTTGAGGGGGAGCCGCGAATAGCAGGATTGTAGATACTACTCATGAGTTGCATCATATACGGAAGCGCATGCCTTTAAACTACAATGATAAACTTTCTGTGGCATCTCTTTACCCTGCTTGAACGAGGAAAAGCAAGGCTCTCATCTGCTGTGGTCGGTGTCTGTGAGCGTCTGCTAGGTGAATCCCTAATGGGCATGCTGAGTGTCTCCATTCGCCTCAGACTCAGCCTTCAGCCTGGCACAATGAGGCTCTTACCTGATGGCGTTGCTCTCTTGCTTCTAAAATCTGGTCCTTCCGCTCAACTCATCCTTCTGGAGGCTCTCCTCAGGGGGTGAGCTCCATCCTCAGAGCTCCAGCAATGCTTGGATGCGATGTCGCCCAGCACCAGGTTCTCAGTGGCCTCTGCCCCAGGCCACCCAGGCTGCACCTGCCTGCTGGCACCCAAAACTCCTCAGACCTACAGTTAGACGCATTATACATGCCTTGGTTAGCTCAGCTGCCCCAACACAAATACGTAGACTGGGGGGCTTACAACAGAAATTTATTCTTCGCAGTTCTGGAGGCTAGAAGTCTCAGAGCAGGTGCCAGGAGATCAGGTTCCTGATAAGGGCTCCTGGCCCACAGACAGTGGCTTACTGTGCCCTCACCAGGTGGAGTGAGGGAGCTCTGGTGACTCCACCTCTTCTTCTAAGGACACTAACTAATCCTCTCATGGGGGCTCCACCCTCATGACCTCGTTTAAACTCAATTACCTCCAAATGACCCACCTGCCAAAACCCATCATGCTGGGGATTAGGGCTTCAACATAGGGATTCTGGGGGAACACAAACATTCAGTGCACAGCAATCACTCCCCAAAGCCCACTTCCCTAAGAAGCCCCCCCTGTGCTTTTAGTGGGCAATGTTCGTGGTTCTGGGAAAGATGGGTAATAACTGCAACCTTTGTGTGCTAATCTTAGAACAGTTGCCTGGGAGCATGTACCAAGGGGCACAGATCTGACTTAGTAAAGCTCCACTTAAAAAGAACATCTGAAAATAGCCTAGAATGTACAGGTATTGGCCTCTCAAACTCTGAAAGCAGCAATGCTTCAGGCCTTCAGTTCTCAGCATGGTTTAGCACTGACAGAGAAACAAAACAGTGTCGCGTAGCAGCAGCGTGATACATTAACTGGAACGGGGACCAACACTGAGCTTTAGTTTATTCCCTTCCCCTAACACTAGTGGAAATAATTTCAAACTCAAATCCGAATAGAGCCCAACTAACAGCATCACTGTCTATCTGGTTACCCAAGCAAGGAAGCTGTAAGTCAAACAAGACATCCACACCGGATCCCTAATAGCTGCTTAAATTCCTTAACTTCTATATTTGCACTATCTCTTAAAAATATTTCTGTGCCATGGCCAGTTTGGTCAGTGGTTAGAGTGTTGGCCTGTGTAGCAAAGGGTCTCGGGTTTGATTCCTGATCAAGGGCACATACCTGGGTTGCAGGTTCTGTCCCCCGTCCCAGTTCATGCGCCTGCGGGAGGCAACCAATTGATTTGTCTCTTTCATATCTCTCTCTCTCCACCCCCACCTCCACTTTCTTTAAAAAATAAGAAAATAAAAAATGGAAAAAATATCCTCCAGTAAGGATTTACAAAAAATGTATATATTTCTTTCCACTTCTATCACTTTCATCAGATTCTTATCTCTCACCAAAACTATTGTACAGCCTGGGCCTCCTACCTCTAATTTCTACACAGTTCTTCCACAATCCATCCTTCATGACCACCATAATGTGTTCCTAAAATACATACATATGTACATACATACATACACACATGGTGGGACAAAGGCAGGTTTACAGTCATGAGTAAAGAAATCAGAGTTTATTCTTGTGCTATTATTTATTATTTTATTATTTTCCATCCAAACAACTGTACACCTAGTTGTACATACATACATAAATACATATTTATCTATATATGTATTTATTTATATACTTATTTATATACATAATATATATTATTCATATATGTATATAAATATATATAAGTTTATCTCTATGCATAGATATATCTACAAATCATATAAACTTATCTATATACAGATTTGCCAGTCTAGCTTCCTCTGTTTAAACCCTTCTTTGGCTCTTTAATGCCTTCAGAATAAAAGATAAAATCTTTTAAATGGGTGTTTAAAGTCTTCATCTGCTAGTTCAAACCTCATTTTGCAGTCTTATTTTCTGCAAAAAATATGCAATTTTTTTTCATATTGAAAAAATTACCAAATTGGTTATTTCTTTAAAAAATATTGTTTCACTTTGCCTTTATTGTTTCTTTAGTTAGATCTATGGTCTCATACAGTGTGTGGAGGTGCCTGATGCCACAGCAAGCTCACAGATGCTCCCAGACATTTAAAATTTTTCCGGGCAACACAGTGACACTTGATACCTGTGGGATAGTGTAGTCTGACAGTTTCCACATTAGCTTGTGCCATGTTGTTATTGATGACATCATATCTCTTCGAAACTGTGTTTCTGACAGTTGTTGTGATTACAGTGTCACGTGAATATCAGAGTGGAACTGGCAATGAAGGTAGCCTCGTTGGATCTGATTCCAAGCTTGAGAAGCTGGGTGTGTTCTCTGGGCACACACACTATTAAATAATTTTGGGTACTGAATTGTTTTTCTTTCAGTTTGTATGTATTGTTTTTAAAATAGCTACAATTGATTCTTTTATTTGCCATAGTCATGTTCTAGAATGTTCCCTCAAACAGTGAATTAGCAAATACAGAATCATTGCTCCTAGGGAAAATACTGGGTTGGATTCTGAAAGCTCCTGACCGCAACATTTTCAGCTGACCAAGTCACAGTCTTGTTTCACTTGTGGTTCTGTTTGCAGACACCTTACTGAGCACATACTGCGACACATTAGCACCAAGCTCCCAGCTGGCAGCACCGTAACACACGCCTGAGGAAGGGATCTGACACGTATATTTTCTCCTGTGCTTGGGAACACAGACAGCATTTCAGCGCCTTGCTTGAAGTGTTCTAAACAGTGAAATCACCCACCAAAAGCACAAAAAGGTGAGAAATATGGCACTTAATAGACCACAAAAGACATTTGTTTACAGTAAGAGAGTTGAAACAAGAAGTACCTCCCCTTGGTCCCCTTGTTTGACCTCAGTCGGAAAAGTGTGCATCACATGACTCAACATTTTTGTCACTGTGTATGTGAAAATGGCCATGAAGGTGCCATGGGTATTGCTTCTGGGGGTTACAAATACATTTTAGCATGTAGAATTTGCAAATTTGGAATCCGGGAATGATGAGGAGGGCTTCATTAAGCTGTTAGAATAGACATACTGTTAGAGTTATTTAGACCCAATTAATTGATAAATGTAACTAAACTATTAGACATTTATTTTAGTCTAGAAGCCCTGGAAAAACTTTTGAGACACTGAGGACACTGTAAACTAAAGTTGGAGAGCTTCTGGTTTCTACTCTCCTTTCCTCCCTGACTTACTGGCATCTTAGTCTTTCCTAACCCAACTTGGCGGTCCCTGCTTTTCCGGTACCTTCTGGTGTCTCCAGTTAACATTAACCACTTCCTCTTTGGCTCCTGCATCCAAAGTGTCAAGTGACACCATAATGCCACTTGTCACAGTACAAGCCTCTGTCATGAGACTGGTAGCTCTGAAATTCAAGAAAGTATGCTATTCCTTGCCCACCTTCGTTTTCCCCTTGGGCCACAATATCCTAGTTCCACTAAAAGTAGCAACTAGAGTTTCACCAGCTTTTTTTTCTGGTTCTCCTTTGTCAGCCGCTCTACATTTTCGCACAGTCTTTTACATTTCATTTCCAGGGTCCCTAGGTTTGGAGGGATGGAAGAAGGAGTAAGATCTAATTTGTATTAAAAACCAAATCTTTTCTGCTCTTCATTCCTCGCTGAGTAGAGTGCTGTGTGCCTCTCAGCACTCAGTGCCCACTGTGGGCTCTAGGCTGGCACCAGTGGAGGGCACTCTTTGTTGCTGCTGGCAGCCAGCAGCATCTTTACTTATCCGTGGACTTCATCCTTCCGCGCACACCGTGCCTCTGTTATGGGACCAAGACAGCACACTGGCCTCTCTAACCTTGGGATAGGCCATTTCTCTGTCCTGTCCTAGAAGAGTTTCATCCAAAGGCGCTGGTAAGAGAATGAAAGTACAAGTCACACAATGAGAGAAGGCCCTACAAACCGGAAAACAAACGAGCCTCGAACAGATGCTTTGTAAAAAGAGTGTATACAAACGACCAATGGATCTCAAAAAGTGTTTAACCTTCTCTCTGATCAGAGAAATGCAAATTAAGTCTGTAATTATTCTCCATAGCAGAATGACTAAAATTTAATGAAAGACTGAAAATACCAATAATAAAATTATTTTTATAGCAGTATTATTTCTATTACTCCAATCTGGAAGCATTCCAAAGTTCTTCAACCATACTAATATAACTGTATTAGTATAATAATACTAATTCTATATTAATATATACTAAATATACTAATTAATAATCATAATCAGCATCATAATAATAATATAAATAGCTCATACACAAAAGAACACACTGTATTTGAGGGTTGCTGTACCTTTACGTTCCCATCAGAAATGGATAAGTGATCCCATTTCTCCACCTCCTCGCCAGCATTGCCACCACTTTTTATTTTAGTTGCTTGAATAAATGTGTAGGGATGTCACATCCTGGACTTAATTTGCATTTTCTTAATGGTGGCTGATATTGAACAACTTTTTGTGTGCTTACATGCCATCTGTAGATCTCTCCATAGCCTTAGCCATTTTAAAATCAGGTTGTTTATGTTTTCAGTGTTGATATTTGAAAGTTCTTTATGTAGCCTAGGTTTGAATCCTTTGTCATACATAGGATTTGCAAATATTGCCTTGTCTTTTTATCATCTTGACAGGGTCTTTTACAGACCAAAAGTTTCAGATTTTGATTTACTTGAATTTGTCATTTTTTTTCTTTTATGGATCGTGCTTTAATGTCATATCTTAGAACACTTTACTGAGTTTCAGGGCCTAAAGATCTATCTTTTTAAAAGTTTAACAATTTTATGCTTTACATTTAAATATATTTTAATTTTTGTATAAAGTATGAGGTTTAGGTCTAGGTTCATGTTTTTGCCTGTTTTATCCAATTACTCCAGCACAATTTGTTGAAAAGATTACCTTTCCTCTATAGAATTGTTTTTACACTTTTGTCAAATATTAGTTGGTCATAATTGTTTGGGGCCATTTCTGAATTTTCTCACTGAACCTTTGACCTGTGTACCTTTGCCATTCCAAGTATCACACAATTTTGATTACTGTAGCTGTATAAGTCTTAAAATTGAGTTGAGTGATTCCTCCAACTTTAGTCTTCATTTTCAGAATTATTTTAGTTAATCAAATTCCTTTATCTTTCCATATAAATTTTAAAATAATTTTGCTTATATTTCAAAAAATTCTTCCTGAAATTTTGGTAGGAATTTTGTTAAACTTGTACAGCATTTTGAAGGGAATTGACATCTTTACTATGTTGAGACCTCCATGAATCTATAAATCTAGTATATGGAAATTTCTTTACATTTTCTTTTGGTTTCTTTCATCAGCATTTTGCAGTTTTTCAGGACAAGTTTTGTTTTAGGTTTATTTCTAAGAATTTTATTTCTAAGTATCATGTTTCATATTTTTAAATTCTATGTGTTCATTATTAGTATGGAGAAATACAATAGATTTTTGGATGTTGATCTTGTTTATGCTAATGTATGTATTCAGTGCTATAAATTTTTCTCTTGCTACTGCTTTAGCTGCATGTCATGAATTTTGATAAGTTGTATATTTATTTTTATTCAGTTAAATGTATTTTTTTATTTTTTGAGACTTCTCCTTTGGCTAATGGGTTATTTAGAAGTATTTTGGTTAGTTTCTAGGTTTTGATAATATCTCTGTTATATTTCTGTTATTGATTTCTAGTTTGATTCCATTATGATCAGAGAACATGGTCCTCATGATTTTAATACATTTAAATTTGTTGTGGTTGGCTTTATGTTCCTAGATATTATCCATCTTGGTATATGATCCTTGGTACATGAAAATAATGTTTTCTGTTATTGTTAGGTGAAGAGTTCTATAAGTGTCAATTAGATTCTGTTGATTAATGAAATAATTGAATTCTTCTAAATCTTTTTTGGCTTTCTGTTTAGTGGTTTATTATTTCTAGACAGGTGTTGAAACTTCCATTGATAATTGTGTATTTATCTTTCAGTTAAGCTCACAAGTTTTGCAGCTGTCTTGTTTGGTTCACACACATTTAGGATTAATATGTCTTCTTGATGAGTTGGCTTTTTTATTACTATGTGATGTCCCTCTCTGTCTCTGATCATTTTCTTTGTTCTGAAAGTCATATTATTTGATATTAATATAGCCACTTCTGCTTTCTTTTGATTAATGTCTACAGGGTATATAATCTTTCATCCTTTTACTTTCAAACTATGTATGCCATTATAGTTGAAGTGAGTTTCTTATAGACAATGTAGCTTGGGGTCACATTTTAATCCACTCTGCCAATCTCTGACTTTTAATTGGTATATTTAGTCTATTTACATTTAATGTAATTATTGATATGTTAAAACTTAAGTCTACCATTTTCTAGTTTGTTTTCTGTTTCTCTCTTCTTAATTTTTTGCGAAAAAATTCTTTAGAATTTTTTCACTTGTATATAGTGTTTTTGAGTATATCTCATTTATAGCTTATTTACTGATTGCTTTAGATATTATATTGCAGGCACATACTTATCAAATTCTATTGGTACTGATATTTTATCAGTTTGAGTGAAGTGTAAAAATCTTATTTTCCCTTTATATCCATGTATTTCTTATTTCTCCATTTATAATTGTCTTAAATATTTTCTTTACATATTGGAACACAATATTAGACATTGTTACAATTTTTGCTTCCACTAGCAAATATAATTTAGAAAGTGTAAGGAAAGAAATTCTATTGTATGTACCCATACTTTTGCTCTTACATTTTCTTTTGTCCATCCTGATATTCCGAGATTTTTTTTTAATTTTAATTTTTTACAAATTATTTTCTTCCTATTTAGAGAACTTCTGTTAGCCATATTTTTTAGGGTAGATCTATTAGTGATAAATTATCTTAATGTTCCTTCTTCTGAGAATGTCTGGATTTCCCCTTCATTCCTGAAGGACGTTTTCACTGGAAATTGAATTATGGATTAACAGATCTTTTCTTTATGCACTTGAAAAATGTTGTCTCCCTTCCTTCTGACCACCATGATTTCTAGTCAGAAATTCTGTTATTTGAACTGTTTTTCCCCTTGTTGGTAACCTGTCATTTCTCTCTGGCTGCTTTTAAGATTTTTCTTTGATTTTACTTTTCAAAAGTTTGCCTATAATGTGTGTTAGCATGGATATCTTTTTGGTTTTATTCCATTTGGAGATTGCTCACTTCTTGATCTGTAGGTTTATGCTTTTTGCCAAGTTTAGGAAATGTTCAGTTATTATTTCTTTGAATATTTCTTCATTCCCATCCTCTTTTTAATCTCCTTCTGGGATTCTGATGGCATAAATGCTAGATCTTTTGTTATAATCCCATGTGTCTGAGATGCTGTTATATTTTTTTCAGATTATTTTCTTTCTCTGTTGTTCAGATTTGTTAATTTTTATTGTATCTTCAAGTCTACCAATGCTTTCTTCTTTCCTCTCCATTCTGCTGTTGATCCCATCATTGAGCTTTTTATCTTTGCTATTGTAGTTTTTATTTTTAAACTTTTAATTTGATTCTTTTTTATATCTTCTATGTCTTTTCTGACATTTTCTATTTTTTAAATTTGTTTCTTTTCATATTTGCTCATTAAATTATTTTTATGATGGCTGCTTTAAATCCTTGTCAGATAATTTTAATATCTGTGTAATTTTGGTGCACTGTCTATCAATTGTCTTTTCTCATTTAGTTTGAGATCTTTCTGATGTTCTGTCTGATAAGTGATTTGTTTTTAAAATATATCTTTATTGATTTCAGAGAGAGGAAGGGAGAAGGAGAGAGAGTTGAAACATTAATGATGAGAGAGTCATCATTGATTGGCTGCCTCCTGCATGCCCCCTACTGGGGATCGAGATTGTAACCTGGACATGTGCGCTGACCGGGAATCGAACCACTATCTCCTGGATATTAGGTTGATGCTCAACCGCTGAGCCACACCCAGCCGGGCTGACAAGTGATTTTTAAAATTGAAACCTGGATATTATAAGATTCAGGAATTTATTTAAATTTTGTGTTTTGGTAGGGCTCATCTGACACCACTCCAGTGGGGGAAATGTGGTGTCACCTTATTACTTCCAGGTGGTAATGAAAGTCTAGGTTTTCCACTTGGCCTCTGTTGGAACAAGATGGGACTCCTTGATGTTTCTGGATAGGGATGGGAGTTAGATACCTCTGTAGGCACCTGCTGATACCACCTTGATACCCTTGCATACTTTTCTTTATTTGGTGTATTAAAAATGATAGATCTAAAAGTATTATTCTGTCAATGATCAAATCATAAGCCAAGAAGGAAACTATGTATTTAGACAAGATAACTCTTTTGGCTGATCTTTCCTCTAGAGGATAAGGTAGACAACTGACAGAGAAAGCCTTTGTGAACATAAGGCCAACAGTCAGTTAGAGGAAAGGCTCTGGTTACAGATAACTTTGCCAATTGCTTTACTTTGGTTTCCCCTTAAGCAGACCTTGAAACAAGTGCAAGTTTGTTTGGAGGTGAGCTCAGGAAACATCTGTAGGCGGGAAGGTGGGGAAGAAAGGCCTGGAAGCAGGGGCAACCAATAAAGAGTGCATTGTGAAGCAAATAACCAGTGTGGGCACTCAGAGTTCAGTCCTGTGGGGTTCTGTGGGCTCCCGTGCAGGACATACAGCTAGGGGTGCGATGGAGCCAGGGTTTTATGCACTAGGTCCTGTCAGTCTCTGTTCAAGCGCTGCCTAGGGGATAGGAACAGTGGAAAGGGGTGTTCATTTTTTGATGCTGACCCAAAGGACTCCAGCTACCAGAGGCAAAATGACGGCAGTCAGAAGTCAGCCTGGTGACCAACTTCTAGGCCAGACCGGACAGCAACAGCAACACTAGCCACCAAGCAGGTACCTAGAAAGTACCTATAGTGCTCCACTGGGCATTTTGGTACCCATCTAAAATACCCGGGTGAAAAAATGCCTCCATGAGCTAGAGCCCTCTCTTCATGATATTTGCTTCTTTTCTGTGTCTTATTTCAGCATCTTCGCTGCCTTCTTTTATCTTTTCCTATTTCAACCTTTTTCAAGAGCAGTTCCTAGTGCTCTTGAGTGAACTCACATCTTCTCTTTCTAAGAGAGCTCAGAAGAAATCCATGATACAATGCTAGCAATTGGCTGTGTTACCATTCCAGGCTGGGCTACATTCTAAGAGGGAAACAAATGAGTGTCTAAAGGGAAATTTCAGGCATCTGAACCTCTGGGTAGCTGCCCGTTGTGGGATGGGGGAGGACTCCAAGTTTGTTTTTCTCTGGCTTTGATAACACGCAACTGCAAATGAGTTCTGGAGCCAGCCCACATCTGGCTTTTGCTGAAGCACAAGCCGCGCCGCTCTGAAGATTTGATTTGGCAAGTAATCCACGTGAGTGGGTAAATTAGCACTAGGACCTAGTATTTTCATGTAGATGACTGGGAGGCAGAGGTCTGTCATTTCCTGAGTCACATGCTTTGGGGAATATAATTTAACACCTTGGTTCTTCATCTGTCAAGAGATTGGAAATAATAGTGAGACACCACACTGGGGCATTGTGAGAATCAATTGAAAGTATAATTGTTTTATTTTCCTACAATCATGCAGAATACTTTCCTTTCTGGGGCCTGTGATGCTTTATAAGGAGGGAAGAGCCATTTCTGCTCCTTGGTTGTTGCAAGCCTTAGAAAATGTAAAGACAGGAAGAAACCAATTTAAATGTATGGAGGAGAATGTGTCCTCTATTTCTCAGAGAATCATAGCAATTTTACCCTTTCTTCGTGTTTTATCTTGGCTTGAAATGTAAAAATATGGAACCAAAAAATAAAAACTTTTTAAATGCCTTAAATGTGCTTGTCAAAATACTCACATGGTTAGAAGCATCCCACCCTCATAAGAATTTGAAATTTATTTGAAGATATTCTTTTTAAATTTGTCTTTCTCTGCCACCTCTAATGGCAGTCAAATATGACACAGCTTTTGACTTAAGAGCTTGAAGGAAACACTGGGCATATTGTTTAACACTCCTTTAATGTCAGACCAAGAATTAATGCAAATGAGAAATTGGTTTTGGGTGTATGCCTCTTATAACAAAGTATTGAATGCTCTAGCAAACTGTTTTTATCTAGCATTTGTATTAGCTTCCTAGGGCTGCTGTCACAGTGACCACAAACATGGTGACTTACAACAAGAGAAATCTATGATTTCCCTGTTCTGGAGGCACACCTTGTGAAATCAAGGTGTTAGTGGGGCCAGAGGTGTGACTCTTCTTCACCTCTTTCAGCTCCTGGTCGCCCCAGGTGTTCCTGGTTGGTGGCCGCATCACTCCAATCTCTGCTTTGTCTTCACAGCCAGCTGCTACGCGCTCCCCTCAGGGACACTGGGGCCTGGATTCTAGGCCCACCCCAGCAATTCAGGATTTCATCTTGAGGTCCTTAACTACATCGTCAAAGACCCTCTTCTCAAATAAGTCCACATCCTTAGGTTCCGAGGGTTAGGATTTGGAGATATCTTCTTAGAGATCACTATTCAATCCAGCGTAGCATATCTTCTTTTAAAAGATGTATGTCACAAGATGAAAATTGTAATAAAATGGAGGCTATGTCAGAAAAGCAAAAACCTTTTAACTTTTTATTCATAATTTCCCTTTCCAGCAGTTCCACTCTTTGAGAAGACATTACTTAAAGGTTCACAAATCCTCCAAAATGTTTACAAATCCTCTGAAGGCTTCCAAATGCCAGCCGGTCTCTGCTAGTTAGTGCAAGAGCCATCCCCACGAGGCAGGGAATGAACTTCAAGGATTGCACCACTTCCCATTCAGACAGCTCCAGGGAGGAAGGGCTCCAGTTGGCAAGGTCAGGGTCATATGACCACCCCTCTCAGCCTGGGTGAAGGAGTGTGGGTGGGAGGGTGAGCAGGGGTGCTGAGCAGGCAAAAGCAGGAGCTACCTCAGTTTCTGAAAACAGTCTTCATTTAGGAATTCTAGTGGGTCGGTTGCCATGGGTAAGTGAAAGAGAATACTTTGTTAGCCGATCCAAAACCAAACTTTAAACGTTGATCTGCTCCTATTTTCCATGTGTTGAGGTCCTGTCTCCCTGGCATGTCTAGACTGCCTGACACCTAACTCCTTTCCGAGACCATGCCCCCCAGCCCACCCTAGGGTTGCTGCCATTCACGCTCGGTGGAATAACTGATGCCACACGCACAAGTGAACTCTGATGGCCGGGACCCCGTGGAGCGTGCCTGCTGGGAGGGAACTCAGCAGTGGGGCTGAGATGCTTTCTATCGGCCTGACTGAGTTGCATTCTGTGAGAGTTGCATTCTGTGTCTTGTGGTTTCCAAGGGAGAACCAGCACCCTCGGTTCTGGTCAAATTTTAGGATTCATGCTTCTCACTTCTGCTTATAGTTCCTGACAGTTCTTCCTGGTTCTATCAACAATGGCCACAAGTTGAGGGTCACACTTTAGAAGTCTGGGTCAACTCCTGTACCTGGTGACAGTGGGAGGGGAGCACTTTTCTGTGCAGTAGGCAAATACCTTCACAAGGTGTCTCTTTTATGCCACTACCCCCGGTCACCTATGCTATAAACATTCTTCAAGTACATGGAAATACTGTTTTAATACTTAAGGGAGAAAACATGTCTGAAGTATTTTAAAAAGTGAATTGTTAAAGAAAATAGCGGATCATGATACCTTTTATCTCCGGAATATTTGTGCAGCGAATATGTTATGATTGTTACCGTCACACTTTGTTATAATCAAGCATCCACGTGCCTCTTTGGCCGCACTGGAAGCTGTGGGAGGCAGGGTGTGTCTCCCTTCACCCCTGCTTTCGGGTTTGCCACAGAGCCCACCCCACAGTGTTGGACCAGAGCTGCCCAAACTCTCTGCAAAGATGAAAATGTTCTTATCTACACTGTCTAACACATTAGTCACTAGCCCCATGTGCTACTGAATACTTGAAAAAGGGCTGGTCTGATTGAGAAACTGAATATTTAATGTTATTTATTTTTAATTAATGTAAATTTAAATGTAAAAGGCTACGTAAAACAAGGATGACAGAGGATATTAATGGATTATAAAACAATTAGAAACAGAATTCATTTTCAAATGTTGTTGCAGAAATGGTGAGTTCTTGATCTCAATCTAGACCCCGTGGCACCCCTACCTGCTTCTTTCTTGTTAACTCCAATTTTGTTCAGGCATCAGGAGGTCCAGGGCTCCTTTCCAGCCCCAAGGATGTAAATCTCAATGGACCTAATCCAGAGGTTTTTAACTTTGGCAACACAAGAACATCACTGGGGAGACTTTTAAATATCTGGATGCTCAGAACTCATATCAAACCAATGAAATAAAAAATCACTGAGAGTAAGACTCACGCATCAGTATTTTTAAAGTCCCTCAGATGTGATGCTTATTTCTATGTATCAACTTAGAGGGTGTTTTTGGATGAGATTAATATTTAAATTGGTGAACTCTGAATAAGAAGATTGTCACCCATATTGTGGATGAGCCTTTATCCAATTGGTTGAAGATCTGAATAGAACAGAAAGACTGGCCTCCCCAGCAAGAGGGAACCCTCAAGAAGGTAGCCCTCAGACTGGAACTGCACCTGGCTTTCGTGGGTCTTCAGCCTCCAGTCCATACTGCAGATTTGGGACTTGCCAACCTCCATAATTGCATGAACCAATTTCTTATAATAAACCCATATATATCCTCTAGATAGCACAATTACACACATCCTATTAATTCTGTTTCCTGGGAGAACCCTGACTAATACAGATTTTGGTGCTAAGAGTGGTTCTAAAGGAACAAAATTTTAAGGATGAATCTTCAGAATTTATTCTGGGGTTTCTGGAAATTGAATCTAACTAGATTTAAAACCCTACTGACTCAATTTTGAGCAGTAAAGAGAAACACATATAGCCCATTGCATGATATGGCAGTAGAGAGACTCAGACTATTACCACTGGATATTCCTAATCAAACAGTATGAGAGACAAAGATCTGGGTGACCATGCACATGCAACTTTCAAACAAGCTTTTGTCAAACTAATGAGCATAACGATATTGGCTGGTTGCTCCTCATGATGTTGGACAAAGTGGGGGAAGGGAAGGATAAGCTCAGGGAGTTGAATTCCCAACTCAGGTTCCACATGTATAATGGAAGGGCTGTGTCTTCCTTGAAAAAGACCCTTGTTTCCTGTGACCACCAGACAGAGATTTCTGAAAACCAAAGCCAGAATCTCACCCTATAAGGCGCTGAGTTAAAGAGCCCTGAAAGGTATCTACAGTTAAAATGAGGGCATTGGTTGGGAAGGAAAGGAATCCTAAAGGTTGGAATGGGGATGCATGGGAAGACTCTGATAAAGCTGTGGACATGGAGTCCCTAAATTCTGAGGAAACTTCTTTGCCAGTAAGCAGCCTCTCCATCTCCATCAGAGGGAACTAAGCCTGCATTGATGAAAACTAGAGGGTTGCCACGCAAGACCCTGGTGATTCCCCTTAGAACCTACCCTCACCATTTGCCCTTTGTTTCTAGACCTATAATTGACTTAAGTCCCAGCAGGCCCCTAAAGGTGAGGCACAAAGTGTGCCTCATGAGATGTGCTGCATTCTAAAAGTGGAATAGTATAATTTATACGGACACAAAATCGAAGGAGTATGTGTGGAACTGGATAAGGGTGTGGGGTAACAGTGGAAGAAGCAGACTTTTAGATTGGGATGAATTACAGATATGGGCCAACTAAACAGCGATTCTGTTTTCAAAGTGCAGCTTGAGGGGTTAGACCAGGCTCTGACAGTTTGTTTGATTGGTTGACTGAAATATGAACCAGCCCAGCCAGGTGTGGCTCAGCGGTTGAGTATTGACCTAAGGTCCAAGAGATCTCGGTTCGATTCCTGGTCCAGGCACATGTCCGGGTTGCAGGTTCGATCCCCAGTCAGGTGTGCAAGAGGCGGCTGATCCATGACTCTCATCATTGATGTTTCTATCTCTTTCTCCCTCTCTCTTCCTCTCTGAAATCAATAAAAATATATATTACAAAACCAAACCTATGAACCAAAAGGTGGCCTATAGCAAGCAAACCAGAAATGGTAGGCCTGCTTTGGTTTACTGTAGAGGACGGCATTCGAAAGCTTAGGGAGTCTGGAAAGCTAGGGTAAACTTGTCATTTAAGACCTAGTTGCTTACATCGGGAGTCTCCATAAAACATACCTTTTACCACAACTGTGAGAAATAAATTTGTGAGGGAAGACATGCCATCCTTGAGAGCTCCACACTGGTTCTCCATAGGTCCTTGCTTCAGAAACTGTGGCCACTGGATCGGGAAACCTAAGGCAGTACTCAAGCACAGGAGGCGAGGGGGACACGATTACTGGCAAGGACAGCAGAGTCAGTTTAGCAATCAGAGTGGTGTGACCCACACAGACCTTTGGCATTGGCTAGTTAATGAGGGTGCTCCTAGAAGTGAAACAGATAGGAAGCCTACTAAATTATGACTTGAGCTGTACAAGAAGAAGAGTTCTAGTTTAAGTGAAAAAAGTCTAATTTGAATCACAGAAACAGAGTCACAGCTCCTCAATGAATTTGGACCAATTCTCAGAACTAGAACCCCTTGAATCAAGAAGGGCAATCCACCCTGACCCGGTGGCTCAGCTGGTTGGAGCATCGTTCCGTACAACTGAAAGGTTGTAGGTTCAGTTTTCAGTCAGGGCACACACCTAGGTTTCAGGTTAGCTCCTTGGTTGGGGGGGGGGCGAGGTGTATGGGAGGCAATGCATTGATGTTTTTCTTCACATCAATGTTTCTCTCTCTCTCTTTCTTCCTCCCTCTTTCTAAAATCAGTAAAAAACATATCCACAAGTGAGGAGTAAAAAAAAAGAGGAGCCAATCCCCTCGAGGAAAAACCCTAATAAGCTACTGAAATGTATACTATAAATCATTTTCACAGCCTTCCTTGCAAGGACAGACAACTTTTTACCGGGATAAATGTGCCCTCGGCAAAAGGAAATAATCAAAACCTTTGGGGACAACTGGGTACTGTCTCTCAGTTGACCCCAGTGCCAGGAGACCCAAAATGTCACTGTGGTTCACGAGCGGAGTAGGGGTTCCTGGGGGTCAGGTGATCAATGAAGTTTTAGCTTAGGTCCATCTCAAAGTGGGTTCAGTGTGTCCCTGAACATATCCCGTGATTATTTCCCTAGTTCTGAAAGGCATAATTGGAATGGACATACTCAGCAACTTGGCAGAATCCCCACACTGGTTTCCTGACGTGTAGAGTCAGGACTATTATGGTGGGAAAGGCCACTAGAACTGCCTCTACCTAGAAAAATATTAATTCAAAAGCAATACCACATTCTCAGAGGGGCTGCAGAGATTATTTTCACCATCAGGGACTTGAAAGGCGCAGGTGTGCACTCCCACCACATCCCCATTCAAAGCAGCTCTTTGTTCTGTGCAGAAGACAGTTGGATCTTGGAGGATGACAGTGGCTCACTGTAAGTTTAACTAGGTACTGACTTCAATCACAGCTCTTGTACCAGATGTAGTTTCATTGTTTGAGCAAATTAACACATTTATTAATTAACTTAATATGCTGCTATTGATCTGGCAAATGCCATTTTCTTCATCATGTCATTAAGACCCACCAGATGCATTTTGCTTGTAGTTGGGATCCAGAACAAGAGAAGGCTCTGCAGCAGATTCCGGCTGCCTCACACATTGCTCTGACACCGGCCACAGTATTCAGCAGATTTAATGTTGTTTGAAGTGCTGGTGGCAGATAAGGATACCATTTGGACCATTTGGCAGTTACGGAAGTGAAGAGGGTGACTGCCATGAGGATTCCCTCCTTTCTTTGTTAGGATTCTGTTTGGGCATGTGCAGTAAGCAAATTGTTTGTTTTCTTTCCTCTCTTATTCCCTTGTGATGTAACAAATTATATTAATTTTATATCATATTACTTAAGTATTGTTAGTTTTATATTATAGTATTTAAGTTGTGGAAGGAGAAAAGTATACATCATCCAAAGACTTTGCAACCTTTCTAGGGAAAATGAGTTTAAAAATTATTTTTCATACTTTTAAAAAATTGATTTTAGAGAGAAAGTAAGGGAGGGGGGTAGAGAGAGAGAGAAAAGAGAGAGAAGCATCGAGGTGAGAGTAAAACATTGATTGGTTGCCTCCCACACATGCCCCAATGGGGGTTCGAACCTGCAGTCTAGGTATGTGCCCTGACCTGACTGGGAATAAAACCTGCAACCTTTCGGTGTAGAGGATGACCACTCCGACCAGCTGAGCCACGCAGCCAGGGTGAAAAGTGAGTCTTTAATTGTTGCAGGCATGTTGGTTGGAATTGTGACCTTGCTACTATCTTTATTTTGAGGTTAAAGATGTTTTAAGAAAATATGTATGGGTACCAAGTTGATAAGAGGGTGAACTTGTGATGGTTAATTTTATTTATCAACTTGGAGAGTGTTTTTGGATGAGATTAACATTTTAATGGGTGAAATTTGAGTAAGTGTAGTGCCCTCCAGTAATGTGAATGGGTTTCATCAAATCAGTTGAAGGCCTGGGTAGAACAAAAAGAACTGTCTCCCCAAGTGAGGGGGATCCACCAGACTGCCTGTGGGCTGCAACTGCATGGACTGGCTTCCTAGGCCACACTGCAGATTTTGCACTTACCTTCTTCCAAAAATGTGTGACTATATATTTTATTATATGTGTAAACACATGAACACACACACACACACACACACACGTCACTTATTGGTTTTGTTTCTCTGGAGACAGAACTTTGACTTGACTAACACACCAGGTGATTCTGGTGTTCCAAGTTTGAAAATCAACAGCTAAAACCAACTATGGTCATTTCATTCCTCTTACAGAGACGTCTGTAAGAATGCCAATGCACTTCTACCCATTTCTACAGCAATCACTGGTACGAGAAACGGAATAACCATAGTTTTAAAATCTAAAACTATAAAACTTCTGAAAAAAAACATTGCAGAAATTTTAGATGGCCTTGGGCTTGGTGATGACTTTTTAGATATAGCACTAAAAGTGTGACCCATGAAAGGAAAAAATAATAATTTGGACTTCATTAAAGTTAAAAACTCTGGCATTGGGAAAGACACTGTAAAGAGAATGTAAAGACAGCCACTGCCTGGGAGAAAATCTCTGTAAAACACATATCTGATCAAGGACGGGTATCCAAAATATCCAAAGAACTTTTAAAATCCAAAAAGCAACAAAGAATCCAATTTAAAAATGGGCCTACGATTTGAACAGAATTGATCACTGGCGGTGGTAGTGGTGGTGGGGGGCAGGGGAGGGGAATCTCTAAAAAGGGTTCCTTCCTGTTAAAAGTGATGCAGAAGAGGACCATTCTCTCCCCAGGCCTTGGAGATGCTGCGCAGATGGGATGCTCAGACCTGCCTCAGCCTCCCTGCAGACGTGAGGGGAGAAGCGGGAGGGAAAACAAAGGTGGACAGGACATAGGTCTTTGTGAAAGTTGTGGCTCAGTTTCCCAATTGTCAAAACCACCGGAACCTGACTTCTTATTATGTGGCAGAATAACTTCACTTTATTCTTTACGCCAGCAACTTAAAGCATTCTGATTTGAACCATTAAAAAATTGCTGTGTTGCTTTGGCTTTAACATCTAAGTCAGGAGATCATTACAATCACCCACTAGCAGGTTCAGTGTGGTTAGGTGTCAGGGTGGCCGCTGGCTTAGGCTCTGCCTCCAGCTCTTTCTCTGGTTGGTGGGATGATCTGGGTACTGCCTCCCTGGCTGTTCTCCTTCATTTACAAATGGGGAGGTCAGAGAATAGTCGTAAAGTTTAGTAATTCTAATCAAAGCTCTTTACTCGCATCATGTTCATTGCCTAATGGTGATAGTGAGCTGGAACAGTCACCTGTCCGGGCAGATAAACCCCTGTTCTCAAGATTTACATAAATTGTGAAAATCTGAGGATGGTATACATACTTGACAGACATTTGCAGTTTGTGTGAACCTGAAAAGATGGATAGTTAAAGCATCATAATGAAGTATTATGGTTTTCTCTGAAAGGTCAGGCCCAAAGTTCTGATCTTTAGAATGGAGGGACCTGTATTAATGTCGTGTAAACACAGAATAGTAAATATTATAGCAGAACAGGCTAACATTTAAAGATGTATGAGCTGCAAGGACCATGATGAATAAAATGCTGAATTTCTCCTTTGTCTTCATTTTCCTGTTCCCTTTTCCATTTATTCACTATTGCTAGTAACTAAGCAATGGGACTGTGACTTCCGAGAGATATGAAGACAAGCAGCAGAGGAACAGAACAGCTGAAAATATTCATAGTCACCAGGTGGTTTGTATGTGCACAGGAGCTCTGAAAAATCCAACACCAATGCCCAGGACCTAAAGGTCTCAAGGCTGTGTCAGAGAAGACACGGAGACAGCTTTAAAAAGTTCAACTCTAACGTTACTCACTTTACACTTTCATCTTCTTGGGGACATGCAAAACAGGTAGCTCTGGTTCTGTTATTGAGGGGAGGTGCTTACGCTCATTTAAGCCACAGGGCACATTAAGCAGGAGAGAAAGATGCAGAGAGCTGAGTGAGAGAGTATAAAAATGATACACTTTAGTAGAGACAAATACAAACTTTGTAGACAGTTTAGCAGTTTTTTAAAAAAGATATGTTTTTATTGATTTCAGAGAGAGGGAGAGAGAGATAGAAACACAAATGATGAGAGAGTCATTGATCGGCTGCCTCCTGCACGCCCCCAACTGGGGATGGAGCCCACAACCCGGGCATGTGCCCTGACCGGGAATTGAACTGGTTCGTAGGTCAATGCTTAACCAATGAGCCATACTAATTCATTTACTTATAAAGTAATTATTGATAAGGAAGGACTTACTATTGTCATTTTGCTAATTTTCTCCTTACTGTCTTTCCTTTTGTTTTTATTATTTCTCTGTAGTGAAAGGTTTTTATTCTCTTTCTATTTCTTATGTGTATTTTTTATATATATTTTTTCTTTGTGGTTACCATTGAAAGTACATAAAATATCTTAAAGATGTAATATTCAATTTTAAACTGTTAACTTAATTTCAGTCATACACAAAATCACTACAGTTTTACAGCTTCCCCTCCAATTTATGTTATTGATTTCACAAATATTTTTTATATATTGTATAGCAATCAACATAGGTTTGTGGTTTGTATTATTTACCATTTAAATTATATACAAAAATTAAAAGTGAATTTATGCACCAAATACAATAATACAGATTACTATAGTTGTCCATGCATTTTCCATTACCAGAGAACTTTATAATTGTGCATGACTCCGCATTTCTCTCTAGTGTCTTTTTGTTACACTATAAATTACTCCCTCAGCTTTTATCTGGTAAGGTCTTAATTTCTCCTTCCTTTTTGAAGGGGTGCTTTATTAGATACAGTATTCTTGATTGGCAGTTTTTTCTTTCAATTATTTGAATATATTATGTCATCCCTTCTGGCTTGCAAAGTTTCTGCTGAGATTTTTCTCTAATAATCTCATAAAAACTCTCTTATTTGTAATGAGTTTTGTTTTGTTTTTTGCTGCTTTCAAGATTCTCTTTGTCTTTTGACAGTTTGATTATGGTATGTCTGGGTCTTTTTAGGTTTATCCTATATGGAGTTATTTAAGCATAAATTTGTATGTTAATTGCTTTCCTTAGGTTTAGGAAATTTGGGGCCATTCTTTCTTTCTTTTTTAACTTTAAAATATATATATATATATATCTTTACTGATTTCAGAGAGAGGAAGGGAGAGGAACAGAGAGGTGGAAACATCAATGACGAGAGAGTCATTGACTAGCTGCCTCCTACACGGCCCCCACTGGGGATTGAACCCACAACCTGGGCATGTGCCCTGACCAGGAATCGAACTTTGATCTCTTGGCTCAAAGGTAGGTAGATGCTCAGCCTATGAGCCACGCTGGCCTGGCAGGACCATTATTTCTTTAAATAAACTCTCTTCCCCTTTTTATCTCTCTTCTCCTTCTGAGACACTAAAATATTTATTTTTGTCCACTTGATAGTGTCCTCAAAGATCCTCATTGTCTATTCATTTTTTTTATTCTTTCTACTTTTTGCTCCTCTAGCTTTATGATTTCAAATTATGTACTTTCAAGTTTGCTTGTCTGATGGTTACATGAGGGACTGATTTCTGTCTTGCCTGACATTGGAAGCCCTGTTATCTTTTTTGGTTGCTGATATCTTAAGTTGCCTCTGTAAGGCTTTTAGAAGGGATGAAAGCTTTACTAGCTCAGGAAGAGACTAACCAACTCTAACCTAGAAAGCCGGAGCTTGGAGATAGAGTCGGGTGTGAAGATCAGGCCCAGCACCTTGACGTTCATCTCCCAGGTGGTTCGTGGCTTGAGCAGTAGTGACATTGTCATCACCATATTACTTACTGCTTCCCTCATGTCTCCTCATCATTGTGTTAACAACTGTCATTTCAATATAGGACCTTAAATTTTTGCAAAGAAATTCTAGCTGATTTTCTGTGAAGGAGATTATTAAACCTGACGCAGGAGACTCGAATTGGAGTTTTAGTTTGTTTGTTTTTTACTTAGTAGCTCTGTATTCATGGGTCAATAGTTTAACCAAGCTCTGCTTCATTGGGGGCAGTGTGTTGTGATGGACGGAAAGCTAGACCAAAATCTAGGGATTTAAAATCTTTGCTCTGACTCTTACTTACTAGTTTATGTATTGGAGCAAATTTAACTTCTCTGGGCATGAGAAGATTGGACTCCATGCTTAACCAAGGCTTGCTCTCACTGGCTCAGGGGAGGGCTACGGACTTGGGCAATGAAAACATGAGTGCACAATCCATTATAAGAGATAGAGATGGAAGGAAGCAATATAGTAGAATAGCATAAGCACTGGTATGGTTTAAATCTGCCTTAGGAACACTAAATATTAAAGCTATGTAGAAACTGAGGGTGCATGGGATGGAAAGGGGCAGAGAGGGAGGAAGGGACATTCCAGGCCCTGAACAGTGCAAATCCCTGTCAAAAGTTCTGGCTGTGCTGTGAAATATTGTTTGCATGTTAAATAGCTTGCCTTCACCTGTGACATGGTTAGAAGGCTCCATACAATAAAGCACATATTTACTCTCAGCCAGACTCCTCTTTGCATCCAGCCGGGCATCACCCTACCAGTTAACTTCCCATGTACACCTCAAATGGCAGGGGAAGTGTCATGTCCCATAGGAGGTGCTTTCCTGACACACCTTCATTTAATTAGAAGAACCATTTTAAGATATTTTGGTTGTTCTATATATGTCTTCTTCAGTGGACACTGAGCTTCTCTCTGGTAAGGAAACCGCCCTTTCACCTCAGCAAAACCAACATCCAACCCAGACTTTGCCATGGTATGTGCTAAAAAGTACTCACATAGGTGATACCTACTGCAGTGTCTATTTGACGCTTCAATCTCATGGTGTGAATAAATCTCTCCTATTTTAGTAGCTGTTGACTTTGGGCAAGTTATTTAACCTCTCTGGATTTCAGTTTTCTAAGAAAAAATTAATAAAATATAGAGATGTAGTGCACTTAGCATAGTGTCTTACTCAGCAAGCATTCCATAAAGAATTGCTGTTCACAGTAATCATTTCTTGAGTGGGTGAAAGGGGATCCTCAGACAACGGTTTGGACTGATAGTACCCCAGATTTCAGAGGCCTGTACTCTCTGGGACCACCCCCTTCACACAGACTGTGGCTTCCCGAGGGAGTGTCATTAGGTAAGCTGGTCTTGGTGGATGTCATTTACCTTCTCTATTAAATGGAACGAATTCAATAGGTTGTTGTGAGGATTAAATGAGTAAATGTAAATATAAAGTGATTAGAATGGGTCTTGCTATATAGTAATCACGCAATAAGTCAGAGCTATTAGTAGTATAATACTGCAAATTACATCCTGGGGTTGAGGCTTAAAAGGGGTAACGTACAGGAAGTGTTGGCCCTCAGTAAAGTTAGCTGCCAGTCTCTCTATGGTGGTACCTCATTCCATTTCTTAAGAAATAAGAAACTGCCTCTCATAGAATCTCTCCACTCCTGTCTTCTCTGCTGGAAGATATGCCAGCCTCGGGAACAGCCTCTCCAGTGCTCTTCAATTTCTCTCCAATTCTGTGTCATTCTGTGACATAGACACTATTATTTTTATGTGAGAACACAAAGCAGTCTTCATAGAATTTTAGCTTCGAAGAGGGATACATTCATCAAAAGGCTTTTTGATGTTTCCAAAGACCTGAGTGTTTCACTTCATGACTATTCAATGATAGGTAATTTGCTTGATGCTTTTTTGTCAGTTTTCATCCAGATGTTTGGCATTACTTGACAAAAAGAGTGCCCAAGTGTTGCTCTTTTGTCAGTGTTGAAAGCTCTTTACGAATATACTTGAGATCAAGTAACAAAGATATATTTCTTCTTAGCTTTTCTTTTCATTACACAATCATGTTTGTATTATTGAATTACACAACAAACCACCACAGTCATCCAGATGGTAACTCACATCAGGTGAATCACGAGTCCAAGGCAACTCTGATCTCTACACTCTAATCATATCTCCAATCATACTTGAGAGTCATTATCCAGGAATATTACTTCCCTACTTCATCTCTTTATATTTGAGCCATGATATGAAGTTATGAACAAAGAGAAAAAAAGAGTTGAGTAAAAATCTAAATGAAGAAAAAAAAGGCTGCAAATGAGACGGTAGAGGCGAAACTTAAAATATATGTCTACAAAATGGTAAAAGAAACCAGAAGGCGGATTTTTCCCCCTCTCATGCTCAAGATTGTCTTCATTTGGCAAAAACATGGTTAAACAGTAAGTGTAAGTCTCACGTTTCCTGATTTCAGTTAGCCTCACTGCATTTATTAAAGCTTATATTTAGCATCTTGCCTATCCAAAATATACCATATGGACCACGTGGGTGAAAGTGCTGTTAGAACCTCCACTTGTGCAGTCTCAGACTGTACAGGCTTCAAAATAACAGGAATGTTAAAGTGCTATTTAAAAAAAAGATTTTGACTTTTAAAACCTTTGTAAGAGGAAAGGAAAAACACTTTGGTAAAAATTTCTTAAAGTCCTCAGGATAGACTCACAGGGCAAGGAGACCTCTGAAGAGCAGGAGGCTTTGAGATGGATCCCTGAGGCAGGGCAGATCCTGAGTCGGTGCAAAGACTTCCTCAACCAGAGGGGAGGGCGTGGGAGCCTTGAAACTCTAATGAGGAATTTGTTCAAACTACTGGTGTGTGTGGGGAGGGTGGGTGTGGGTATGTGTGTATTTGGTGTTTAAAACTCAGGAAACAAACAGAAGTCACCTCTTCATTAGCATCTCAAAGGAGCTGTCCATGCTACGTCTTGGAGTCTAGCTACTGGTTCTGCATTGCCTCTATAAAGCCCAAGTCCCTTGAAAAGAGATAGCTGATGAGTTTAGGTAGAAATCCACCAGTGGACAAATCAACATACTCCTCTTAGTGAAGGTTTTGAACCAGCTATATTGCAGGCTTGTTTATTATAATCTACCTCATGCCCCTTTAAAAAAATCCTCATGCTTCTTTTTAGTGAAATCTGTGTAAAGAAGGACTGAAGATAGAAACTAAGCACTAAGAAAATCTGTTAGAAGTAAAGTACATAGAAGTTGTACAAATGGTATAGATCAATGTTACATTTTAAAAGTTAAATCTCATGTTAGTGAGAACTTGAAAACTAGAACCTTTAAATACCTTTAAAATGTGTTTAAGTAAAAATAGTCTATATTTTCTACTTTTGAAATAGCTAGAACTGTTTTTATATGAAGATATCTTTCTTTAAAAATGCGCGATTTGTTGCTTTTTGCTTAGATAATACATATAATTTCAATGCAGTTGTTAATCCAAGTTGTTTAATTCCATCCTATAGGGTTTCTTTTAATCTTTGGGTGACAAATATAAAGAGTTAAAAAAAAAAAGTCAAACATTATATTTGGAATAGAGGCTAAGTTTATTTGGCCACACAGGTCATAGCTGTAAAATACACACAACCCCACACACCTCTCCTGATTTTGGCTCCGCCCTGGCCCTCTATAGGTCTGAAGAGCACACAGCTTCTGCAGCTGCACAGAGCTGGACTTGAAGTTGTCTTTTACTCATATGAGCCTTGTGATTTCAAACAAGACATTTTACTAACTTACATAACTGTTTCTTTGGTATAAAATAGAAACAGTGATGTCTACTTTGTAGTGTTCTTTGAAGAATGAACAAGGTAATGTGAGTTAAATGTTTGGCCCACTATATGTCATCCCTCAGTGGAGAGTGTTATTGTGGAGACTGACAGCCAAGGGTAGACCCAGCCTCCCTAGAGCAGGGCCCTCTGCTTTCCCTCTGTATATCCTTCCTGACTTTATAGATATTTATCACCTTAACTCCTAAACATTATTTTCTTTTGAAAATAAACAAAGTTCACCAAATGAAAACAAATAACCTATTTAGTCATAGCACTATAGCCTGTATTTTGTCAGAGACTTAGAGTCAGGCTGAAGAGGGGAAGAGCGGGGGCGGGGGGGGTAGGGGGGATAAATGGTGATGGAAGGAGACTTGACTTGGGGTGGTGCACACTCAATATAATATACAGGTGATGTATTACAGAGTTGTACACCTGAAACTTATATAATTTTTTTTTTTATTGAAAGTATTACAGATGTCCCTTTTCCACCCATTGATCCCCTCCACACCACAACCACCCCATCCCATGGCCTTCACCAAACCAAAGTCTGAGTCTATGGGTTATGTTAATAAACATTTAAGTTATTTGGTTATTTGGTTAATCTCTCCCCACCCACTCATTCCCTCTGAGATTTGTCAGTTTGTTCACTGCTTTTATGTCTCTACATCTATTTTGTTCATCAGTTAATTTTGTTTATTACATTCCACATATGAGTGAGATCATATGGTACTTGTCTTTCTCTGACTGGTTTATTTCACTTAACATAATACTCTTCAGTTCCCTCCATGCTGTCACAAAGGATAAGAGGTGCTTCTTTTTACAGCTGCAAAGTACTCCATGGTGCAAATGTACTACAGATTTTTTATCCGCTCATCTACTGATGGGCACTTGGGCCATTTCCAGATCTTAGCTGTTGTAAATTGCACAGCTATGAACATAGGGGTGCGTAAGTTCTTTCTGATTAGTGTTTTGGGTTTCTTAGGCTATATTCCTAGAAGTGAGATCACTGGATGAAATGGCAGTTCCATTTATAATTTTTTGAGGACACTCCATACTGCTTTCCATAGCGGCTGCACCAGTCTGCATTCCCACCAGCAGTGTACCAGGGTTCCCTTTTCTCCACACCCTCCCCAGCACTTGTTGTTTGTTGATTTGGTGATGGTGCCATTCTGACAGCTGTGAAATAATACCTCATTGTGGTTTTAATTTGTGCCTCTCTCATGATTAGTGACTTTGAGCATTTTTCATATGTCTCTTGGCCACTTGTATGTCCTCTTTGGAGAAATGTCTATTCAGGTCCTTTGCCCATTTTTTAATTGGATTGTTTGTCTTCCTTTTGTTAAGTTGTATGAGTTCCTTATATATTTTGGATATTAACCCTTTATCAGATGTATCATTGGCAAATATGTTCTCAAGTACAGTGGGCTCCCTTGTCATTTTGTTGATAGTTTCTTTTGCTGTGCAGAAGCCTTTTATGTTGATGTAGTTCCATTTGTTTATATTCTCCTTTGTTTCTCTTGTCCTAGGACATCTATGGACAAACATATTGCTATGAGAGATGTCTGAAATTTTGCTGCCTATGGTTTCTTCTAGGATTTTTGTGGTTTTAGGTCTTACATTTAAATCTTTTATCCATTTTGAGTTTACTTTTGTGTATGGTGCAAGTTGGTGGTCTAGTTTCATTCTTTTGCATGTAACTGTCCAATTTTCCCAGCACCATTTATTGAAGAGACTGTCTGTATTCCATTGTATGTTCTTGCCTCCTTTGTCAAATATTAATTGAGAGTAACGACTTGGGTCTGTTTCTGGGTTCTCTGTTCTCTTCCACTGATCTATATACCTGCTCTTGTGCCAGTACCAGGCTGTTTTGATTACAATGGCTTTGTAGTATACCTTGATATATGGTATTGTGATCCCTCCAGTTTTGTTCTTTCTCAAGATTGCCATGGCTATTCAGGGTCTTTTTTGGTTCCATATAAAATTTCGAAGTGTTTCTACTAGATCTGAGAAATATGCTATTGGCATTTTGAAAGGGATTGCATTGAATTTATAGGTTGTTTTGGGTAGTATGGAAATTTTAATGTTCAATTCATGAACACGGTATATTCTTCCACTTGTTTATATCTTCCTCTATCTCTTTTTGTAATGTCCTATAGTTTTGTGAGTACAGGCCTTTTACCTTCTTGGTTAAGTTTATTCTTAAGTATGTAATTTTTTTTGTTGCAATGGTAAATGGGATTGTTTCTTTAGTTTCTCTTTCTGAGAGTACATTATTGGTGTATATAAATGCTGTCGATTTCTGGGTGTTAATTTTGTATCCTGCTACCTTGCCAAATTCATTTATTAAATCTAGTAGTTTTTTTGGTGGAGTCTTTAGGATTTTCTATGTACAGTGTCATGTCATCTGCAAATAATAATAGTTTTACTTCCTCCTTTCTAATTTGGATGCCTTTTATGTTTTCTTCTTGTCTGATTTCTGTGTCTGGGACTTCCAGTACTATGTTGAATAAGAGTGGTGAAAGTGGACACCCTTGTCTTGTTCTTGTTCTTAAGAGAAATAGTTTTAGATTTGCCCATGAGGCATTATGTTAGCTGTAGGTTTATCAAATATGGCCTTTATTATGTTGAAGTATGATCCCTCTATTCTCACTTTGCTGAGAATTTTTATCAAAAATGGGTGTTGGATATTGTAAATGCTTTTTCTGCATCTATGAATATGATCCTGTGATTTTTTCTTTAAATTTCTTTATGTGATGTATCACATTTATTGATTTGCAAATATTCTACCAGACTTTTATCCTTGTGATAAATACCACTTGGTCATGGTGTATGATCTTTTTAATATATTGTTGGATCTGATTTGTTAATATTTTGTTGAGAATTTTAGCATCTATGTTCATCAGGGATACTGGCCTATAATTTTCTTTTTCTTTTTTTAAAAAAGTATATCTTTATTGATTTCAGAGAGAGGAAAGGAGAGGGACAGAGAGAGATAGAAACATCAATGATGGGAGAGTCATTGATTGAGCCCGCAACCTAGGCATGTGCCCTGGATCCTAGGTGGACGCTCAACCGCTGAGCCACGCCCGGCCGGGCTAATTTTCTTTCTTTATAGTGCCTTTATTTGGTTTTGGAATTAGGCTAATGCCCACCTGGTTAAAAGAGCTTGGAGATGTTCCTTCCTCTTGGATTTTTTTGAATAGTCTGAGGAAGATGTGTGTTAATTCTTCTTTGAATGTTTGGTAACACTCCCCTGTGAAGCTGTCCAGACCATGGCTTTTGTGTTCCGGGAGTTTTTTTTAATTACTGCTTCAACTTCAAAAGTAGTTATTGATCTACTCAGGTTTTCTGACTCTTCCTGATAAATTTTTGGAAGGTTGTATTTTTCTAAGAATTTGTCCACTTCATCCAGGTTGTCCAGCTTGGTGGCATATAGTTATTCATAGTATTTTCTTAAAATCCTTTTTATTTCTGTTGGGTTAGATGTTACTTCACCTCTTTTGTTTCTGATTTTGTTTATTTGGGTCTTCTCTCTCTGTTTCTTGATGAGTCTGGCTAAAGGTTCATCAATCTTGTTTATTGTTTCAAAGAACGGGCTCTTGGTTTCATTGATCTTTTGTATTGTTTTTTTAGTCTCTATGTCCTTTATTTCTGTTCTTATCTTTATTATTTCCTTCCTTCTACTTACTCTGGGTTTTTCTTATTGTTCTCTTTCTAAGTTTTTAAATTGTAGGGTCAGAGAGTGTATTAGAAGTTTTTCTTGTTTTTTGAGGTAGGCTTGTAGTGCTATGAACTTCCCTCTCAGGACTGCTTTCATTGTGTCCCATAGATTTGGGGTTGTTGTGTGTTCATTTTCATTTGTTTCCAGGAAGTTTTTGATTTCTTTCTTGATCTCTTTGGTAACCCATTCATTTTTTAATAACATGCTCTTTAGCCTCCAAGTGTTTGTTTTTTAGTGTTTTTATTGTAGTTGATTTCTAATTTCATGCCACTGTCGTTTGAGAACACAATATGATTTCAGTCTTCTTGAATTTACAGAGACTTGCATTGTGTGTCCTAACATGTGGTCTATCTTTGTGAATGTCCTGTGTGCACTTGAGAAGAATGTATATTCTGCAGCTTTAGGGTGTAATGTCCTGTAAATGTCAATTAAATCCACCTGATCTAATGTGTCATTTAACATCACTGTTTCCTTGTTGAAATTTTGTCTGGAAGACCTATCCAGTGAAGTCAGTGAGGTGTTAAATTTCCCTAGTATGACTGTATTTCTGTCAATCTCTCCCTTAAAGTTTTTTAGAAGTTTTTATAAATTTAGCTTCTCCTATACTGGGTGCATATATGTGTATCAGGGTTACATCCTCTAGTCAGATCACTCTCTTTAGTATTATGTAATGAGCTTTCTTATTTCCCATTGTGGTCCTCATTTTGAAGTTTGTTTTGTCTAATATGAGTATTGCTACCCAAGCTTTTTTTCATTTTCATGGAAAATTTTTTTTCATCCCTTCATTCTCATCCTGTGTGGGTCTCTTGTAGACAGCATATATTTGGGCCCTGTTTTTTACCCATTCAGCCACCTTATGTCCTTTTATTGAGGCACTTAATCCATTTGCATTTAAAGTTATTATTGATAGATACTTATCTATTGCCATTTTAATTCTTTATGCCTATATTTATCTCTCTCTATTTCTTACAGCAGTTCCTTTAATATTTCCTGCAATGCTGTTTTGGTGGTGATAAACATCTTTAGCCTTCTTTTTGGTCTAGGAAGCTCTTCATTTCACCATCCATCTTGAATGTTATAGTCTTGCTGGATGGAGTAGTTTTGGTTTCAGATCCATGGTTTTCATTACCTTGAATACCTCATGCCATTCCCTTCTGGCCTATAGAGTTTCTGATAAGAAGTCAGCTGACAGCCTTATGGGAGCTCCTTTGTAGGTAACAGATTGCTTTTCTCTTGCTGCCTTTAAGAATCTCTCTTTGTCTTGAATTCTTGTCATTTTAATTATGATGTATCTGGGTGTGGGCCTCTTTGGATTCTTCTTGCCTGGGACTCTCTGTGCCTCCTGAATATGTGTGACTTTTTCATTGACCAGGTTAGGAAAGTTTTCTGTCATTATTTATTCAGTTAGTTTTGTTAACATTTGCTTACTTTTGACCTCTGACACTGTTATAATGAGAACATTGTTTTACTTCATGTTGTCCCACAGCTCCCTTAGACTGCTCTCCTGTTTTTTAATTGATTTTTTTTTAATCTCTGATTGAGTGATTTTTTTCTGCCCTTCTTCTAATTCACTGATCCTATCCTCAGCTTCTTCTAATCTGCTGTTTACTCCTTCCAATATATTCTGTATTTCTGCTATGTCATTCTTAACTTCCTTCCTAGTTTCCATATCTTTTTTCATGCTGTTGAGCATCCTTATAATCAGTATTCTGAAATCTATATCTCATAGATTATTTATCTCCATTTCATTTAGCTCTTTCTCTGGAGACTTCTCTTGTTCTTTCATTTGGGGCTTGTTTTTTGTCTTCCCTTTTTGGCTGCCTGTTTGGGTTTGTTTCTATGTACCTGGTAAATCTGTTAGGACTCTCAGCCTTTTTGGATGGTCTGTGGTGCAGGCCAATGTCAGACACAGTTTGTGACTGGCCCTGAGTACCCTCTTTGGAGCTATAAACAACTCTTGGATTGAGTTCTCCTCTGCTGGGGCCAGCTGCATTTGGACAGGACCAAGACGCACACCAAAGTCTGCTTTTCCAAGTCCCCAGTCCAGAAGCAGATCAGGCAAAGACTCAAAGAACTCTGAGGTCTGCCTCTGCCTGCAGGCTGGTTAATCTGATTATCTTAATGATCCTCAAGCTATAGAAACTCCACCAGGTAAGGTAAGAGGTTTTCCAGCAGGGTGGGGCAACTGCTTCACCCATCAGGCAAAAGCAGCAAGTTGTCTGCCTGAGAAAGATGCCCTCTGAAGTATGGGGGAATGACTTATCACAGGAATCCCAAAGAGTGCCTTCTGACCTCAATCTCCAGAACCCACAAACCTAGATTCTCATCACACAACTCTTGTCCACTCTGCACCTCTCTCTTCTGGAGCCCAAGGTGAGTGGCTGCGCACCAAACTTTGTGCATTGGCTCTTTAAGAGGGTGCCTACATTTCCCCCTGTCTTTCTCTGGCAGACAGAAACCCAGCTGCTTTTCACAGCCAGATAGTATGTGGGCAACTTTCTCAGTTCTGGTGCTCTTGGCTGGGAAGCCCAGCCTGGGGCTTAGGCTGCGGAGTCCTCAGTGGGAACCCTCCAAAGCTGAGATCTCCCTCTGGACCTTTAGCTCCTACCTGTGGAAGCCCAGCCAGCCCTCTGGTGCCTCTGCACTTCCTGCCAGTCTCTGTGCAGTCTCATTTTTCCTCCTTGGTTATGAGGGTGCTCTCCAGCTTGTCTTTGGTTGCAGTTGATTATTCAGGATGGTTTTTCTCTATTTTAGTTGTAATTCCAGTTTGGTCCCAGGACTTTGTCAGTGTAGCTGCCACTCAGTCCCCTGCCATCTTTAATCTCCTATATAATTTTATTAACCAATGTCATCTCAATAAATTCAATAAAAAAAATAAAAATAATCCCTGGCTGCTGTGGCTCAGTTGGTTGAGCATCATCCTGTGTACAAAAAGGTTGCGGGTTCAATTCTTGGTCAGGACACATGCCCAGGTTGCAAGTTCTGTTCCAGGTAGGTGTGCATGCAAGAGACAACCAATTGGTGTTTCTTTCTCACATCAATGTTTCTCTCTTTCTCTCTCTCAAATAAATAAAAACATATTTAAAATAATAAATAAAAATAAAGAGACAAAAATTAATATAATAATTTTTAGTTTATAAGAGTAAGAAGCTTTTTTAATAGGAGGAAATAATGATGAATTAATATACTATATTATGGTTTCTTTGTTCAGTTAAAGTAAATCAGCAAAAAACAAACATGCACATTGCTTTTCTCAAAGAGCCTGTTGTTAAACTGATGATGCAGCTTCTACTTTGATGGTGTCATAGAATCAGGAAAATAGTGTTTCTCTATTAGAATGAGGAAGCTCAGACTTTTCTTGCAGTTTTTATTTTTCTATTTTTAATTTATAAATATTTTCTTCTCCTCTCATAGCCTAATGTTTTGATCTGTTGGTTGTGTTGATTAAATCACTCTGTGGCTCACCTATCCAACCCTCTCTTTTTTACCTTAGCAGAGAGCTTTCTTGGCAATGAATAGCTAATGTTTTTCTTGGTAGTCTTTTCCTTGCTGGTGTTGTGAGCAAGTCCTTCAAAAATTTATTTTTATGCTTTTAAGTGAAAATATAATTCTGTGGGAGAGAAATATTTAGAAAAATCTTGCGCATTGTTTTGCGATTTACATGTTGGAATGATTCAGGATCAACATTTCTTGTACTTCCCAACCACAGCTCACACGATATGCATAGACACTTAACTGAAATGAACTGCTTTTGCCTCTGGAGTTTCATTGGGATTTTCAACATATCCAATTAACTTTTACCTTTGAAGCCAAAATTACAATGAGCAGAACAGTACATTGAATACTTTTTCTTTTTCTTTCTTTCTTTCTTTCTTTCTTTCTTTCTTTCTTTCTTTCTTTCTTTCTTTCTTTCTTTCTTTCTTTCTTTCTTTCTTTTTTAATATATCTTTATTGATTTTAGAGAGAGGAAAGGAGGGGGAGAGAGAGAGAGATGGAAACATCAATGATGCGAGAGTCATTAATTGGCTGCCCAGCCCACAACCTGGGCATGTGCTCTGACAGGGAATCGAACCTCGATCGCCTGGATCCTAGGTCGATGCTCAACTGCTGAGCCCCGCCCCGCCAGGGATGAATACTATGCCTGGGTTGTTAGAAAATATTTAGAGATTATTTAGAAAGATACATTTTTCTTGATAAATTTCTTTCTAGACTTGGTTGAATTTAGTGCCCTCTAACGATTCCAAATTACATGCATTTTCTTGAAGTATTTGGAGTAGAGACCCTTTTTAATAGTACATATGGAACCAGTTAATTAAACTCACTCAGTGCCAATGCAAATGGCCTTGAAAGTCCATAATTTTAGGTTGTGTTTTATATTCTCACACACTTATTTTTCTAAAGTCAGATTGGCTGTCTCATCTGCATTAATATCTCATCATTTTCTTATAGAAATTCAGGTCCGCACAGTCTCCCAACCCCCTGCATTTTACCACTTTATTTGCATGAATATCTGCAGATATTAACAGACAAATGTTGAAAAGAGTTAGGTCCCCAGAACATCAAGATGAACATTTCTGAACAAAGGAAAAAGGCATCCTCATCCTCTTGGGGTGATTGATTGACCATGCAGCATATTTGAAAGTAGGAGATACCTAGACAAATGTTCTAGACTGTGTATCAGACTCCTTTCCATGCCACTCCCGATCTTAGACTCACCTTTCTCTAGCAGTTTTCGCCAGTTGTTCTTGGCTCATCCATATAACCATACAAATTTTCAGGTGGAATCCATACTTTCCAGAAGCATTCTTAAAGTAAAGGAGGTGCTTTTAATATTTACATTGTGACCATGGAGCTAAACTGGGAGAACATCTGTGGAGTCAGAACATCCAGCCACGTTAAGTCTGAACCAGTAACTTCTGGTGCCACCATCTGACAGTGACTTCTGCCTGCCTATCTGCAACAATGACCAGGACTTCTCTGTTGATTCTGAGGTGTAAAAATTGTGGTCAAGGCTTGGTGCCCATGCATGCTGCATCTTGAAAGTGTGAGAAAATTAACCCCCTGGGGAACAAACCTTTGGTCAATGGGTTATGAGAGCCAGTGGATTAATTTTCCCCTCCTTCCCTTAACAAACTGTAATAATAGACAGCTATATATAGGACCTCTTTGAAGACAGCAATGGATGAAAGAGCAGTCACATGTGCTTGCTGTGGACATGGCCAGCTCTGCCATGCACTGCATGGTCTCTCCTCCAGTCCTTGCCTTCTTTTCCCTTTCTCTCACTCCTGATGGCTGATGGCACTTCCTAATCACACAGTACCACACAAGCCCATGCTCCAGGTTCTGCTATCTGAGCAACCAGGCTAAAAACATCTGGAACACTTACAGTCATAAAAACACACTTGGCACCGTCTTAGATGAATCCATTGAATACATTTTAATTTGTTCTTTGGGAAAATAGCTACTGCTCTTGGCGGCAGTCAGCTGTAAAGATCAAAGGTCAGGGTCTGAAGTAAATGTAATTTTTATGAGACCAAAACTGTAGATGTACCAACTTTTTATGAATGCTCCCAACAACAGAACCTGGGAGCAGCAGATTTTCCAAAGTGCTAACGAAAATAAGTTTGAGAAAGTGTGCCTCTCACCTGATGAAAACTTGTGAAAAAAGTGTGGAAATGGGGTGGCACAGTAGCGCAAAGCAAAGCGGAGGAGGTGGGTGACGTAGAACTTCGCACAAGCAGCGACTCTGCAGGAAGTAGTTGAGTGTGGAGGCTGAGGAGCAGAGAGCATGTGCTTTGTGGAAACAAGCCAACCTGGAAACATACACTGGCTTTACTCTCCCTACAGAAATATCTTGCAGCTAACTGGCTCCAAAATGCCTGGACTTATGCCTGGGGTGACAGAAAAAGAGCTAGCACTTCTTACATGCAATACCCATGCAAAGATGCTATGAAAGCCAGGGAAGAGAAAGGAACAACAGGATTACCAACAGGAGAAGGGGATTCTCCAGAAAAATATTACTTTGGAAGAGATGAAAATGATAGAAACTAAAATTTTCGTTAATTGAAAAGAAATCTGTTTTAAAAAGTATGCAATGAAAAAGGCATGCAAGATCTTATGAAACAAATGTCAGACAGCAGGAGGATATTAAACACAGGCTGATAGAATTCAGGATAGAAATATCATGAAACAACAAACCATTACCCAAATGAGGGCAAAACTGGATGGCGTCCAAGGAAAAATCAACACTAATCAAAAACTTTCAATGACATAAAGAGAAGGAATTTTTAAAACTCCAAAAATGAGGAAAAATGTTAAAAATATTACAGAGCATGTGTGCTTGAGAGAAACTAGACCAAATATCTTTTAAACATGGTATTTTGACTATGTACCTCAGACTAAAGATAAAAATAGTATGCCCATAGTGAATGCTAATTAGTAGCTTTGCTTTTCAATCATATGGGTTAGTAATTCTGGTGCTACTCTAGGTATTTTAGGATTGAGAATTGGTCTCAAGTTTCTCCTTTCTGTTGGAAAACTGAATTACAAATATGGGAAGGGTGAAGATAAGCTGTGGTATACAATGGAACTGGAGGTATCTGCATAATGTCATGATTACACACATGCACACACACACATATACGTGTGGATTCATATATTTCCTAGCTCTCCTTGCTGAAGGGACTATATGCCTCAGTATCAATGAACACCCAGATCTTGGGTTCTAAGTACCATTCTCTACTAAAACAGCCTGGGGATATGGTTTCTTTGGAGAAATGACTGACTCTAGTATCTTTCTGTTTGGGGAAGTGAGAAAGCAATCAAAGGCTGATGGAGACATGCTACAAGGCTCCAGGAGCCAACTTCCAAAGATATTCCCACTGGTCAATTCTGGGACAATTTGAGCATCAAAATAAATAATGATAAAAAGGAATTTTTACCTATTGAATAAAATGAGAATCAGTCCATTCTTACTAATATAAATAAATAAATAAGAACAAACAGCCCTCTTACTATAGAAAGCCAACCAAGAAATGATGGAGTTAGGACATCGCTGTCAGACAGCTGTAAAAGAATTAGCTGATCCAGACTAATTAACCAGTAGGCGAGAGTCTGAGACTATGTAAATATCTTGTTTTCCTCAAAGTGTTACCCCATAAGATGCTTATTAGTTACAAAGGGGAAACCTTTACAGCAGAGAAACCTTGCAGACACCGATAGTCATGCGCCGCATAACAGTGTTTTGGTCAATGAAGGACCTCCTATACAATGGTGGTCACAGAAGATAATAATGGAGCTGAAAAATTCTTACCTCCTAGTGACCTCGTAGTCATCCTAAGTCATAGCACAATGCATTGCTCATGTGCTTGTGGGGATGCTGGTGTAAACAAGTCCACTGCAACCGAGAGTTGTATAAAAGTATAGCACGTACAATTATGTACAGGACATAATACTTGATAATGGGAACAAAGACTATGCCACTCACTGGCTTATGTATTTACTATCTTATACTTTTTATCATTATTTTAGAGCATACTTTCTTTACTTATTAAAAAAAGTTTGCTGTAAAACAGTGTGCCATGTTATGCTGACAACAGCCTCATACACCTCATGTATAACACATCTCTTGATTGCATGTCAGTGTGTTTGTGTGGTGTGTGTGGGGGGGGAGAGAAGGCATAAAGCAAAATACAAACAATTGATGGACCTGGGTAAAGGGAAAATGAGAGTACTTTCTATTATTCCTGCAACTTTTCTGCATGCTTGAAATTTTATCAAAATAAAATGAAAAGATTATAAAGATAAAAATAAATATAGATGACAGGCAAAAGAAATCCAACATGTGAGATGCTGAAGAAGAAAACCAAAATAACAGAACTGAAAAATGTATTCAAATATATTTAAATGTATTTAAATACATTAAAATTTCCCTGGAATTAATAGACACCTTGAATCTGTATTTAAAATGTGTATCAAGTCCCAGGTTATATTTAGCCCCAGAAAATCAACCTGAGACATTTTCTAGTAAAACCATTGGCCCTCAAGAGTAAAGAAAGAAATTTTAATGCAGTTTGGCAAAAATGAGACATGGGGGTGAAATCAAGGTTTTTTGTTCTTTCCACAGAAAATTTTGTAACACAACAAAGACATCTAAGAAAGAAAGAGTGAGCTAAGGATTTTATAAACAGTCAGAATGTCCTTCAGCTATAAGGACAACAAGTAGTTCTGAACCTGTGCAAACTCAGGAAAAAATCGCTCCTATGAGACCATCTGAAGAAGTTGCTCGTTAACAAAAAGATGTGAGGAGAAGCCACAGTGACAGTGATGGGGGGAGGGCACATGATAAGAATAGAGCCACAGCCCGACCGGGCGTGGCTCAGCGGTTGAGCATCGACCTAGGATCCAGGCGATCGGGGTTTGATTCCCGGTCAGGGCACATGCCCTGGTTATGGGCTGCAGCCTATCAATGACTCTCCTCTCATCATTGATGTTTCTCTCTCCCTCTCCCTCTTCCTTCCTCTCTCTGAAATCAATAAAGATATATTTAAAAAAAAAAAAAAAGAATAGAGCCACAATTGTTTAATAATTAATCACCTTACTAACAGTAGATAAGTTTTCTTACAGGCCCTGGGAAACTGGAGGATGAGGCAAGGCTGTAAAAAGATATGGTGCCTCAGTGGGTCCATTACTCAGAAAGAAATACATTTTGAGAACAGACCAGGGACAGGACATGCTTTGATTTGGTTGCTCTGCCTGGACCCTGACCCCTTCTGGAAGTTCTCAGGAATGGTGAGCATTCTCCATTCCCAGAACTGGGCTGAGCCATTTGTAATGTCATAGAAGATTAGCCACCTGGTTATTGGAGTTTGAGCTCCTGAAGGGTGAACTGCAGACCCTCCCCCCCTTTCCCTGTTACACTTGCAGTTCCCAGCTGCACGAGTTATCTTCTCCCTCACTGGTATATAATCAGCCAACTGGCAAGGGAAGTCAGAGCAGGATTTGGAGGGTGACCAACTACTCTCCCCTTACTGCCGGCATTATTGGAATAAACGCCCAAATATGATTCAACCCTGTCTCTGCTTAATCTGGCTCAAGTGGTGACAGGCAGCCTTAGACCCCTTGTGTCCAGTATGAAAAGGGCTTAAGAATTGCATACTTAACAATAATACCAGGCTCACACCAGTGTGGGTACTAAATAACCTAGTGGGGTAGAACCGAGAGAACTGATAACATTAACGGGGCAAAGAGAAAAGAAATTGACAAAAAATATTATCTTATTTGCAATAGTTGGAGCCAAAGGACAATTTTAAAACTGACATATTTAGTAATAGATGTGTAACACTGAGAAAGATATGAAAACATATGTGGCAAAATTTTAAGAAAAAATAGTGAAAAAATTTAAAATAGAAGGGCAGTGGACAAGAATTTACTCTTAGCAGATTCGAAAAGGTACTAATACAGCCAGATAAACTAAAACAGTGTGGTATTGAATGTCTAGACAGACCAATGGAAGACCAAGAAAATTTTTTAAAAGTCCAGACATTGATCCTAATTCAAATTTTGCATATGGTAAATGAAGAAAGACAAAATATTGAACAATTTGGGATATTATTACTTGGCAGGCATCTGGGAAATATTAAAATTAAATCCTACATCAGAAGTACAGTTTAGGTTATACTGCAGTAAAAAGAGCCCTCATATCTCAGTGGCTTAATTTCATCTAATACAGGTTTATTTCTCATTAATGTTATTATCCATTGTGGGAAGGTTCATGCTCTGCTTTCGTCATTACCACTCTCATTCTGGAAACCATCCTCTATTTGATGAATGGCTGTTGCCTTCTGTAGAGAATATAGAGAACAGAGTAAAGTACCCACCGCCTCTTAAAGCTCCTGCCCGGGAATAACACAGACTACTTCAGCTCTCATTTCATTGACCAAAGCAGGCCACCTGGTCAAAGCTGATGTCAAGAGGGTGGAGAAATATAATTCTTAAAGAAAAGGCACCAAATATTGTAAAAGAGTTATATAGATTATAGTAGATCACTCACTCTAAGCTCAAGGATACGTTCTAAATGGACGAAAGGCTTAAATGTAAAAATGTGAAGCAAAATATATTTTAAAAGATTCATGGCATAATCCTTTTATTACTCTAGAGAAGGCAGGTTTTTTCTACCTATAAATCACATTCCAAAGTCATTAAGAAAATGGATATATTTTACTATATATATAAAAAAATCCAAAAACTTTTTCTTGGAAAAAATAATGAATTCTGACAAAAGACAAATCGCAACATGGCTAGAAAATATTTGCAATTTATAACATAGTCAAATTCTTAATAATTCCCTAATATATAATATGTTTAGCTTCCAGTCAAGATGGCAATGTAGGTAAACATGGCACTTGCATCCTCACACAGTCACATCAAAACTACAACTAAACTACCCAACAATGATCATTCAGAACTACTTGAAATCTCACTCAACAGAAGTCTTATAACAAGAATATAAAGAAGAAGCGACATTAGAACTGGTAGGAGGGGTGATCATGTAGAACGGGTTGGTCCCACACCCATGTATGGCAGATAAAAACCTGGGGGATTTATCAGCTGTGGAGGTCCCCCTTGAGGAGCCAGGGGTCTCAACCCCTCAACAGGGTTCCTATGCCAGGAAGAGAAGTCCCCATAACTCCTGGCTGTAAAAACCAGCGGAGACTGTGGCTGAATGAGAGGGGGGCTGCTGCAGCCCCAGGGGTTCATATTAAAGGGCCTGCTTATGGATATACTCGTTGATGGACTCACTGGCTCTGAGCTCCAGCTCCAGGGCAGCAGCTCAAAAGGCACCAGGAACGTACAAGGAAGAACTGAATTGTCCAGCATCAAGATGAGAGCTGGGGAGGCAGCTTTTTCCCAGACAAAAATGCTGACAGAGTCCTTTCTTTCTTTCCTGAGCTCTCCCACCCACCAAGCTGGCAAGCGGGTGGGCGCCATATCTGAATCTCCATCAACCAGGCTCACACAGTTTGCCCTGCCCATGTGGTTCCTGGAGCTCCTGCCCCACCCAACTTGCAGGCCTATCCAAGCCCCTTCCAGTGCCTTTTCCATGCAAATGGCCTGTTTTGGCTCATGCTGCAGACTTTCCTAAAATCTCTCAAAGGTTCACAAACCCCAAATAAGCATCTGGTCTCAGCAAACTCCCTAAGTCTGGATTAGTGGGCCCAAGCCTGCACTCTAGGCAGCCGGACTCAGTTTGCTGCTTGGCCTCTCCTGGGCATCCCCAAGCCCAGCATTAGAAGCAGGCATCTGCAGATTGTTATGTAGCTCCTGCGGGCTGGCCCTGGGTGGAACACAGGAGGTGACTGACCTTGCCTTGCACCTCCCAGGAGGCCTCAGAGCCAGTGCACCTGGTGGATAGCTTCAGACCAAACAGGAGCGTCACCCAATCACCTCTACAATGAAATTCAGGGTGGAGGTGGGGGGTGGCACTAGAACTCCCCTGAAGTGTGTCTGTTCCATGGGGTCACCCCAGCACAGCAGCTCCTCTGCTGTAGTCACAGCCGGTCCTCCCAGCCGAGGCATTTATCCTGCAGGTAAGCTCCAGCCTGGTGAAGTAACGTGCTGTGTAGTAGACACGCACCTAGGGAAGTGGTGGAGAGAAATGTCCCTCCCTGCACAGTGAGTCTATTGTTGCCCACCCAGAGACTACTGGGTAAACAGAGAACAGGGGGCAAAAGTGATCATAGGGGCTTAAAACATACAAACTACAGACACTTTAATGGTTTACATCCTCCCCAGCCTACACTGAGCACTAGCTTTGTGTAATGCATTTGATGACTCCTCTGGAGGAACTGATTGGCCCATGGAAGAGGTTCTGACAGCTGGTGACGTGCCGGCGCTCACTGCAAGGGGCTCCAGCCCACCGCAGCCACCTGCTGCTTCTGAAGCATGAAGTGAAGCCGGCAGGGGCCAAGCCGGTCCTCAGCAAAGCTTCCCGGTACCCTCCCCATGGCCACATGCTAAACATGAGCAAAATGCTGGAGGGAGTAATCAATGCTAAAATAAATTACACCAAACCCCAGAAGTAAGTCAAGTAATGAAGAGAACTTTAAAAAGCTCTAATTAGTATCCCTAGAAAGATTTAAGGAGGTTGTACCCATAAAATAAGAAATAAGAACTGAACACCACAAGAGAGGAGCAGATTGTGTATTTATCAGAAGGCTGGGAGGGTAAGGATAAGGGAAACTCTTTGTCTCAAGAGGATAAATCCAGAAGACTATCCGACTAATAAGAGTTCCAGAAGAAAGAACAAAGCACATGTAGGGATAGCATTTATCAACTACGCTAAGGAAAATCTTTCTTAGAGCTGTACATGAGGCCATAGACCTATGTAACAGGTAGTCAGAACAAGTCTTGGGGCTACTGTAACTGGAAAGCAATCCTTCCTATTGTGACTATTTCTAAGTGAAATTGAAAATATCTAAGTATAAATGTTACCTGGACAACTTCAAAGTTAACCAGGACAAAGAGCTAAGGAGCAAAACAGACAAAATCAAAATCTCAGGAAATTAGGACCTTCTCAAAAACAAAACACCCCCTAAGGATGGTGGCACATCAAAGGGACACAAGAGCTAACGTGGAAATAATTTGAGCAAGGCAGTCAAGTAGCATTGGATTATAACGTGCAGTACACAATTAATATCCGCATGTCCACACTGATCTGCGTGAATGGAGTGAAGAGACGAATCTCGAGGGCAGAGTTTTCCAAATAGTGTGTTTAGAAGCTTCTCCTGCGAGGAGAAAGAGCCGACCGTCCCACCCTGAAGTGTGGGCTGCACCTAGCGGCGTCCTTCCAAAGGTGGTAGAATTAGGAGGAAAGGGGGGAAAAGAGAAACTGCAGGGGAGAATCTGACAGCACCACCCCGGCGAACAGCAAGGTCGGCGTCCACAGCCATCGGGCAGGCTGATGGCACGTGTCCCTGACATGATGCGAGGAGAGCGGCTCAGCCCCTCCTTGCCTCCCTCCCAAACCAGCGCCGCTCCCAGCATCGGAAACCGTAGGCCGCTTCTCGGCTTCTCGGCTAACGGTAAATGCATTCTGTTCTTGTTATCAGTGTAATATCTGCTACATCCACTGTCAGGGGATAAGATACCAACAAAAGCCTCAGATAAACCCCAGCCGAGGGAAATTCCACAGCAGACCTGACCCGCTCTCCTCAAAAGTGTCAGGTCATCAAAAACAAACCAAGTCTGAGGGACTGTCCCAGCGAGAGGAGCCCGAGGGGACCTGGAGTCAAGTCATGCAGTAACCGGATGCAGTGCCAGGACAGAAAAAGGACAGCAAGTGAAAACTAAGGAAATCTGAATAAAGTCTGGATTTTAGCTAATAATAATGTATCAATATTGGGTCATCAATTGTGACCAATGTACCATGATAACGTCATGTTAATAATAGGGAAACTGGGTGGGGTAAGGGGAATTCTCTGTACCATCTTTGTAATTTTTTAAAATGCATTTTTATTGATTTTTAGAGTGAGAGGAAGGGAAAGAGATAGAAACAACAATGAGAGAGAAACGTCATCAATGGGCTGCCTCCTGCAGGCCCCTACTGGGGACAGAGCCTGCCAACCGGGGCATGTGCCCTGATCAGGAATCAAGCTGGCGACCTCTTGGTTCCAAGGCTGATGCTCAACCACTGAGCTACACTAGCTGGGCCATCTGTTTAATTTTTATGTAAATCTGAAACTATTTTATAATAAAAGAAGTTCTTTAGAAAAATTCAAATCCCGTATCCCACCCTGAGTTGCTGCCTTCTCTGCAGCGGGTGGGCACCTGCCTGGCGGGTGGGCTGTGTCCTCTGAACTCACCTCACCTGGGCCGACGCTCCTCCCTGACGGCCTGTCACCTGCACAGGCCCTACTCACAGCAAAGTCAAGGGCACTACGATTATTTACTGCTGTTCCTAGACCCTGAAGCCTTTCCTGAAATCCCGAGACCTAATCACTTATTCCCAACCCTCCACCAGCCAGCCAGGCCTCCCACTTCCTTTAACTGTAACAGCTGAATCCCGCCTCCGCTTTGATCTCTTCTCGCCTCTCACAATTTGATTTATTTCTAAAGAAGAATCAAACCATGCTAGACCATAGAGTCATTTTTTTGAATTATATATAAAACGAAACAGATCCAAAGAGAAATGGAGGGCTCACTTCATCTTGCGCTCACAGGCAAACTGATCCCTACGAACAGGATATGAAGGTGGGTGCGGGCCCCTTCTCGGCGGCGGGCCAATCCTGACAGCAGTCCTGTTTGAGCTGTCGCGTGCTGCGCATGCACACGAAACCGCAAATGTGGGCGAGGGGGAGTGTGTGCGAGTGGGTGGGCATGTGAAGGTTTAGTCCCAAACCAGTTTAGATCTTGTTCTCTCACCACACAGTATTTTCTCTGAAGAGAAAACTGGACCAGGTTAGAGGAGCAGCTATTGGCTAAAAAGACACAGTTCTAGTTTTGTGAATATTTTAAACTTTTTTTTCCGAAACTTTTGGAGTAAATGTAGGATAAAATATTTTCCCAGTTTTTTTACAGCTTGGGCCAATAAAGCTCCTAAAACACTTTTTCAAAAGAAAAGATAACCTGTGTCTGACTCATTAGTTAATGCAGCAGAGTGTAAAAAAGAGAATTAATTTTGACTTTTAAGCCTTGATCAATATTTGCCTTTAGAAAAAAGAGGTCACATTTTTCTTCATGGAAATGAACTTGAGAGTATTATGCACTTGAATGAATCACTGACCACGTTAAGTGATTCTCACTTGGGTGATATGATAAAACTTGTAGAAGCAATCTCCAAGAAAGTAATCTAAATTTAGAGCTGTGCTTTGGGTAAGATGTTGTAGGTTCTCAAAATAATATGATTACTCCAGAGCTTCTGCAAATTATCCCTTGGCAATCCCAACATGCCCCGGTTGTGGGCTCGATCCCTAGTAGGGGTGTGCAGGAGGCAGCTGATCGATGTTTCTCTCTCATCATCGATGTTTCTATCTCTTCCTCTCTCTAAAATCAATAAAAAGGGGGGGGGGCTTTTTGAAAATATACAACTGGTAAAAAATATGGAATTTTTGCCTCTTCTGACAGGTCATATATTTTAAAATATCCATGCTGGCAATGCTTTATTTTTTTCTTTCCAAAAATGATTTTAAACCTTTTAGACAGAAAAAAAGAAGAAGATTAAATGAATTAGCAACTTCCTGAAATAATCCACCAAATCTCAGGGTGGGTTTTAGGAGTGAAAAAAATATTTGGGATTTGAATGTGTTGTTTTGTACAGGAAAGTTACGGTGCCTTTAAAAATACTAGTTCTCAATGCTTTTCAATACTCAAAGGCAACCATATCTGATGTTTACTCTAACTTCCATCAAAGTAATTTAACAGGAGTAGGATCACTCACACTTCAAGGAAAAAGACATTTGTACCTCCCAATTCTCCCAAATCTCTTTGGATTTTCAACATTGAGAAGTTAGTTTGAAGTTATAACTATTACTGAGAATTGGCCATGTTAAAATAGATCTACGTCTTTTGAATGAAACAGTAGATGAAATTCTACACAGGGAGGAGAGTGAACAAACCATCCTACACACAGCGGCATGGTGAATCTCACAAACATGGAGCTGAATGAGCCAGACACAGAACATATTGCTTGATTCCATTATTATAAAGCTCAGAAAGTGGTAGAACCGTGACCTGTGGAGTCCGGGTGTGGCTGTCCTTGTGGGATTGTGCCTGGGAGGAACATGAAGGTGCCTCTGTGGTTCTTATAATGTTCTGTTTCTTCATGTAGGTGCTGGTTGCACGAGTGTGTGATTTGGGTGGAAATTAATTGAGCTGATTACACTTATAATAAGGGTGCTTCTCTCTTTCAGAGTATAACATGCTTCAGATAAAAAGTTGATTTAAGACAATCAGTCTGACCTTTTTTGCCTCAAGACAGATGACTTTTAGCCTAAGAGTCCTAGTAAAGCCAATCTGCATTTAATTAAAAAAACTTAATTTATAATGATAAACACACTGAAAGTTCTGCCTAGATTTTAAGACTGCTCCTTCAGATATTACTAGGGATCTTTGCTAGGCAGTGATCTCAGGAAGCCACTTGCTCCAAATTCCAGCAGTTCTAAACATCTCACTGCATTTTTTTTTCTAATGCTGGAGTCAAAGCATTTTAGATGTACTGATGTCAAGGGTATTTTGCATAAAATTCAGAGAACTGAATCTTGATTGTCTAAAACTGTTACTGTAGTATGGACATTATTCATTTCTATTTCAGCCAAAATGAAATCACTTTGTAGAAACACTATTTTCTCAGGGGAATGAGTCACATATATACAGCAAGTGAAGGCCAAAATCATTTGACTGTGTTTTTACTGTGCTGATTTCATAGTCCCTACCCAACACCTGGCATTAAACTCGACTCAGAAAGAAGTTACTGTCGTCAGGGAGCACTCTATCATCAGTTCAATCCGATCTCCCTTAAAACAAATGAGCAGAGCTGCACAGAGAATGGAAGTTCTGACGTGGCTTGCTAGCAAACAAAACTGATATTAGCACACATGGTTATTTGGAACTAAAAATAGTTTAGCTCGTCTATTATTTCAATTTTAAAAAGAAAGGCATTGAAAATTAATCTTGAAACGTAGCATTTAGCATCATTACGCAGTGTGCATATTTTAGCAGGTTTGAGAATACTTAGTACGTATCCTGGAAGCTCTTATCACAGTGGACCACGGCACATTCAAAAACCTGTCCGTCATTTGGTGGTTGCTATAACAACAGCCTAGTTCCAGCTGGAGGGAGCGGGACCGCTTGTGCGGCTCCCCGGGGGCTCTCAGCTTGCTTCCCCCGTGTCGGCTGGAGTCTGCCATTTCGTGTGCGCGTGTGTGCCTGTGCATGTGCATGTGTGTGCACGCGTGAGCAAGGGTGGTTGGACAACATCATGCCAGGAAATATGTTTCTGGTGGCCATGAATGAAGGACACGCCTATTTGGCTGTCTCTTGCTTATTTGCTTATAAGTAATGTAATTACTTTGAATGTTTTGCTTTTCAAATCAAGATTCTATGTTTAAATAAGCAATTCTACATAATTTAAACGTGATCTTCGCTCTTCCTCTGCTGCTGGAAACCTTGCTACCATTTGCGTCACCAGCCGTTTACGCCCGTAGGAGGTGTTTGATGCTGCTTGTGGAGGTGCCTGCTAATGCTCTCCAGATGTGAGGGGGTTAGGAAGAGGCCCTCTGGGCTTGTCTGATCCCAGCCTGCTGTCCTCCCACATCCCTGCATGTGGATTTAATGCTGAGGGGGAACACTAGCAGAATGGCTGTCTCCTGTCCTATGCAGGAGCTCAGGGTCATATGCTTGAATTATCCCAGGGAACATTGCGAGTTTCTCTTAGACCTACATAACTTCCTGCCTTTAAATGTATTAATTTAAAAATATTCATTAAAAAGGAAAACAATAGAAATGTGTCTTTTGTATGATTGAATCTATATGTGATATTTTTCTTTTCTCGTTTTCAATTTTCTACTACCATGACATATTCATTTAATAACATAAAATAATTATATCTTATTACTTAAATTACCCTAATTTTTAAGTCTTCATCTGGAAATAATTTAAAATGTACAGAAAGTCGGCAAATAGAACAAAGAATTCCTGAATTTTTTCATCAAAAGTCATCAAATATTAAAATTTTATATAACCATAGAATAACTATTAAAAGCTCATTTTTAATTGGAATTCTGCAATAAGGAGGAGCTTTCCCTCCTATATATCTACCTATCTATGTATCACCTATCTTTACTTCAGTGTGGATTCATGGATGTGTTTCAGCCTATGGAATATAATCCATTTCTATAATTAGTTTTTTTTGCTCAGTTTGTCCCAAATTTGACTCTTGAGAGCCCTTTCAAGATGCCTCCTGCGCCCTTGGCCACAGCAGCATCCTTCTTTGACCACTGCCTACTCTCTGGCTCCTTAAGGCCACTTCCAGCTTGTCAGGGAAAGTGGTGTAGAGAAGGCAGCTTTTTACTTGAGCCTTCGAAGGAGCTGGGATTAGGACCAGCAAGAACAAAATGGGAGAGGACCCCAAGCAAGACTCCATTCCCCCATGGAAAGTTTATGGGATTAAGAACAAAAACAATTATGCACAAAGTAAAAATTTAAAAAAATTCAAAAGATGTTCTAAGTTCACCTTGCCCTTCCTCTGCCTCAGTCCTAGAGCTCAGTCACCACTTCTGAAGCCTCTGGCTTCTTTCCCTGGAGCACAGCATTTGGAAAACAAATCAGACTGCTTGTAAATTATACTTTTCTTTTTCAATCTCAAAGAAAATTTGATTAGTCAGTCATTTTTTTTGTTGTTAATAAAAAGTATGCTTTAGAACCAGAAATTTATTTACAAACTGTACTTCTAATACAAAGTATCATTTAAAAAAAAGTTTATTATTTCCTTTCTGATTATAAGAGTAATAGATGTGCACTGTGAAAAAATTTTTAAATAGAGAAAGGTACAAACGAGGGACACAACTTAGCCCTCATCTCCAAGCGCTAATCATAGTTAATATTTTAAAAATTTATCTTTTCCTTTGGGCTACTATACATTTTAATAAATAAGGAACCTTACTGTACATAATGCTGTCATCTACTTGCAAAGATTATACAATGCATTTTGAACATTTATCATGTTATTACCAATTCTCCTAAAACACTCTTGTAATGAGTGTAAAATATTGCATTGTATGGACTCTATTTTTTGGAAATGTATGATGTTTTTGAGGTTTAATCTTATATTTAACCTGACAAATATTCTTATACATAAATCTTTGACTCATCTCTTTATTGGAGATCTCACTTTAAAATAAAAACATTTATTTTCTTATTTTTCCACAAACTGGTTTATAAGTATTAGGTTTTGATAACTGTTAAATGAAGGATGGGAGCTTTTCGGAATGTTACATAAATGGATGACTTCGCAGTGGTCTGTCAAACACAGAACCTTAGTCTTATATCTCTGGCCTGTGCTGACCAGGACCATATCTGTGGTTTTACTAACCAGTTCTAAAGCAATGGCTTTAGATAAGATATCAATTCAACTTTGCTCAGTACCATAAGTGTTCATATCCATTTCATAAGAATTTCCCAATTATTATTCATAACAAATTGACAGTATTGTGGAACTTACTCTTTAGTGTGGGTATATTTTTGAATGGTCACATATGTGCTTGTAATTATTTAAGTATATCTGGAATGGAAATTTCATAGCTAGGAGTTTAGTCTGCAAGGTATACATAAATGGGTTGGGCTGGGGGTACCCATGGTTGAAATCAAGTTTTACAGAAGTTAATATTTAAATGTGTTATGAACTTTGGGTGGTATAGAAATTTTAAAAGAAAATAGAGCAATGTATAGATTGTATGTTCCTGGATGGCTTCTTGATGGCAGCAAAATGTTTGCCATTCCTGAAAGCCAGCTTGACTTTACTAGGGCAATACATACATCATCACAGTAAGAATTAGCAGGTGAAAGGAGTCAGGGAGATTTCACGAGGGGGAAAAAGAAAGAGCCTCTGTGATGAGCATGATAAAAATTATTTCCTGTGTACTAGTCTCTAAACTCTCTTACTTCGACCTGAAGAACTTTCTCCAAAGATGGGTGAACCTGAACCAAATGTCAAATCCCAAGCCTTAAGAGAAAACCGGTAGCCCTGTCGGGCATGGCTCAGTGGGTCAGCGTTGGCCTAGGATCCAAGAGACCACAGTTTGATTCCTGGTCAGGGCACATGCCTGGGTTGTGGGCTCTATCTCCAGGCAGGAGTGTGCAGGAAGCCTCCTGTGCACACCCCTCTGGGGATCAAACCTGCAACCTGGGTATGTGCCCTGATCAGAAATGGAATCTGCCACCTTCCAGTGCCTGGGATGTTGCTCAGCTAACTGGGCCACAGCAGCCAGGACAAGTATTTGATTTCATCACTTTGAATATTTCATGCCAATCCCTTCTGGCCTGAAATGTAAAACTATATTTTAGAGTCAGCTTCTTCAGATCACTTCTGGCACCCAGTCTTAGATTAGGTTTGGTGGTGCAGACACTGAGACAGATTTTTTTGTATGAAGGCATTTATTAGGAAGTGTTCTCATGATCAACATATGTAGGGAAATGAAGGAAGTAGGAGTGAGTAGAGGGAAGAAGTAAACTATAAGGCAAATCTCACAGAAAGCTGTAGTCCTAGGATGGCCCTTAGATTCATCCTGACTGTGTGTGCATTGACTAGTCATTAGATGTGGCCATTTCTAGAGCCAGTAATCTTGGGTAAGGGAAAATCTTTGGCTGAGGGCAAATCCTTGAGGGTCACTAAATTGAGAGCCATTAGCCCCCAAACTACTGACAATTAGGGAAATGAGTGCTCAGTTCAGAAGGCAAATCTAGGTAACACATTAGAGCATCCACTAAAAGAATTTCAAACTGGGAAATTAGCATGGTCCAATTCTTTCTTTAGAATAATCATCCTGCCAGAAGTGAGAAGAAAGGGTTCAAAGAGTTTATGGAAAATCCATAATGCCATACTAATAAGTGCATTTATTTTGTATTTGTATCTATATTTGTATTTCTACTTCTATTTTTATTTGAGAGGCAGCATATTCCTACCACAGAGAAACTCCAAGGTAGGAATTGCAAGATACATATAGTGAAATACAGCTTATCAGTTACAGCAATCCAGCCAGATTATTTCTATTTCTGGCCCTTATAAATCTTAATATGATTCCATTGTTAGTCAATTTTCCTTTCACTAAAAGTGCTTTTATTCCAGAGCCACCATGCAGCTGAAGTGAGAAGCAGTGTTCTTATTTAGTGATAAGTTAAACACATTGAGACTCTTATGTAAGTGTTATGGGCATCAGGATATAGATGAAGGTATAATGGATGCAACAGTAATGAGAACCAGACTTAAAGCTAATGAATAAAAGAGGGTAATGGACCTTGTGAGCACTTAGTCGATGTTCAATCTGTAGCCCAAGTGGAAATTAAAGGAACAGAAGGGGAAGTCAGGTAAAAAGAGGAGCACAAGGCTAAAAATTATGTTCTTTTTGCTTTATATGATTAATATATGAATATACTCCTTGTAAAAAGTTTAGTATATATAAAAATTAAAACATAAAAATAATCTTTAATCCTATCACGAAGAGATAATCATTGCTGTCATTTTCGTTATTTCTTTTATGAGAATATTTTAAACAACATTAGCTATATTATGCATTATGTACTCACAACTTATTTCAGTTAATATCATATTTTTTTTTCATTAAAACAAATTATTTGAAAATTCTTACTTTTGTGTGATGTAGTTATATGACTATATCATATCTTCTTTCTTTTTTAAAAAATATATATATCTTTATTGATTTCAGAGAGAGGAAGGGAGAAGAAGAGAGAGAAACATCAATAATGAGAGAGTCATTGATCGGCTGCCTCCTGTACACTCCTGACTGGGGATCGAATCCACAACCCAGGCATGTGTTCTGACCGGGAATCAAACTGCCATCTCCTGGATCCTAAGTCAATGCTCAGTCACTGAGCCACAGCCAGCTGGGCTATCACACAACTTTTTAAAGACCCTGATTACCACACCGAATTGTTTCCAGAGCTGAGGTGCCATTGTGAGTCTCCTCAGCAATGCATGGGTGTTCATCTAACCACATTCATTTCAGAATGGAGTACTGCCCATGTGATAAAGTAAACATGATTTTGTTGTGGCTGTCTTGTCACATTCTTTTAATTACTGGTGCTGCCCGGCAGGGCGTGGCTCAGCAGTTGAGCGTCGACCTGGGATCCAGGTGATCAGGGTTCAATTCCTGGTCAGGGCACATGCCCTGGTTGCAGGCTCGATCAATGACTCTCTCATCATTGATGTTTCTATCTCTCTCTCTCCCTCTCCCTTCCTCTCTCCGAAATCAATAAAGATATATTTTAAAAAAATAAAATTACTGGTGCTGACTCTTAGCTGTTAGAGTCAGCTTATGAATAGTCTTCCCAGAGCCACACCTAGAGGGCAGCTTGGTTCCCATATAACCCCTCACTCAGTCCTGAATTTCTGATGAGCATTCAAGTGACCAGTTTTAGATGTGCCAAGAGAGTTTGCCACTCTGAAATGATACTACATCAAATACTATACTTCCCAGGATGCTATATGTCTATGCATTTAAAACTACCCTGTTATGAAGTGAATTGTGTCCCCCTCATAATTTCATATGTTGAAGACCCCCACATCTCAGAATACGGTCTTATTTGGAGGTAGGATCTTTACCAAGGTGATCATGTTAAAGCGAGTCCATTGCTCCATTAAGAAATGAAAGGGCAACAGGCCAAAGAGGAGAAAATATTTGTAAATCATATATCTGATAAGGGGTTAATATCTAAAATTTATAAAGAACACATAAAATTTAAGAGTAAAAAACTTCAAACAATTGATTAAAAAATGAGTGTAGGGTCTGAATAGACATTTTTCCAAAGAAGACATACAGATGGACAACAAGTACATGAAAAGATGCTCAACATCACTAATCATCAGGAAAAGGAAAATAAAAAAAACATGAGATATCACTTCACGCTGGTTAGAATGGCTATCATAAAAAGAAGAAATAACAATTGTTGGCAAAAATGCGAAAAAAAGAACCCTAATGCATTGTTGGTGAAAATGTAAATTGGTGCAGCTATTGTGGAAAACAGTACGGTGGTTCCTCAAAAATTTAAAAATAGGAGATTAAAGGTGGTGGCAGACTGAATAGAAGCTACACTGACACTCACCCAGGACAAAACTGGAATTACAACTAAAATATACAAAAACAATTCTAAATAATCAGCTGCAACTGAAGACGAGTTGGAAAGCACCCTCATCACCAAGGAGGAAAAGTGAGACTGCACAGAGACTGGTAGGAAGTGCGGAGGTATGAGAGGTCTCACTAGCCTCCCACAGGTAGCAAGTGAAGGTCCAGAGAGATAGCTCAGTTGTGGGAGGCTTCCACTAAGGACACTGGGACCTAAACCTTAGGCTGGGCTTCCCAGCCAAGAGCACCAGAACTGAGCAAGGTGCCCACATAACATCTGGCTGTGAAAAGCAGCAGGGTTTTTGTCTCCTAGAGAGAGATGGCTGGAAATGCAGTCACCCTCTTAAAGAGCCAATGCACAAAATTTGGTGTGCAGCCACTCACCTTGGGCTCCAGAAGAGGGAGGGAAGACTGGACTGGAGCTGTGTGAGGAGAACCTACAGTAGTGGGCTCTGGACATAGAGCTCAGAGAGCAGCCATCTGGATTCCTGTGCCGAATCATTCCCCCATACTGCAGAAGACATCTTTCAGAGGCAGACATTTACCTTCCAAGCAGCTTTTGCCTATGGGGGAAGCAATTGCCTCACCTGCTGGAAAACCTCTTACCCTACCTGGTGGAGTTTCTACAGCCTGAGGCTCATGAAGAGAATCAGATTAATCAGCCTGCAGGCAGAAGCAGACCTCAAAGTGCTTTAAGTCTTTGCCTGATCTGCTTCTGGACTGGGGGCTTGGAAAAGCAGACTTTTGTATGCATCTCGCTCCTGTCCAAATGCACCTAGCTCCTGTAGAGGGGACCACAAGCCATGAATTGTTGATAACTACAAAGAGGGTACTGAAGGCCAGTCTCTAACAGTGTTTGACATTGGCCTTCCCCAGAGACCTTCCAAAAAGGCTGAGAGTCCTAGCAGATGTACTAAGTACATAGAAACAAACCCAAACAGGCAACCAAAATGAGGAGACCAAAGAACAAGCCCTAAATAAAATTACAAGAGGATTCTCCAGAAGAAGAGACCAATGCAATGGAGATAAGCAATCTATCAGATATAGAGTTCAGAATACTGATCATAAGGATTATGAGAAAAGATATGGAAACTATGAAGGAAATTAAGAATGACATAGTAGAAATACAGAATACATTGCAAGGAATAAACAGCAGATTAATGGAAACTGAAGATCAGATAAGCAAATTAGAAGACAGGGTAGAAAAAATTAGAGATCCAATAAATAAATAAATAAATAAATAATAAACAAACAAACAAACAGGTGGACAGTTTAAGGGAGCTGTGGGAAAACATGAAATGTAACAATATGCACATCATAGGAGTGCCAGAAGAGGTCAAAAGTCAGCAAGGGTTAGAGAAACTGGTTGAATAAATAATGGCAGAAAACTTCCCTAACCTGGTCAAGGAAAAAGTCACACAAGTTCAGGAGGCTCAGAGAGTCCCAAGCAAGAAGAACCCAAAGAGGCCCACACCCAGAAACATCATAATTAAAATGCCAAAAAATTCAAGACAAAGAGAGAATCTTAAATGCAGCAAGAGAAAAGCAATCTATTACTTACAAAGGAACTCCCATAAGGCTGTCAGCTGACTTCTCATCAGAAACTCTACAGGCCAGAAGGGAATGGCATGAAGTATTCAAGGTAATGAAAAGCAAGGCTCTGAAACCAAGACTACTCTATCCAGCAAGGCTATCATTTAAAAGAGATGATGAAATAAAAACTTCCCAGACAAAGAAAAAAAAAAAAAAGCTAAAGGATTTTATCACCACCAAACCAGCATTGCAGGAAATGTTAAAGGGACTGCTGTAATAATAAAAAGAAATAGAGAGACAAACATAGGCATAAAAAATTAAAATGGCAATAAATAAGGGCCTGTCAATAATAACCTGAAGGACTTTAAGAGAGAGATCAATAGCAATACAGCCTTAGTCATGGGCTTTAACACCCTGCTGACTTCAATGGATAGATCTTCTAGACAAGAAGTCAACACAGAAACAGTGAGTAAATAGCATACTAGGTCAGATGGATTTAATTGTTATTTACAAAATATTTCACCCCAACGCTGCAGAATATACATTCCTCTCAAGTGCACATGGGTCATTCTCAAAGACAGACCACATGTTAGGACACAAAACAAGTATCTACAAGTTCAAGAAGACTGAAATCATATCAGCATCTCAGATCACAAGGGCATGAAATTAGAAATCAACTACAGTAAAGACACTCAAAAACATTCAGACACATGGAGGTTAAATAACATGTTATTAAACAATGAATAGGTTACCCATAAGATCAAGAAAGAAATAAAAATCTTCCTGGGAACAAATGAAAATGAATATACCACAACCTAAAATCTATGGGACATAGTGAAAGCAGTCCTAAGAGGGAAGTTCATAGCACTGCAGGCCTCCCTCAAAAAGCAAAAAAAAATTTTCAGTAAACTATCTCACCCTACAACTTAAAGAATTAGAAAGCTCCCCTGTCAGGCCATCTAGACCAGGGCTTTTGTTTGCTGGAAGTTTTTTGATTACTGCTTTGATTTCATCAGCTGTGATTGGCCTATTCAGGTTTTCTGATTCTTCCTGATTCAGTTTTACATGATCTCACTCATATGTGGAATCTAATAAGCAAAACAGAGTGAGGAACAAAATAGATCCAGAGACACAGAAGCATGGAACAGACTGATGAATGTCAGTGGGAAGGCGGGGGTGGGGGAGTGGGTGGGGAGAGATTAATCAAAGAACTTATATCCATATATGCATAACCCATTGGAGACAGACAATAGTGTGGTGAAGGCTTGGGGAGGAGGGGGATGTTCAGTGGAGGTGATCAATGGGGAAAAATGGAGATATCTGTAATACTTTCAACAGTAAAGATAACTTGAAAAAAATTAAAATTGGAACTACCTTATGTTCCAGCCATTCCACTTCTGGGTATTTATCCAAAGAAAATGAAAACACTAATTCAAAAAGATGTGTGCACTGCTGTATTTATTTCAGCATTATTTAAAATAGCCAAGATATAAAAACAACCTAAGTGTTCATCAGTTGATGGTAAATAAAGAAAATGTGATATATATATGTTCACACACACATACAAGGGAATATTTTTCAGTCATAAAAAAGAGGAAAATCCTGCCATTTGTGATAATACAAATGGATTTTGAAGGCATTATGCCAAGACAGGAAAGACAAATACTATATAATCTTATTTTTATGTGGAATCTTAAAAGAGAGAAAAAAAATGAACTCATAGATACAGAGAATAGATTGGTGATTGCCTGGTTGCCAGCAGTGATGGGTGGGAGGTGGGGAAAATGGGTGAAGCTCATCAAAGGTACAAACTTACAGTGATAAATAAAAAGTCATTGGGGTGTAATGTATAACATGGTGACTATAATTAATAATGCTGCATTGTATATTTGCAAGTTGCTAAAACAGTAAATCTTAAAAGTTCTCATCACAAGAAAAAACAATTTGTAATTCTGTCTGGTGTTAGATGTTAACCAGACACTGTGGTGGTCATTTTGCAATATACACAAATGTCAAATCATTATGTTGTATACCTGAAACTAATATGTCATATGTCAATGATATCTCAATTTAAAAAAATGGGTACATTAGGGTGGGCTCTAATCCAATATGAAATAGTCCTTATAAAAAGAGGAAATATGGTCAAAGAGACATGTATAGAGGGAAGAAAAGACCTAAGGAGAAGATGGTCATCCACAAGGCAAGAAGATCCTTGTCTCAGGGCCCTTAAAATAAACCAATCGTGCTGATTCCTTGATCTTAGACTTCCAGGCTCCAGAATTGCAAGACAATAAATGCCTGTTGTCTAAGCCACCAGAGTGTGGTCCTTTGCCACAGCAGCCCTGGCTAATACTTACACATCTCAGAATCTGATGTGTCTCATCCATCTTTCTCTCTATCTTGCACAATTGGTTTCTAGAAGGTAGAAGTACTGCATGTCCAAGGAGCCCGTCCACAACTGTTACCTGCCACTTCAGGAATGGGCCTGTCATGTGCTCTGCCACCCTGTCCCCTCTACCATGCTGTGGGCTCCATCAATGCTGGACTGCTCATTGCCTGCTGCCTGGACATGTAGAAGCAAGGCCTGGAGCCAGACTCTGTAAGCTCTTGGGCTGAGAGGCTGTGGATCATCAGGTCTCAGGGGTCATCGCAGCTCATGCATAGGGAGTCAGGTGGAAGGGGGAGGTGCAGAAAAAGGCAGAGCTGGGGGAGTGTGGCTTCTGAGCCATGGAAGTGGAAGTTTGTTTTGGAGCTTTGCCATTCAGTGTTAACACCTGAGGGGCTGTTCTTCCTTCTACTGGGTTCTGTGGTCTCTATTATTCCTTCTTCACTTCAGAGAGCGTAAGTGAACTTCTTTGTCTTGCAAGTTATCCTAGACTAAGCTTCAGCATCTGAGTCTGCAAGGAATGGCTCTAGATGTCAGTGGGGTGGGTGGAGGGTGGCAGGGGCTGGGCAGACTGGGGCAAGGTGGCTCCAGCATCACAGCATGGACAGGCCACTCATGAGGGCTCTACATTCAGTGTCATTAGTGAATCAGGAAACGTTCCCAGTTGTCTGCGGGGACTGTCAGTTCTAGATCCTGGAGAGTAGTACAAGTCTGTGCTTTTTCTGTGTATTCTTAAGGTTTTTAGTGGAGAAAATAAGGAGGCTGCAAGGACTGCTTCTCAGAAGCCATTTTAAACCAGATGACAGGCTTAGTCTTGAAACAGAAACATGTTTTAAATAAAACTGTTACTGGCAGATGACTGGGGCTAAGGTCTGGGATTTTCCATCCTTAGAGGCACAATTTTTCATGTTCAGTTTAATTTTGAGATCTGTAGGGTCTGCAAAAATTTCTAGAGATGTTGTGTAGTAGGCTGAAAGTGTGCTGTTTGTGAGTTGAGTTCCAAAGGGCTTTTATCTCCCAGTACACCTCAAGCCCTCTTATGTGCCTCAGTTTCTCTCCTCAGCTGTCTAACTTAGCCATGAGGATTCAAAGAGCTAGGTAACCAACTTTTGTGTATGAGTCCCCAGATATGTCATATATTTAATTAGTTGAGTTGGGATTCACTGTGGGGCCTCTGGGTGTGATGGGGCATTTCCTTTGACACCTCCACAAAGATTCTTAGTCACTAAGAATGCATGAGGTTTGAGCTGGAGGGAGGAAGCGCCCTTATCTTCAGAGCCAAAAAAGTTCAGGCTCTCATTTATCCAGCAAAAGGTTTGTTCAGAGCTTCAGAAAGCAATTCCAATTGAAAAGCCAAAGTTGAAAACCAGCCATCCAGTGTTTTTCTCCTGTCCTTAGTTATCTTGACCCTTATTTATAACCTAGGTTCTTCTCAACTTAGGTGGTACCTTTGGCTCCACCTCTAGGATTTTTAAAAAAAAAAAAAAGCTCAAAGAAAGTCAGCCTTAATTTAACTCCAGACATAACGAAAGGAAGAGAAAGGGAAGAAAAGAACATCTTTCTAGCCAAAAGGCAAGGACCTCTCTCCCTCTCTCCATTGGAACTAGTAACTTGACGGGGAGAGCCACGGGGAAGGGCCTCGTGTGATTTTACAGTGTTTCTAGGTGTATGGAGATTGTCTTGCAGTTAGTGGAGTGCCTAGTGCAAACTTCCCCAGTCCATGACCCACTCATCCCATCATAGGAATCTTCTAGTTGTCAGTGTCCTAACAGCTTTTAAATGCTCATTGCATGCTGCATAGTGCAGCAATCCAAAGAATATCTGAGTCATGGTACCAAATATGTTACTGAACAGAGACCAGACCTAGATTTTTGTGTTCCTGAAGGAAATACTTCAATCAAAAAACCAAGTGTAGCAAAGCAAACAAGAATTTTTTGGCCACAGCAAAAATACACTTAGGACAGTGAAACAAGGAAGGACGCAGAAGAAGCAACAGGAGAGCCTAGGCTGGGCTGCTCTGGCTCACTGGGAAGTCAGGGAAAAGGGGACATTAGAGACGGGTTCAGGGGGTTAGCCCAGGATGAGCTGCCACTGCCCATTGCTCCCCTGGTTGCAAGTCTCCTGGGGTCCCTTGGAGTTTAGGAGATACGTGCCTGTAGAGGAAGGAGAGGGGGAAAGGAATGCTCCCTGGAGGGAGAGCATGTGCTGGGTCCTTTGCGTTGAAGGTATTTATCTCTTTCTTGCAGGTGGTAATCTTAAGGGAGGTGTCAGGGGAGGATCTCAATAGAATATTCATCAGTTTTCCAGGTGTGCTCTTTCAGGGGCATGGTCTCCACAAATTGGTTGGTGCCAGGACAAGGGGTCATTAGTCAATGTAGTTGGTCCAGAGGCAGCCACAGTGCCACTTGTCTGGTTTTGCTGTTTTTCTGGGCCTGGAGCTGAAATACAACCAAGGCCTATATGTATCTTTAGGGAGGAAAGGTCAGGGATCTAAACAGCATGACCAGTGATATGCTAGGGAAGGAAAGCTTACCCTGGGGGTGAGGTCCTTGTTTTCCTGGCTTTGCCCCTTGCTAAGCATCTGGGGCTTTCTGTCCTGGTGACCTTCTGTACCTGGCCCATTGTCCTTGCTCTGCTCTTGACTGTCCCATTGCCTATTACAAAACCACACAATTACCTTTCCTCTTTTGTTTTGCAATGATTGGTGAGAATTAGAAAGCCTTCCTTTTCCCTCATAGGCCTCTAGGTTAAAAGTGTTGTGAATGGCTGAAGTAATAGCCCTAATCATATAATGGCATCTTAACCACATAGAAGCGTGTTGAAGATTACTATGTAAAGGGTCTGCTCATAAGCTTGAGTATACAGCTCTAATTACATATCCACTTGGTTTCATTATAACAAATCCTTCTCTTTATCTCTTAATCTTTCAGCCTCCCAACATGATTAAAATAAAGATCCAGTCCTTGTCCTCACAGGAGTCATAACTTTGTTGGGTTTTTGTTTTAGGGGAATGGATAGTGGAGAAAGACAAGCAAACAAGTAATTATGATGTGGTGTTTTATATGTTATAATAAAAATATATACAAAGACAATTAGAGTCTAGAAGCAACTTTGTCTCTCTCTCGGGTTTCAGGGATGGCTTCCGAGGAAAGGAACCTTCAGGCTGCACCTTGAATGAGAAGGACATGTTCAGTTGTTTCAAAACACAAGGCTTGGTGGCAAGGTCACAAAGCCTGGCCCGGGCACTGGGGGGAGGCGCTGACATTTGGAGTGACCTGGTAGCAGCAGATGTGTGTGGAATACAGGGATGAATGGGAAGTCTCTGTCCAGATCTAACCCCTGTGGTCCCATGCTCCAACCTCTGCTCCATGGAACCGTGATGGTTGGCTCTCACTGAATTTTGATTGCCCATCAGCTAAGGGAAAATGGATATTTGTTCGAGCTGTACAGGGAGAGTAATAGGATGAGTCATTTCACTGTGTCTGCCTTAAGGCCAGGAAAGATGGGCCACACAATCTGTGGGCTGGTGAAGAGCTATTTGTCTGGAAGAGCTTCCTAACTAGAGAATCTCCAGGTGGTTTGAGAAGCACTGTTTCCTTTGAAGTGCTCTGCCACACATCTGTTTGCGAATAAAGTGCACATAATCCCACAGACAACAGCAGGTCCCCTGATTTCTTCTGGTGGCACAAACTGCACCAGCATCTGTTGGGACTTTATGTCCCTCCGGAGACTGTGCCCCCAGCTCCTGAGGCAGCTTTCCTGCACGTGGGCTGCAAACAACCACTGCAGTAGATGCCAGGCCTCTTGCTGAGCTGGAGAATTCTCTTTATGACTTTTCCTTATTGCCTGCTGAGGCCTCTGATTGTGGGAGGACACCGCACTCCTGCTGTAGGAAGTCTAGTTCAGAGTTTTAGTGATGCTTCACAGATTTCCACTAATTTCCTGAAGTCTGGATGGGGCAGGTGGGTCTCCTGACAGCTCTAACACAAAACAAGAGCACTTGGGCAAATTAGTTTACTGGATGTTTCCTTCCTGCTATAATATTAATATTCTAGTGATGGTGGCCATAGGAGGTAGCTATTGTAGGGCAACAGACAGGTAGATAAGAACAGGGCAAAATATCCCACTGAAATCTTCCCCAGCTTGTGTTTTATAGAGTAAAAAAGAGTTCAAGGGACAAGATCAGTAGGACATAGACACCTAAGTGGACTCCTATTAAAATGCTGAGCCTCACGTGGTGTTGTAGGTTGATACTAACTGGGTCTTTTCAAAAATTGGCTTTTGGGGTAAAGCTAAGAAATAGTCTATCTGGGATTTAAATTAATTGTTTTAGAAATAAGAAATAATTCCTTTTCTGTATCAATGCCTACCTTCTCTATAAGGTTCATCCATTTAAAAGAAAAGTGTTAGCTCAGAGAAGAAAATGCACCTTACCCACACACCCTCCCAGCCATCCTCTCACCCTGTGAGTCATTCAATGTGGGGAAGGCTCCCAATTGCAAGCCAAGGCACCATAATTTGAAATCTGACTCTGGGCCTTTGCATTGATCATTGAGCTTCTTTTAGGCATCAGTTTCTTCAGGTCAATAGTGATGGCCAGTGAGGGGGCTGGGCCTTGGGAATTGGAAGAATCAATGATAAAAGCCTACTTTGGATTTACTTTGGACAATAAGGAAAAACTGGTTGAGGAACTGTCAATGGTAAATACTAGGAAAGTGATCATATTTCCTTAGAAACTAGAGAAGCAGAGAGAAGAGAGGCAGAATCAACTACAGACTCATGACCTACAGGAGACAAAGATCTCAAAATGTCCTGAGAAAAGCTCTTGGGAACAAAGCTAACTACACTCTGAAGGAAACAGGGCTCGAGAGGAATGAGTAGCTCTTGGAAGCAGGGTTCTTATACACGATTGTAAAGCATCCCGGTGAGAAACACAAGGAATCGGCAGAAAAGTGACATTTAAAAAATGAGTGTGGCTTGTCTTATCTCAAAGTATAAAAGGGTAGCTTCCAGATGGACAAAAGTGCCATAATAAAGGAGTGAAATATTAAAGTGTTACCTTTTAAAACTCAGACTTTACTTATATCACCCCTACTAAAAGTCTCATTCTCTGTGGAAAACATTAATCCTGAACTAGTTAAGTTGGTACATAAGATGCTATCAAACATCATTCCTCAGTCTCCAGCTCCTGTCCTATGTGCTAGATGTGTTAGGGACCCTGGAGACCCCTAAACATGACATTTACAAAAGCAAGCCGCAGGCTACACCTTTGCTTTTTGGATGATGTGATGACAGCTCTTTTTATCAGATTATTTTTTTGATCTGTAAAATGCTTATATCAAGAAATCAAATGTTAAAAGAATAAATAGAATATAAATGTGCCCATTATCCTTCCCCATCCAGACAATTACAATTTATTGTATATTTTAATAGATTTCTATGTGTACAAATACTATAATTGTAGTTAAATATAAACATATATTTATATACATATATTTACAGGGATAGGGAAGGGAGGGCTCTTTTCCTATCCAATTATCTTTCTAGCTTTTGGTGTGCACAGTGTAAGAACCTCCCCCTGTGCCATCTTGGCCAATGGAGGAGGCTCCCTGGCTCTCCCTGACTGTCTATGGTAGGGTCAGTGGCGAGGGGAGCTTCAGGACCTGCCATCAAGAAGACTGAAGATGTTGCAGTCCTCGATCAGCCTCCCTACACTGGACACAGCACCCACACATCTGGGGGAGCTGGTTGGAGTCTTTGAGCATCCCTGGATACTGGTGTGCCTGCATCCTTGGCACAACTCACACGACCTGTCCCTCCAACTGACTGATGGTCTACGGTGACAAAACCTCAGTTGGTTTTATATAGTCATCTATCCTTTAGATTTAAGGTATCATTTCCTGTCTAAAATGTATTTAGTGATACTATCATTGTCTTTAGAAACTATGCATGAGATTATGTTAATGAGCGTGTTCTTCATATAAAACATATGAGGATACTGATAAATCAGACAGAGGATGGACCCTTGGTAGATAAACTACCTGGGACAAAACTTGGAAAGATTTTTAAGATTTGTTTTGTACTATGAATCTTAATGCTATTTTAATGTTATTGTTGGTTTAACTTCTTTTTTAATGGGTAATAAGAACAAAAATAAATGGTTTAGTGGGACTTTAACTTTGACTAACATGGTTAGCAATGTATAACTTCTTTTTTTATATTTTGTGGGATAGGAATGTACAAATTGAAGGTATGTAAATGCTGAGGAAGCAAGTGTGAGTCAAATAAATGGCAGAATGAGTACTGTGTTGTGTATGGCATTGTCCCAGTTTCTTTTTCTCCTTTCTAACTTCTATGGAAGTATGTGCTCTTTATCAGTAAATCTCAGTCACCTTCTATACATTTCCCTGGTGTAGTGAGCCTCTGGTGCACATTTCAAAGTCAATTGTTCAGTTGATGCTAATTCTTAGTGGAATGCAATGCTACTGAATTATTGCACATAATTAGAAAATAATTTGTATTTGAAAATTTTTGGTACAGGCTATTTTGAATATGGCTTCTCCAGATCAGTTCTTTACTCTGGAAGTTAGATTTGATTTCTCAGATTCAGATTAGGCAAGTAAATTTTAGAAATGAGAATCCTAAGAGCCTCTTGGTCCTCATGACTGAGCCTGATAACTTCTCTGATGGTGATCTATGGACCATGCCGTAAAGGCATTCATAGAATAGAACCATGCAGCTTGGAAATCAGAGTAAATGCTTGTAATTGGTCTCAGATGCCTACTGGAAACCACATTTAAGTGCAGAATATAAATAAAATGACAAGCTCTGGGACAGTATAAGCAAAATCCAAGGCCAGGGAGTAAAGTCAACATCATAAAGTCAGAGAAAACAAAACAGTGACAAACACCACATTCAGTAGAAAACACAAATGCAGGGAGATAATGACAAAGAAAGGGCTTGACCATGCTTCTCCCTTACATAGAAATCCAGACCCAGGCACAATGAACACCAATCATGGATGTTTTTCCTAGTTATGTAGGAGGCACTTCGAAAGGCATGAACAGAGTAGGAATGATAGGCCAGCTATGATGGGCCAGGTACAGAAGTTCACCAGGGCAGAAAGCCCTAGGTGCCTAGCAACAGGAAAGTGTAGGGTGGGACCTGCCTCCCCCCGGTGGCCTTTCCTCCCTTAGTATATTGCTGGTCATGCAGTTTTGACCCCTGACCTGGACCTTCCTCTGACCTCTTTTCCCCAGCTTGCTGCTAGTCATGTGGTAGACCCCTTTAGAACAGGAACAATGGGGCCAGAGAATAACCTTATAAGACTCCCATACAAGCCCTTGCAGAACCACTTCTTAAGCATTAAGCCCTCAAGACAATGAAATTCTGACTTGCATCAAATTATCTTAGGAACAAAGCCACAAGTCTTCTGACCAAGTCAGAGGTTTGGTCAAATTAGAGATGACATTTAGGCCCCAGTTGTGTTTCAGCTCTAGGCCCAGAAATGTAGCAAAACTAGACAGAGAACACAATGGCTGACATCAAGACCAGATGCAATGACTAATGAACCCTGCCATGGCGCTGACCACGAGGAGGTCCCAGGGTACCTGCATGCTCTCTCTCGAACATGCCTGAGCCTTTTCAGAGACAAGCAGGCCAGCACTTTTCCCTTTTTTTCTACCCCAGGCAATTTTCTTGTCCTTTTGTCCTCAAAAGCTCCAAGGGCCCTTCTTTTGCCTCCTTAACTTGTTTCCTGAGTCCATGCAGCCCAGCTGGCTCACTTCTTTCTATGTCTGTGATTTTCTAAATAAACTTTTGTTGGTATTTGAGTCTTGGCTCTCAATTCTTAGCCAGAAATCAAGTACTGATATTGCTGAACTGAGGTCCAATTGCCAGTAACATTCTGGTGCCCTTTCACCAGTAACAGTTACATTTTTAAATACAAATCCAGCCACCTCATTTGGCATATAAAATAACTCAAGGAGGCTGAGACCTACCTTTGTTACATAATTGGGGCAGAACCAGAAATAAAAGTTTTCGGTTTTATTACTTTCCTTCTATGAGTATTTCTGGAGGGCACTGGGGTGGGAGAGGGGACATGACAAGGAAGAGTGAAGGGATTTGAAGACAGGTTGGGTTTCAGTACTGGTTCTGCCACCTCAGCTATAATTACTGTTTTATAAAAGTGAGAATAATATTTTTTGGTAAAGTTGTACAAAAGTAATGGGGATGTCGAATGACTGGCACAGGATGTAACTCACCATAGGACACAATAATTGACAACTAATGCTACTAATAAATGCCAAGACTTTGAAACCTTATGATTTAAGGTTGTAGTGGAGAGAGTGACAGACATAAGTTACAAGACACTGGGCCAATGGCTCTCAGTCCAGTGTCTGGAGAATATGGGGCACCTTAAATGCTACACAGGGAATGCCTCTTTTCCAAACATCTCTAACCTGGAATATCAAATTATGAACATTTTTTACATGAAGTATTGAAACTCCAGAAAAGAAGTCCTTCTTATACATATATTCAATTGAGAAATGTAATCAAACAAAAAGTAGAATTGGGCCTGGGGAGAGAGGAGATGAAGAAACAACTGGAAGCACTGCAGACTCAGGGACACTGGAGCTCAGGTGGGCAGAGCTGTGCACCTGTTAACATCATTTATCTATTTTTATTGAGATATAATTGAGATATAATATTATATTAGTTTCAGGTGTACAACATAATGACTCGATATTCATATATATTGTGAAATGATCACCACAATAAGTTTAGTTAACATTCATCACTCTCTTGGCTTTAAATACTCCTCCAAGGAGAGGCAAGCATGAAAGGTAATCATTTATTGTCACTAGAAGTGATGTTGTTGTAATAAGTTGGTTATTATTTAACAGGAAAGGGGGAAAGGGAAGGCCAAATAATAAAGGCATGCCATTAATACAGTTTTGCCCAAAAGCTGCATTTAACATTCTCCAAGTCTGTTCAATGGGGCATGGAACTGGAGAAAGACAATTCAGACACATGCCCAGTTAAGGTCTGAGTGACATGGGAGGGTGCTTACCTGTCTGCCAGTCGTACCTGGGAACAAATTAGTGGACAGGATGGGTGTGGCCACTGCAAGCACATGGAATCTAAATATATAAACTTCTAGACAAAGGAGCCATTTTCTCTTGGCTCAAGGGCATTGGCTTCAGTGGCTCTTATTGCAGGGATGTGCTCCCCTGAGCACATGGTACATGGCCATATTGGACTCCACACATGGACTAATAGACTTCAATTAGCTTGGATGCTGAACTTCACCTTGCTGCAACATGGAACAGAAACTTTGGAAACTGGCCCTGCTTCTGGCTCTGCTGGAACCCCAGCTGCACCTTTTCCAGGACTGGCTTAAGGGAAAGGGGACCTTGGAACCCAAGGAATGTAACTTCGCACAAATAAAGCTTTCTTCCAAGTCCTGTCTTCCTGTGAGAATCAGAAAATTCATTTTCTGAAGATATCACAAGAATCTCACTACCATGAGTGACAAGGGAGTTTGATTGTCTGGTAACAGAAGGAACCAGAAAAGGAAATAAATCCATCTATGTGCCTGTTGTTTACCCATCACAGATCATCAGGAGCAAATAGTTCTATCTAAAAGGATTCAGCTTAAGTGCTGAATCCATGTGCTGATGCCCCATACATATTCCGATGCACCAGAGAGATGAAGGCTTGGCCATTCTTTCTGCAGGAGCCCCATGGTTCTGCTAATGCAAAAAGACAGTTTTACCTGCACTTCTAAAGGATTAAAAACCAGTCTTATGCTTTTGGCTTGCTTTCCCATCACCTCCATTTTAACTGCAGGGATCTTGCTGAGAAAATTCTGCATGAGGAAGTGTGTATGCTTCCACTCTGTCTTCCACCAAAGGTAATATTAACTAAGAGCAGACTGCTAGGGTAGGAAGGTGATTGAACCATAGGCTCAAAGCCTTGCTCCCCCGACTCCTGATATGAACCCTTCTTCCAACTGAGATCTGAACCATCTTTCTAATAATCAAGAGCAGAATTGCAGTATTTCTCTTCAGTTGAACTATACTAGAGTGGCACGTTTTTGATTTATTGATTGGGCAGATGAAGATGAAATTGTTTGAAGACAAAATTTTCCACTTGAATTCATATTTGCCCATAGTTTTGCAGGGTGATGATATCATAATACAAATTACTTGAACTCTTGCATCTTATGTGTGAGAAAGAATACAAGCTTTCTTGTTTGGTTGCACATTTTGTATTCAGAGGATTCAGTGAAGTTGTACTGCAGGAAATAGGAACACCATTAATCTTTCCTTCATTGACCACAAAGTACTGGGAGGTGGTTATCTTGCACCTTAGTTTCCAAAAACTGAAAACCAGGCTGACAAAGTAATTTGCTATTTTTAAGAGAGAGGGGAAATTCATTATGAATATTTTTAAAAGACAAGAAAATCACTTAAAATGAAACATTCAGCTAAAAATGATTTCTTTCTTGCTATAAATCTATACATAAATCTCAAAAACTGTCATAAACACCAGCAGCACTTTTTGAGTTTATAATAATCTAAAATTATAACGATGTTCATTTGCTTTGAAACTGGCATGATTTGACACTTGTGCAACTGTTGACTTTAGCAAATTGGTAACTATATCCAATATTAAAAATAGGCATTTGAAACCACCAATGGAATGAAGATGTTTAAAGTTATTTTAAGTAAAATGTTTTGAGGGCTCTGCTGAACTCATTTAAAAATTAACTTTTTATAGGCACCTCATTTTTAGCACTTGACTAAAGCAACTTTAAAAATTATAAATAAAATTATTTTTCACCTGAGGCCTCAAACAAAATTGGTTCTGAGTGTCATAAACTGTCTGAGGCACAAATCTTCATAAAATGATTGTTGGAACAAGCAGTATGGTAACTCAATTTTAACAACCTTGTCATAAGCAAGATCCAGCAAGCACAATGGGCTCTAGTGTTTCACAGGTAAATCTTGGTAGAGGCTTTCAAACATCCTAGCAAACTCATAGCCTAGTAACCAACTTGAGCATTCAATTTGCAACTTTTGTGTTAAACATGTGTCCCTGACCTGGGGAGAACCATTCCTTTTCCTAGTAATAGCTATGCTCTCTGAAATGTATGTTGGTGGCCAATTTATAGGCTGATGTACTTGATATCTCATTTCATAGATGTGTTAGTTAACTTGTTCTAAATAGTCAAGGCTAACTGGCACCATTCCATTATGCCATTTGAAGGTACCAACTGAGAAATAGTTTCCAGCTTTTAATATACAGTGTGATTTATAGGTCAGTTAATACCTTAGGAGGTTGTGTTCATTGTCACACAATCCACAGCTGCCTATTGTTATGCTCTTTCTTTGTGATAGCATTAGAGTAAAACTAGTGCAGACACTGATCATGCCTGTGTAATGAGTGGTTAGCAGGAGGTCAGATTGAATCAATTCAGTTTCCCATCTGGTGTCTGATTTGTTCTGTGAAGCTGCTGAAAACAGAGTTGATCTACAGATGACTGTCACTAAAACATGGCCGTAAGTATGTGTTTTCTATCAGAGATGTCAGTGTGAACAGTGACATTGCCCATGGTTCCACTCCATGTTTGTGAAGAGCCTAGTACAAATGCCTGTGGTTTAAAATTTTCTAACGGCAAAGATTGTCAGACACTGGCACACAGTGGAGTTGACAGTCGCGTGCTGTAAGACTAGACAGACATTCATGGGAGGGCTTAGAACTGCCATGGAGATAGAGATTCTAGACTAAGCTCGAAGGGTCCCCAGAGATTTGTTGTCGTGGTCTGTTTCGGCTGCTATAACCAAAACACTGTAGGCTGGATGACTTGTAAACAGTAGAAATTTACTGCTCACAGTTCTGGAGGCTGGGAAGTCCCAGAGCAAGTCACTGGCAGATTCTGTGCCTGGTTCACAGATGAACATCTTCTCACTGTGTCCTCATGAGTCAGAAAGGAGTGAGATCTTCGGCCTCTTCTTCCAAGGGCACTAATTCCATTTATGAGGTCTCTATCCTCATGACGTAATCACCTTCCAGAGACCCCATCTCCAAATACCATCATATGTGGAGTCAGGTTTTAGCATATGAAATTTGGGGTGAACACACTTGCCTGGGCTGCAGGATTGGCCCCCCGTGCAGGAGGCAGCTGATCAATGGCTTTCTCATCATTGATGTTTCTACCTCTCTCTCTCCCTCTCCCTTCCTCTCCCTGAAATCAATAAAGACATATATATATATATATATATATATATATATATATATATATATATATCTTTAAATACATATATTTAAAGTGGGTAATTGGCTGGGGGAGGCTGGAGTGGGGTAAAGGGGGTCAGTGGGGGAACAAAAGGGAACATCTGTAATACTTTCAACAATAAAATAATATTTTTAAAAAGTGGGAAATAACCTAAAAGGGTTGTTATAAGCATAAAACTAGGTGGTGTTAGTTTCTGGCACATAGCAAGGTTTCATTAAATGCTCATTTTCTTTTCTGTCTTTTAAAAAATATATGGTTTTATTGATTTTTTAGAGAGAGAGTAGGGGGGAGAGACAGAGTGAAAGAGAGAGGGAGATTGGTTGCCTTCTGCATGCCCCTCGACCATGGATTGAACCCAACTTGGGTATGTGCCCAGACCAGGAATCAAACCAGTAACCTTTCAGTGCATGGGACTATGCTCAACCAACTGAACCACACAGGCCAGGGCCATTCTCTTTTATCTAAAGTCTGATGGTGTAAATTGATTATCTTAACTTTGACCTTTCTATCTTATTTACCTGGTTAATAATCTTTCTATCTCCCCAGATAAATTCTGAGTTCCTGACACTCCCACCTGGTCTGTCTTTCTCTCTTCCTCTTTTAATCCATCTTTGTTCTTCTGCCACAGTGATTATTGGAAAGTCGGACCTAATCTGAGCTAAAACTCTGACCTGCTTAAAAATCTTTAATGGCTCCTTTTGACCAAACAATAAAATTGAAACACCTCAGTATGGAACTTGAGGTCTTTAGACTCCTGCTTGCTTTTCAGATTTAATTCATGCCTTCCTCAAATCCTATGCTCCAGGCAGCCAGGTAAATAAGAAATGTACCCCCATGTTTCCTGCCTTTTCCAATTCAGGCAAGAATGTGCTCTTCCTGCTTGTAACTCACTCATCCACTCATTTATTCATTCAGTCATTTATTCACCCATTAGTTGCAGAAATACTTATTGACTGAGTGTTTAATTTGTGCAAGAAGTTGTACTAAATATGAGTATGTGGGTGGGTGTTGCGTGGGAAATTAGCTCCATGCATTAACCACTCCCAAGCACCCTGCCAGGGAAACTTGCCTGGAGGTCATAGAACTAACATCTCGAAGACTCAGTTAAAGGTCCCGTAGCAGGGTTTACTAACTCTCAGAGAGCACAAATGGACGGAGATGAGGTAGGTCAACACACAAAGGATGGGTGTTAGCCATGGAAGGGCCAGGCTTCCTGGGTTGTGCAGTGTTCCCAGTCCTGTCTCCTTCTTCCACATTAGCCTTCTTCACTGATGATGTGGCTGCCAGGCCAAGAGTTATGGTTGTGGTAAGGGGGCCCCCAGACAGGAGGTTCCTGGAACCAGACACATTCTTGCTGTCTTGGAGACAGCCAGGCACGTTTACCCTCGCCTCACTGTGCTGAATGAACCTCAGCTGTGGACTGTGTTTGTGGATCTTGGACAGAGCATGCATGGGGCCAGGATAGAATCACACTGGGGCTACTGATGTGTAGCTGGTTTTATAGGGTGACAAGGCTATCAGGACACATAGGTAACATGATAGTGACTTAGTTTTTGGATTTCTTTTGGTCTATAAGTAACATTTCTGTATGTTGCATTATATTTTCTATTAATTCTATGCATCTTTGGCATGTCTTAGAGATTATTGACTTATTTAACATATCTTATGACTTTTGCTTATGTCCTAGAAACTACTTATTTTCTTATTATGTTTGCTTAACACAGAAGTTTTACTTATATCTTCTGCACTATGAGCTATTAGGCTGTCTTTTTCATGTGTGCTGTGAGATAGACCTGTGCACATTCACTCCCACCTGGACTAGGGAGCAGAGGAGGCTTCCCGTGGGGGTGGATATGGAGTCATAGGCTGGTGAGAGGTATCCAGGTTGGTAGGGGCTAGTTAAACAATCAGAGCCCCTTTGGGAGCTGCAAATCATTGGCTCTGGCTAGTGAGTGATCTCAGACAGAGGAATAGGAACATGGCTGGGGAGGGATTTCCAAGGAGCTTCGCGATTCGCTTTGACTGCCTTGTGAAAGAACTAGAGGTTATGTGGAAGACCAGGAGGAGCTGTGAGAAGGTTCAGTCTGGCTTTCCTTCCTTTTACGTTTAAACTCTCACCTCCACCTGTGATGGTTAATTTGATGTATCAATTTGATTGGACCATAGTACTGAACAGCATTCGCAATGCTCCTGTGAAGGTGTTTGTGTGGTTGGAATAAACATTTAAACTGGTGGGCTGTGAGTAAAGCAGAGTACCCTCTAGAATATGAGTGGGCCTCATCCAGTCTGTGGGAGGCCTTAAGAACAAGGCTGACCTCCCTGAACAAGAAAGAATTCTGCCAGCAGACAGCATTGGGATGGAAACTACAAGTTTTCCCTGGCTTTCCAGCCTGGTGGGCTACCCTTCAGGCTTTGGACTTGCTAGCCACAATCATGAGCCAATTTTAAAATCTCTATCTATATTCATCTATATCTAATCTATATCATCTATCTGTCATCTATCATCTATCTATCATCTATCATCTATCTATCTATCTATCTATCTATCTATCTATCTATCTATCATCTATCAATCTATCATCTATCTATCTATCTATCTATCTATCTATCTATCTATCTATCTATCATCTATCTATCTATCATCTATCTATCTATCTATATCTATCTATCTATCATCTATCATCTATCTATCTATCTATCTATCTATCTATCTATCTATCTATCTATATCTATCTATCTATCTATCATCTATCTATCATCTATCTATCTATCATCTATCTATCTATCTATCTATCTATCTATCTATCTATCTATCTATCATCTATCTATCTATCTAATCTATCCACATCCAATTGATTCTGTGGCCCAATTTAAATATCACTATATCTGTAAAACATCCCCAGAGCCACATTAATCATCTTATCCTCTACATAGCCACTCCTGTAACATTTTCTGCATCATGCTCTTCAGGACTCCAAACATGATTCATACTTATTTATGTACATCTGTCTCTCCCACAGAACTGTGAGTAACTTGGGGACCAGGTTTTATTCATCAGTGAAGTCCCTGAGATTAACAGTGGTTGATACTAAAAAGATTCTCAATAAATAATTACTGAATAAATGAAAAAATTGAGGACTGTGTGCAGCTAAAATTTCCGCAGTGACTGCCCTGCATGGCGCACAGCCGGCAATGCATGAATATCCACGAAGCAATGCTGATCCGTCCTGCACTTACCAACAAGGTTCCTATGAGTCAGACACTAGCCTGGGCTCTAAAAATACCACAGAACCTGAATGAGTTAACACAGGTTTATTTTTTATTAAATTAAGGAGTTCTGCCAAAGATTTCTAGAAGCAGACAGGTCTTAAATGACCTCTTCCACCATAACCCCCACCCGACCTCCGAAACCTTAAACTCTCTTTAGCGCGGGACATGTAACTGGGCAGAAGCTAGTGGGGTCATTTATGGAGACCCAAGGTCAGGGCTGACACCCTTCACGTGCAGCAGCTTCCATTGTTCTGCCCCCTCCCCCAACTCCCTGTGTCCTTTAAGGTCCCTGTTGAGAAACACCTGGACACATGTTCCTGGGAATGTGTAGGTTAATCAAGCCCCCAGCAGGCCTAGGGGGGAAGGCTCTGGGAACTAACAGGCTTGGGGAAAACAGGGTAATAAATCATCAATTCATGACACTGTACAGCTGAGCAAGACGACTAAAACGTGTTTGCAGTTTATTTTCTCTTTAAAAGGAAAAAGAGTTACTTCTTGCAGTGTCAACACCAGGTCTCTACCAATAAATTACTGGCTTATTTGTCCTGGAAGACACGGGCAAGTCAACATCTAGAGGAAAGTTGAGTCTCCTCGTGTGGGTTTCTTCAAAGGGAAGGCAATCCAAGTCAGAACAAAGACACATCGCTCTTCACTGGCTTCCTAGCAAAGCAGAGCCAAGAGCCAGACAGACAAGGCAGGGAAAATCGCTCCAGGTTTCGGGGCTCAGATTTCTCCCTGAGGTAGTTCTGCCTGCCCGGAGCCCACCTGTGGCCTCTGCCCCAATGGTTGGAGGCCTCACTCAATTTTGCATAATTTCCCCTCCTTGCCTTCCCTCACAGGCCCTTTACCAGGTTTCTTTCTACCCATAGCATTTCTTCCACACTGTTAGCCAGTTGGAGATTAGTAGGAGAGAAAGGAGGGGATCTCACAAGACAAACAAACAAACAAGCCAAGCCACACCCTGCCAGCTTGCAAGCCTGTCTGCAGATAGAGATCCATCGTAAATATTTCCACCTGTAAATTTTACAACAGGTAAATCAGTGGAGGCAGGTTTATGTGCCACAGGGATCACGCATATGCTGCTCCCTCCTCTCCCCCACAAAAGGGACCAGCAGGTCCCTGAAGAACCAGGAACAGAAAACAGAAGAGTGCAGGAGGTGGAGCCATTCAGCTATTCAGGCCATGGGCAGGATGCTGCTGGCTGGGCACCCACCAGGGCCTGTCCAGATGCCTGGCAGCTGTCACAGAGTTGCCAGCCCCAAGACATAAGAGGGCGCTTATTTTGGGTAACACGCTCTCAATCTGAAAGCACTGTGATGAAGAGATGCAGCCAGATGGCAGGACTCAGTCATCGCCCTTGCAAAGTCTCCCTGTAGCCAGTGGTGGCGGAGGAGGGAGAGGCCCCAGCCTTCTGTGTTGGATTAGTGATTACAAACCCATCTTGGCGTTTTCCCTGCTTTCCTATCACCGTGCTTGCCCCTTCCCTCACTTCTCCTTCCCTCCAAAACCAAAGATAGGTTCTGCTCTAGGAACTTTTTCAAATGCTCAAAAGAAAATCTGTGCTCATTTTAATGGAGGGAAAGTGAAACCAAGATGAAGTGATTTATTGACGGCATGTGCCTTCTCTGGTAGGAATACTCTGCCAGCAGCGCCTCTCCCACCAGCGAATGCAAGCCGCTGAGATCTGGCTTGCCCCTGAAAGAGCCTCCTGCTCTTCAGCACCCAGTGAGGCAGCCTCCTGGCCTTGCTTTCTCTTCTCTGGTTCCCAGATGGAGACTCACCACCCTGGCACCTTCGGGAGCATTGCAGCCATCTCCCTCTGCACTGAGAGGAGGAGGTCAGGAGTCATGTTCCATAGTCACAAAATACCGACTTGAAAGAATTGGATTACTGATTGAGACAATGTTATAAAAGTGGCCTAAAAATATATATCTCACTGAAGAACAGAGGAGGAAGCTAATCCAGCTTGCTGCTGAGTAGTCAATATTTTTCATTACCCTCAAAACTTAAGGCTCGAAATGCAGATACCCTGAGAAGTTTTGTGTTGTAGTGCCAATAAATTTAGCAAATATTGGTTGAGCCATATTACATGCAGGCATTGTACTAGGTACAGTTCTTGTCCTCAAGTAGCTCCCAGTCTAGTACAGGACATGAAGTTCAGGCATGGAGCAGAGGTCAGGATTGTCACAATGCTGGGTCCAGGAGGTATGGGAACACAGGAAGGGCTGGCTCACTGCACCCCAGGGACCAGGCCATGGAAAGCTTTGAGAAGGAGGAGCATTTGGACTTGATTCTGTAGCCCTTAGACAGCCAGTGAGTCTCATGAAGGGGGAAGTAGCACAACCACACATATTTTCGGCAGGTAGTTGTCAGCTGCGTGCGGGCAAGTGGAGAGAGGGCTGCAAGACTAGAGACAGAGCCGAATGAAGACCTGTTGAACGTCTACAGCAATGGCCGTGGTGGGAGGAGATGGGGCAGGTACTCAGAAGAAGGAATCCACTAAGTGTGGCCACTAGTTGGTGTGCTGGCTGAGGAAGGGGCCTCCGGCTTGACTCCAGGTGCTTGGTTTGCTCTCCAGGAGGGTGATGACATTCACCGAGAAGGGGGCACGTAGCTTTGGATGTGGGGCTTGAGGTGCTGGGGACTGTGGGACACCATTCTCAAGGAATTGAAAATGCAGAACTAGAGTTTGAGAATGGGGAGGGTGTTAGACTCTGCAACACGGGGACATTACTTATACAAGTGATGTTTATAGATAATGCTTCAGGGCGGTAATGACTCAGAGAGAACAGATGGACGAAGGGTGCAGTCTTAGGGCGGCGTGATTTAGACCATGAATTCTTGAGAAAAGAGGGCACAAGAGGAAGCACTGAGGTCCTAGGCGTCAGCGAGGCATCGGAGTGGGTGCTGATAAAGAGGCAGCTCAGAGGCGATAGGAGGGCACCTATGGGAGGGCTGGGGTGCCAGGAAAACTCGACTTCCCCCTTCACCCCACCAGTCCCCATAGAGGCATCCAGTAGCAGTGTGCCCTGTTAGCTTTCTCTGTTCCCAAGTTAAATCAAGTGCAATTGCATATAAATTCAAACTCTGAAGATAACCAACTAGTTCTGTACTGAATGAGGGCTCTTATTTTATTGTAAGAAATACTTATTCTCACTGGAGCTTTGGAACTTAAAGTACCTCCCAACCCTGAGCACAAACCATTTCTTTCCACAAAGCAACTCATTTTGGTCTTCCCAACCATCCTATGATCTAGGTACTAAAATTGCCCTATTTAACAGATGAAAAAACTGAGGATCAGACATTCAGCAATTTTCCCAAAGTTATACAGCCATTAAGTACTGAGAAGGGAACCCAGCCCTGCTTATTTTCTTAGCAGCTGTGAAACCCTGAGCACAAGTCTCAGACTTACATATTCTTGTTTTTTGTCCTCACACCAGGATATGTTCATTGACTTCAGAGAGAGGAAGGGAGAGAGAGAGGGAGAGAGAGGGAGAGATGGAGGGAGGGGGAGAAACATGGATGCGTTGCCTCCCATACACACCTTGACTGGGCATCGAACCTGCAGCCTGTTTATGTTTGCTGACCAGGAATCCAACCTGCAACTTTTTGGTTCACAGGACAATGATGCTCCAACCAGCCGACCCACCTGGCCAGGGCAGATTTACACATTCTTTCTCTTAAAAAAATGGTGAAGATGACCTGTGCCACCTGATTCTTTCCTCGGGGATTATAATCACTGGGTTGAAGTGACTCCAGCTGAGGTGACGTTTGGTAAAACATACCAGTGATGCCTCTGCCCAGCTGCAAGGACTGGTCCTCAGGATTGTTGTGCTGGTTACTGCTGCTGCGCGAGTGATCTCTTCCATTAGCATGACTCCGGCTAAGTACATTTCTTATGTGTCTAGACCAGTAATTATTATCCCTGGCTGCACACAGTATGATCCCTTGGGAGCATAAAATACCCTGATGCCCGGGCCATTCAAATTACATCGCAATCTCTGGGATGGGTTCAGTATCAAGGCTTCTTAAAGCTCCAAAGTGTGCACCCATGATTTAGCACTACTGGTCCTGACCTCTCTTCAGGTAGAACCTGTCCCAGATTATTACCAGTGCTACCTTTGTTTGTTCATAGAACTCCAAGCCTTAGGAAGTGTTGAACTCTGTCGTGGAGCAGAATCCTGAGAAGGTCCCCAGTTTTCCGCCCCTGATGTACACTCCTATGTTATATCTTCCCCTTGAGTTGCAGGAGCTGTGACTATCATGGATGCCACCTTTGATTAGATTATTTACATAGCAAAAGTGATAGGATATTGTATGTGTAAATGAGGTCCCAAATCAATTGACTTTGAGTTCATTAATAGAGAGTTTATCCTGAGAGATCTGACATAATTAGACCCTTTAAAAGAGGCAGAGACTAGGAGAACAGAGATTGTCTCATACTGGCCTTGAGGAAGCTAGCTACTATGAGTTTTATCACTGCAAGAAAACAAATTTGATCAGCAATCAAGTGTGCTTGGAAGGAGACCCTGAACTTCAGATGAGACCCCAACTCAGCTGACAGCTCACTGCAGCTTTATGAGATTGAGCAGAGGGTCTAGCTAAGCTGTGCTCAGAATGCTAATGCATGGGAACTATGGGATAATAAATGCATGTTGCTTTAAGTCACTAAATTTATGTCAGTTTTTATATGGCATTGAAGACTAGTCCAGCCCTGTACTGACCTGGGGCCTGAACAACTTCACACAGCCTGAGAGAGGGTGCTTAGGACTGAACCATTCCCTTTGTGGTATGATCAGAGCTGGTGGCAGCTCTAAAAGTAGCTGGGAGCCAAGGAGGGACAGCACCAACTGCCATTGGGTCACTGAAAAGTGACAAGTACATGACATTTTTATAATGTGCACACAGAAATCCAAAATTGGTTATTTTCCCAGGAAATTATGCACATAAATAATGTATATAATTCCCTGGAATCTGATGCAGGTGGGCCTTTGATTCATACAGTCCCAGAGAAGAGGGGACTAGAAACACACATAGGCCAGAAATCACTAAGCCATCAACGTTGACGAATGACTGACCCAAGAAAATGTCGGAGCAATGTTCATCTTTTTCTTTTTCTATAGGAGACGGTTGGAGTTGCCCTGAATTTTGTCTTTTCTGTTTTACTTTAGCAAAGGAGAAACTGGGTATTGCATGACTTTGCAATTATCATGGGCTCCTCAAACTTCTTTTGGATCTGGCAGTTCAGACAAATATTAAGTTGGCAGATATGATTTTCCTGCTTATGAGAAGGACTTAGTAAGCCTGAGCCAAACCATCTGGGACATCTTATCACTCCTAAGAGAAATCCTATATTTTTCTATTTTTAAAAGCAAGTGAAACTAAAGTATGTGAATCCAATTTTGCTCAAGATATAAGAAATAAGCCCTGGGGTGAAAAAGTGATCTGATAAAGTGATTTACTTTTGGAACCAGGAAATCTACTAACTTGATCAAGCATGAGGACTGCACTATTTAAGTCTTTACCCTGGAATCTTTCAAACATATGATGAGGTAGAGGGAATAATACAATAAACTCAAACACATCTCCAGCTTCACCAACGCATGGCCAGTCTCGCTCATCTGTCTCCCTCCTATTTTCCCCACCCTATCCTGGATGAAAGAATCTATTCTACAGTACAAAAGGTAGCAAGGAGACAGCATTTGTTTTTTTATTTGGTTTGCCGATCTTGACGATGACCTCAAGGTACCCATGCTTGCACTTGCCAGGTGAGCTGGCCAGTGAACACATGAGTGGACATGGGAAGAGGCAATAAATCTGGATTGCAGAAAATATTACTTCTTCAATTCCAGTGGTATTAAAAGGGAAATAAAAGAACACTCACTTTTTTTTCTACAAGCAACCTCCTGAGCTTCTTATTGTCTCTTCTCTTCAATCGTCCTGGGGAGGGTGTCAGAGTCTTGCCTAGGACCAACTGGCAGGAAAGAATCAACCTCATCCTTATATAGTCACAGCTGAGATTTGCAGGAAAAGGGCACAAGTTCCATCTCTCTGCCTTTGGGTAAGCCCTGGAGATAAGAAAGCCTCCTCACTTAAAAAAAAAATCTTAATTTTTTAAATATTATTTTAATCTCATTATCTTTCATTTATTTTATTTTTTAAGTTTATCTTTATTGTTGAAAGTATTGCAGATGTCTCCTTTTATTCCCAGCATTGATCTCCTCCACCTGGCATCCGCCCCACCCCCAGGCCTTCCCCATGCTAAAGGAAATATACAGTAAGGCAGCTCTAGGCCGTATTGCAATGCTCAGTCACTCTCAGGAAACTCTGTCCCTATCACCAACTTTTCCTACTCTTGTCTATTTTATCAATTTTCTTTTTACCTGGTCCTTCTGTTTTTAGAGAAAAGTCATATACTTTACTTGCAGAAGAACTTCTTATCCTTGATAAATATCACACTCTGCCTAGGCTCTTGCAGTATCTTTCCTAATCCTTATTTAGGGATTGTTAATTCTATAAATCAGTTATCCAGCAATCCTTATACATCTCTCTGGACCTTCTCCATATGTCCATTTTAAGGTGTCAATCCCTAAACTGAGAAAGATACTCCAGAAGGAATTGGGAATGGAAACACAATAAAATGCTGATGTTCTTTTACTTAAGACTCATGGGTTATCATTATCTATGGAGATCAATCTGTTTTTAAAAAATTGGACAAGGTAGACTTCGCAGAAAAGAAGCTAGTATCTGTCAGGGTGTGGAGTGCTTATCTTGGTTCCGTTTGAGAACCTTTGAAAAAATAAGCTTGTGTAGCACCTACAGAAGTTCCACACATTTCCTGGCATGGACAGATAGATAGGCTGCAGGAACTCCTCCAGTCACCACTGCCATCATTAGATCTTAGAATTGTCTAGCACAAAGGTGGTACACTTTCTCTGTCCAGGGCCAGGTAATAACTCTCTAGGCTTGTAGGCTCTCTGGTCCCGGTTGCAGCTGCTCACCTTTGCTGCTGTAGCCTGAAGTGACCTGAGCAATATGGAAATGATGGGCCTGGCTTCTCCAATGCAACTTTATGGTCACTGAAATGTAATGTTTGTAAGTTTCACGTATCGTGAAATTCTTGTTCAGGTTTTTTCAATCATTTAAAAAATTTTACAAAAAATGGTAAAAACCATTTTTATCTCACAGGCCATACAAAAGCAGGAGGCTGGCTTGGATTCGGCTTGTGGGTTGCAGTTTGTCTATCCCCAATCCAGCATCTCCTTCCAAGAAGCCTCAGTGAAAAGGAGGGATGAGATAATTAGAGAGATCATCTGTACCACTGCAATTTTCTTACAGAAACAACATTTGAAAACAAATGAGAAGTTATTATTCTTTGCTTTGATGAATAACTATGGATGGATCCTAAAAACTATAAGGGTTTAACAGGACAGGTCTGAGTAGGATCTGTAGCATCTATGCCAGGTCAGGGATCCCATCCCAGGAGGCCCAGGGTCCTTGTATATGAGCATTGACTACGCTTTGAGGTTTGAAAATGAAGACTTACTTTGATAAAAATTTCTTTATCAGATTTTTAAATTGATTTACATGAAATGTCATAAAATTATAAACATTAAATGGCTTTAATTACATAATTTATTATTTCAATGAAAAGAGTTGAAAATTCTGTGGAAAGTTTAGGACCTATGGTATTTATGAAAAGATTCAATAAAGTGTAACTTATTAAGAGATCTTTCCCTGAGTATGTGTGAGCCAGGACTCACTGTGTTACTGCTCAGAACCTAGCCTCATCTGTCTGAAGCTGAACTTTACATATTTCTTTTTTTAACTTTATTTTTATTGTTGACACTATAACAGATGCCTGCATTACCCCCTCTCCTTTGCCACCTCCCCCCAGCTCACCCCCTTCCCTCTGGCCATCACCACACAGTTGTTTGTGACTATGGTTTATGCACATATGTTCTTTGGCCAATGCTTTCACCTTCTTTCATCCAACCCTCCCCACCCATCTCCCCTCTGACAACTAACAGTGTGCTCCATGTATTCATGCCTTTGGTTCTATTTCCTTTGTCAATTTCTTTTCTTCATTAGATTTCACATGTAAGTGAAATCATATGATATTTGTCTTTCTCTGACTAGCTTATTTAATTTAGCATAATAATCGCCAGGTCCACCCAAGCTGTCGAAAAAGGTAAGAGTTCTTTCTTTTTTATAGTCGAGTAGTATTCCATGGTGTAAATGTACCACAGCTTTTTTATCCAGTCATTGACTGATGGTCACTTGAGCAGTTTCCAGATCTTGGCTATTGTAAATAATGTTGCAATAAACATAGGGGTGCATATATTCTTCAGTTAGTATTTCAGGATTCTTAAAATATATTCCCAGAAGTGGGATGGCTGGATCAAAGGGCAGTTCCATTTTTAATTTTTTGAGGAAGCTCTATACTATTTTCTGCAGTGGATGAACCAGTCGTCAGTCTCACCAATAGTGCACTTGGGTTCCCTTTTCTTCACATCCTTGAGAGCATTCGTTATTTGTTGATTTATTGATGATAGCTATTTTGGCGGGTGTGGGGTCATATCTCATTGTGGTTTCAATCTCTGATGATTAGTGACTTTGAACATTTATTCATATGTCTTTATGTTCTCTTTGAAGAACTGTCTGTTCAGGTCCTTTGCCCATTTTTGATTGGATTGTTTGTCATCTGGTGTTAAGTTGTATACTTTTTTTATATATTTTGGAAATTAATATCTTTTCAGATGTATCAGTGGCAAATATGTACTCCCATACAGTGTGTTAAAATATTGCTACAAGAGATGTTTGAGATTTTACTTCCTATGTTTTCTTCTAGTATTTTTATGGTTCCCCAACTTACATTTAATTATTTTATTAATTTTCAATTTATTCTTGTGTATGGTGTAAGCTGGTGGTTTAGATTCATTTTTTTTGCATGTACCTGTTCAGTTTTCCCAACACCACTTATTGAAGAGACTGTCTTTACTCCATTGTATGCTCTTCACTCCACAATTGTCTGTGTCCATGGGTTATTCATATATGCATATAAATTTTTATGGTAATCTCTCCCCACACACCCACCCACCCTTGACTTCCCTCTGAGATTCATCAGTCTGTTCCATGCTTCTTTGTATCTGGGTCTTTTTTGTTCATCAGTTTATTTTCTTCATTAGATTCCACATATGAGTAAGATCATGTGACACTTGCCTTTCTCTGACTGGCTTATTTTGTTTAACATAATACTCTCCATAATACTCTCCCACCATGCTGTCTCAAAGAGTAAGGGATCCTACTTTTTTTTTACAGCTGCATAGTATTCCATGGTGTAAATGTCGGAGAAGATGTTTTATATGATTTCAATCTTCCTGAACTTGTAGAGAATTGTTTTGTCTGTCCTAATGTGGTCTATCTTTGAGAATGTCCCATGTGTACTTGAGGAGAATGCATATTCTGCAGCTATGAGGTGAAATGTCCTGTGTCAATTAAATCCATCTGATCTAAAGTGTCATTAGAGTCAGTGTTTCCTTGTTGATTCTTTTGTTTGGAAGATCTATACAGTAAAGTCAGTGGGGTATTAAAGTTCCATACTATGACTGTATTGCTGTTGATTTCTCTTTAAAGTCCTCCAGAAGTTTCTTTGTTTGTTTTTTTCTACTTAAGACAGTGTGAGTCTTTTGTTCTGAGATGGGCCTCTTGTAGGCAGCACATATTGGGGTCTTGTTTCTTGTTCATTCAGCTACCCTATGTCTTTTGATTGGAGTGTTCTAATCCATTTATATTTAAGGTTATTATTGATAGGTACTTATCTATTGCCATTTTATTTCTTTATGCCTATGTTTCTCCTCTCTGTTTCAACTTCTTATTACAACAGTCCCTTTAACATTTCTTGCAATGCTGGTTTGGTGGTAATAAACTCCATTAGCCTTTTCTTGTCTGGGAAGCTCTTTATTTCACCATCTATTTTGAATGATAGCCTTGCTGGATAGAGTAGTCTTGGTTTCAGATCCTTGTTTTGCATTACCATGAATACTTCATGCCATTTCCTTCTGGCCTGTAGGGTTTCTGATGATAAGCCAACTGACAGCCTTCTGGGGGCTCCTTTGTAGGTAGCAGATTGCTTTTCTTTTGCTGCCTTTAAGAGCCTGATTTTGTATTGAATTTTTGACATTTTAATTATGATGTGTCAGCATGGACTGCTTTGGGTTCTTCTTGCTTGGGACCTTCTGTGCCTCCTGAACTTGTGTTTTACTTCAAAAGGTTCTGGAAGCTTTCTGCCATTATTTCTTCAAACAGGTTCTCTAAACCTTTACTTTTAACCTCTTCTGGCACTCTTATGATGCAAATATTGTTTAGTTTTTTGTTGTCCCACAGCTTCCTTAAACTGTCCTTCTGTTTTTTAATTTTTTTTTTTTTTTTTTCTTTTTGGGTCTCTGATTGAGTGACTTTTTCTACCTTGTCTTCTAATTTGCTGATCTGATCCTATACTTCTGCTAACCTGCTGTGCATTCCTTCCAATGTTTTTTTATATATATACAATTTTTTAAAAATTTCTACTGTCATTCTTAATTTCCTTCATAGTTTTCATTTCTTTTCTCATGCTGTTGAACATCCTTATGATCAGTTTTCTGAACCCTGTATCTGATAGATTGCTTATCTCCATTTCATTTAGCTCTTTTTCTGGAGATTTCTTTTGTTCTTTCATTTGGGGCTTGTTTTTTCGTCTCCCCATTTTGGCTGCCTGTTTGCATTTGTTTTTATGTATTAGGTAGATCTGCTAAGACTCCCAGTCCTTTAGATGGTCTCTGGTGCAGGCCAGTGTTAGACGTTGTTTGTGACTGGCCTTGAGTACACGTTTGAAGTTTTCTGAACTCTTCAGCTTGTGGTTCCCTCTGCTGGGGCTGGGTGTGTTTGGACAGGACCAAGATGGGCACCAAGGTCTGCTTTTCCAAACCCTATATTCAGAAGCAAATCAGGTAAAAACTCAAAGTACCCAGAGGGTCTTATTCAGTTTCTTAATTAGCCTCAGGCTATAGAAACTCCACAGGGTGGGGCCAGAGGTTTTCCAGCAGGGTGGGACAATTGATCCATCCTCCAACCCCCCGCCGCCCCCCCGCAAGGCAAAAGCTCCATGGAAGGTAAATGTCTGCTTGAGAAAGATGTCCTTTGCCTTATGGGGGAATGGCTCAGCACTGGGGTCTAGGTTGTTGCCCTCTGAGCTCTGTTCTCTCAGCCAGCCCCCTGGATTCTCCTCACACAACTCTAGTCCACTCTGTTTTCCTTCCACCATAGCCCAAGGTGAGTGGCTTCAGAAGAAACTTTGTGCTTTGGCCCTTTAAGAGGGTGCCTGCATATCCAGCCATTTCTCCCTGGCAGACAGAAACCTGGCTGCTTTTCACACCCAGATGTTATGTGGGCACCTTTCTCATTTCTGGTGATCTGGGCTGGGGAGCCCAGCTTGGGGTTTAGACCCCAGAGTTCTCAGTGGAAACCTCTACAGCTGAGATATTGCTCAGGACCTTCAGCTGCTGCCTGTTCAAGCCCAGCCAGCTCTCTTGTGCTTCCGCACTTCCTACCAGTCTCTAAGTGGTCTCCACTTTAGGTCCTTAGTTATGAGGGTTCTCTCCAGCTAGTCTTCAGTTGCAGTTGATTGTTCAGGATGGTTTTTCTCTATTTTAGTTGTAATTCCAGTTTGGTCCTGGGAGAGTGTCAGCGTAGCTTCCACTTAATCCCCTTCCATCTTGGAAATCTCACCAATGGTATTTTAAAAGGAATTGCATTGAATCCATTGATTGTTTTGGGTAGTATGAACACTTTAATGATGTTAATTCTTCCAATCCATGAACACATATTTCATCTGTGGACAAAGAATTGGAAATCTTGTTGGTGGCTGTGTCTATTACCTCCTGCCTAGTTCACTGAGAATTTACTGAGGTCCTCTTATGGCTTTAAAGTATAACAGAATAATAGTCAATGATATGCTTGGAATAAGCTTGTATCATTTAATCTCTCAATTTGTAGTTCAGAACAAACCATAAATCCATTTTATTCCTGGGAAAGTAATAGACTTTGCCTGAGTAAAGCTGGCTAATTTTGTAAATGTTGAGGCTGAAGAGTGAGTTCTTAGATGGGTCTTTGCAAATAAATTGAATTACAGTAGGGACTTTATTCATCATTAATAGTAGTCTCAGAACAATAAGCTCATGTTAAGTAAAATCCATATAGCCTCTAATGGTGTGGAAGTTGGGTTGGAATGAGTAATCTTTCAATTATGTAGATCATCATTTTATTGTTGGAATGTCAAATATTTGGCTATCACGTTAATACTTCCAGGTTCAAAAGTTGAGAGAATTCATAATAATAAAAAAAGACACAGGTACTGAAAAGAGACTTCTTTGTTTAGAAGGCCATCATGTTCTGAAACATTGAGTTGTGTTGAACAACGACTTACATTAAACACTGATCATATTATAGAACTGCCCTATGTTGGTGCCATGTACCAACTGAAATGATAGTGCAGGGTGGGCACCTTCTGCAGGGACTTCAGAGCTGACGTCTGGACTGACTGCTAATGCCTTGATGTCCACTGCTTTGCTGTTGGGGATAATCACGCCAGTGCTTCCTCATCACCTTCTCACCTTGTTCTCCAGGTACACAAGGAGGAGGTTCTATGCTCTGGCCTTAAGGAAGCACATGATGGAAGATTACAGCTGCATGGACTGGGTGATCAAAAAGGTTACAGTTCAGACTAGTCTCTAGTACTTTCATCTGCAAACCAAGTTAAAGTCAGTTCTCTGTGTAACTTACCTTGGTGCATATTTCAAACAGGAGAAGGCCCATGGTTACTACAGTCACAAGGCCAAGCACTGTTAACCCTAGTACAGAGAGCAATTTTCATTTTCCTTAGAAATTAGAAGTGTGGCAGAAACTGGCAGTCTCGGAGAAGATCTGAGGGGTCTCCTTCTGTAGAGGTTCAGGATACACCAATTCTTGATGTCACACATTTAGGGACTTGTTTAAGCTTCTTGTTTTTCTTACTCTCTCTTCACTGCTCATTAGTAGTTGGAAAGGAAAGAAAACAAACTTCAGTATGTCAAATATGTGGGGAAAACTGCTAAAATTGGACTGCTAGGGATCCATTTGTCTATGAGGTGCTTTAATTAAACCTAACCCTCTCTCTCTACATGTTAGGTAATTGAAAATTAACTGTATTATGCTTAATCTGTAACCAGACTTCCTTCCCTACTTTTCTCCTTTCTCCCTTTTCTCTCTCCCTTTGTCCTTCCCTCCTTGTTCCCTCCCTTCCTTCCTTCCTTCCTCCCTTCCTCCCTTCCTTCCTTCCTTCCTTCCTTCCTTCCTTCCTTCCTTCCTTCCTTCCTTCCTTCCTTCCTTCCTCCTCCCTCCCTCCCTCCCTCCCTCCCTCCCTCCCTCCCTCCCTCCCTCCCTCCCTCCCTCCTTCCTTCTCCCTCCCTCCCTCCCTCCCTCCCTCCCTCCCTCCCTCCCTCCCTCCGTCCCTCCCTCCCTCCCTCCTTCCTTCCTTCCTTCCTTCCTTCCTTCCTTCCTTCCTTCCTTCCTTCCTTCCTTCCTTCCTTCCTTCGCTAATGATGTCCATGGTCCTTGTTAATGGTTTCGATACTCCATGAACAACACAGTGCTAGAGCTAGAAGAGTAAGAGGCTTCTGGATCCGCTAAGGAAGCTATAACTGTGGTGACTTAGACCTAGTTGTTATGACATCTCCCTTTACTCACAGGAGCTAGCATGTAGTTGGTTGTTCAAAATATGTTTCAAAGTGTGCTGCTAAATGACAAATATAAAAAGAGAAGTGCTGTAGTAGAAGTATCCAGTTAAGGTTTGGTGAGCACAGAAGAAACAGCAATTATTATGCCAGATGGGTTTGGCAAAGACTCCACAGAAGAGGTCACCTGAATCTGACAGGAGGAGCAGAATGTAGGCCGATGTAGTGGCTGAGATAAGATGTCGAGGAGAGGCTAATCTTCTAATCCTATGATTTTCAAATTTTTTGGTCTCAGGTTTCCTTTATAATCATAAAAATAATTGAGAACACCAAATGTTTTTATTTATGTGTGTTCTATTTACTGATATTTAAAGTATTAGAAATTAAAATTGAAAACTTTTGGTTTTAAAAATGTTGATTCATTGAAAACCAATAACAAACTCAGTACATGTTGTCATAAATCATATATTATTTTATAAAAAATAAACTTGTTTTCTAAAACAAATGATTTAGTGAGAAGAGTTGCACTATTTTATCTTGTAGAAATCTCTTTATTGTTTAGTTTAGAAGAAGAAAGCCAGATTTCGTGTCTGCTTCTGCATTTGCTCTATTGTGATGTCACATGTGGAGCCTTTGGAAACTCTACTGTATTTATGAAATAATGAGAATGGAAGAGGCAAATAACATCCTAACACTGTGATCAAATAACTTTAATCTTTTAAACTATCTGAAATATTCTTAGAGACTCTCAAAAGACAGCCAGGGGCCCCCAGACCACACTTTGAGAACAACTATTCTAGGTGGAAGGAATAGCATGAATAGAATGTCCAATACTTCTCTTAAAATGTATTTTGTGGGTTCTTCCTTAAATTCCCTCTCTAAATCTCCTGGGGAGCTAGCACACACCCATGCTCTTGGCCTTTGAATGATCAAATGCCCATGTTGCAAAGACCTCTCTCCTGATCCCTCACTTGTGTGGTCCATGGCTACTTCCATTAGGATGTTGATGGTGCCTCAGCTTGTCTAAGTTGGCCTCTTCCAGGGTATTTTACATGGAAATAGTCTGTCTAACCCAGAATGTGAAAGTCACCTTGGTTTTTCTTCTTTCCTCTTTCTTCGTCATCAGTCTCTTGGTCCCGAGCATTCGATCAACTTAACACTGCACTGTTTCCACTCTACCCTTTAGTTCAGCCCTCAGACTCTTCCCCCTGAATAGCTCAACAGCATTCAGACTGACCTTTGAGTCTCCAGGTGTGTCTGTCTCTCTCCATCTTGCCCCAGTTTCCACTGGAATCTTTATAAAATGTAAGTCTTGGGACTCTAGCCACACAGGCTATATTCCTTGAATTCTAGTACCATCAAGATGAAATTAAATTTGTTAGTATATCTTAGAGTAGTGTTTGTCAAAAATGCTATGAGTAACAGTTATGTGGGGCATAGATTCGATTTAGTTGTTCCTGGCCAGCATCTTATAAAAACTATGATAAACTAGAATAGGAAATATGACAACACATTGCAGGTAGAATTAATCACACACACTGTCTATGAAACTTGTATTACTGTTACTTGTATGTGCATATATATGTATGTGGACAGGGTCTCAGTGCAAAACCTATTTCTTACTATGAGTCATGGTCAAATAAGTTTGAAAAAAATCTTTCTTAGATGCCCTCTGCTTACCTCTCTATTGTTAAAGATGAGTTTTCCTGGAACTAACTAATTCGTCAGGCAGGTCAACTACTTGCAGTTCCCGGAAGCTTAGGGATGTTTTTATTCCCTTTGGGCCTCTACTCACTTTTCTTTCCACTTCTATAATGACCCAGTTTTTCTCTCCTTTTCTCAGATAATTAAGACATTTTAAAATATTTAAGTCATGGGTTGCCTTTTGGAAAGTTTCTGTGTCTTCCAACCTACCACTCTACAATAACTCCCCCACCCCAGGGTTATCCCGGCATTCCAGCAGGGGTGATGCAGAATTCAAACAGCTAAATTACATACTGTTCACCGGTTGGACCCCTCTTTGGCTGTTGGATCCTTGAAGATGAGTATAGTGTTTTTCTATGTGGTTCAAGTGCAATCTTAAAAACTCAATGCACTTGTGTTAAACAAAGTCATCAGTTACAGCCTTGGAGACTCTAGAAGGCATTGTTGATGACTCCCTATTTCTCATTTTCCATATTGAATGGAAAAATGTAACTCCAGGGATGAAAGGGAGAACTTGAGCACACTATTAAAGATGGCTCTGTAATTTTTTAACCATTAGTATGTGATATGTTGCCAAGACTCCTATGGCAGCAGAAAGAAAGCAAGAACAAGAGTCATCATCTAACTTACTTACACTGTGCCTTAGCTTCATTCAAGCACCTCTCCCTTACAGAACCCCCTTCAATTACCAGACTTGATCAAATGTTTAATTTACTGCCTCCTAGTACTTTTTACTTACAGGATATAAAAGCTTCCACATTTCCAATTGTAGATTCATTTTTGTGTGTGTTTATTTGATTAATGTCTCTCTGGGGTCATAAGTTCTTCACCAGGATATATGTTCCATGAAGACAGGACCTGAATTTATTTTTTCTCTCTACATATGCAATGAATATTAAAGGAATAAATGAGGAGGAGAGCACCTAGCAGGCCAAAGACATAGTAATTAGAACAGGTGAGAAGCGGAGCCAGTATGAAAGGTACAAGTATTTGGTTAACTTTATGTGTCAACTTGACTGGGCTTTAGTGCCCAGATAGCTAGTTAATCATTATTTTAAATGTGACTGTGAGTGTTTTTGGATGGAAATTAACATTAATTGGTGGACTTTGAATAAAGCAGATTGCCCTCCATAATGTGGGTGGGCCTCATCCAATCAGTTAAAGGCTTGATGGAACAAAAGACTGATCTACCCTGATCAAAGGGGAATTCTTCCATCAGATGGTTTTTGGACTTGAACTGCAATACTGGCTCTTTTTGGGTCTCCAGCCTGATGGCCCACCTGCAAATTTTTTCCTTGTCTGTTTTCATAATCACTTGAGTTAATTCCTTAAAATAAATCTCTTCCTATATGTACATATCCTAATGGTTCTCTTCTCTAGAGAACACCAATTAATACAGCTGTGAATACTCTAACTGTCGCCCTGAGGCATTGAGTGTTATCCTGTCACCTTGGCTCTCACTCTGAGGGCTTGGTGCCCATTCACAGGGTTGTAAGAAGTAGACCGTGTTATCATGACTCATATTCCTGGAGCTACATTTATTCAACAGTTTGGCAGAAAACTACTGATATATTAAAGTAAACATGGGTATAATATAAACTAAAATTCAAAATGTATATATGTTAAAAAAACAAAGCTGGAAATTTGAGAGACAGAGTGTAGAGACAGATTGGCCCTTGGCCAGTAGATATCTTCAAGGGTATGGATTCTTCATCTTTAGTTTCAAGGTTTTTTATTATAATATTACAAGAAGCAGTCATGAGCAGTGGAAGAGAAAGGAAAGTCTGGGGGTGCATTTCAATGATATCATGGTGCAGGCAGTGTGGGACCTCCACTAGTAGAGGTTGATAGGAAACCTGGAAAAGAGGGGATGGCCATACTTCAGAAGAGACATGGGAGGGCCCATGTGGAGGCAGAAAAAAAATTTCAATTTATTATTTAAGGGTTAAATCAGGGTCATTTTCTCTAGGAATCCTTTTCTGACCCTCTCCTGAAGGTGAGTTTATATGCCCTTCCTCTAGGCTCACCAAATATCTGTTGTCTTGATCATAGCACCTCCACAGTGTAGTGTAGCTGTTTGTTCAAGAGTGTGTAGCAATAGGCTGTGAGCTTTGTGGGTACTTATTCCACATCTTAATCACCTTTAATTCACCACAACTAAACCTGAGCCAACCACAAGACTAGGTCCTCCATGAATATTTGTTACATGAAAGACTGAATGACTAACATCGAATTGATGACACTGCTATTTGCTGAGATGGGGAATACAAGAAATTCAATAAGTGTAAAAGAAACTAAGTTCACACATATCCCCTATCATTTTATTATTATTATTTATTATTACTTTGGTCAAGTGATTTCTTTTTAAAGGTATCAAAAAGGTAAAGGTAGCCCAGTTATGCACAGTCTAAACTATCAGTCATTTTGAGTTAGCACATTCTGGAATAATGAGAATTCACTTGAAATACAGTTAGTTTTCATATATTGTGTCATATTTAATTTTTAAAATGTTTCTCTATAAATGACAACTCACTATAGTAGATTTATAGTGCATCATTTTAGTGTAATCTGCTTAGTTGCATTATTTGTAATCTCTGGGCAGTCAACAAAACTGCAGTAGAAATAGTACTAAACCTTGTTTGCATTAAAAGGAAGGATTATATCCATATTCAAAACAGAGGGATACATCAAATCTACAATAGAGCTGATTGCCATACTCATATTTTTTCAGAGTTATCACAGCCTAAGGTTTTTAGGGGGGACATTTATTCCCTTAATTCTTAGTTCATTGTTTCAGTCTTAGATATTTAATCCAGCTAGATATTTAAATATGAATGAGAAAATTTGTATTTATCAAGTTTCCAGATATTTCAAAAGTTATAAAGACCAAGGGCAAGGTGGCATTTTGATAACAATGCTCCATAGCTCAGATGTCTCATTTATGAGTCAATAATTCTTACCTTGTTATCTCTTTGAAGACATTAGAGGAGGTGTGGTGAGTGGAAAAGTACATGGCTTTTAAAAAGGTTTTCTTTGTTTTTCAAATTTGAAAGTATCTCTAAACAATTATAGAAATATTACACTATCTTATCAGTATGTTTCTTTATAAGATAATGCATATAACCATGTTATGTTTCTTTTTTCTCCTGTTTTTATGTAGTAACATGTAGTCTTCATTTAATTGTAAAATGTATATTTAACATATTAACAACAAAAAACCTCTAAAAATATACAAAACCCTCACAATCTCACACATCAACTGTTCCCACTTAGTGTTTGCATGTTCATCCACATCCAGTTTCTGGCATTGTCAAAATCATGATGTGAGCACAATTTCTAGATTTAATTTCTTAAATCAACAAAAACAACCAGGGATTCTGAGAGAGAAATTAAAAACATTTATCAAGGGGATGGAAGTGGGGAAAAGAAACCCACAGCATAAAAGAATAGAAGCAGAATTTGACATGATAGAGTAGGAGACCAAACGTACGTTAGGCTGCCTATGGCAACAAATTCGGGGCAAGTGCCGGTACAAAAGGAAAGAGGTTTCATTCAGGTGCCCTGTAACCTGGGAGAATGGTGGATTCTGTCTTAAAGACCATCCCCCATTCTTGATCAAGCCTGGTTTTTATAGAGATTGGGAGAGAAGGGCTTTTCTTCTATACAATTATTTTTCTAGCTTTTAGCCAGCTCAGTGTATGAACCTCCCCCTGCACCATCTTTGGCCAATGGGGGAGACTCCCTGGTGCTCCCTGACTTTCTATGGTATTAGGGTCAGTAGGAGGTGGAAGGCTGCAGGGCCTGCCATCAAGAAGCCTGAAGGTGCCACAGCCCTCAGCCCGCCTCCCCACACTCGACAGGGTGCCAGTGCTGCACATCTGGAACAGACCTCCGGATCCTGGTGTGCCCACGCCTTCTGTGCAGTCCCAGTGGGGATGCCCCTCAGAAGTGGCCAGCTAGGCCTGTGCTCTCACTGACCACTGCCTATGGGTAAAAATTTCAGATGAAAAGTTATTCAAGGATGGAGAAAGCCACAAATATCACAATGGCCTGGAACATTTTCCTGAAGGCTTTGTCCATAGAAGTGAGCTTCAGAGTGTCTGGGAAGAGTATGTCTTCAAAGACTCCCAGTTCCAAGTTTTGTCAAGGAAACTCAGTGACTGGCTCCTGAGCAGACTCAGTGATCTCAGTGGTGAGGCCTCTGGGTGTAAGGATAGGGCTTTAGATGGGGCCTCTCCTATGAGTCGCTTCCTACTCTAGGCCCCTGACACAGCAACAAAAATGCCATTTATCGAGCTCTTACTGTACTTGGCATGGCACTGATCTCTCAACAACCACTTTTCCATTATTAAGACCTATCACTAATAATAGTGGAAGATGGAAAATAATAAAACAGGGCAAGACAAAAACCTCAAATCCTTTAATAACTGCACTGTGCAATTTTACTAGTGAGAAAAAAAAAATAGGGCTCTTCAATTGTTTCAGCATAGTTGAGGTCTTCATTTGGGTTCTTGATAATGCCTCCAACATACACACTCACACCCACACTCACATTCTTGCCTGTGTGTGATCACACTCAGAGATATGCAGTGGTCTTGCTTGATAAGAAAAGGAGACTTAAACTTTCCACATACTTTTTCTTATCCAAGTAGGTCAATTCTCAGTACCATCTTCACCCTGAACACAAAAGAGCTCTAATTTAATGCACCTTTGAAGTTGTCATTTTATAAATGCTGATTTTTTAAAATTAACATTCTGTTTTTCCCAATTTTAACTTCTCTGTGTTCCTCCTTTCTTCCCTCCTTTCCCCACCTCTCCTTCCTTCCTTCCCTCATTTTTTCTCCCTCCCTCCCTCCCTCCCTCCCTCCCTCCCTCCCTCCCTCCCTCCCTCCCTCCCTCCCTCCCTCCCTCCCCCCTTCCTTCCTTCCTTCCTTCCTTCCTTCCTTCCTTCCTTCCTTCCTTCCTTCCTTCCTTCCTTCCTTCCTTCCTCCTTCCCTCCCTCCCTCCCTCCCTCCCTCCCTCCCTCCCTCCCTCCCTCCCTCCCTTCCTTCCTTCCTTCCTTCCTTCCTTCCTTCCTTCCTTCCTTCCCTCCTTCTTTCCTCCCTTCCCTTAACCCTCCCTGCCTTTCCCGCCTTCACTATGTTATCCTACAGCACCTAACACCTAACACATAGTTCCTGGGATCAAAGCATTGAAACTTGGCACATAAAACCTGACTGCCGCCTACGGCAATGACTGAGTGTTGGCAGAAACTGTTCATATCCTCATGGCCTTGGGGAAGGGAAACTGTGTAGCCACCTGTATGTATGTTGGGTTTTCCTACATTAGAGAGCAGCTGGGATCTTTGCAATAGTTATTTCTTATGACTAGATAGCATGGCCCCAGCATGTCTTGTATATAGGTAGTTGACTTGTTGGCTTGGTGTGAGCCAGTCGGCAGAGGTCTCCAGTTGTGATGGAAGATGTGCATATTGATATAAACCCAAAAGACATAGACAGGGTCTTGCAAATATGCATATACAATAGATACTACTCTAAGAATTACCCCCCCCCCCCCGTTATTATGGTTGCTGTTGTCTAGGTTTACCACACTTTTGTGCTTAGCTTTCAGTGAGCAGAAGCTAGCCCTTGTAAATCAAGCTGCACATGACAAGCTAGAAAGAAAAGTGACAGGATTTGCATTATCTGCTGGGAAGGATTATAGAAAAGAGCTTAGTTAGAAACTGGGAGTGACAGGTAGAGAACTCATTCTTACATTTTTTTATTGTTGAGCCTAATTTTTCCTCTCATATGGAAGAACACAGGCAACATGCCTTTAAATTGCTTAAAGCCCCATAACTGATGCATGCGTGGGGACAGGGGAAGGAAGATGAAAGCAAGAGGATCATTTGCTGTCTCTTTTGTGAGTAACTGCTGGGTGGTCTTGCATAAATAATATTTATGGGTGTTGTTCAGAGCTAGAAAGAGTGAAGAGTCCACTGGGCTATGACTGGGTGGGACAGTAATAAGATATTGGTAAAAATACAAAGCAAAACACTGTTGAATATTGATCTCCCCCACTGACCCCAAAAGAAAAGATGAAAAAACATTGATCTCCTGTAAAATGGAATATTCTTTAATAAGATAGGGAGAAGGAATAGCAGGTTTTCAATGTAGAAATAACCTACAAAAACTCAGATTGTTGTAAATATGGCTTCGCAATAATCCCATCAAAGAAAACACACAAGAGTTTGCATGTGATGGGCTTGAAGGGAATTAAGAAGCCTGGGTGAGTTTATAGCCTTTTGAAGGTTTGTTCTCTGGGAAGCTGTTGGCAGTCACTGGAACAGTATTAGGCCATCAAGTCAGCACCAGCGTGCAGCAGGTAGGGTAGAACATGTTGTAAGCAGTAGTGTTTCATTAAAGACATGAAGAGATCAACATAATGTGGTACTTGAAAATTCAGAAACAAACCAGTAACTAAGGGACCCAGTACCTCTGCTGATAATGAACCAACAAATGTTGACAACTGTGCTAAAAATGGTAAAGGAAATAACTCTATTTTAGGGTAAAGAAATCTGCCTGCAGGAGCAGCTCTATTTTGAGTCTTGGTCACCCCGGGGAACTGCTGGCATAGCCCAAGGGGATCTGCAGTTAATACAAATGCAGCCAGTCCTTGGCATCACAGCCTGGTTTTGAATTTCCAGGCCTTAAAACCTGATCCATTGGAGGCAAAGCAGGGGGCAAAGATAACGGGAGGCTGAGGGTGTGGTGCTTGGCCACCTTTGTCTCGGTGGTGTTTGCTTGGAGTGAAATAACCAACCACTTGCAATTTGAGACTAAATGTGGATCATTCTGTGGTTCCACTGGAAATCTGTTGATGAATAGGGTAGGTCTGATCCAAAGAGGCATGAGCGACCTCAACTGATTGCCCAGGGAGGTCGATGGGCTTCTCCACCAGCAAATGAGAACAGCTGAAATTTCTAAATTTTTATACAGACACACATATCCTTATATTATGTGGGCCAAAGGCAGGATTAGCTGCATCTGAATCGGAAGGAACGAAAGAAGTTGGATATGGACTTCTTTTAAAACAAACGTGTGTGCTTGTGCATGCATTTGTGAAAGTGCTGCCTGTGTGTGCGTGTGCATGCCTGTGAGTGACTGTGTGTGCCTGTGAGTGCCTATGTGTGCATATGTGTGTACCAGTAGTCATTCTATAAGTCTGCTTCCACACTAAGAGAAGCGCAAGGAAACAGTTTTATAAGTTGTGCTGTGGTTCTTCATGTCAGTGGCTGTACATGCAGGTATTATGCACACAGGCTGCCAATGACTAACGAACACAAATTAGAACCTCCATTGAGGAAAGACCAACCTGAGGATTCATGAGTTAAATTTCAACTGAGAAATGTATGGCCAAGCATCTGTTTTCTTATAACCATTAGTAATTAAGTATTTTATTGCTCTGTGAATGTGTTTGGGTCATATTTATGTTCTATACTGGTAAGCTAAGCTCAGCAAATCTACCTTGATTTTATAATAACTGTTTCATAGCATATGCCTTTACAGTAATGAGAGATTAAGTTTGGGAGTGGAAAAAAAAGAAAGCTCAAAGTTGTATTTATTTGACTTTCCTTGTTAGACATAAGAAACTGTACAATAGAGAAAGATTTAGTGCAGACGCTGTGTAGTCCTCGTGTGTGGGTTAGTTGAGATTTTGAGAATTCCCCAAGATTCTGCACATGAGACTGTCAGTACAGGGTCCAGTGGGCAAGATGGGGAAAGACGAGTGAGACGAGGCCACAGAAGAAGGCTCAGTCATGGTCATTCTGGCCATGAAGGGGACTTTGGTTTTTGCCAGAATAATGTGAAATCATTGCAAGATTTTGGGCAGAGAAGAGGCACAATCCAATAAAACTGAATCCTTTGGAAAGTTGAGAGTAGGTTGAAAGGGAGAAAGACCAGGGAGAACAGTGTGGGCCTATAGAAGGCATGAGTCCAAAACATAGTTGTAACGTAGGATACCTACATGGGGGAGGGTTGGGGAGAGTCACCTTCTGGTTTTCTCCACTGGGTAGATCTTGGTGCTAGTTGCAAAGGGAGGGAGCAGTAAAATAGCATAAGTGCCTTGGCCAGGTGGCTCAGTTGGTTGGACCATTGTCCACCACCCAGTACACTAAAAGGCTGTGGGTTCGATCCCTGGCTGGGGTGTGTACAGGAAGAAACCAATTGATCTTTCTCTCTCTCATCAATAGACATATCCTTGGGTGCGGATGAAAATAAATAACATACAGTTAGGATTAGCTGTAGTGACTCACAAGTTTAGTGTAATCTTGCTGAGTTTGAGGTGCTGCATGAGACAGATGGAGGGGCTGACCCTGAGTTCAGCAGTCCAGCTCATGGTTCCTGGGCAGCTGGAACGGGAGTCTGGTTCTGACTCCAAAGCTGGCGTTTCTCGTGAGACTTTACTTCCGACCTATTGGTCATAGTGCTGCTATAAGGAAAAGAAGACTGAACTTGAACTCAGCACTCTTTGATTTGAACTGTTTGTTTGTTTGTTTGTTTGTTTTACTTACAAGCTAGTTAGGTGTTCTTAGTTAATTCATTTAACTTTCAGTACCTCAGTTTCTTCATCTGTAATTTGGGATTATGCTACCTGCCTTACTTGCTGCAATGCTCTTCAAAGGCTACTTGCTTTAGAAATGTAAGTTATCATGGGAAGGGTAGCTTAGCAGAAAAAGTCATAGTCGGTTTCACTCCTAAGACCTGGGCTCAAGGACTAGTTGTATGGCCTCTGGGAAGTGACTTGAACTCTCAGGGTCTGCTTTTCTTCTCTGTAAAATAAAGATAATGGTAGTTATAAAGAACTCATATCTGTTGTTGTGAGGCCAAATGACATAATGAATATGAAAATGATTTAAAACTCTAACATGAAATGTGAATATTTCACTAGCCGCATAATTCTGAATAATTATCAGATGGCTAAAGGAAATGATGAATGGTCCACAGTCCTTTACTCAGGCCTCCTGTGAACAGTGGCCTAGATTCGTAATTGTTATGATCTATACCGGGATGTGGTCAACTTGTTCAGTGAAGTTTCTTTGAGTAGTGCAAACGGAGACCCATAAGGCAGAGCCCATGAAGACATATGTTTTACTTTATTCATTTTGTGCTTTACTGGAATAAATTGTATTAGACATTTCACAGTAGCATCATGAATTTACAGCATATAAATGACATGGTGTTGATAACACAGACATATATTTGAGATTAAATTTTGCTGGTTTTGGGGTTTTTTACCTTGTTTGCTCTTTGAATTTAAAATATATAGATTTGAAATTTTGGTGAAGTTAATAGACATGGAATTGTTGCGATATATGCACATACACATTCATTTTAGCCTATTGTTCCTGAGAAGTCTTTACAGTTCAGTTCTCCTTCCATTTTCAGGTTTATTGTAGCTATTAGCTTAGTTCTTACATCTCTCTTTGCAGTCCTCAGTTATGTGGGGGTGTTTGTGCCATGTAAGGCATTTGTAATAGAACATTGAAGGCCTTGTTCTGTATCCCAGATGAGTGAGGTCTGCCTGACAGATGAATAACATAGGGATCTGCTCAGGCCAGTGGCTTGAGTCATGCCTGCTACAGCGCCTGGGAGGAGAGCTTTCTAGTTCTATTCTTTTGTCTCTGTGTTTCCTTCCTCTCCTCCTCTGCATGGCTCACCCCAACCACTTCTCAACTCCCTCATTAGATTCACATCAGAATTTTTTTGTCTGTGTTATCACCAGAGTCCTAATAATTTTCTTATTGCCAGGACAACCATTATTGATGATATTGGAGACTCATATAAAATAATGATTGAAAGTACTGGCCTTGGAATCAGACAGCCCTGTCTATACCACTTACTAGTTGCATGAGCTGAGCAAGCAACTTTACTTGCCTGGTGAAAAGAGCACGTGTTTGCCCAGCTCCAACAGCCTTGCAAATAAAGGCTCTATAAGCCTGTAGGCACAAGATGTTAAAGTACATGCTAACTGCTACCATAGATAAAGCCAAAGATCTTCATGGATTAACACAGTAGGATTTATTTCTCACTCTTGCTGGCTTAGGTTCTGCTCCATGTGGTCAGTGAGAGAGCCGTAGTGATAGAGGATCTGCCATCTTCAACCTTGTTTTCTGAGGTCATCCTGGCATCAGCTTCCAGCCAGAACACAGGAGGAGATAGAGATCATCCTGGGGATCACAAGATAGGCCCAGAAACATCCTACTTTTCCCAGGTTGCTGTTCAATTAGCAGCCAAGGAGATGTAGACATATAGTCTAGCTATGTGTCCAAAAGAAAAGAGAAATAGATTTGGTGAACACCTCTAAGCTTTTGCCATGTGGGACTAATTCTCAAGTTATAATCTAGTGGAAGCAGCAAACACAGCACATATGACACCATCTAAGAATAGTTATGGACTAAATGGTGCAACACTGACTCTAGAAACTAGGACAGATGTGAGCAAAGAGATTATGGTGGGCTTCATTAAGTATGAAAGACCTTTCTAGAGGAAGTGGGATTTGACAACTGCTATAAAACTGGAGTTTGTTCCTACTGAGGAGGAGAAGGGTATTGGGATTCATTTGCCGGGATAAGATAACATTTATCCTGATGATTTCATTTTTTGTATGTTTACCTTATGTGGGTAAGGAGAGAAAACCAGCAAAAAGCTGAAGGGCTGACGATTTTTTTCCTAAGCTGATATAAAGTGAGTAGGCATCTCCAAACCCTACTTGACATAAATTCCATGGCAAATGTTACTTCATGGGTCCACAAACTGCAGACGCTGAAACTTTAATCCACTCACGGCCCCAAGTATTATGCATGTGACTCCATGAATATAAATTACCACTTATCTCACGTCTCCACTTGGATATCTAAGAGGCATCACGATTTTAACTCCTTCACAGATGGAGCTCTTGGTTCTGCCTGACACCTAAGCCTCTTCCCATCTCAGTAAATGTTATCACCAGCCCATCAGGCATTCAGGTCGAACGAACACTTGGGAGCTGCCAGGATTGCCTCTTTCTATCATACTCCACACAAATCCATTGTAAGTTCTCCTGCTCTACCTCTAAGACATATTCTGGATCCAATCATATCTCATCTTTTTCACAACTAAAACCTTAGTCCAAGACTCCACAGGCCCACCTTCCTGCTTCCACTCGTGTCCACCGATAGCAGCTACAGTGAGCCTTTTAAGACTTAAATTAGATCCTTTATTCCCTGCTTAAAACTCTTCAGTGACTTTCTATAACATTCAGAATGAAACCCAAGGTTCTCACATACAAAGAGTGAGCCTCCTGTCATTCCTCCTCCAGATCAACATGGTCACTGCAGACGAAAGTAACAGGTTTTTGTGTTTGCAGTTCTTTCCTCGTGGGACCATCTCCCAGCAGTTCCTAGTGCTCGCTCCTCACTTCAGTGTGTATTCAAAGGCAGCTCGTGAAACAGGCCTCTTGGACCTCCTGTGTTGAGACCTCTGTGATAGCCTCTATCTCCTCACCATTCTCTTTTTCCTTATGGACATGATCTCTACATAAAAAGCATGTAAGTGCTTACCTGTCTCATTTTGTCTTTCCCAAGATTCGTGAAGACAAGGACCTTGTCCATCACTCTGCATTCCCAGCTCTTCTCTGCATTCCCAGCACGTAGAACAGTGTCTGCACATAGCAGATACTCAACAAATATTTCTAGACCGAAGAAGTAAATAAATGAGCCCAGCCGGCATGGCTCAGTGGTTGAGGGTCAATCTATGAACCAGAAGATCAAGGTTCGATTCCCAGTAAGGGCACCTGCTCAGTCCCCAGTAGGGGCTGTGCAGGGAGCAGCAGATCAATGGGTCTCTCATCATTGATGTTTCTCTCTTTCCCTCTCCCTTCCTCTCTCTGAAATGAATAAAAACATATTTAAAAAAAAAAAGTAAATAAATGGCATATGTTGGGAAAGATTCTGAATGTTTTTCATCCAAGCTTTGAAGACTAAATTGTATCATAATCTCCCTCTAGGACTGGATTGAATTCTGTGAAATACTAATGGACTCAGAAGTGCTTAAATGTATATAAACAAGTGAATTAATCTTAAATAATTTTAGAAACCCTGGATTTTCATCATGCTAGGTCTTCCCTGGCAGAGAACATGACTGAGTCAGAAGTCCTGTGTCCTGTCCCTGCTCTGCTTCCAAAAGTATCTGTACTTGAGCCTCAGTTTCTTCATAATCAGAACGAGGGGGCTGATTTTCATGATCTCTTTATAAGATTTCTACCAAATCTAATATCTATAAAATGTTTTTAAAGGGAGCATATATGATAACATTAAATTTATAAAATAGTTTATTAAATGTGTATAACTAGCATTCAGTAAGAAAACTACTGGGAACCACTAGTAAGTATAAAATATATACAAAAGGATTTGTCACAGGGACATGACCTTGAGCTATTGGGAGAGCCAGTGAGGGAGCCTCGGTGAGCCTGCAGCGTTTGTAACTGATGCCACACCTTGAATTTCACAGAACAAGCCGACGGAAGGAGAGAGGGATGGAAAGCTGAGGAGAGCAAGGACAAGCTGCAGCTCATGAGGATGCGTGGAACCTGCCAGTTCTTATTGCCCCTGACCTTGAGGGTTTGCCACCCTTGTCATGTAGCTGAGCACACATCAGGGCCAGGAGTCAGAGCAGCTGTAGGAGGACCCTGGGGAGGTGAGGCCCTTTCAGTCCTGCCTGCTGCCCCATGCCAACTGGGCAAGCCAGCAGGTAAAGGACAGAGTGTGCCAGCTCCCACACGGCTGCCACCTCACCTCTACCCTCCAGATCTTGCCCAGGAAGGTCTCTTGTGTTCCATCCTCATTATAAACCTGCAGTGACGGGAGTCTGGGAGTGTAGTCCAGTGGAGCCAGTGACACTTGACAAAGCCTCCAAGATGCAGACTGGTGATTTGGTGAAGTAACAGTTTGCAGTGACATGCAGGAAGGGAGCCCTCCCCTGGGTCTTTGAACTCTATCAGCGTTGTAACAGTGAAGCCCATAAAGGGGCAGAGAGAAGCGGGCACAGTTCCACCTGCTCTACATTCTTGGGAAAGATGCTGAGCAACCTTGAGTATGGATTCAGACAGGGTGGGAGGTCGTCCAGGCCATCCCCGTTTTCACTGATGAAAACTTAAGGCTCAGTAGAGGGCCGTATCTTGTACGAGGTTGCACTCTTAATAGTTTCGACTCTGGAAAGAGAACACAGAATCCTTGAGTGCGGTCCTGATTTGTGTTATCTCAGCCTTACCCTCCAGGGACACAGGGCAGGTAAATCCTCCACCGGGTGACAGGATGAAGCTGGGCCTGCTGTACAAAACCAAGGACACACACCACCGCACAGGACTTGTTGACGGAAATGCGGCTGAGGGAGAGGAAACAGCTCTGGCCATGCCCTTGCCCACCCTTCCTCTGACTTAGGGGCCTGGTGTCCTGTCGCTTTGGAGAGACAGGCGGTGATGTTGGCTGGGAGAACAGAACAAAAACCCCTCTGTATTCTCTGAACCCAAGGTACTCAAGATGGAGCCGGCCTGTGTCCAGGAGCCCCAGAATTTTTCCCTCAAACTCCAGGTTAAAACAAGGCCGTGGCTCTCCGGGGCTAACTCTGCCAGGGGTAAAATGGAACAGCAGCAGCTGTCGGCACCCAGCCCATGGGCTGTGGCATGTGACGCTCTTGAAGTATGTTACCGTTTAACATGGAAACGCTTTCTTATTTAATTCACAAGGGAATTTCCGTGGAGTAAGTATGCTCAGTTTGTCTCAGTGTGATATTTTAGTTTATGTAATGTGACAATCACATTGACTTTTCCAACTACGTCTTCTGTAACTTCCTCAGTGTATGAGCACAGAGCTAAAACATTAGCTGAGGCTCATGGACCATGCAATGGCTGGGGTTGGGCAGAAACTGCCTGGGTGAGGCCCAGTTCAGAGGCCCCTACCCTAAGGCTTAGAGCTTGTCCTGGCCAAGGGAGGCCTCAATGCCCGTGGAGGCAGGTCACTGACTCTCGAGCAAGGACTCACCATGTCCACTGTCGTGGGCGTGGACTGAGGAGCTGCATGCTGGGTATTTTTACTGAATGTATTTACTGATTTTAATTGTCATAAAGAGCTGTAAAAAGTGGGGTCTCCAAGGTAGCACCTTAATGCAGTCAGCCAGGAATCTCAGGAACATAATTTCTCAAACAGGGCATTCCTCTTTTTAAGGAAATTCTTGAACACAAACTCCAGTTAAACGGATTAATGCAGGAATAAGCCCTTCAGATTAAGGACAAAGCCTACTTATAAACTGCTTATTCTGCAAGAAATAGTTTTTTTGGAATCCTACCAACATAGAAAATAAAATGAAACAAAACCAATCCCCACATAACTGTTCACAGCTTATTGTTAACTTTGTGCTACATTTTCAAGTCGGATGTTGAGCACATTTTAAAATTTCCACATTCATTCACTAGGTTCCAATTTTGATCAAAAATATACCTGGTAAGATGTGTTAAGTTGTAGGCTATAATTGGTGAACGGAGATTACACAATTACTCGTGCAAAGTTAAGGGACCAGATAGGAATATCTGCATAAGATCTGACACGTCAAAAAAAGAAAGAAAGAAAGATAAAGCTGAAGAAGCCTTGAGATTAGGCCAAATTTGGGCAGAGTGAACATATAAATAATCTTTAAAAAACTAGAGATCCATTATGTAGTAAAAGGATTCAGTTTGATTGGCAGCCTCTGGCAGTAGAGTTAGAACGATGGGGTAGAAACTTTGGGAAGCATTCAAGAAGGCAAATTCCAGCCAAAACTTCTTAACTACCCCTGAAAAATAGCTAGTTAGTATTTTCTACCTATATCCCTAGAGCTGCCTTGGTTTCTGACTTGATACCTAATTCTTCAGATTTTCCTGTAATACTGTGGCTATTTGAACTCCAACAAATTACATGTGTGTGTGTGTGTGTGTGTGTGTGTGTGTGTGTACACGCATATATATATGTGTATATATATCTCAAAGAACAAGGTTGGTGGGAAAATGGTGAGTTTTTATTGTAGTATAGGCACCTTGCCAGTCATGGTCCTTAGGTTGCCAGTAATATAAAATATATTGAATTAAAAAATAATTTTAAAATAAAAAATATTTAGAAATTATATATATTGGAGTTCAGGGTGCCACCTTCACCTTTGGACCGTGTTGCTTGGCTCAGTTTAAGATTCCAGTTCTAAGCAGAAGCATCTGACTGTCTCCTAAAGTGTGGCTCACCTTGACTGTCCTGCAAGGCAACAGAGGGCCGTGTGTGCGGTTGTACACGTTGTGCACTGTACAGCTTGGGGTGTCGTTTTCATGTGCTGAAAAGACTGGCTCCCAAAATCAGAATGAATGCTGGGGGGGATCAGCAGATAACCCAGGGTCATCACTTGTCAGAAAGAATACAGAGGGGATCCAACAGGGGTGATTTATTTAGGAGGCCTTTCAACCCTGAGAAGTTCTTTGAAATGTTAACTTCTTTGGTCTTCTGCTAGTGTTGAGCATGACATCGCTTAATAAACCTAGAATCAGGGTATTTTTGGTTGTCGGAATTTCAAACTAAGTTGAAGGTGGAAACATAAATCTTTATGTGTCAAGACCAGTTGAGTCACCAGGGGTTCTCCTGTCCTGCCTTGCCACTGCCGTTGACTTCCCAGTCCCACCTTTCCCTCAGCCACTTCTGTCCCCCGCGGAGCTCTGATCATTTGCTGTTTGTTCAGGGATGGCATGGCTATGGTGCACAATAAGAGAACCAACTGTCCCTTTAGGCAACACTCGATTTATTGTTTTTATAAGTTTTGCACAAATATACACAAGTCTCTAGGTATTTGAAACCCTTAAACTTATTTTTATATACTTTAAACTGCATCATCAAGGAGTTTTACCTGCAGTTTAGTCATTTTCCATTGTTGGGCTCATATTGAAATTTAGACCTTGTACATTTCTACTGAGTAGGACTTTGAAGAATTGGGGGATTCTGTTAAATTGGCAGAAACTGGCAGCCATTTGTAGTCATACACAGAAGTTAAACAACAATTCCCCCAACAACACCGAGCAGCCCCGTGCTGCTGCTGGCTGAGTGCTGGGATCAGACCCGAGTCCATTCATGAGCAAAGAGCTTCAAATGTACTGTTCTACTAAAACATTTTTAGGTTGTCCTTTTCTCCGCTTCCATAGTGCTGAGAGATTGAAAATTTTGCCAGATATCTTTGTAATTCTGGCATTATATGTTTTGAAATACAAACAATGACTTTTTCCCTAAGAGCTTTATTGAGATGTATTTTATATACTATACAATTCATTGTACTATTCAATGACATTTTTAAAAATATATATCTTTATTGATTTCAGAGAGAGGAAAGGAGAGGGAGAGAGATAGAAACATCAATGATGAGAGAGCCATTGATCAAGCCCGCAACCCGGGCATGTGCCCTGACCGGGAATCCAAACCCGATTGCCTGGATCCTAGGTCGACGCTCAACCACTGAGCCACGCCAGGCTGGGCTTCAATGACATTTTGTAAGTCTACAGAGATGGGCAACCATTATCATAATAAAAAAAATAAAAAATGTTTTTTAGTTTCTGCCAGTGTTTGAGCCTTGCCAATCCAAGTCCTGGAATTTGCTCCTCTTGCCATATGAGAGCAGACAAACAAGGAAACATATTGTTACCTAACACTCGATTCTTCCATTAAATTCTCTTTCAAGATTAAGTAATTTTATTATATAATGTTCTGCAAGGATTCATCTTCCAAAGCACTTACAGATTAATGACCGATTGTCTGAATTTATATGTAATTTTTGTAAAATATTTATTTTTACTTTTTTTCCCTTCAGATCAGTCTGCCTCTGAGAGGACCATCTGTTGTGACTTTTAAAGATTCTGGAACAATATTCTCCTTAAGCTGATGCATGCAGAGCTCACACAGTGTCTACAAAACATCTCAGGGTTCATTTTTTAGACCTTTGCCCAGGGTACACAGATAAAAGAATTGGCAGGGAGCCGAAGTTTTGTCTTTGAATTCAAGCAATTGGAGCCAATTCACTGATCAAAGAGAAGCAGAAGAAAGCAAGCTGGCTCAGCCTTGGTTTGAACTACCCATCTCCAAATAATACCATCTTCTTCTCTTGAAGATCATCCGCTTTCCTCGAAAGGATAGAAAGGGCGTAATTAAAGATACGGCAGCAGTCCTTACCACTGCCCACGGTATGCTCTACCCTGGGTCTTACGCATTCTACCCTTGTGAGCCTCAAGGACCTTCATCAGTATTGAACTGGACCCTAGAAAACCAGACTTGAAAATCTAAAATCTTCCTTTAGGATCTGTTTGTATGTGTGTGTGTCTGTGTATGATATAAACATGTACATTGTTGTAGATACAATATACATATATTCATTTTTGGTAAATACAGGTGAGAACAAAAGTAGGTTTACAGTTGTATGTGAAACGCAGAGTTTCTTCTTCTATTATTATTATTTATTCTTGTATTATATACATTTCCATATGAACTACTGTAAATCTACTTTTGCCTACCCAGTATATAGACACACACATACACACACACACACACACACACACACACATTTATGGAAAAAATACTATTAAGGAGCAAGAAAATGAGTGATAATTACAAAATTTAGAACAGTGGAGAGTCAGAGAGATAATAGAGGAGAGCACAAAATAAGATGGAACAGCTCTTAAGACAAAGGGCTTTGATTATTCATTTTATTATAATGCTTCATAATTGAACTATATGCCTCCTCTCTCTCTCTCTCCCTCTCTCTCACTTTCCCACTCTGTCTCTATCTCTTTCTTTTTCTCCAGATACCTATTTATGTAAATCACTAGGTTACTTAATAAAGCATTAAAAAATGATTATCTCAATTGATGTAAAAAAAACAGTGATAAAACTCATTATTTCTGATAAAAGTGTTCAGTAAACTTTAAAGAAGGAAATTTCCTTAACTTCCAAAAGAATATCAGAAAACATATTTAGTGGTGAAACGCAAGGGGCCTTCCCACTAAAGCCTGAAATAAGAGCAGCTGCCCACTGCCACCATTCGAATGGGAGGTACAATAAAAAAGAAAAATAGCCATTCTTCTGACAGGTGTCATTTTAATGGCAAGCACTGGTGAGGATGTGGAGAGAGGGGAGCCCTGTGTACTGCTGGAGGGAATGCAGACTGGGGCAGCCACTGTGGAAAACAGTGTGGAGGGTCCTCAAAAAATTAAAAATGGAGCTGCCTTTTGACACAGTGCTCCCACTTCTAGGAATATATCCTAAGAATCCTGAAACACTAATCAGAAAGAACTTATGCACCCCTATGTTCACAGCAGCGCAATTTACAATAGCTAAGATCTGGAAACAGCCCAAGGGCCCATCAGTAGATGAGTGGATAAAAAGCTGTGGGACATTCACACCATGGAATACTATGCAGCTGTAAAGAAGAAGGCTCCCTTACCCTTCGAGACAGCATGGTGGGACCTGGAGAGCATTATGCTCAATGAAATAAGCCAGTCAGAGAAAGTATCACATAATCTTACTCATATGTGGAATCTGAAGAAGAAAATAAACTGGTGCACAAAATAGATCCAGAAACATAGAAGCATGGAACAGATTGACCAATCTCAGAGGGAATGTGGGGTGGGACTTCAGAGTCATCAGGGTGAGGCCAGCAGAGTTTATCAGGCCCAAACAGACCAGGATTTCTCTGGGTGAAGGAGGGGGGGCTCTGCACCAGTCAGGTATACAAGGGGAAAAATGGCCCTTGTCATAGCGTCACACAGCTTAGTCTGTCCAGGACTCTGCCTGGTCCTCCTGGAGAGCCTGTGCTCAGCAGGGTGGGGCTATCAGGAGTTAGGACAGTGGGGGTAGTGGATCTCCTGTGAGAAGGAGGCACTAGTCAAGTTCACAGGAAGTTGGGAGAAATGGCTCCTGTCCTAAAGCCACACAACTCAATCACTGACACTCCATGAGTCTGCCTGGACCTCTACACCCCTGGCCCACACAGCTGACTTCTCTGCAGGGAGTGAGGTCTGCTGGTTGGGTGACAGGGAGTCTGGATGGTGGGGCTATTGCTTTCCTTCGGGCTGATGCTGTATGGAGGGGAATACATCACCCAAGAAAGATGGTGTCTGCAGTCTGAGAGAGTGTCTCAGCTCAGACACCGTCACAGCTGACCCTTCAGCTCCCTTCCTGTAGCCACAAACCACAGTCTTTCCTTACATGACTCTTATCCACTCCTACCTTTCTCCAGCCACATATCAGGGCAGGTGCCTATGAAGGAGACTAATAGGAGCCTGTGTCTCTAGCAGACACATATCTCTTTCTGGTGGGCAAAATCCCCACTTATTTTCACAGCCAGATGTTATGTGGGTGTCTCTTCCTGGCTCCAGTGCTCTGGGCTGGGGAGCTCACTGTGGATTGAAACCCCCACACTCTTCGGGGGAACCTTTGAAGCCACCACCCATGGGAGTGGGCGCAGCACTTATCATGTCTCCACTTTTCTACCAGTTTCCATGGGGCTTCTTCTGTAAATCCTTGGTTAGAAGACTTCTGTTCAGCTATTCTTAAGTTGGTTATGCATGATGATTGCTCTATATTTTAGTTGTCACTTCAGTTTGGTCCTTGGAGGAGGTGACTGTAACTTCTACCTACTCCGCCACTATCTTGTATCTAATTTTGTTTCTTTAAATGTTGCTTTAGAGCGCTTAACTTATTAACTTGATGGATATATTATTTCATTAATATTAACACTGTTATTTAAATAACTTTTTAAAAATTTTATACAAATTTTTTTTTGCAAACTTATGTTCTGCCAGTTATTCACACATAAAGGATTCCTGGGAAATCCATGTGGCATTATTGGGAACATCATGATTTGACAGATGGAAGGGTAGTGCTTAGAATAAAATAGACATGTCTGTTATAGAATTGGTTCTATAAATCCAGTATCATGTGCAATCAGTTTAATAAACCAAGAGCATAAATAGAAATTATACTAACATCAATAAAATTAGTTTAAACTTACAAAGAGATTTTGTGATTATAGGGACAAGCCTCAGTTATCTGATAATTTACCCCTTTTCCTGACGATATGCTATGTATTACATGGCTTAGTTTTGCTTTGTGAAAAAAGAGCTGTATGTGAAGAAAAACATCACATTGACCCCAGTAGAGGAAGCATAAAATTTTAAACATGTAAGAAATGGACTTGGTTATATAACTTTAAAATTATTGAATTAATAAATGTTCTCTAACAGCATGTTCTATTTGCTGTGCTAACATACATTTAGGAGAAGTATATAAATGGGAAAGTTCTCAATTTAATTTTAATTTTTTGAGAGATAAAGGGACAAAGCTATATTTAGATGTTAAGAAGCATGGAGCTATATTTAGAAGCTCTAGTATATTCCTAAATATTCTGAATAGACACACTTGAGATGTAAAATGTGCAGAGTTAATGACTAAATATTTTCAAGCGAGGTCATGTGATGTTTGTCTTTCTCTGCCTGGCTTATTTCACTTAGCAAAATTTTCTCCAGGTCCATCCATACTGTCCCAAAGGGTATGAGATTCTTCTTCTTTACAGCTGTGTAGTATTCCATGGTGTACATGTTCCATAGCTTTTTTATCCACTCATCTACTGATGGGCACTAAGACAAACATCACATGATCTCGCTTATACGTGGAATCTAAAGAACTTAGTAAACTGATGAACAGAATAGATTCAATGACATGGAAGCATGGATGAGACTGACGAATGTCAGAGGGATGGAAGAGGGCAGGAGGGTGGAGGGGGAGAGAGTAACCAAAGAATCTATGTGCATATATGCACAACCCAAGGACATGGACAATGGTGGGGAGAGGGACTGGGGAGGGAGATGGGACGGGGTGGAAAGGGTCATTGGGGAGAAAAAGAGACATCTGTAATATTTTAAACAAAAATAAAATTTAAAAATTAAAAACAAAAGAATTAAGGGAAGTTGATTTCTCAGTGGAAACATATCTTATCTTAGAAATGCATCCTAACAAATCAGTACAAATCATAGATTTTTAGACTTAGTGAAACTACAGAACACTAAGAATTAAATTTACATGTTACAATACAAAATATACAACATCAACACATTCGAATTGAAAATATAACAAGAACAAAATCAGTTTAAGTAGAGAGAGGACATCAAAAGGTTTCATTAAAAAAGCCAGAAGAATATGTATTAGTCAAAAGAAAGTTGGTTTATTAAACCAAATGGAATTTAAGATGAAGGATAAATAATGCTAAAATGAATAGTTATCAGAAAATAAAACAATTATAGACTAGTTATAAACCTGAGCACATAGCTTCAAATTAAACAAGTAAAACCAGATCAAATTACAAGCAACTGAAAAATTCACTATCAGAATGGGAGAATTAAACCTCCCTCAGAAAATGGCAAATCAAATAATCAGAATCATAAAAGTATATTCATATTTTTACCAATACACATTCTACTAGACACATAGAGGCCTGTACCAACCAAAGGTAATAAAGGATATTAACTAAAAATTTACAACAAATATCAAACTTCAAGATAAAATTTCAGAGGTGTTTTTGTTAAAACCAGAGAGAATCAAGACTATTTCCTCTTAACCTCTATAATTTAAGGTCCTATGGGAAGTAGTATGCAAGGTAATACCAGATAAAGATGTTTAAGAATAGAAAAGGGAAAAAAAGATGATTATTGGTAGAGCTTGAGCAATTGTTCCTAAAATTATGTACGAGAATAATTTTTTTAAAATCTTAATAGGACAAACAATGGATTTTCCCACTACACATTGAGATGTGTCATAACACTATCATTAGATCTGTTAATATGAATATGCAGAGTAGACAAATATGCTAATACAGCAAAGTAAGATTCTGGAAGCACACTCAAGCATATGTTACCTTGATATATAATAGAGGAAGTATTACAATCTTTAAAAATAGAATGTAAAAATAGAATGTACAACTTAATAAGTGGTACTGCAAAACAAATATATAGTAATTTTTTGTTTTTAGCAGAAGACAAAAGATCTAGGATACTATGTTTAAATAGGAGAGTATTGGAGAGAAGTCACTGGACTGCCATAGACCTAGTCCGCAACTAGGCGAGCCTACAACGGAAGGGAGGGCTACAGGAGCTCTCTTAGGATAGCTTAGATGACATAGTAGGTGACATGATAGAACATCTAGAAGGGAATATGTGGAGTAATGGAAGCATATAAAATTGAAAAAGGGATAACTATTAAATCAAAGGAAAACTTTATTTGAATAGGTTCCATAGTGAAAAATTCATAATGAGAAGTGATGTAAAATATGTTTATTAACATAACTAAGAGTGGTGGTTAACTATACTGAAGAGATAAAAGGGTGTGTGTTGAGGATACAAAACATGAATTCTTTATCATGTTTGAATCCAATAAAAATGCTTAAAAATTAATAAACTTAAAGATCACAATAAACTTAATACTTAAAATATGGATGGAACTACCAGAATAAGTAGTGAAATAGTTAAAAATGATTGACAATAGGGTTTAGTAACAGAAGCTAGAAAGCACAGGGCAGAACATAACTCTTAATACTGTTTTTTTGGCAGTATTTGAAGTTCTAAACTTTAAAGACTTATTTGATGGCATGGCCTTAAGTCACAAAGAAAGTTTTATTAATTTTTACACCCCCTCAAAGTAATTGAGGCAATAATTAACATTGTAAAAGCTTGTAGATAGGTTACTTGAGCCAAGTGACCCTCAACTGATGTATTATTGTCCTATGTCCTTCCCACTCTACATGACACTTTTTAAATTTAGAGAGGATTTTTTAAATTTCCACAATAATTGAGGTGGTACCATTGGCATTATTGTATGGTGGACAGGGAGAGAAGAAAAGGAATAATATAGAGCAAACTTTCAACCTTCAAATGTTCCACCAGACATAATTTACTCAAAATAAATTTATCAGGTACATTAAGGCAAGTTAATAGTTATTTACTGTTTTGGAAAAATCACACTCAAAATCACACTCATAAAGACCTCTTGTGGTAGAACAATTGCAAATTTATACAGAATAGAAGCAGGATCTGGCTATTTTACATTTTCTAGTTCAATAGTCCATAAGAATGTATATTTTGAAATACAATTTAGTTTTTATAAAACTATTTAAGAGCTAGACTGTAATCCTTCAGGGATGCTAAAGAAAAATTTGACCCTTAGTCAATTTTTTTGCAATATCAACTCAAGGAACATACCCACTGGAGATAAATGAGGATCTGAGAATGTTCCTAAACACAGCACTCTTGGCTGTCAAGACTGTTTATTCTTTCACCTGTGAGCTGCATGAAATAATAGAATGCAAGCACTTAATCTACCCAAGGGCTACATACCTAGCAGGGTATCTAAACTGATAAAACTCAGGTCTGGGAGTTCCATGTGCTGATGTGATTTGCACTCATATCCGTGTTCATTTCTGAAGTTCACTATATGTAGTATTTGGACACTGGGGGTCTTGTCTGAGTGTCCGAGGCCTTCATCAGGCTTGTGGAGGCTGTTGTGCAGCCTTTTCTATCTTTTCTAAAGTTAAGAATCGTTGGTTCTGGATAAGCCTACTGCGTCATGTAAATGTTAATGACAATACAACTTGAAGTCCACGGGTGCTGTCTGTTAGGGCTATATGATAGTCTCAGAGTACTAAGTATGTATAACAAAATAATTTCCCATAAAAGGCAGAATTGGCTCTGGAGAGTTTAAAACTGCAGTTATATGTCATTAGATACTAATTCCCATGGGGTTTCTTATTCTATAGATTAATTAAAAATATTAAATTAAATAATTTATTCATAATGAGTAGATGCTTAGTCTGTAGGCATAGTAATACTTATGTCTAATGTGCAATTTGTGTATTTAGATCCCAAAGAATATTCTGCGATTAACAAATTATACAGAGAAGTAAAATCAGTATCATACCCCTTTACTTTACACAAATAGATCCCTCTTTCAGATTATGAAATTTCAAGATGAAAACAGAAATACGTAAATTTTATCTGGCCGGAGGAGGAATTTCAGTAGAAATATAAGGAAGGAGCGGGCAGAGCAATGAAAGTGAAGGTATTACTTGGGATTTTCCAGAAAGATCCACCAAAGAAAATAATTCAGATGGAAGGGAGGGTTCCTTTTCCTACCCTCCCTTTTCCCCATGTGGTACTTATTGATGTCTGAAAAGTATGCGATGTCTGGAGTCTTCATAACTATGTTGTGACCTTGAGGTTGGATACAGTATGCTGGGGAGAGCAGAGCAGCAGGAGACACTGATAAAGTTATAAAGCTACTCAAGCTCTGAGATGGTAGCTCTGGACATATTTACACAGGAAAAAGGAATCCTTACTTGTTGAAGCCATTGTTAGTTTAGATTTTCTGTTACGTACAGCCTAACTGAATCCTAATTATTCCATCACCTCCCTCCTTTCCTCCCTCCCTCTCTCCCTCCTTTCCTCTCTCCTTCCCTCCTATCCTGTCTTCTTTCTTTCCTTTATAAATGTATGAAACCTTGCAGGATATATGGTCCCACAAAAAGTCCAGAGAGGCATTTGGTCCATGCAAAAAAGGTTGTTAATATTTGGTCCTGTCCACAATTATTGGACTAATAAGACATGATAGTATTTTTTTAAGTATTAATACTTTTGTAAACCAAAAAGTATAAATAAATGTTATGGGCTATTTGAACTCGTGGATATTTTTGATAGCACCAAATTTACTCATGAACACTTTTATTATTATTATTAGTAGTAGTAGTAGTAGTATTTTCCTCACCTGAGGATATGTTTATTGATTTTGAGAGAGAGAGAGAAAATCATTGATCAGTTGCCTCCCATAGTTGCCCTCATCAAGGATCAAACCTACAACCTAGGTATGTGCCCTGATTGGGAATTGAAATTGAAACCTTTTTGGTGCACAGGATGACACTCCAACTATCTGAGTCACCTGGCCAGAGCTCATGAACACTTTTTTAATTTTATTTTAAATATGTCTTTATTGATTTCAGAGAGAAGAAGGGAGATGGTGAGAGAGCGATAGAAACATCAATGATGAGTCATTGATCGGCTGCCTCCTGCACGCCCCCTGCTGGGAATTGAGCCCACAGCCCGGGCATGTGCCCTGACCCGGAACTGAACTGCAAACACCTGGATCATAAGTCAGTGCTCAGCCACGGAGCAACAGCAGCCGGGCTCATGAATACTTTTGATAGGATCAACTTTCAATAACCTTCTGGCGTGGATGGAATGTCTTAGTGGACGTTTTAGAAAGGACCAAATATCCGTGAATTGTATAAAATCACTTATGACAACACATGTAACTCTGAAGAGTTAAAATAAGGGGGGGGGGGTGAGAAAAAGAATTAGAAATTAAAATATTAAGAACCTAGAGTAAAGGTTGTAAATGAAAAATTGTATCACTATTTAAAATATATTGTATGTTTGCAACCAAAGGGTATAAAGTAGGATAAGTGCATAAAATGTGTAGGTGAAATTGCACTTTTGGTAATGACTGTTCTGACACAGTTTGACCAAAAGTTAATTCCCCAAATAGTTCTGATTAACTTCTACATACACTTCACAGTATTGACTAGTTTTGATCAATAGAATATTTCTATTTTTTCATAAAAGAGAAACTTTCATTGCAGTGCTTTTGCTAGGTGATTTAAGAACATGAAAGCTCTCTGGTTCTAGATCTGAATCTAGACTCCTTTCCCCCCCTGGATGGGGATTTCATTCACTGAGAAGGGAAGGTCCAGCACCAGTTCTTCCAACCATGGTAAGAGCCATGGATGCACATGGTAAAATTACACAAACAATACCAACAGTTACGAAATGAAAAGAAACAATTCTAGTCTATTTTCAGAATCCTACTTCTATTTTGCACAGTAATCAAATTCAACTAATTTTCTTTGTTTTATATTCTTTTTTGTTTAATTCTATACTTGAAAATAATACATATGTGCTACTGATTTTTGATTTATCAACTTTAGAAAGTTTCTATTGGCTCTCTACTATGAAAAATGAGAAATTTTGCTTTAAAATTTATTCATTTTGGAAGCACTTTTTTTTTTTTTTTTTTTGCCTTTTATTTGTGCTTTTTGAGCTTCATTTAAGAAAAAAATAAAAAGAATTCCCCTTCAGGAGTTCCCTGAAATCTTTCTCCTCTCCTAGTGCACAGTATCGTCCTATATGTTCCTCTGTTAATTTTATATCTTTATGTTTCATGCTTCATCCTTTGGCACTTGTTCACCTGGATCTACACGGTTGTGAGATAGAAGTTAGAGAGCAATACAGCTTTGCTTTCCTTGCTGCTTTTCTACCACCGTATCCTGAAGAGTCTCTCTTCCCCTATTTGTTTTTGTTCTGCTTCCTTTATGTTATATTTATTGGATTCATATATGCATATATTTGTACATATACATATGTATGGGCATATGCTTCTGCCTCTGAGCTAACGTATTCCACTGGTCTCTTCTTTTTCAAAATTGAATTAGCTATTTCTCCATATGAACTTAAGCTAGAATTTTTATTGAAATTGCATTGATTTTATAGATGAAAACTGACATTATGACGTCACATATAAGAACATTGAATAGATTTTCCTTTATGCCATTAATAGAATTTAAATCTTTTCTTTATAAAGCCCTGGGCCTTAACATTTAAACATTTTATTCCCAGATGTTTTAGTTTTGTGACTATTGTCACTAAGATCTTACCATGTTTTCCAGTTGATTTGTCTTAAGGAGCAATGCTGTTGATTTTTATAAGGTTATATTTTGCTTGAGAACTCCCTGAAATCACTTATAATTTCTACGAGGTTCATTTTATTCCATTCCTTAAAATAACAATCTTATCTCTTTTTTTCTCTTCTACTTCTTATTTATTTTTCTTTCTTTACAGTGTTGGCTAATTCCATTAATTTTAAACCTTAATGGTAATAATAAGATTAGATCTTAAAGGACATTAAAATATATGTGTCTCTGGCTTTTCCATTAGTTATGATGAGTATTGAGGTGCTGTTATAAAAATATTTATTTATTTAGAAAAGTCTTATCCTATTCCTAATTGGTAAGATTTATAGTTTTAAATCACAATAAATATTGAATTTCTCAGAGGTTATCCACGCACTGTATGGATAATCTTTATTACTCCCCAACAACAAAAAGGAGATAATACAGCCCCTTCAGTACTTTCCACTACACCCACTCTCCCAGCCCTGTCACCTTCAGATTGCTTTTGCATTGCTGAAGTTTCTTATTTAAATTATATTTTGAAACTAAAATTAAATCATGATTTTGCTTTTGGCCAGGTTATAAAATTTGAAAAAATAATAACCTGTAAAATATTACAATTATAAAACAATATTCACTCTAAAACAAAGTTTATGATTGAGTCCTAATATAAATGAATGTAATTTCATGTCACTAAACCATACTCAAATGTGATGTCCCAAAAGCAAGGTAAAATCATTCCTATATTCTTCAATTATGTAGCAGCATTCCGCCTTTTACATTTCTCCATGATTGTGCAATGTGTTGCTTTTTTTTTTTTTTTTTTTGGCAAAGTGCTTTGTTTTCCTTGATTATGTAATTGCATTTTCTACTTCTTCTTAGCAGGAGATATACAGCATTCTTAACAAATGATGTCATCTCCCACATCTTAATTGTGCTATCTCTGAAACCCACATTTTTTCCTTGAAATATTTTCCCAGATCTGATTCACACAGATTGGGACTGATTCCTTTCTTCACCCTACCTCCACGGTCAGCTGTCATCTTGATATGTTTCATACACCTGTGATTCTTGAATTCCTCAAGATTTTTCCCTTTTAAGACTTTCTTTTTGTTATAATAGAATATATCTTGAATGAAATTTACTAATAAAACATGCTTATTTTTTGCATGTCTGAAATTGTCTTTGTTTTGTCTTTACAGTCTTGTTAAGAGTTAGATTTGATTAGATTTGGTTTTGATTCTAGGTTCAAGCTAATTTTTCCATAAAACTTTGGAGGTGTTTCTCAATATTGTCTAGAATTAAGGACGGCTGAAGAGAAGTCTAATGGCATTCCCATGGTCATTCCTCCCAGAAAACAGCCCGACGCCTGTGCTCATATTCTTTTTATAAGACAGTATAATATTCATACTAAAATGAAACTCCTGTTAGAGAAAAGATCACGTGGGAGTTAGAAGTGATTGAGACAGGAGGTCTTCTTAAACTTTACTACTGGCAGGTCTGGGGGCAAAGATATCTGATGGAGGGCTGAAAACGTGTGTATAATATAGTTCCTGGTAGATGCGGGAACCAACGTATTTAACAATCACTGCGTGGCATTTACTCTGTGCCAGACACTCTACAAGGACTGCCTTCTTTACAACAACCCTATGAAGTAGGTAGTTATCTCCATTTCACAGAAGGGGAAGCTGGGGCGTAGAGAGGCTAAGTAAGTTGTCCAAGGTCACTAGCCGCTGAGTGGCGGTGAGGGTGTGACATCAGGGCCGTCCGCCTCCAGAGTGCATACTTCCACTACCGCACTCCTCCACTTTGTTGGAGATGGCTCTTCTCAATACCGAGGTGTCCTTTCTGTCCCCATCTTTTCAGAACAGGGTCCCAGAGCCTTGGGGAGGGTTTTCTGCCTCAGAGGTTCCTTGAGAGAGAGATGATCCAGAAGCGAGGACTCTACCGCTTTCTGTTTGGATGGCACTGGGCTTGCCTGAAACATTTGTACAGTGCAGGTGCCACGTTCCATCCCTAATCCTATACTCTGCCTTCAACAGAGCAGCAAGTTCAAAACTGCCCGTGGCGTCCCCACTTCCCTCAGACAAAAGGCCAAGGCCTCCCAGTGCTGCCAGAGGGCCTGCTCTGCTCCCCCTTAACACCGCCCCCCTGACCTTCCCCATCCCTGCGCCCTCCCTTCCTCTGCCTCCTTCCCCCCTCCTTCCTTCCCCTCCCTGCCCCCCCCCCCTGCTCTTCCTCTCAGCTGCCTCCAGCCCCTGCCCCCACAGGCCTTCTTACCGTCCGGCCCCTGCCACCTCAAGGCTTGCCCCTGCCCCTGTTAACTGCCCGCACCCGCCCACACCTCTTTCAGGCCCTGCCTGACCTCATCTTCTCATTCTTGACACTTTTAGGGTGCCCAGGGCGGAGAGGTGTCTAGACTGGAGGCTTTGAGTGCCGCCCCCAGCCCCTCCCCTCCCAGCCCCTGGTGGTTTTCCTCTGAAGCTGACCTCCAAAGCCTTCCCCTGCTTCTTTGTCTACTGCTGACGCCCTCCAAGACCCTGGTTCTAAAGGCCCTGAGAGCAGGGCTCTTTGTTTCTTTACCACTGTGTCCCTGGAACTTCGACCACAAATATAAATATTTGTTGAATGAATAATTGCAATAGGTCAAAGGATTCAAAAAGTTAAAAGCCGCTGCTTCAGGCAATGAGAAGCCATTACATCTTGGGGTTCTTTTTAGGAATATGAGAGGTCAACTCTCTATACCTTTGTCCTAGGATCTTACAGATAAAACACTTTTTTTTGTTCACTTTGGCACTGTCCCTCATTTACTTAAATTTTAAAAAATTTAACTTAAATATTTTTAAATGTGTGCCAAAAAGGTGAGGGAACAGAAAAAGGAGATTTAAAGATGTGGAGAGAGAAGTAGTAAAGGTTGGAAGGAGTTCTCCAAAACTGTGTTCCTTGCAAAAGGGGGCGTTTCATGAGGGCAGGACATTTCCTTTGCACAGGGTCAGGGCACTTTAGGATGCGGGTCCCAGTGCTGTGCCCAGGGGAGCAGACCAGTTCCAAGAGCAGGGCTGAGTCTTGCTCTCCTTACAGGACTCCGGGCCCCGTGTTATGTCTACCACAGCCGTTTCAAGATGTTCGTCTCTCAGTCTTGATCTGGTGAGTTTTTTCAACTCACATCCATTTTTCAGCTTCCCTATGCATGAGATAAAAACTACCTTGGAAAGCAGATTTTTAAAAATAAAAATAACCTTTTTTTAAAAGAATATGTTTGTATTGATTTTAGAGAGAGAGGAAGGGGAGAGAGAAAAAGAGGGGAGAGAAACATCTATCAGCTGCCTCCTGCATGCCCCCTACCGGGGATGGAGCCTCAACCCAGGCGTGTGCCCTGACCAGAACCAAACCAGAGAACTCTTGGTGATGAGACGAATTGGTAACTTCTCTATAAACGTCTATCCTGAAAAAGAATATTTGACAAGAAAACCAGAATAAGTTTTAAATGTTCATGGTACTTCTGGACACTTTAAAGTCACCTTGTATTTTTCCTTGTTTTGTGGATCACTTGTTTCTATTTTTCTTCTGGGAAATTAGTTCATTTGAGATATTACTAAAAAACAAAACATGTAAAATGCTTCCTGTGTGTAGAAAGTAGCAATTTCAAAAACCCACCATGATGTTAATTAATAGGGTACAGATAAAGAACCTCTTAGTACATCTGACTGGGGTGGGTTTTGTAATATTTAAATCAAACGTGCTTATTTTTAAATAGTTATGTAGTAGTAAAATGTTATGTGGTACTTTTGACATTTGACCCAAACTTTGCATTTTTGTAGATTGTTTTACTCTAGATTTTTAAACATAATTGTGTATTGAGTTTTAATTAGTTTCAAGTAAGGAGCTGACTGCCTATATAATTGCAATCTCCTCTTTACCTGTCTCATCTCTTTAGCTCCAGCCAGTACAGAAAGCTGATTCAGTCACGTCCATGATGCCGAGAGTCTAGCTTCTCTCAAAGCTGGTAAAAAGTGCTGCTCCTTTTTTTTGTGTTATGTTCAGGGTGACTCACAGCAAAGAACAGCCCTCGATGTTGGGTGCATCAAGGACTCCCCAGTCGCTGGAGGGAGCTGCATCCTGGGTGCTGGGTGCAGGGAGCTCAGTTTTCCCCATGTGGAGGACCCACCTCCAACCCCTGCCATCAGGCATTTTCCACTCTACTGTGATTTCCCCCCACAGGGACCTTGTGCTCTCTTGCACACTGGTCTTAGGAATGTCTCAGCCCATCAGGCATGCTTTAATAACACTTAAATAGGCTGCTTCTCAGCTCACACAGAAAATTGTGACTGCAACAAGAAGCACAGCTCTTATCTGACTTGGTGCTGTTGCCCAGGAATGCCAACTTCAGCATAATTCAGCAACCTCTATGCTGGGGACTCATGAACTTTTCTGTATCAATATTACACTTTAACAAATATGTTAACAAAAAAAAAAGTGTGAGGAAAAAGTACCATGCAGTGTCAACTTGAGCTACCCACGTGTTTCCTGGGAAAGGAATGAGAGTGTGGGGCTCTGCAGACTTGGCAAAGGACTTTCTCCTCCAGTTGCTGATGCCTGGCTCTTTAGTTCCTCAACTTGAACCCAGGATTGGCCTTGCTTTCTCCAAATTCTCTGCATGGTCAGTGTAATCCAAAATCTCTCTCTTTAAACTATGATTTGCTCTTCAAGCTGGAACCTGAATTTGCAGCCTTGAAGAGGCAGTCACAGTGCCATGTGAATGTGTGGGATTAAAGCCAGGATCTTTCTTAAGGCGCGTGATTCAAAACCAAAGAGAAGTGTCGAAACAAAACTTTGAGATTTCTATCGCTGCTTGTGAGATGCAGTGATAGAGTTAAGCTGGGCAGGTTATGCTATTTCAAGTTTTATCTCAGAAACTTTGGGAAAAAAACCCCACAGCCAATGGATTCAGGCAAAAAAGAAAGTAGCTGGGTTCCTGAGTTATTAAAAGAGAATGGAATAAAGGCTGAAGCAAGTCTAGGAAGCTGCCCTCACTGGATCTTTGATAAAAATAATATTAAAAAAAGATATGAGACTTGGCATCCAAAGAAATAAGCATAGTCCCTAAGATCCAAGATAAGACAGAGGCATATTCTTTCCTGGCTGTGGGCAATGTTAAGTTGCAAGGGAAGGTTGTGATAAAAATAGGATCTCTTGACCTCTTGTTCCCTCTTCCTCCTTTCCCTTTCCCTTTATTCCATTTTCCCTCTACTCTCTCTTCTCCTCTCCACAAAAGACGATTGCAGCTTTGAAACTCTCATGTGAGTTCACATCCAAGATGGGCTCATGAGCTATTTCCTAGCTTTGCCCTATCTGAAGGATCTGCTCTGTGTTGACAAGTGCACTGGGGGATATTTCCTGAAGGAGAGAAATGGGAAATGGCCTGGCAGGATCTGAGGCCACCACGGTGCTGCGAACACTGCCAGGAGAACTTAGGACTTTGTGGGCCTCTGGTGTCCTTTGCCTGACTGTTGCTTTGCCCAGAGCTGCCCTGATTCCTAAAGCAACTAGTAGGGATTCCCTCCTGCACACCGGCCTCTGGTACCTTTCCTCCTCCAAAAAAAATCCTATTATAAGAAGTGAATTCCTTGCATGTGGATTCTAGTTTCAGAGTATGTTTAGAATTTAGCCTATAATTATTTGTCTCTTTGTTTGTGGACGTTCTGCACCAATGGAGAAGTGTTGAGGAGTCCAGGGCATCCTTTACAATGTCGGAAGACATTGCTTGTCCTCTTACTATCCCTCCTTAAAGGAAATAGGGCGCAAAGGCCAGAAACCATGACCATGGGAGGTAGGTCAGCTCAGTGACCTTGGAAAATGGGTTAAGCAGTTAAAGACCCTATATGCTCATCTGTAAAAATGGGGACATTTAGTGCTTCTCTCATGAGGTTGGTGAGACATTAGAAACTAGGTAGCCTGGCCATGTCGTAAGTGATCAACCTGTGTTTGTTATTATGATCAAGAAGCCACACCCCATCTGTACTTAGACCATGAATCCCTTAAGCTCAGGGAGAGACCCAGGTTTAAATTAATGATGCTCCTGTTTCTGGCTTCTATACATCGACAGCCTGTTCCTATGAACACTTTGCTCTGTGTGTGTCACCTTCTTCAATTCTTCAAATGTCACTCTCACAGTGGGGTCCGCACTGACTATTTTATATAAAATCAAAGTGCTCCTCCCTCCTCCAGCTCCACTCTGGCCCTACTCTACGCCATACCCTGCTTTCCTTTTCTCCATGGCATACATCCCTTTTTTAAGGACACCAGGAAGGGTATTTGTTAAGCTATTATCTATCTTGTAACAGTGGCGCATTAGCTTCCTGAAGCCAGAGACACTTTTTTGTTCACTGCTGAGTCCCCAGGACCCTGAAAGAGTAGCTGACAGGGTCATAAGAACACAGTAAATATTTGCTGAGTGACTAAAAGAAGTGCGTGTCTCTATGACTAAGTCTCATTAGGTAAATCTAAGACATGTAGGAAATGATGAAAACATTTTGCCTACCTCACTAGGGCAAAATTTAGATTTTATAGAAGATCAAAATTCAAACCCTAGATCCTTTACAGCAGTGTGACCTGGATCAAATTACTCACTGAACCTCCTCTATTTTGTCTCTAAAATGGGGACAATAATGCTCAATGACAGGCATGCCAGGAAAAATGAGAAAATGGACTTAAAAGTGCTTGACAGAGAGGATACTAAATATTCAAATTCTTAGCCTTTACCCTAATGATAATACACCTTGAATCAAAACGCCCCAAATTTTTATGAAAACTCTGGTACTGGGACAGTCCACATGCAAGATTGGTTCATGAAAGCTGAAAGCTTCCTCATTAATGAGATCTTTTTTTTTTTTTTTTAAATATATCTTTATTGATTTCAGAGAAAGGAAAGGAGAGGGAGAGAGAGAGACAGAAACATCAATGATGAGAGAGTCATTGATCGAGCCCGCAACCTGGGCATGTGCCCCGACCGGGAATCGAAACCCAATTCCCTGGATCCCAGGTAGACGCCCAACAGCTGAGCCACGCCCGGCCGGACGTGATCTTAATGGGATTGAATGCAATAAAACTGCAGAGGGGTGAAAGGCACCCCGAGGTGTCCCTGACAGCTGTGAATGTGTGCAGCTCTGAGTGTGTGCAACTGTGAGTGTGTGCAGCTGTGAATGTGTCCAGCTCTGTGTGCAGCTGTGTGTGCAGGAGTCATTAAAGTGTGGACCTTAGAATAAGAAGAGTGTCCTGTGTGATCCAGATGAGCCTGTTCCTCACGACAGGAACCTTTACAAGCCAAGGATGTTATCTGACCGGAATCAGAGAGATGGGGTACAAGGGGAAGTTGGGGAGATTTGAAGTATGAAAGGAGCAAGGCCCCCACTGCTGAAGGAGGGGCTATATGGGGAGCACCAGAAGGATGCAACCAGCCTCCAAGATGAAGACAAGACCATGGCTGATGGTCAGCAACGAAATGGGAACTTCAGTCCTGAAACCATAGGAACCGAATTTGGACAACAACCTGCTTGAGCTTGTGAGTGGATTCTTGCCTCCAGTGAGGAATGCAGCCCTGCCTACACCCTGATTTCAGCCTTGTGAGGCCCTAAACAAAGGACATGGCTGAACCCAGCCAGACTTTTAAACTATACACACGGTCAGATAATACATTTGTGTTGTTTTAAGCTGCTAAATGTAAGGCACTGTGTTATGCAACAGTAGAAATCTAATAAAAAACCAATGCACTACACTTAAAATGAGTTAATTGTATACTATGTAAGTGACTCTTCAATAGAATTGCTAGAAAATGTCACTATAGCAAAATGTAAGATGTTAGTGAACTAGAATTGGTGGGTAAGTATGGCACAGAGGTGAACTGTCCCACCCAAGACAGGATTCTGTAGGTCCTGAGATAGGCTGAGGTGGAGTACTTGAATTCTGATATGCTCCATGGAGTTTCCTGTATAACTTCCACATACCATGTCCTGCAGAGTGTGTGCATATCTATTTATGGAGAAATGCATGTCGAGGAAAACAAGGTTCATCTTGGAACAGCACAAAAACTGTCTTACTTTAATGAGTCCAGGTGGAAAGCCTTAAGGTTGTAGAAGAGGGTGAAAGAATCAGAAAAAGTGTAGTAGGTTTTGGGTAATGAAAAGAATATATAAAAGTTCATTAAATAGTTCCCCTGACATGAGAACTGCTTATGTGAGTATTTGGAGCTGAGACTTTGGAAAGAACTGGTGCACGTGACTGTCGGGAGTAGTTTCTTTTCTAGGCGGTCTAGAGTCACCTGCTATATGCTAGTTGGAATTAAGACTCAGCAAGATATTGCTTGGATTTGAAAATATGGGCTTGTGCCGTGATGAAAAGAAAGATTTAGCTGCTGTGGGAGAGCAAGCTGTTACTTCAGTGCCTTTAATCTGCAGATTTTCACATTTCTTATTTCAGAAGGGGTCAGAGCTAAAGTTGACTTTTTGTATAATTGTTTTAGGGAATGTCAAAGGCTTATTTTTGTTTCAGCAAAGTCTATACTGACATTTTCCTTCAGAGAGTGATTTAAAGGCTGTTATAAAATTTTGAACCTCAATGTCTCGAACATTAAGATCATTCGTACATCATCGAGAAAATGTATATTTTTCTTACTCACTGTAACCTGTAATTGTCATATAAATTTGGGGCAAACTGAAAAACTGCAGGGACTTTTCTACACACTTTCCATCACCTCTTTTGCCGCATTGATTGGAGAGGCTCTGGTTCCCTAATTCTTCTAGTATGAATGCACTGTCTTCCTTTTCTAGTTGTACTGAAATCCTTTTGCACTGACATCTGAAATAATTTGGCTGTCAGCTGGTTTTTCAATCATTTTTCTAAATACACATTTTTTAAAAGATAGCAGTAGCTTTCATTACAAGATTTGACTTTATTCAAAGGTGACCATTAAAACCAGACAAGTCAAGAACAGCAAGCAATGTGCACCAAGCCCTCTCTATACCATCTGTGTTCTACTGGTCGGTAATGTATGAGGAGCCTCACCTCCAGTTTTAGGTGTTTTAGTGCAAAGATCAAAGGTTTAGAGAGACACAGGCGTGGGCTGGGATTCTTGTTCTACCACTTGATAGCTGGGTGTTCTCTAGCAGGATAGTTAGTTCCTCGGAGTCCAGGTGTCCTGATCTGCGCCATGGAGAGTCACGTGAGGGCAAATGAGGTCAGGCCTGGAGCGCTCAGCAGTTCCCATTGTTGGTCCCACTCCGTGGCCATCCCAGGCCCGTCAGAACATGCCTAACTTATACTAACATTTAAATGGAATCATCTCTCCTTATACTCACTGTTTCACTTTTTGTTCTTGCATCTTTGGGGGGGGCTTCTATTATTTAAAATTCATGTACTATAAAATTGACTTTTGTTTGTGTGTGTGTGTGTAGTTCTTTGAGTTTTAGTGCAGGCAGAGATTTGTGTAATTACAATTACGTCATCCACACAAATTGTTTCAGGCTGGCATTTTGAAGTCAAATTCTTCCCCCACCCTATCCCCTGGCAAACTACCACTGATCTGTTCTCAGGCAGTTTCTACAGTTTTTTCTTCTTGCCTTTTGTTGTTTTGTGTTTTTTATAATGTTATATAAATGGATCTTAATATTGTATGCAAGCTTTGAACCTGGCTCCTTCCAGGCTTCCTTCAGCACGATATCTTCAGGTTCATCTATATCGGGTGCATCAGTTTTTGGCCCCTCCTCACATCCACTGCATCAATGGGTGTTTATTCTTTCACCTCTTATGGGATGTTTGGGTGACCACATGGGTTTGGATTATGAGTTTGTACTGAACCCGCCTTCTCTTTTCCCCTGTGGGCCTTTCCCTACAGCAGTTCCAAATCCAGGCTTCCTGTTCTGCCTCTATTTCTGCCTTTTCCATGCCCATCTTCCAAGGGCCTTGTACTTAGATTCGCATAGTGAGAAAGAGAGAAAGATGGCCATAACCTTCGTTGATTTGTTTCTGAACCATTCCAGTCAGTGTTGGCCGCCTTTCTTTGCTTGCTCTGTTCATGAATATTACATGGGTCAGTTTAGATATATGGACCACCCCCAGCGCAGTGCGCAGTCCTTGGTGTGCAAGTGTATCTTGGCAGGAGAGTTCAGCAGCTCTCCTCTGCAAACTGAATTGAGTGGAATATGGTTGTGGAAAAGGTTGACTCTATATACATTCTGAAGGGGAAAACGCCTTTCTTTTTCTTGCTAATTTATTTACACTTGTTTCTCTGACTTCCTGCAGTGTCCAGTGGCCCTGTGAACTATCTTCCTCCCTACTGTATCTTGCTCACAGATAATTTACACCGAAATACAAATTCACTGATGGTTTAAAACGTTACCCAGGAGTATTGATAATTTTAAAGAAACCAAATTCCTCTGGTATAAGAATGAACATATGAAATAAAAATTTTAGATATTGCTTGAAATGTGAGAGGCGGATATAGGGAAAGACATGTGCCTCTGAGCATTGCTGCACTGACACTATATAACTATGTAAGAGTTACCTATGTCACCTTCCTGTGAGTCCAGGGTTACATGTGTGTTACTTTACAGTTTGGAAATGGGGGTTATAACCATGGAAGCTTCCTGCAGAGTCCCTCATTGTAAATTGTTGCCATTGTAAGGAAATGTGGCTGTACATCCAATGCAAGGGGATGGCCAGGCCTACTGAGTGTTCCTACCAGGTCTGGAGCATGGCCTGGCTGGAAGAGTCCTCCCCACGGGAATTAAGTGTTGGCTACTTTCTGGAATTTGTGTTCGGCAGTGTTTTAGTGGAAAAGCAGGAGGTGAGCTATGATTCCACAGATGTTTTTATACACATCCTACTAAATCTCAGGTCTTATTTTAATAGTGACTTATTTTAAAAGACTGCAGTTAGAACAGATAATATACATATCAAGTATTCAGTAGTACAGTTCCCCAAATTTCTAAGCCAATTTAGAAGTATGTGATATTCTATATTGCCCTTGCTGGATCAGTAGGTCAACAATGAGGATGTCCCTCTCATTTATCTTTGACTTGGCTCTTTTACCTGAACAGCATTTCCTCAGCACCTGATACATGCCAGGCACTGAGCTAGAATGGCCATATCTGTTGTCCATTTCATCTCACAATAAATCTTAGCAGAACATATAAATGCATTTAATTTTACGGATGAGGAGACGGATGCTCTGAGAAGGCACTGCTGATAAGTAGTACAAAATGAGGATCTGGATTTAGACTCTGACTGCAAGATGTGGCCCTGTCTTTTGGAAGTGTTGGGTAGGGGTCTGCCTGTTGGGACAGATATGCTGCAAATAAGGAGTGTCTGGAGAGTCATCGAGATCTTGTCTTTGGCACAGAGTATTTTCTTCTAGAGGGATATTCATAACATGTGTGGGGCTGGTGTGTCTGTCAGGGGTGCCAGCCATTAAACCTCAGTTCACCCTCACATGTGACTTTCCCTTCGTTACCTTCCCCAGCTCTCCTCGAGTGCGCTGCATGGCTATCTAGGTTGCTAATCTCTGTGTATAATTTCACTTAGTTTCCTAACCATTAGCAATGCAGGGCACAGGGCCAGAAAGAATGACAATGAGGTAGTCCCAGGGCTTCACTGACAGTGACCCCAAGAGGGAAAGCTGGGCTGGACCAAGGTCAAGGGTCCGAGTCAGAGCAGGAGCTCTTATTCCTTCCCTGCACCCCTAGCCAAGCGCTCTGTTTACTGCCTTACTATGTATTGATTATTAGCATGATGAACTGGGCGGGAATGAGAGATAGAAAATAACTAGGAGACCATTTATTGATGGTGATCACATACAGCTTCCATAAAGTAACTTTCTTGCTTCCATCCATCTACTTTACCTGTTTGGGAGAGTGGCCTTGTTCATGCCATGTGGACATTACACAGCAGTTAATTTCCTACAAGGACTGTAGATTGACAATTCTTGGCAAGATCTACTTTAGTAGGAAAAAAAGAACTTCCTTCCTGATGCTATTAAAATTATTTTTTAAAAGGAATATACAGAAATTCATTGAGCCTGGGCTTTCACCTAAAATAACCTTGAAAAAGTTATTTTACCCATCCCTCTTTGGAGGATCCCATTGCCTATTAAAGTCTTTGAGAAAACCTGCAGGAAAGAAATGTATTTAGCTTCCTTAACAAAATTGTGCCAAGTTTATTTTAATGGGTAATGCTTTTTACAAGAAAGTCCAATTGACATCTTGAAAGAACACTGTAGGTGAGAGTTTGGAAAACACATCTTGTGAGGTAAAGAAGCCCTTGCCCTTGTGTGGACCGGGCCAGTTATCCAGGCAGGAGGTGGAGCAAGGGAAGCAACCTGGGGCCTTTGGAGTAGTCATGCTTTAGATCTGGGATCTCTTCCTGAGTGATAAAAGCAACATACAGTTAACACCAAATTCTTTTCCAACTTAAATACTCAAAATATTCTTCTTATGGATAAATTTATAGGAATTTGGAAGAAGGTGTTAAGAACTCAAAGTCTTGAAATCAAAACCAGGCATTGAACTTCAGGATGGAGCAAAGGACTCAGGGCAAAAACACCTGCTGGTGTCCACATTACCTGTATTCAAACACCAACAACCTTATAAGAACGGCTTTGAAAGAGTGGTAAACGGGGAACCTTAAAGTTTCAAATGACAATGAATTGTGAAGGGCCCTGTTCTGCTCATCTGAGAAACAGGAAGTATGCCAAGTAGAAAATACACATTTACTGCATTGCTTTTAGCTTTTATTTTAATGCAAAAGTTTACATAGAACTCATGGACTTACGATTTCAGTCTCCCAACAAGATTTTTTTTTTATGATGGCTCAATTATACTTTGAAATTTCAGGCATTTTCATTATCACTATTTTTGAAACACAAGAATGACTACTACTACCATAAATCCATTTTCTTCAATGTCCACTTGGCAGAAGAACTAGTGGAGTGTGCTGTAGAGGAGCCCCTGATATCTGTGACACAGTCCACGACACTGGCTCCCACTGCTGCCTAACTCAACATCTGTCCACCCATCCTTCTGTCCATCCAACCCTCTGTCCATCCATTCCTCTGTCCATCTGTCCATCCACCCTCAGCCTGTACAACGCAGAAGCCCCTGCAGAACCAGGTGTGGCATCCCTTGGTCTGGTCAGACTCAAGTTTTCTTGTTTAACACAGAGGACAGTTTTATTGAATATATTAGTAGTGGGGACAAATTGAAAAAAAACGTTCAAATAAACTTTTCAAATGTATCAAGCCCTCCTGATATAAATGTAGATTTCTTCTCACTGAAACTTAAGCAGGAAAGTATGAACATATAGAGTACTGACTGACCTCTTCCACTGAGCTACAAGCAGCCACTTGGTGTCGTAACAGAAAGGAAGAGACTAAACAGGTGAATGCGGTGTCCGCTCTCCCTGGGATAGTTGCATGGGCTGTTGTTGGGCAACTTAAAGCATTTTTTGAAACTGAAATAAGCATGGACGTGTTATGGAGCAAAGTGAAAAATCAGGGTCAATTATAGTAACACAGGCACTCGTCATGCAGGTTTCACTCCCACGCTCCCTGGCCTGGGCGCCAGGGCACCCAGGAGAAACCCAGTCTCTGGGCTTTCACTGAGATGCAGCTGCACTGAGGAGCAATGTGAGAGAAGAGCTGGCGGGCACCACACACTTATTCCCTCCCCTGCCCCTCCTCCCAGCCGGGGCGGGCAGGCTGGCCCGGGAGGAGGTCCACCCCTTGGATGGACGGGTGGTGCCAAGAGGCTGGTCTAGCCCGGCCAGACCGGTAGGTTCCACCAGTTACTCGGGAAGACAGAGGGGAGTGGCTGACTCTTGGGAAAGTTCTGAGAAGGCTTAAGTGGGGAGGGGGTTATTAACTGGACAGAAGAGGGGCAGGTGTGTCCTGGGGATGAAGGAACCATGCAGAGGCCGAGAGTGGGACTTGGTGCGAGGCAGGACTACAGCTGGAACCTGGCTCTGTCACTGACCTTTGGAAGTTGTTAACTTCCCAGAGCTTCAGTTTCCTCTCCTGCCAAATAGCCACATCTACCTGACAGTTTTAATTACGGATTAAACAAGATAATGCATCTAACGTGTTCTCGCACACAGGCATAGATCACTGCGGGAAGGGAGGAGGTCTCAGCATCCCAGGGACACCCCGCGTGGAGCCTGGAACCACTGGAGATGAGACTCATGGGGGGAAGCAGGAAAGACAAAGCTGAGAGGGAGGCAGGAACCACGGTGTGAACAAACTCAGAGGCTACGGCCAGGAATTCCCTCCGCCGAGAGCAAGAGCTGGATCAAAGAACAGCACATTTTTACAAACAAAACCCAGAAAGCCAGGAACCTGGAGAATGTCATGTGTTTTACCAGCTTCAATATGAACCCAAACAAATAATATGCTGAGTAGAATGTTATCTTATTTTTCTATTAAACAAGCCCAGTAGGACTGCACTTGACAGCCCATTATATCAGGAGTTAGCTGACAATTTCTTCTTCATTTAAAACAAAAAACTCAATTTAAAAAATACTTGGTAATTTGAACTTTGGGTTAATTTCTCTCAATTAGTTTTAATTAGTGTTTCCTCACTGTGTCATTTGTAATGTTTTCTTAGCCTGGCAAGGTGATAAATTGCTTTGGTTTACTATTTTGTCCCAAAGCTATTTATAAAGTAAACAACAAGTACCCTTTTAATGAATTAAGGTCCCCTAATAAGGGCAACAATCTAAATAAATCATTAACTAGAAAAGCATCAGTGCAGCCACAATCTCCCATTTAATGGACATTGGCTTATAAAGTTTGCAATGTTAATATAAAAACATGTGAATATAAGCTGTAGAGTATACATATATACACATACATGTATCATGCTTTCACTCCCCACAGTTTAATGGTTGTCTGTCAGAGCTGTGGCAGACTCAAGATGAGGGTGGGAGTCTTGTGGTGTGGAAGTGAATGGAACGCACTCTCTCTGGCAGGGCCTCACAGTCCAATAGAAAGACCTGATCACACCATGGGAGCCTCACTACACGCTGACCCTGCAGTGTGCTTCAGGAATGAAACCCAGTGCCAGGGGAATGGGGAGAAAAGGGTGTTACATTTCAGAGCCACAGGTGGAGCCAGTGGTCAGGGCCTTATGAAGGCATTTGGAGAAGGTCATGAAAGTGGGGAAGGGCACATAATAAGAAAGGGACCGCAGTTATTTATTGATTAGTCACCTTACTAACCATAGATGAGAGGTTTTCTTTCAGACCCTGGGAAACTGGAGGATGTGTTGCAAGAAGAAAAACAGCTGTAAAAAGAAATATATTTTAAAAGCAGACCAAGGACAGGACAGGCTTTGATTTGGTTGCTGTGTCTGGACCCCGACCCCCTCCGGGAGTTTGCCTCAGGAATGCTGACCATTCTCCTGTCCCAGGAGTGGGCTGAGCTGTTTGTAACATCATAGAAGATTAGCCACCTGCTGTCAGACTCTGAGCTCCTGAAGGCTGCACTGCAGACCCTCCCCCTTTCCCTGTTGCAGGTAGTTATCTTCTCCCTCACTAGTATTTAGTCAGCCAACCGGCAAGGGGGTCAGAGCAGAATTTCCAGGGTGACCAACTGCTCTCCCATACTGCTGGCATTATTGGAATAAATGCTCACATATGATTCAGCCCTGTTTCTGCTTAATTTGGCTCAAGTAGTGACAGGTGCCTCTGACCCCTTGTGTCCAGTATCAGTCAGATTTGAGTTGTGCCTGAAAGACTGGTAGGCTGGTATTCTCTAAGTCATTATTGAAGGAAAGGGTGGTTTTTATTTTTTTACTTTTTTCTTAACTACCTAGAGTTTGCCATGACCATCTTTCTTAATTAATAAGTAGAAAAATTCCCTTAGTAGAGAGTTTAGAAAGTTAAGTATGAAGAAGAGAAAAAAGCTGACCTAGAGGCAAATATAGATATTCACTAAATGTCAATATAGATATTCTATAAATGTGAATTGCTGAGTGTCATTGTTTCTTCTAGACTCAGCTGGGCTTAGTTCTCATGTGTCCATCTCATGAGTATATGCCCAGGGATGTGCCAGACCACCTCCTTTAACAGGGACAAGTGCCTTGATGTTAGCGAATTTTTATGTAATTATATTAGATTCTGAGTGATTAGTTTTTGAATATGAGCATAGGCTTTCTTCTACATGTTTAAATATTGTTAGCTGTTTGGAAACACTGTGGTAGGCAGACTAATGGCCATATCCTAATCTCTGAAACCTATAAATATGGGGCCTCGCATGGTACGGGGAATTTGCAGATGTGACAGAGTTAAGGATCTTGCAATGGGCGAATGTCCTGGGCCCAGTGTAATCACAAGGGTCCTCGCAAAGGGAGCGAGAGGGGCGGTAGTAAGAGTGAGGAGGAGAGGTGGCCCCACGGTGGAGGTCAGAGTAGGCAGGGCCACGAGCTGAAGAAGGCAGGCGGTTTCTCCAAGCTGGAATAGGTGAAGGAAAGGGTTTGGCCTTAAAACCCTTGAGAAGGGATCAGCCCTGCTGACACCCTGTGACCCCAGTAAGCCCTGTGGGACTGTGTAAACTTCTGACCTTCAGATCTGTGGGATCTGTGTTGTTTTCAGCCATGAAGTTTGTAGCCATTTGTTATAGCAGCCCTAGGAAACTCACATGAGTATTACAATTTCAGTGTTCAGTTAGTTCACCGCAGGGTTAAACATTTAAAGATGTAGAATTTAGCTTGGCCGGGTGTGGCTTAGTGATTGAGCATCGACCTAGGATCCAGGAGACTGAGGTTTGATTCCTGGTCAGGCCACGTGCCCGGGTTTCAGGCTTGATCCTCAGTGGGGGGCCTGCAGAAGTAGCCGACCAGTGACTCTCTCATCAATGATGTTTCTCTCTCTCTCCCCCTCTCCCTTCCTCTCTATGAAATCAATAAAGAGATATTAAAAAAATGTAGGATTTGTCATCCTTTATCCAAGAATCCTGAGACACTGAAGTGTTTGAGCAGAGATGAAGCACCATGAAGATGTGGATGGCGCAGAAGAAGGGGTGGAAGGGGGAGGGAGAAGGAAACCGCAGGCCTCACACGCGGAAACCTGCTCACTAGCAATCCAGCAGCCACACTGCAATCGGCCTTGCAGCAGAGGACACACTGGGGACACTGAGTTCATACAACATTGCATTGTTTATTGACAAACATTAAGATCTGATAGAACCACTCACAATCTGACTGATAGCACTTTAGAAACGTTCTCCAGCCTTTTTTGCTAATGAATTATTTTAGGTAGTCTATTCCATATTGCATATGCAATTTTGAAACTGCATTTTTTTACCTAGCATTTTATTACAAGCATTTCCTTTGCATAATCACCCTGAGTAATGATCATGAGCAAAATACTCAGACAGTGTGCATATAAATATTATTATGATGCTGTTGTTGGGTATTTTTCCCCGGTTTTTAGTGTTATTATAGATGCCATTGCAGTGAGTGCTACTGTAGGTAAGATATGTGCACATAGCTGATGATCCTTAGGAAGAATTTGAAATTGTGAGACTTTTAAAGCAAAATGTCTGAGAATTTTAAGATTACCAATTTACTTTTCAAAAATTTTGTATTAGTTCACACCCTTCGAGTGTTGGATACCATATCTTTTTTCAGAGGTGCTGCAAGATCCCACTTTTAAGGTCATGGAATGGTTGTAAATAGCCATCAGCTTTGCCTGGGTACAGTAATCATCCTAGAGGGAGAAATTAATATTTGCAAATGAACCGAGGGGGAAGAAATGGCTGAGTTCCTCAGTGTCTGACTGTGGGGCTGGAACCGCTTTGCAGGGGGCTTCAGGGTGATCCTAGAGCTGAGGGTGGGAGAAGGAAGATTTCTCTTGGATCTGCGTTTGTAGGGTGGCAAAGGCTTCCACACACAGTGTATGTAATAGATCATTAAACATCATAATGTTTTCCAGTGATTCATGGATTCATACTTTCCGTGAGATTTTTTCTAATTGGTATTTTTGTTCCCTAAGGCTTGGGAGAGTACTAACGGCAGTGTTGGGAGGATTCAGAGCCCTTCCGGCCTCAGCGGTGCTGACACACCATTGAGGTCAGCAACTGTGTTGAACCGCCCTGGAGGCCGTGGCAGGTGTGGGCAGTCACTGTGAGGCAAACAGTGGGCAGGGATGCACAAGGAAACACGTAATTATGAATAGCACAGCATTTAGAAGGGTGCGATGGTTTTGATACCAGGGGGATTTTACTTACTCGGGGGAGAGGCCTTCAAGGAAATAATGCTCAGATTGCTACAGCCAGATAGAATGAGGGGAGGAGTCGGGGTCTCAGGGACAGGGTAGTGTATGCAAAGGTTCAGAAGGCTCACCGTTTTATTTTGACCTCTTAAATATTTAAGTGTAGAAAAGAATTAAAAATTAACATTAAAGGTAGCAATAAAAAAAACCTAAGACTTTAAGACAGAATTACTAGAGCCATGCATAGATCTAGAGGTAAAATTTCTGTCTTGCAAATAATCGGGGTCCTTTTCTTTGCCTCCCCATTTATTTATCCTATCACAAGCACACATAAGAACACCTCATTGCACTAAGTTTAATAGACAGAGAAGACTGGAGGAGGCGTGCATTTGCTGAAGTCAGGAAGAGCTGGAACGCAGGCTCTAGCGGCTCAGCAAAATTTATTTATATACATGGTTTTGATCATTCCCCCGGTTTTGGGATCACTGTGGAGCGATTCACAAAGAAGAAAAGTGCAAAAGTTTTGTAAATCCTTCACTCTTTTTTTTTTTTTAAATATATCTTTATTGATTTCAGAGACAGGAAGGGAGAGTCATTGACCAGCTGCCTCCTGCTCGTCCCCAACTGCAGATCGAGCCCGCAATCGGGGCATGTGCCCTGACCAGGAATCGAACCTCAATCTCCTGGATCCCAGGTCAATGTCTAACTGCCAAGCCACACCTGTTAAGCCCTTCCCCACTCTTAAAGCTATGGAGAAACTTTGTCAAAACAACTCATAAACAGAAAGAAACAATTTAACTAACAAAGAACTCCAGGACCAAGCAAACAGTCCTCAGGGATACTGAAGCTATTGGGCTAATTACTTGGTCTGAAGGATTTTGAGATGTAAGCAGGCCCTGCAATAAAGCAACTTTCAAAGTCCAAATGTAAGTTCATAAGTGGCTTATTACACATCACAAACGAAGCGCTTTTCTAACAGCTAAAATGACATTTGGAAAATATATCTTTTTAATTGGAAAAGAGATGAAAGAAAATATATTAAACAAATGTAATATATTATGATCATTAAAATGTATGAATGTTAAATGTATTTATATAGCAATAACTTAGGTTGAATTACTGCTTAATCAAACTATTGTGGCTGGTGGCAAAGCAATAAAAAAGGTAAATTGCTTAATGATATTTAATGAGACATGCTTATAAATTACCTTGAGTTTATTTCATAACTTTCAAGATATTAAAGTAATTTATTGTCTTCCATACCTTTATCTCATTTTAAAATAATTTTCCCATTGCTAGTGTAGAGGAGCAGAATTTGCCACCCCCAAATATGCCTTTTTGGAATACTGATTATTTTCATCTGGTTATTTTTAAGAAACTGCAGACATAGAGGAAGCTGTGAAACCTAGTAGAAGTCACCCTCTGTAAGAGACATTTTTACTCACTTATTAGGAGAATCTCCATTTGGAAGGGTGCCTCCCTGACTATTAGAAAGAGGGGGTAAATGAAGCTCTAGAAATTTATCAGAGCAGAAGGCAAAATTGTTAAATTTGCATAACAAGCTTACCCTTCCTTGCTTACTGTGTTTTTTCTGATAACCTCCCAAAACTGACTCCCCACCTCAATATCTTTTTATCTTCAGCTGAAGATGGTATTTAAGGGGATGACTTTAGCCATTTGGGGAGTTACTCAGTTTTCCTGTGTCTCTCCCACTTACACAAGAGGTAGTCATGTCAGTAAAGTTGTGTCTGTTTTTCTCCTGTTAATATGTCCTACGTCAATTTGATTGTTAGACCAGCCAAAGAACCTAGAAGGGAAGAAGGAAAAATGTTCTGCCCCTACTCTAGTCAATATGTTAAGTGAGTCAGAATAAGTGTAACATTTCTTTGAATCCAGAAACTTCTTGGCAGTAGAATGAGTTATATGTTTAGGGTAAACGAGTGAATTATTTAAGTCTGAAATTTCAGAAGGCCAATTTTGGTGTTTTACTCCTGATGGCTTAGCCTGGGAGAGATGAATTTGGACATGCTATGTTTTGAAAAATGCTAATGATTTATCTTTAGCACATTAAAGTTTATCTCATTAGAGTTGAAAGGGTTACATTTAACAAAGGCCCAAGGCTGAGGACTACATATTCCAAAAATGGCCAAAGAACATTGCATTCTCCTGAACTGCAAAGAGAGATGTTTGATTTAATGTATCCAAGTGGAGAGTAACAGTGATTTGCACTTTAGCATGGGTTTGTAGGTATCATGGATTGCCTCATGTTTCCAGCACCAAAAATAATTGTTTTTATTTGTACAAGATTTGTAATTCTCTCAGCAAGACTGTGAAGAAGGTATATTTTCTCCATTTATAGGTAGTGTTCAAAATGGTTTAACTTTTTAAAAATCTCAAGCATCATATTCAAATTCCCTGAGACAAAATTTTATAGAGCTTGTGATTTTTCAACAATAATGCATTATTTGATAACACTAGAATAATTTTTTATACAATTCAGAAACTACAAGCTTTCTATTCCTTCAAACAATGTAAGCGCAGACTCTTGATATCATTGCTGTAGCTGTAAACCAAAAGTGAATATACCCTGTGCTTTGGCAATTGTAGGCTAGAGAGTTTGGGGGGAAATTCTCAACCCCCAGGTGAGAGCATTTAGAAATATTGGTCAACATATGGAAAACTTTTGCTTGGAGGTATTAGTAAGCTGCCAAGGCATTGTAGGGCCATGGTCAGAGGAAGAGGAAAGAATGGAGGGCTGAGCCCTGTGTTTGGCCTCTCTGCTCCCTTTGATATGACGGCCAGTGGCCCGGTGGCTGGAATGCTGGGCAGTTGTCTGCACTTACTGCTAAAGCCTGGCTGACACACCGGGATCCAGGGCTCCTGAGGGAGGGACAGTCCTGGCAAACAACCAGAGTGCAGGAGAAATAAAAAGTGAAGAAAGTATTTATGTTAATGTTTCTGCGATGCAGTTAAAGCCCTGATTAGAAGAAAATTTGTAGCCTTTAAAAGTATGTGTTGAAAAGAAGGCTGTAAGTAATGATCTAAATGTCCATGTCAAGAAGAGGGGCAGATGGTTAAATCCATTGCATAGAAAAGGGAGTGATAAAATTAAGAAGAGATATTACTGAAATAAAAAAAATAAACATACAATAAGGAGTATTAACGCATCAAAACGTAATTTCATTGAAGAAACAAACACCTGGCAAAACTGATGAAGAACAAAGTAAAAAAGAGACACATAAGCCCTGGCCAGGAAGCTCAGCTGGGTAGAGTGCAGTCCTGATATGCCAAGGTTGCGGGTTCGACCCCTGGTCACGGCACATACAAAAATCAAGCGGTAGGTACATGAATGAGTGGAACAGCAAATCGATGCTTCCCTCTCTGTCTTTCTCTCTCCCTTTCACACTCTCTCTAAAAATCAATAAAAAAAAGGGACATAGAACCAGTATAGGAATGACAAAGTAGGATATCATTACAGACTGAGAGACATTATGCATCTCATAAGCAGATATTATATATAATATTTTCAAATAATACATTTGAAAATTTAGAAGGAACAGAAAAATATAGAGAATATGGATAGTCCTATATCTATTAAAATTAAATTCATATTGGAAAACCTTTTCCTGAAGAAAATCATAGAGCTAATTGGCTTCATCCATGAATTGTACAAATAATAAAATAAGAAATTACTTCAATATTTCACAAAATCTTCCAAATAATAGAAATAATTTAGACAGTAGCCAACATATTCTATGAAAATAAGAAAACTTAGACACCAAAATCTAGCAAGAACATTCAATGAAAAGAAAATCACAGGCCCATCTCTCTCAGGACTCTTTATCAAAAATCCTAAAATAGTAGCAAATAAAATCCAACCATATACAAAAGATAACGCATTGAGATTACATTGTGTTTATCCTAGTAATGCAAGTTTGACTGAACATTCAAAAATTAATTAATGCAATTTTATTTTGATGGAATGGAAAAGAAAGCAAATAATAATTTCAATGAATGTAGACATACTAAACAAAATTGAATATCCATCCATAATTTTTAAAAGTCATAAAAACAACAATAAAAAGTAACTTTCTTGATTTTATGATGATTATCTACATACAACTTTCAGCAAACATTATATTAAGTGGTGTACTGTTAAAAGCTTTTATTCTGAGATTAGGAATTTGATAAAGGTGTTCTCTACATCTGTGTCTATTCAACATTTTAAAGAAGGTCATAAGTATTCCCTGGCTGGTGTGGCTCAGCTGGCTGAGCATGGTCTTATGCACTGAAGGGTCACTGGTTTAATTTCCAGTAAGGCCTGACCCTGCCCCCAAATAAAATAAAGGACATCATATGTAGTATAATATGGTAAAAAAAAAAGTAAATGGTGTATGGGTTAGAAAGAAAGAAATGAAAATATCTTTGTTTGCAATGATAGGATTGTGTATGTATAAAATCCAAAATACTATACTTGATACATTCTTAGAATTAATAAATCAATTTAATGACTTGCCTACTCTATAAAAAAGTAATTTTATTTTCATGTGAGTAAAAAACAGAAAATAAAATTTAATAGAAAGGTAGTTTACAAAAGCATCAAGGAATTTCAAAAACTGGAGGGTGGATATAAAGGAATTATGTGTTAAACCTCTACACAGAAAGTATTATATATTATTAAAAAATTAAAGAACACCTAAATAAATGAAGTCATATACCATGTTCATGAGTTGGATGACCCAATATTTTTAAAAAACACCAATAATGAACTTCATATTGATCTATAGACTAAATACAATTCAATAAAATTTCTAGAGGATTGACATTTTTTTGAAAATGCCAAGCTTATTTTAAAGTTTATATTAAAATGATAGGGCCAAGAATAGTCATGACAGTCTTGAAGAAGTGAGAGGACTTATTTTACCAGATATAAAGACTTATCATAAATCCACAGTAATTAATTCAACATGTTTTTGATTCAAGAATAGATATACAGACCAATAGAAAAAATAGGCCCCACAAATAGATACTGGTGTATATGAACTTAATTTATGGAAAAGAAAGCGCTGTAGTAGGTAGTAAAGGGTTTTTGGTTTTCTTTTTCAGTAAAATGGTGCTGAGTTAATTGGTTATCTATACAGAAGAAAATTAATCTTGAGCCCTACTTTCATCATACATAAAAATCATTTTCAAGTAGATCTTAGGTCCAAATGTAAATGGTAAAGCAATATAGCTTCTAAGGGTAACATAGGAAAATAGCTTCATGTTGTTGAGGGTAGGGGAGGATTTGTTAAATAGGACTCAAAATACCAATTATAAAGCATAAACCAGACTACATTAAAATTAAGAACTGATGTCTATCAAAAACCCCATCAAGGATGTGAAAAGCCCATTCAGTTTTGGAGACAGCATCTGCAACATAATAGCAAAGGCCTTATATGCAAAAATATAAAAGGCCTTATTTCATATCAATAAGAAAAAGACAGACAAGCCGATAGAAAAGTAGGGACTTCATAAAGTGGGATATGCAGATGGCCCACACATGTATAAAAAGGTGCTCAACCTCCTTGTTTTCAGGGAACCACAACCACGATAAGATGCCCCTACTCACACTCCACAATTACTAAAATTAGAAAAAGGGACAATACCAGCTGTGGTAACCATGAGTTTTGGTGCAGTGGAACCAAAACTCTCATATTTTGCTTTTGGGAGAATGAATTGCTACAATTGCTTTGGAAACTGGTAGGATAAGGTAAGCGGAGCACTTGCGTAACTGTGACCCAGCAATACCAACAGAAATATGCACATAAAATATGTGCAAAAATATTGACATTATAGATTAGTTATCTTTCTGTGTAACAAGTTAGACCAAAAGCATAGCCCCTTACAATAACAAACATTTATTATGTCACAGTTTCTGTGGTTGCAGAATCTGTTTGTAGTTTATCTGGGTGCCTCCAGCTCCAGGTCTCTCGTGAGAATCCAGTTCCGGTGTTTTCAAGGTTGTGGTCCTACCTGACGGCTGCACTGGGAGAGGATCTGCTTCAAGCTCATTCAGGATCATAAGCAAGATTCCGTTTCCATGGGCTGTTGGCCAAAGGCCACCCTCACGTCCCTGCCCATGGACCTATCCACAGGGAAGCTCTGAACATAGCGGCAGGCTGTTCTCAACAAGGGAATGAGCAAGAGTGATGAAGACAAACGCCATGGCCCCTCGGGAGGGGCTTGTACAAGTGTGGCTATGGGGAGACAGAGGTCACTAGGGGCATCCTCAGAGGCCGCTGACCACATCAAATTATTCAAAATAGCTTGGAAGTAAACTAGTGGATCAATATGTGGTGTTATTGCTACACAACAGAATATGATACTACAATGAAAATTCACAAGTTTTGCTCTGCGTAATGACATAGATGACTGTCACAAACAACAGAACAAAAGAAGTCAGAGACAACGGAGTCATATTCTATCATCCTCTTTATGTAATGCGCAAAAGCTGGCACAACTAACCTGCTGTGTTTACCTTTCGGAAGCGGGCGTGGGACAGTCCCTGGAGGGAAGTGTGTGAAGAGATATATGTGGGTGCTGATAGTGCGGCATGTGTCGGCCAGTGTGTGGCTCTATGTGATTCGCTTTGTGATCATTCACTGAGTGCAAGACTTGGGCACTTTCCTGTGCGTTAGTGCACCGCATAAAGAAGTTTCGGACAACAGTGAACTGAATATATCACGGGGTCCTGCAAGATTATACGGAGGTGAAGGATTGCTATGATCTAGTGGCACCACAGCTGCGGTAACAGTGCAGCGCAGACACTGCTCACCTGTGTGTGGCGATGCCGGTGTGAACAAATCCACTGAGCTGCGAGTCATGCAAAAGTATACAGCATATAGCATTATGGACAGAACATAATAGTTGATAATAATAAACCACTATGCTATTAGTAGATGCACTTACTATACTATACTTCTTCTGGTTATTTCAGAGTCTACTTTTTCTACTTATAAGAAAAAAGTGTGCTGTAAAACAGTACTCCTAGATCGGCAGCAGTCTCCTAGATCTCTTGACTGCATCGTTTTCTCTCGTGCTTGATTTAGCCTTGTGTGGTTTTGCACATTAACACGCTGTACAAGCTTGTAGCCCAGGAGCAGTGGGCTGGGCTGTGGCCCAGGTGTGCGGGGGGCCGTCCTGTTTAGGTTTGGGTAAGTGCTCTCTAGATGTTCGCACAACGACAGGGTCGCCTAACAACCCGTTTCTCAGAAAAATGTTCATTTTAAGTTGATTGTATAATAGCACAGAGGCAACTCGCTGTGTGAAGTCTAAGACACCACTGCCCCTGGCATCTTAACAATGGAGGCCAGGTTTCTCATGGACAGTCAGGCTGTGTTGGAATTTTGAAATGTGTGTCTGTAGTAATTCTAGAAAACTTCCAAGTGTCTAAAAGCATTGTGATTTAAAACCATTATAGACTTAATACTAAAAGTAAAAGTTTCGCAAGTATAATTTCTATGCAACTCCTTTCATACAGATTGACCAGAGGTGGAAGGATTTGTAACCTCAGCGAGATCGTGGAGAGGCAGGAGAGGCGGGCAGGTTTAATGCGCCAGAGGTAAAAATGCAAAGTCCTGGAAGTGCTGCGATCCTTAGAGGCGAGGTGCCCTCGGAGTGAGCTGCAGGATAAAGGGGCCTGAGGTATCCAGCATGTCAGAAATGTTTTTTAAAAAGTAAGACAGAGATGAGCAAGATAAGTAGAAAACTTGAGCTGTGGACTGACAAAGATGTGTTGCTGGGGATAAACGTCTCCGTTTGGGGCAATGCTGAGGACACTGAGGAAAAGCCTGAGGCAGCTGCCATCGGAGCCCTGTCTCGCGTGGAGAAAGACCGTGGCTGCCTGGAAACAAAGGCTCTGGGGAAGAAATGTTGAGCCTTAGGAACACGGGAATGGTGTGAGCGGGAAGGAATGTCTGTGCGTTTCTTCAGAGGTGGGGTCAGAAAAAGAGCAGCAGCACAAGGCCCCGCGCAGTGCCCGGGCGGGCTCTGGTCCTTTGGCTGACATGGAGCATATGCCACGTGCGTGTCTGATAGGCCCTGTCAGGGGTGAAAGGCGTGCGGGAGGTTCCTCCAGCTAACGTGCAGCCTTTATCAGGAAAGACTTTCCCTGGGAGGGCGTAATCTATGGCAGAGAATTTCACCACCTGCGGGGGCGCCAGTTAGACTGTGCCATTGACTGAGCTCTCGGACCCCGGCTTTCACAGTCAGAAGCCCGGCACGTGCGCCGCTTTCCTATCAGAGTTTAGATTTCCATAGAAACCACTGCTTATTCATAGAGTAAACGTGCCCTCTTTTTACCCACCAGCATGCACATATTTCTTACCTGCACGACTACTCTATTATCCAAGATTTATTCAAGTACCAAAGTGTTAATATTATTGAATTGACGTAAATATTGAGTTGAAAAAATCAATCATTGTTTTTCAGTCAATATATAACTTGAGTTAGAACAATACATAATAGAGGTTTTAAGGTCTCTGAGGTATTAAACACTTCATGTACATATTTCATGTACACATTTCACGAGGGAGAAATATTAAGCAAGCTTGTGGTATAATTAGTGAGAAAGAAACATTTCCCTGACATGTTTTCTTAAAACTAGTTCATTAGAGGTTCGGCAAATGGACTTAATCACGTGGAGACAAAGAAGAAGGCGGCTGTACCGAGACAGCTATTAATGACGGATATGCTCCCTACGCCTGTGGATATAGCCTGATCCTATATGAAATCCATCCAAAAGCTACAGCCAAACTCTATTTCATGTAAATATCTTTAAATAAATTTTTCTACCAGACAGCCTTGTAGAGCCATAGGTTTAGAATTCCCTGGAACCTCTTGTCTTTGCAGTCCTGGCTGGCACAGTGAATCTTGCTGTATTTTTCTTTTTTTCTTTTTATTATAGGACTTGATGATCAATGACGATCATTACACAGAAGGTGACTCAAGCATCCTTGATATGCACACATACATCAAAGTATAAAGTGACATGCATAGGCGTCATACAGGGTGGAGAGGAGACAGAGTCGTACCAGCGAGCAGAGGGAGAAAGTCCTTCCAGCTGTGGTGCTGAAGGAGGTTTGACTGTGGGATCGGCACCTGGGTGGGACCTCGCCATGAAGAGGATTGGGATGGGCAGGGCAGATCCAGTCATTCTACGAAACAACTCATATAAGGTCTTTATCCAGTATAGAATTTCTTTAAATGCAACTTCTCTTTCCTTTTAAGGGCGTGGAAACTGAGGCACATAGAATTTACATAACTTGATGGAGGTCCCAAAGCTAAGCGACAGAGCAAACGCTTGAACCCAGATATTGTGGCTCTGGAGTCTATTTCTTAAACATCTACCACCCACACAGCCATTCATTCGAATAGACTGTTGTATACAAGCTACTGTGCTAGATGTTGGGGATCAAATTATGAACAAGTCACAGATTTCTTCCTTGAGGTGTGAAGGGTGAAGCGCGGAGACAGATAAGCAAACAGCCTATTACAAGACAGAAGGACAAGGGCAATAGTAACAGCATCACAGGATCGCCCGAAAGGGACCTGAACCTTCTCCTGAGGTTCGGGAACACATTTAGGGAGGATCTGGCACAGACGCTGAGAACTGGAGGGTGAGGAGGTATGAGCTAACAAAATGGGACAGACGCTAAGGGCAGAAAATACCTCAGGACGAAATCAGCCCGAGGGCAGCAAGCAGTCGCAGCTCTGGAGTAGAGTGCAAGGTATTTGGACAAGGAGAGGCGTGAGGCTGAAGCCACACAGCCTGGCCCTGCAGACCCTCTTCTGAGTTAATAGTTTTGAGCTTCAACCTGAGGGTAATAGGAGCAAGTGGAGGGTAGCTCCCAGCTGGAATCAGAAAGGATGGAAGAAGGGAGAGTCTAGGCAGAGGGACCACTTGGGGTATTTATTCAGGTGAACAGAACCGTGGTCTAACCTGTTTGGGCCAGCAAGGGGCAGTGGGAATGGGGGAAGGAAGCAGGTGGTTTGGGGAACGTGTCAGGGAAGCCAGCCCGCTATGTGAACATTTAGATTTGCACAAAGGATAAAGAATCCCTCTAAACACTCAGTTCTTACACACTTTAAATGTGATTGAAGTGGCCCGGCAGGGAGTGGCTCAGCGGATGAGCGTCGACCTAGGATCCAGGCGATCAGGGTTCGATTCCCGATCAGGGCACATGCCCGGTTGCGGGCTTGATCAATGACTCTCTCATCATTGATGTTTCTATCTCTCTCTCTCTCCCTCTCATTTCCTCTCTCTGAAATCAATAAAGATAAATTTAATAAATAAATAAATAAAAATAAATGTGATCGAAGTGTATACACACACACACGCGCGCCCCCCCACACAAGCCTGCTGCTTAAAGAATATCTAAAGAAATATGATTATGTTTAAATTTGTGATGGCCTGTGCCTTTCCTGTCTGGTTTTTCTTCTTTCTCTTTTCTTTTAATGGACATCACTAATTCATACAAAATATAATCATTGGGAATCTCCTATGTGCTCAGGACTATGTAAGGCGCCATTTGAATGAAATGAAATAGGAACTATGGGTCCTCCCCTGGGAAACTTTGAACCTGGGCATGCCCATCACAAAGCAGTAAATCTTACAGCGTTCAAGGCGGGGAAATCTCTCTACCTCGTGTGCTAATCTGCAAACTTCCTTTTAAGACGGTTTTCTTAAGCCCAGTTGATGGGCTCAATAATGTCTCTGAACTATGGAGTTTGGGGTGTGAAACTTAATTCTAATTTGCTGAATTTGAGAGAGTAGAGCTAGAAAGGCACATTCTAGGTTCTGTGTTGCACGCTGTGCCGCATCCTGGCACAAAGGCCGGGGAGCTGCGTGGACAGAACCGGAGCCTAAGGGGGGCGTGTGAGCGATGGCTCTGCTCTGGGTGCGCCCCTAGGTTCTGCCACACAGACATAGACCCTATGTTCAAGGAGCTTAGCGTTTCTTAGAGAAGACAGATGCAGATGCAACCACTGTGCACACAATGGGAGACGCTGTTTATGACTAAAGAGAATGAGCAGGAGTCAGGGAAGAGGCGCGGTGAGGACCGGCTAACAGACCTTTAAGGGAGGGCAGGGGCCTGAAGAGCAGGCAGTCAGGATGGGGGAGAATCAGGGAGCAGGAAGAATCCACAGATGGGCAGCGGGGACATTGCTTTGAGTGGTTTGATAAACCTGAATTGTTGGTTTATGTTGACCTTAGTGTCCACTCTGACAATATTTGCATATTTTCCCATTTTTATCCTGTAGTTCTCTTGCAAGAAAGGTATTTAGAAGATTCTATTTTCAGAAGCCTATTTGAAGACGCAAGCCTGGCAGCTGGCATGATGAGCCCATTTCAATAGAATAAATCCCATTACTATTAATATTAAGCAGCCACAGAATGATTCATGAAGCTCTTTTCAAGATTAAAAAAGTACTTAATCAAAAGGAGGGGGAGGAGAAAGAATAAATAAAAATCATGCAGGGACTTGATTATAGTTGGCTCCCTGGAGAGTCAGTTCCTCTGCTTCCCAGGCTGACTGATGCTGAGTAGAGTGCACTGATTTATTTTACTAAATAAAACTTTGCATTTGGGGCAGCACAGAAAAACCCCTAAGGCTCTTGATATCCATGGAGTTGATTGATTTTTGCAGATCCCACAACTGCCCCAAGGTTTATAGGTTCTGTGTTCAGGGTTTTCAATATGTTTCCAGTTTAGTCCCGTATTCATTCAATCAGAGTTTCAGTCCAAATGGACACTGCAGAGCTCTCAGTAGTGATTATTAAAAGATCTTGTCCTTTATTACTAAGCTCTGCACTGAGAAAATACTCTCATTTGCCTCCCCATCTATCTCACAACAGGTACTCCCCCCAACTACATGCTGTTTTTCAGTTCCTCTGTTCTTACTGCCCCTTTTTACTTTCAGAAATCCTTTCATATATTTTTTTTATTTGATTCCTTGATAGTTTTTAACTTGTCATCACTAAGGGGTGATAAAACTTCTGCAAAGGGCAGGACTCTCTATAGAGGGAGAGGAATTAAGGGGCCCCTAGGGATACCTCAAAGTGGGTAAGGAGGGGAGCCTGGGGCACACATATAGTGATACAAGTGTTTTCTTATTGCTTTGCACAATCTTCAGAATTCATAGCTGGATGGACCAGCTCACTTCTTCAGGCCATCCCTAGTTGGGTGAGCAGCAATAATTAGGTGTTCGCCCTTTCATCAAGGGGAATCCCTAGGTTCAGTCATTTTTGGGTGAAGGTCCTTGGTCACAGTATCTATAATGTGGTTACTCAGGAAGCAAGGCCTGGGGCTGGGGCAAGTCCTCTTAGCAGCAGTGTTGTCAGGGAAGGCGATGATGGGTACAGCCAATTTCACTTCCAATAAATGCAGAATGAATAAGCTAGACATGCATTCGGCATTCCACAGGGCACCAACTCAGTGAGGACATCGAAATATGTAAGTGCGTATAAGGTGATCGCCAGCAGGAAAGTGCAGGGGATCAGACCCAGAGTTCTGGAAAGCAGGTCTTCATGGAAAGGCTTACCCGTGTTTGCAGTGTAGGACTGGGTGATGCCAACGTCTTCCAGGCTTTTATACGTATTTGACAGCAGTGAACAAAAATGACAACTACTCTAAAAATCTATTCAATAATGCTTACTATTTACAAAAAAGTTTTATGTGTGTTCATTCATCTAAAAACCCCAGTAACTCACGAGGGAGTATGGCTAGTCCACTCATTTTACTCATGAGAACTCTGAGGACTCCAAGGTTCAGTTACCAGCTCAGGTTGTCCAGTGCACAGGTGCTGCATTCAAACTCCACCAAACACACGTGTGTCCAGACTCTATGGCTACACCTACTACATTGCAATTCACTTAAAACATCGATGTCATGGGAACATCAACATGATTACTTCTTAAGAAATTTTAAAAACACACAGTATGTCTCTGAAGTAAAATTAATTCCCACGCTTCCAAATTGAATTGCTTCTTTTTTTTAATGTTCAGTTACAGTTTACAATCAATATTATTCCATATTAATTTCAGATGTACAGCACAGTGGTTAGAGAATCATGTACTTTACAGTGTGGTCCCCCCATTGCTTCAAGTAGCCACCTGGCCCCATACAGAGTTATCATGATATTATTGATTATGCCCCTGTGCTGTAACCTACATCTCTGGGACTATTCTGTAATAACCAATTTTTACTTTTTAATCCCTTCACCTCTTTCACCCAGCCTGGCAACCCCCTCCTTTCTGACAGTTGTCAGTCTGTTCTCTGTATCTATGAGCCTGTTTCCATTTTGTTTGTTTACTTTATTCATTAGATTCCGCGTATAAGTGAAATCATATGGTATTTGTTTTTCTCTGTCTGACTTATTTCACTTAGGATAATACCCTCCAGGTCCATACATGCTGGCTCAAAAGGTAAGATTTCATTCTTTTTTTATGGCCAAGCAGTATTCCATGGTGTAAATGTACCACAGTTTTTTATCCACTCATATACTGATGGGCACTTGGGCTGCTTCCAAATCTTGGCTGTTGTAAATAATGATGCAATGAGCATAGGGTTACATATTTGAATAGCTTCTTAACAAATAGTTTGGTCCAGGCAAAGTCTCTGTGATTGTGAAAGCTTGGTGAGAGGGCTGTTTGGGAGTGAGGGTCATCCAGTCTGAGCTCTGCAATTCCTAGATGTGTGACTTGGGCCATGCCCTTCCTCTCTCCATCTCCCCTATAGAAGAGCGGATCTATCTTGGATGGCATGTGGAAACTCTGAATAATTACATACTAAACATCAGACAAAGAGTAAGCAGCTACTCATATTATTGCTACTAAAGACTTTCAGTACATTCTCTGCGAAGGAGACATGCTGAGGCTTGTAAAGTTGTTAAGGCTGGGTTGACACAGGGGAAAAGATCTGGGTGGAGTGGGCACCCAAGCTCTTACCAGAGTGATGGGACCGCTTTGGATATCTTCAAGTTGCTGAGGGATGAGCTGGGATTTTTACATGTTATCTGAGGCATAGACAAAGCCCCACCTTCCTCTGAATGGAGCTGATGAGAATGAACTAATGCTTCCCATGCACTATGCAAAGTGATCTGAGGGTTTGCATTTAAAGTGAGTTAGCCTTCCAGTGACAAATACGCCCTCCATTCCTAATGTAGAAACCAGACCATTGGGGGGAGCGGGCTTAGGGTGGAGGGGTCAATGGGAAAAAAGGGGACATCTGTAATACTTTCAACAATAAAGATAAATTAAAAAAAGAAACAAGATCGTTTTATGTCTTTATAAAGAGCAGTTTATTCATGAGGTCCCTTTCTGTTTCCAATTTCATAGGCTGCATTCCCAAAAATTCAGCTATAAGTGCCCTGATCTGGGGGGGGGGGGGAGTTGTTTCTGTGGTGGGGAGTTGAGGACAAAGAGAAGGACCTACGAAGGTTAACTGTGCAGTCCAGGGGTGCTGTGGGTGAGGTGCGTGCTGAGAGGGACTCCTCTTTGTTTAGCTCCCCGGGGCTTTACCCTCTCAGTTAAAGCCTTTCTCATTTCTAGTCCTCCCGGCCACCGTCACCCCCGTTGCTGCCTCCCTCCACCCCCATCCTGCCTGAAGAAAGAGTTCCACGTGGACAGTCTTTAGGTAGCTTCCCTTCCCTTTAAAGTGTATGGCAGGAAACTGAAGTGTCACCTCTGCTTCCTGACTAATAATACGTGTACAAGACAGTTTGCATTTTCCAGCTTGACATGTCTTTTCAATCAGTAGAACTAGCAAAGGAAAGTAGAGTGTGAGTGTGTGTGTGAGAGAGAAAAAGAGGAGAGAGAAACAGAGAGAGAGGCAGAGACAGAGAGAGACAGAGAGAGAAGGGGAGAGAGAGAGAGGAAGCGAGATGGCATCTGCGCTACGGAAAGCACCAGGAGCCGCTTTGCATTACCCTCAGCACTGCAGGGGGGGAGCTGATCTCATCTTTATTTTATGCCTCTGTGTCACTGGTCCCTCTCTCTTGAGATCAACTCAGAAGAAATAAGACAAAAACCTTATGTCTCCCATGGGGCAAAATAAAGACTCATCTTCCCTCTTCAATTTAGGGAAGTTTTCTTCCTCGAGTGTAATTTTATGATGAGAGAAAGATGCAATATCATGTCTTAGGGACACACCTGCATGAAAGAGTTTGCTCAGTGACTCACAGACCCCAAAGAAGGGAAACTAGTGCTTCAGGATGGCCTGCCTTACTTTTAGAAGAAATTAATAACAGCATCAAGCTTGCTGGTCTGTGGGTCCGGATCATCAGCAGACCAAGCATCTGGGTTGAGGGGGGATCACGGCACAGACATTCCCGGCCGTTCTCACCCCCAGCCCCAGCCTGTGGGCTTGTGGCTGACTTTGTCATGAAGATCACCATGAGGAGTCTGGTAATTCACAAACAAAGCAAGCCTCCCCTTTGTAATGTCATAACTACAAAAGGTAGAAAAAAATAAAACCATTCGTCTTTCTAAGTTGTGTAGGTTGCTCAGAAGTATACGATTGCATTTCCTCTTCAACAGAAAGAGAGACCTGCAGGCTGACTGCACATTGCTGCTTGTCCTGAATGTCTTCTCTTTAGAGCTCTCCCAAGCAGTGGTGTAATCTAGCTATTTTCTTATATGCACAGCTCTTCTGGGCACTGCTGCAGTCAGAATATCTATGACAAATCCCCTTGCTGAAGCCTGGTGTGATAACCACTTTTTAAGCTTTGCTAAATATCCTTCCAGGTTGGTAGCAATATGGACAAGGCGACAAGCCAGTTCATCTGATAGGATTTTTTCATGTGCTGACACCACACTATCTAAACCCCATGCAATATTCAAAAGGTGCATTAGAGCTGGAGTCTTTATTTGTCTATTTAGCAGTTTCCAGTTGTCAGACACATGTTGTGCAGTTTGAATGTGTGTTACAAAAGTGAGGCACCCTGGAGACGCAGGGCTGGCTCCGTGTGTGATGGGCCCGCTGTGATTTTGCAGGTGTTCTGGGTCCTCAGTGGCTGAGCTGGAAGCTACTGCTTCCATGGTGGAGGGTTTGTGCACTCTCATGTTCAGCATCTCAGGGCCTCACAGAGAATCTCAGGGCTGCGTGACTGTGTGCTGTGGATTTTGTAGAGGAAATGTTAGCACACGTGGATGGCTAGACTTTCAGGGTTTCTCATATGATTTCACACAAATACTCAGAGTGGTTGAGAGATTAAATAGTTATTCTTAAGGTGATAGAGGCAAATAGTATGAAATTGCCCTCAAAAAGCATGAAATATGTTAGAAGTTGTAAAAACAATGCATAGTTTACAACTAAACCAAGTATTTGTGTTTTTCTCAGTATGTTCTATTCATATTCTCTCGGCACAAGGAACAGACATTCATTTGAACAAGCTAAAGCGTAGTTTAAGCGATTGGTCTCCAAGAACCCTAGAGGAGTCATGACTGACTAGCTGCACCCAGGAGGTGTCTCTCTCCACTTCTCCAAGCTGCCAGGGTCTACTCTGAACTCTGCATATCTGCTTACTTAGATTACATGTAGTTCAGACAGAGCTCCACCTTTGAGTCTACCCAGGCTTTTGGTTCTAGCCTCCGGTATCAAATACATACAGCTCCTTAGCTCAATATTTGAACGGTTTCACCGCTTGGACCAGGTGGCTACCCATAGGGTCAATTAAATTGGTTCAGGAAAGCAGTGGGTGTTGACTACTTAATATATGTGGCTGGTTTTCCAGTGCTTATGGGTAGGAGGGAAAATTAGAAAGAGAATTTTCACATAGAGGGCAAATAATATATGTGTGAATGTAATATTCCAAGTTATTTTTCATAATGAAAATCAAAAACAAAAAAGTATTTCACTATTTTTATCCTGTAGATTAATGTATAGCATATAACAAAATAAGATCAACCTTTTGGTTTATGTAAATAATAATGTTTTAAACATTAGTATACAAACATCTGTTTGAGTCCTGTTATCAATTCTACTGGGCCTATACCTAAGGGCCAGAGTTTCTGGTCATATAAAATTCTAGATTTAAGTTTCTACAGAGCTGTCACTTTTCTATAATACTTGTCTGTTTAACGTTTCCACCAGTATTTATGAGGATTCAAATTTCACATCTTTATGATCATGTTATTGTCCATTTTTTAAAAAATGACAACCCTTCTAGTGGTGTGGCATCTAATGCCCAGTGATTTAGATTTTCAGCTCTCTACTAATTCTATTGAAGATATTTACATGTACTTAGGACATATTTGTATATATTCTTTGGAGAAATGTTTATTCAAGTCCTTTATTCATTTTTAAATTGAGTTACTTGGCCTTTTGTTGTTAAGTAGGCATTCTTTATATTTCTAGATAGTAAATTTTTATGAGAGAAATGATTTGCAATATTTTTTCCCATTATGTGGGTTGTCTTTTCCTTTCTTGACACACAAAGAAAGGGTCCTTTGATACACAAAACTTTTTAATTTAAGTGAAACCCAACTTATCTATTTTGTTGTTGTTTGTGCTATTGTTGTCGTATCTAAGAATTCATTGCCAAATTTGAGGTCATGAAGATTCTCCCTTTTATTTTTTTCTAAGTGTTTTATAGTTTTACCTCTTTTATTTTACTTTGATATTGAGTTTATTTTTGTACATGGTGTGTGGGAAGGGTCTGACTTTTTCTTTTACATGTGAGAAATCTTTTTTTTCTCAGCACCATTTGTTGAAGACACTATTCTTTCTCCACTGGGCTGTCTTGGCTCCCTTGTTGAAATCAATTAGCATAGATGTATGGGGTGATTTCTTGGCTCTCTATGTTATTCCACTGGTCTGTACAGTGTGGGTCAAAAGTAGGTTCACATTTATATGGAAGATAATATAATAATTAATAAATAATAGTACAAGAATAAATTCTGTGTTTCATGTACTTACAACTGTAAACCTAATGTTGCCACACCCTATCCTTATACCAGTACCACAATTTTTTGATTACTATCACTTTGTAAACAAGAAATGTGAGTCCTGCAACCTTGTTTTTGGTTTTCAAGATTTATTTTTGGCTACTTGGGATCCCTTACAACTACATATAAATTTGAGAATCAGCTTTTGAGGATCAGCTTTTCCATTTTTGCAAAAAGACTGTTGGAATTTTGATAAGGACTTTTTGGGGTCTGTAGATTGCTTTTGGTTAGTATTGATATCTTAACAATATTAAATCTTATAAACCATGAACCCAGGATGTCTTTTTATTTATTTAGGATTCCTTTCATTTCTTTCAGCAGTATTACATAGTTTTCAGTGTACAAGTCTTTCACCTCTTTGGTTAAATTCATCCCTACCTTTTTTGGATACTCTTGTAATTGGAATAGTTTTCTTAATTTCCTATTTAGATTGTTCATTGTTTATATACAGAAACACAATTTCAGGAGGTTGAGTTTTTACTCTGCAACTACTTCTGGGATTCCCATAAAACATATGTAGATTTGTTTCTTCTGGTCCCATTGGGCGTTGTTCATTTTCATGTTTGTTTTCTTTCTGCCCCTGAGACTTGATCATTTTAATAGTCTTACCTTCAAGTTCACTGATTCCTTCTTCTGCTTGCTCAAATCCACTGCTGATTCCCTCTAGTAAAATTTTTATTTCAGTTATTGTAGTTTTCTGCTTTAGTATGTTTGCTTTATTCCTCTTTATATTTTCTATATCCTTAAAGACATTTTAATTTTGTTTATTCATTGTTTTCTTTATTCTTATACTTATTTACTCAATATTTTCTTTAGCTCTTTGAGCACATTTATGATCATTTTTTAAAAATCTTTTAGTAAGTCCAATGATTGCACTTTCTCAGGGATGCTTTTGGTTCATTTATTTTGTTCTATTGAATGGGCTTTCCTGTTTCTTTGTATGCTTAAACTATTTTTTTGTTGGTATCTGGAATTTGAATATTATAATGAAGTAACTCTGGAAATCAGATTTTCACCCTTCCTTAGGGTCAGCTTACTTATGATTGTTGAAGATTGTCTAGTTTAGTTTGTTTAATGACTATTCCAAAGTATTTTTGTAAAGAATATATTCCTTGTATACTATCATTGAAGTCTCTCTTTCTTTAGTTTATGTTCAGGGAATATTTCACCATTGCTCTCTGATGAATCCCATTCCCTTGGAGTCTGTGTTTTTGTTAGGGAGAACATTCTAGAAGTGGTTCACAAAGGCTATTCTTTCCTTCCCCCTTTGAGGGTTCTAAAGGGATCTTGCTCAGACCCTCACTCTGAGAACATGAAGGTCCTTAAAAGTGTGGCGCTCCTATGACTGTAGCCCACAGTAGTGTCTCATTCTGACACTAGCTCACGAATTCACACTAGTTCATCCTCCAAGAACATATCAAAATTATCATGTAAGTTTTCCTAGTGGTATATGGAGCCCAGTGGCTTCTGTTCCACGTAAAAATAAGTTGGTTGTTGTTGTAACTCTTAGCATTCAAGGGAATATTTCTCATTTCAGCAAACAATTCCAAGGCATACCAAACGCAAGAACAAACAGTCTGAAGACACAAAGCAGGCATCAGGACCAGACTCATAGATCACACATGTAATCGTTAGGGCTCTTCAGAGAAACAGAGCTAATACAATGAGATATCACTAGATACCAAACTAGAACAGCCAAAACCCAAAAGCTAAAACATCAATTGCTGACCAGGATGCAGAGCAAAAGGATCTTTTATTCATTGCTAATTGGAATTCAAAATGATTCATCCACCTCTGCTCTGGCTGGTGTAGCTCAGTTTGTTGGTTGTCCTCCTGTGCACTGAAATCCTAGTTGGGGAAAGAAATCCCATCCCATTCCAGCTAGTCTCAAGAAAGGGAAATAAAGTTAATAAAGGAAAATATTTCATAGAAATAGGTTAAAAATGATTCAACCAGAGAAAGGAGAGCTACAGCCTTGGAGGAGGAACAGAAACACATGTGGAAGTCACAAGCTTACTAAGACAGAACATTACCAGCACGTTTCCCTTCCCCATACCTTATCTCTACACCACTGGCCTTCAGCACAGTAACAGTGGATTACAGATGAAAGCTGTGAAAGATGCAGATTACCTCTGAGAAGCAGCACACATGGTAGCAGTGAGGACATTAGGAGAGACAAAACCAAGGACAGTAGAGGAATTTGAAGTCTCTGGTGCCTATAGTTTCAACAAACTAAACACAGTCCAATTTCTAACCAGCTTAATGTAAATTATCACATTAAAAACCTATTTGCCCAAGTTCTGACTGCTCAGTATAATGCCTCTTGCTAAGATGCTCCTTCAACAGTGAGTTATCCTTGCACTGAGCCTAGAGGTAAATCAGAAGTGAAAGATTAGTATCTTCTTAAGTGTTTTTGAGCATATATCTCTCTCTGTGTAAGTACATGGATTTATAAATTGTCCTCTATATATGGGTGCTTTTTATTTTTTTAATATATCTTTATTGATTTCAGAGAGGAAGGGAGAGGGAGAGAGAGAGATAGAAACATCAATGATGAGAGAGTTGTCATTGATCGGCTGCCTCTCTCACACCCTGGACTGGGGGTTGGGCCAGCAACCCGGGCATGTGCCCTGACCAGAAACCAAACCATGATCTCCTGGATCATAGGTCGATGCTCCACGGCTATACATGGGTGCTTATGAATTTCCTAATTCCCCTAAGATTTTCTGCCCAGCTGTTCCTCTGAGAACTCAGACAGTCTATTGTATGTCTCAGCTGTAACATTTTACCCCAGGTTGCTGCGGGTTTCTAGCTATCCTTATGGTCATTGCTTTCTGCTTTTCTGTTCTGAATGGGTTCCAAGTCAAGCAAAACAAAGATGAGCACTTAGCTTCAGTTCCTCAGGTAGCTTGAAACATGCACAGCAACTCACAAGTGAGATCCATTCCGTTTCTTTTGGAACCAGAGACCAGGTCCCACACTGGGAATGGAAGTTGCCATTTTTAAGCCTGTTACTGATTTAGGGAGGAAATGTAACAAGATAAATGAAAATTTTTTTTAAAAACCGCAAGCTTTTTTACCATTTTTAGCTTACCTGTTTCCTGATTCAGCATTTTCTTTGTAGCTATAAAACTGATTATTTTCCCGAGTTCTGACAATGTGGGTTCTGACAGTCTTTGTTGCTTTGAGATGTTTCTCGGGGAGCAGGGCAGGAACATGCAGCTGCTACTCTGCCAACTTGCTGACATCACACCAGTGCTGTGTACTATTTTTCTCAAGGAAATATACTGGGCTTACTTTTAAATCAGGAGTCAAAAAACTACAACCTGTGGACCACATGCAGCCTGTGGCCTGCCTAGTACCTAAAGCTTTGTTGGAATAGCCGTGCTCATCTACCCCTCCATTATCTCCAGCTTCCTTCATGCTACCACAGAAAAACAAAAAGAAAAGAAGCTCAAAGTTTGCAGAAGAGACCAAATGAGAGCAGACACAAATAAAATAGAAGAGTAACAACAGAACCTGGCCAACTGACTCATTGGCTGAGCATCGTCCTGTGCACTGAAAGGCTCCAGGTTCGGTCCAATCTCCTAGGTCAAGGCACACGCCTGGGCTGCGGGCTTGATCCCCGGCTGGGGAGAGTAAAGAAGGCAACCGATGGATGCTTCTCTCTCACGCTGATGTTCCTCTCTCTCTCTGCCCCTCCCTCTCTCTAAGCATGTCCTCGGGCGAGAGTTAGAAAAAAAGTACAACAATAGAAAATATCAGTGAAACTAAGAATTGTTAGTCTTCTTTTCTATTTTATTTATTTCTGCTCTAATTTTATCTCTTTTGCAAACTTTGAGCTTAGTTTGTTCTTGTTTTTCTAGTTCCTTGAGGTGTAAAGTCACGTTGTTTATTTGAGATTTTTTTTTTTTCCTTAATGTAGGGATTTATCAACATAAACTTCCCTCTTAGCCTTGCTTTTGCTGCAACTCCCTCCCTTCTGGTATGTCGTGTTTCCATTTTCCTTTGTTTGGAGATATATTTTGATTTCCCCTTTTTTATTTCATCTTTGACACATTGGTTTTTTCAGGAGTGTGCTGTTTAATGTCCACATATTTATGAATTTTCCAATTTTCTTCCTGAAAATAGATTTTTATTTTCTTGACATTGTGTTTGTATAAGATGCTTCATATAATTTTTATATTTACTTTTTTTTTTTTTTTTTTACTTATTTTGTGACCTAACAAATGACCTACCTTGAAGAATGTTTTGTGTGCACCTGAGCAGACACTATTCTGCTTGTGCTGGATGGAATGTTCTGTTGTGTCTCTTTGGAACATCTGATCTAAAAAGGAGTTCAAGTCTAATATTTATTTTCATTTTCTGTCTGGATCATCTATTCATTGTTGGAAACAGGATGTTAAAATCTTCTAGTGTTACTGCATTTTATATTTCTCCCTCATATCTGTTGGCATTTGCTCAATATATTTAGGTCTCTGATGATGGGTGCATATATATTTATAATTGTTATATCTTCTTTATGTATTGATCCCTTTATTATTGCAAAACAATCTTCTTACTGTTGTTGGCTTAGAGTTCATTTTGTCTGATGTAAGCATAGCTACCTGTGCTCTCTTTCAGTTTTCACATGCTTGGAAAGTATTTTTTCTTCCCTTCACATTGAGCCTATGTGTCTCTTTGAAGCTGAACTGAGTTTCTTTTAGGCAGCACTCAGGTAGGTCTTGGTTTTGATCCATTTGGTTATTCTCTGCCTTTTGATTAGAACATTTTATCTATTTACCTTTAAAGTAGTAATCAATAGGTAAGGATTCAGTATTACCATGTTGTGTTAATTTTTTTCTGGCTGTTTTGTATTTCCTTTGTTCCTGTCTTGTCTTTTTTTAGTTGATGTTTTTGCATAGTAATATACTTTGATTCTCTTATTTTTATCTTGTGTTTTCCTACTAGGTTTTGGTTTTGTGGTCACCCTAGGGCATAGTAGGAACATCTTACAGATATAATAGTCATTTTAAGCCGATAATTTAATTTCAGTAGCATCAAAAACTCTATCCTTTTACTCTGACTTCCACATCTTATGTTTTTGATGTCACCATTTACATATTTTTATGTTTATCCATTAACCATTATTGTAGATAGAGCTACCCCTAACACTTGTGCCCTTTACCTTTATACTAGTGTTAAATACCCTGAACCTGATTATACACTTACTTTTAAAAGTATGCTGTGTATTCCTATTTTATTTCAGCTTGAAGTACTTCTTTCAACACATCTTTAAGGCAAGTCTAGTGGGGATGAACTCCCTCAGTTTTCATTTGTTAGGAAAAGTCTTTACCATATCGCCATTTCTGAAGGAAATCTTTGCTTGGTAAAATATTGTCGGTTGGCATTTTTTTCTTTCAGCGCTCCCATTCCTTCTATGCCTGCGAGGGAGCTGTTAAAAAATCTACTGGTAGCTTTTGGGAGGATAGGATGGGGGGAGGTCTTCCTTATAGAAGATATTTATTTCTCTTGCTGCTTTTAAAATTCTTTGTCTTTAGACAGTTTTAATATAATGTCTTGGAGAAGATCATTTTCATTTTTCATTTGAATTCTGGAGTGACTTATTAACTTTGAAGTTGGATGTTCAAACCTCTCCCCCAGTTTGGGAAGTTCTCAGCTATTATTTCTTTAAATAAGCTTTCTAGCTTTTTCTCCATCTCTTCTCCTCTGGCACTACAATGATGTACAAACCAATTCTTTTATTAAATCATTTATCTGTGTTGTCTTGTGGCTCTCTGAGCATTATAACAATTGTTATGAATCTCTGACAGCCAATTCTGTATCTCCATTTCTTTGGGGTTGATTACTGGAAGTTTGCCGTGTTCCTTTGATGGAGACATTTTTTCCTCTGATTCTTCATGATCCCTATGGCATTGCATTTGTAAAAGAAGTCAACTCTTCCAGATGTTATAGACTCACTACTGTAAGTAAAAACCTTCCCCTACAATGGGGTCAGAGTAGCGCACTTCATGACTCCAGGTCTAGTGGTGCAGGCACCAAGTGTGTGTGAGGAGGGGCGCTGCTTCAGGTTAGGGAGTGTGTGGTGACTTGTTGGTATTTGGTGAGCAGAGTGGAGGTATACACAGAGTTCACAAGAGCTGCTGGGGTCCTCAGCTACCCTTCCAGGTCCCATAGTTGGAGGCCTAGGCAGGCAGTGGTAGTGAGTATACACTTGGCTGCAGGGTCCGGCTGCGGGCGCTGTTTAGTGGCAGGGGATGGCTGCAAACACACAGATAGTGACGGTGACCAGAGCAAGCAACGATGGCCAGGGTCAATTGTGGGTGCACTTGACTGTTGGCATACTCTCCTGTGGCTGCAGGGTCCCGCCAAGGACATACTTCAGTGCAGGCTGGAGATAGGGCCTGGGCTCAAGTCATTCAGGTGTACAGCTAGGGAAGCTAGCTACAGGTGAGCCAGTGGTGCAGCCACTGATGGGAGATAGGGCCAGACCTGCACCGAAGCGGTTGTGGAGTCCTGTTGGCTGACATGCATGTCTGCGATGTGTGGACAGTCTCCCCACAGGCATGTGCATAGCCTCAGATGCTAGGGTGGCAATTGGGCTTGGGGCATGCGGGGGCACAGCAGGAGGGGCTAGCTGTGGATGAGCCCAGTGGATCAGGCCAGTGACAAGAGACAGTGCTGGATCCAGACCCCCAGCAGTTGTGTGGCCTTAACTATTGGCCCTACAGCTGTTGGGCCCTTTGTGGAGCTGATCACAGGACCGGCAGTCATTCCCACTGCATGGCTGAGGCTGGGAGTCTCAGCTTTACCAGTCTCTAGGTGGGGTGGACCTGAAACGGGTCCTTCAAGCAGGGCCTCTAGAGGCTGGGGAAGCTGGTAGCTCACTGCTCTTCCTTTCTTGATGTGGGAAACTCTGCTGGGGAGTCCTTCTTGGTGCTGAGCGGTGTTGGGTTGGGGGATGGGGTGACACAGAAAATATGAAGCTGTTTTCCTTCCTCTTTCATGCAAGCATTCTCAATTGTTTTCTTCCCTGGCATTGCTGAAGTTTCCTGAGTGGACTCGTGAGCTCCCTGAGAGATGTTTTGCTCACCGAAAGGTGTCTGACTATTGGTCCTTGTTGGGAGAAGGGAGGCTGGGTTTTCTACGTCACCATCTTGGCAACATCAACCTCCTTTAGTGCTAATGTCTTACACAATCACAGTGCTCTTATCAAAACTGGGAAGCTAGCATCAGTGCTGCCAACCAAACCCCAAGCCTCCCTTGGCCATCCGAGCTTTTTCCCCAGTGTCCTTCGCACAGTGCACTAACGTGTTACTTCTGGCTCTTCCTCTTTTTCCCTCCCCTGATGTTTAGACTATTCTTTGCCCACAACCTTTGTTTCCTCTCCAACTCCTGTCCACATGCCTGTCGCACCACCCACAGGAGAGTCTTACTATTGCTAGTCTTGTTCCTAGAGGTTTTGCTGGAGAACCAGACAATTATCAAGGAAAGACCCGAACATGCTGTCAGGGAAGAGGTGGGAAGAGGGGGTTCAGTCCTAGGGACCAAGGTCATCTCCACTGAAAGGAACAAGGAAAGAAGGGGGAAACAAGAGTCAAAGAAATGTTATTTTGGGGGGAGTGCAAAAATACTCCAGGGCCCATTGATTAAGCAGGTTCTGTGCTACAAAGGTAAGAGCTGTGCTGAAAGGCATGTAATTGCTCAGCCATTAAATTCGCTGTGAGTGGCCACTTGGAAGATACCATACGTCCATCACCCTTTCAGGGGTCTGTGGGACCAAATGCTAACTTCTTGTTGGCTGCACCTAATCCTGCATCTCCCATTTGTCTGCTAAATTCTTACTGCGTCTTTCCTCAGGCACAATGTCACACCACTTTAGACAACTGTCCTTTCCCTCTTGTCAGAGGTTTTGACTAAAGGGAGCTGCATCTGTGCAGTTAGCTCCTCACCTCTGCTCTGTCCTGTCAATTCGTTCTTTAGGATTCACTCCAAATTGAGTCCTTCCCTCTTATTGAAGACACTAGATTATCATGTAACCATTGAACAGCAGACACCAGTTCCATAAACACAAAATGGAAGTGATATCAAGGTGTCTAAAAGCACAGAGGTTTAATTACATTCCTTTGGTGCACTCATCCTTCCTCAGCAGTCAATATTCTTTCTTTTGAAAAGTCAAAGAATTAAGGCTTTTTTTTATATATGTCTTTATTTGTTTCAGAGAGGGGAAGGGATAGGGAGAGAGAGAGAGAGAAACATCAGTGATGAGAGAGAGTCATTGATCAGCTGCCTCCTGCACCCCCCCGACTGGGAATCCAGCCCACAACCCGGGCATGTGCCCTGACTGGGAATCGAACTGCGACCTCCTGGATCATAGGTCGATGCTCAGTCCTTGAGCCACACTGCCTGGGTGCAGTCAATATTCTTAATGTCAGATTTGATATTTGTGTTATGCTGCTCTGCCTCTGGCCAATTGCCAACTGCAAGTTCTAACCCAAAGCATTTGGTGTATCGAGCTAAGGAGACTTTAGAACCTGAGAACTGTGTTGTTATTTCCTGCTGCTCTTACCATCTTCAGATAGACCTAGTCAGTAATGAAGTGTTAGCCTTAGCCATTTTCCTAAAAGGATCTAGGTTATATTAATCTCATTCTTCTCACGGGTTTCCTATTTCCCTCCTCTGTGAAACTCAGTTACTTGTGAACTGGTGAACTGCTGAGCCCAGGTTCTGGTGGGTATTACCTTGTTTTACAACATTTATTTGCATTCTTAGGCAGATTTCATGATAGCTCTGAGTGTCTGCTTCATGTCTGTGCAATGGAGGTAATTATTATCTCACAGAGCTATTGTGAAGACTAACTTGGTGTGTTTGGCACCCAGCAAGTGCATGGTAACTGGCCACAGTCTCTGAAGACATGGTGGCTCTCCTGTGGTGGGAAGGTCTACATCTGGGCCTTAGCTCCCAATAAGGACTTTTTTCCCTTGAGTGGTATCCTTACTCTTGTTTATCTCTGTATCACCCTCAATGCCTGACATGGGACATTGCGTTGTTCATAAAAGCTGTTCAATTAACTTTATCTCTTGCTGGAATAGAAATCTAGGAGGCAGGAACTTAGTCCCTGGGGCTCCTCTCTGTACTCTTGGTGCCTAGCCTAGTAGAACAGGTTGGACATGTAATAATCCTACCCCCATCCCACCTCTGTGGGGACCCTGCTTGAATTAGAAAAGCTGAATCTCCCTGAAAAAGCAAACAGCTCTAAAGATTGGGTTTCCTGACTCTCAGCCTGTTCTAGAAATAAGTCTAAATCCTGACTTGGGAAAGGACACCAGTGGAGGGAAGGGAGAGAGCAGACATGGGGCTCCAGGCCACCAACTCTGGCATCCTAGCAGCGATGACTAAAGACCAACATATGTCAATCATCCTCCAGTGGTCAAGCTCATAATAAATTCATGTTGCGTGAAAGTTCATACAATGACAGCAGCTGTTATTTTATTTCAAAGTGACTCAAGGTGCAGGTAAATGTTCCCAAGCAACTTTGAGATTCTATTAGTCAAATTATCCAAACCTACTCTGCTACTTTCCACTCTCTTGATAATTGTTGTAATCAAAATTCACAAGATTGCCAGTCATTTTTTTTTTTTAATTTGAGGATCCTCTTGGCAATCAAATACAAACTATAAATCTCTTAGCAGAAGAGCAGAAGCTTGTATGCATACATATAAACAAAATTGACATATAATTTCCATTAATCAACAGAACCACTAAAACCAACTTTTGAATCCTCATTTCCATGGACCCCATTCTCATGGAGTAGTTAAGAAATCTAGTATAGAGTGTTTCACACAGTCAGCTGATGACACACACACAACAGGCCTGAGGCAGGTGTTGGAGATACAGACCCATCCCTCCTTTAGGGTCTTTTAGTCTTTTCAGCCTGTAACATATAGCACCAAATGGTGCCAGATAAATGGGTGAACACCCTCTCATGAAAATTCACATGAAATTAAATTCCCATGTAAAGTAAAAGAGAAGTCTAAGGAAGACAAAAGTTCTTTTAGAGCGTGGGTGGGGAAAGTCATTTGGCCTGACCCTGCCAAGGCAACCACAGGCAGGACTCAAAATTCAATATGTCTAGGAGCCTTTTCACAGCTAATTTTTAAGTTGATAATTTTGTGAGGCCTGTGAATGATGTTATAAATATCCAAATGGCCCTTGGCAAAAAAAAGGTTTCCCACCCCTGTTTTAGAGGAAGGCACTTGATCTACATGCCCATTACTTAGATCCCCAAGTGTATTACATTTCCCAGCCAAATGCGTTTCTCAGTAGCCATGCCAAAGAGTTCATGGCAGGTGGGGTGTCCAGAAGAATCCTAATGCACAGATGGGGGTGTACTGATGGCTTTGAGAAGTGGTCCAAGGCCATAAGGAAGAATCCTCTCAAGAAGAACACTGTGTTTTTAAGATGCTCCTAGCTACCTAGTTCCAGCAGTAGGACTAATGTCAGTGACCAAAGTAAGATGCCTATTTTCATAAAGCATTGCAGGTTCTGAAAGAACATAATGCCCTGTCTATTCGCTGATCTATTACATTTTGTTGTAGCTTAAGCTTAAACTATCTAACATATAGCCTCAAACCAGATGCAGGTCTCTGCTATCTATCTATTGTTTATCTATTGTCTATTATCTATCTATCAATCTATCTATATATCATCTATATCTACATCTATATCTATCATCTGTCATCTATCTATCTATATCATCTATCATCTATCATCTTATGTAAACTTTTACTGAGGTATAACGCATACAGAAAATCATAAGGATACGGTTTCATGGATTTTTATAAAGTAAACACATCCACTTCAGCCTACTAAAACAAAAAAAAAGAACATTACTAGCACCACGAAAGCAGTTCTTGTACCCAATGTTTCACTACATACTTTCCTTCATTCATATAAGGCTCAGGTTGGTCTGTTTTTATGAAGAGAAACATACATTGTGCACCCTTTTCCTGTCAGGCCTTTCGCCTGACATTGGGTAAGTATCCTAGTTGCTCCCCACCCTCACCTCTACTGGGTATCATCAGTTTTGTATTTGTTTTTAAATATTCACCAATTCCATGGGCATAAAGTCGTAGCTCATTGTGGTTTTTATATTACTAATACAATTGAGCACATTTTTATGATTATTGGCACTTTAAAAGCATCCTTTAAGAAGTGTTTGTTCAAGTTCTTTACCCATTTAAAAATTAAGTTTATTTTCCTTCTCTTATTGACTTTCAAAAGTTATTTATATATTTTAACATAAGCCTTTTGAATTTATATTTAGAGTAAATACTGCCCCCAGTTCTCTGATTTACCTTTACATGTTCTTTATAGTGTCTTGATTCTTTAAAAGTTTGTAAATTTTATGAATGTTCAGTTTGTTAAACTTCTTAAAGATGTTCATGCTTCTTTAAAATTTTTATTTGAGAAAACTTTTTCAATCCTAAAGTCATGAAGATACTATAAAGATGTGGGTATTCTATATTATCTTCTAGATATTTTATTGTTTTATTGTCTTTCATGTTCAGGTATATGGCTTACGTGGTGCATGGTGTGAAAATTTATTTTTTCTCTATGTAACTACCTAATAAATTCAGTATTATTTATGTGAAAGATCATACTTTCCTTGCTGCTCTGCAGTAGAACACACACACACACGCACACACACAATTGTTTCTATTGCTACTAGGCTATTTAGCAAATTATTTATTCTATTAATTTATTCAATGAGCATTTACCAAGTGCCCATTAGATGAGGGTATAATGAAGATGGATATAGGGATATAGGAGATGATCATCTATAAGAATATAAGCCATAAGAATAATTTTTTACTTTGATAATATGCAGTTTTACCCCATTTTTCCTCCAATGCTATAAGATACAGTAGGAATATCATAGCTACTTAGTGGTTATGCATTGACTAGTAAATTGGTTTCTGCAAGGAGAGATATGAATGGATGAGTCCAGAGAATATATTAACTACTATTCTTATTTTATAAATATAGAAATTCAGGCTGAGAGCAGAGAAGTGGTTTATCAAAAGTTATATAGCTACTGTGGGGCAGACCGACAAGTTTAACTCAGATCTTCAAATTCCAAATTCCAGACATTACACTACTTCATGTTAGCTTAGAGAACTTCAGACGAGCTACCCTACAAAAGCAAGAAATGAGAAATTATCTGCATGCTTTACATAATAAAAACTGAGTACATGAGCCATGGTATTGTTGGGTGGTGGAAAATCACGTAGCCATTAAATATTATAGAGAGAGATTCTTTGAGACAGTTCTTATGCCACCAGATGGTGTCTGAGGGTGGCGAGCAGTGGGGCCGGGGTGGGGGAGAATGGAGGTTTGGTGGAGGGGGCAGCTGTATGGAAAATAGGCGTTTAGCACATATGGATTATACTCAAATATAAATCCAAAAGCAAAGAAGAAAAGCTACTGAAATATTTTATAGTGGCATTTTTCTGTTACTTCTGTTTTCTCCTTCTGTTTTTCTCCCTTTTCTTTTCATTTGCCTTATTTTTTTCTCTTTCTTTTGTTTTTCTTGACAAGTTTCCAAGTTTGGGATATATTACATTCCTAAAGAGGAATAAAGAAATTCTAAAGAGAAAAATTACTTCCAACAAAAATGACGTGATGAGAAGGGCTCCATGTGAGCAACAAGACACTTGAACAATGGGCTAGATTTAGAACAAGGAGCTGCGTAGGGAAATGGAAGGGGCTCCAGCAGGCCTGCAGCTCTCGATGCCCAGGTTTCTGTGGAGACACAACCAGGGAGTCCAGCTGTTGAAGTAAAGGATACAAGAGAGGGATAGAACAAACTAAGGTTCTGAGGCTGTTTGGGGAGGAGAGCCATCTTCATGTCTCTGCCTCCAGCTTGTTTTTACATAATTGAGAAGGAGCCTCATGTGTTTAGCATCATCCTTAGGAACAAACCAGATAAGTCCGTTCTGTCTGAATGCACAGAAGGCAGAAACCTCTGAGGTTTTTCTAAACCAATAAAGTAATGAGAAATAGTTATGTTCACAAGTAGATGTTAAATCTAGGGCACAGGCTTGCCAAAAAACATAGGGCACTTGGCAAGCTCAAGCTAGAGCTATTAAACATTAGGGCCTATTGCTGAATATTTATGGACTGCACCATTCCTGAAACGGTGTAATTTGAGTGCCTTCCAACAGTTGATGGCAGGTATTTCTACACCAATCATGAGCACTACGGAGCTTCAGTGATATTTTTGCACCCATGCATTTTCATGCTCCAGCAGTACCGTAGAGATGCATTTCAAACAAGCATAGTACATACAGATGTTATTACTATTTCTTTCAACATTTAAATCGTTTTACCTGGAATTTTTTTCTCTTTTCAGGAATGTTCTACTTCTATATTTGTTAGTTAAGAAGATAAAACAATTGATTCTAAATGCTGCAGGGATGGGTTTCTATCCTGGACTCCACTTAGGCCTCACCTTGTCTTTGATGTGTCCCGTTGTTTAGCATCGGCTCTGTTCATGGCTATCATATCGAGGGGTCAATAAAACCACGGTGTATTTTGGACTCCGGTGTAGCCTAGTCCTGTCTTATTTCAAAAGGAGATGAATCTTCCCAATGCATTCTAAGGCCCATTGTTACATCAATGTGCCAACTGCTTATTGTTTTGGGTCTCTTCCCAGTTCTAGTTTAGTTCAACAAATGGAATCCATCCAGTAGCAAAAATTGTTTGGATTTTGATGATAGACTTAAACCCTCACAATTTATTAACTGTTTACCTTAGGCAAGTTACTTAAAACTCAGTATTCTCATACAAGAATACTTTCCTCATCACATCAAGAGGATATTACTTGAGTTAACAACATGCTGATCATGGTGCCCTGCGCCCATGTGGATGGCCCAGCCCAATGCCTTCTTGACATCAATGTAGTCCTGTTGTCTCTTACCCTGAACTAACCCTCAAGTCCTGTCTTGGAAGCCAAAGGGCGGTGCATAATGATCTTTGAACTTCTGATTCTGCTAAGGCAGCTTAAATACCATTCTAAAAATGACCTTTTAAAATCATTCGTAATATTCATTATCCCTGTCATTTTTTCCAAGGATAACTGACAGCTAATACCATGTTGGAAAGCATTCCCCTAGGGCATAATGAGGCGGAAACTGGGGCCAGTGGAAAATCCATAACATGGAGATGTATCTACTCTATTCTCTAACAGCAGATCCCGAGATATTAAAGCTATTACAATGCCAGGATTGCCTCTCCAGGCCAGGACAGCACCTCCTTTCCTGTCAGTCCACTCTTCAGACTTGCCTGTCTGTGTCTACGAGTTTCAGCTTTATATCTCACATATGAGTGAAATCATATGGTTCTTAGCTTTTCCTAACTGACTTATTTTGCTCAGCGTAATATCCTCAAGGTACACCCATGTTGTTGCATGGCAGTATTTCTTCTTTTCTTATGGCTGAGTAGTATTCCATATGTTCCACATCTTCTTTATGTAAACTTCTATTGAAGGACACTTTGGATGTCTTCATGTCTTTGCCATTGTGAATAGTGCTGCAATAAACATAGGGGTCTATATACCTTTGCAAATAAATATTTCTAGTTTTTAGGGTAGAAACCCAGAAGAGGAATTGCTGGGTCATATGGAAACTCTATTCCTAATTTTTTGAGAAACAGACATACTGTTTTCGATAGTGGCTGTACCAATTTACATTCCCACCAGCAATGAATAAGGGTTCCCTTTTCTTCACAACCTCCCCAACACTTGTTAATACCTGTCTTGTTGATAATGGCCTTTCTACCGAGTGGGAGTTGGTATCTCGTTGTAGTTTTGATTTGCATTTCCCTAGTAACTAATGAAGTTAAACATCTTTTCATATATCTGTTGGCTGCTAGTATGTCTTCTTGGGAGATATGTCTGTTCAGGTCCTCTGCCCATTTTTAATTGGATTGTTTGTTTGTTTAGTGTTGAGTTATATGAGATGCTTATATATTTTGGGTATTACCCAAAGTTGTTGTTTGCAAATATCATCTCCTATTCAGTTGGATACCTTTTTGTTTTGTTGTTGGTTTCTTTTGCTATGCAGAAGCTTTTTAGTTTGATACAGTTCCATTTATTTGTTTTTGCCTTTACTTTCCTCGCCTTTGGGGTCAAATTCATAAAATCCTTCCTAAGACCAAGGTCCAAAAGTTTAGGACTTATATTTTCTTCTATGTAATTAATTGTTTCGGATCTTATATTTAGGTCTTTGATCCATTTTGAGTTAACTTTTGTACATGGGGACAAACTGTAATCTAGTATCATTCTTTTATATGTGGCTTTCCAATTTTCCCAGCACCATTTATTGAAGAGGCTCCCTTTTCTGCAGTGTGTGTGTGTGTGTGTGTGTGTGTGTGTGTTTTGGTCAAAAAGTAGTTGCCCATATACATGTGGTTTTGTTTCTGGGCTCTAAATTCTGTTCCATTGGTCTGTGTGTCTGTTTTTCTGCCAATACCATCCTATTTTGATTATCATAGCTCTGTAATATAATTTGAAGTCAGGTAGTATGATACCTCTGGATTTGTTATTTTTTCTGAGGATTGCTTTGGTTATGTGAGGTCTTTTGTAGTTTCATATAAATCCAATTTTTTTTTTTTTGGTTATATTTCTTTACAAAATAACTGGGATTTTGATGGGGATTGCATTAAATGTGTATATTGCTTTGGGTAACATGGCCATTTTAGCTGTGTTGATTCTTCCAGTCCACAAACACAAAATATCTTTCCATTTCATTATGTCTTTTTCAATCTCTTTTAATAATGTTTTGTAGTTTTCAGTACATAGGTCCTTCACATCCTTTGTTTATTCCTAGAATAAATAATGATAAAATAATAATTTTATTATTTTAGTTACAATTGCAAAAGGAATTTTTTTTCATTTCTTTTTCTGAGGTTTTATTTTTAGTATATAGGAAAGCAGTGGATATTTTATCCTGCAATTTTACTGTGTTTTTTTTATCGTTTCTAATAGTATTTTGGTGGAGTCTCTAGGGTTTTCTATATATAGAATCATGTCACCTGCCAAAAGTAACACTCTTACTTCTTCCTTCCTTACTTGGATGCCTTTTATTTCTTTCTCTTGCCTTATTGCTCTGGCTAGGACTTCCAGAACTAGGTGGAATAAGAGTGGTGAGAGTGGATATCCTTGTCTTGCTCCTAATTTTAGAGAAAAAGCTTTCAGTTTTTCACCATTAAGTATGATATTGGCTGAGGGTCTGTCATATATGGCCTTTATTGTGTTGAGGTACTTTCTTTCTATACCCATTTTATTGAGCATTTTAATCATAAATGGATGTATCTTACCAAATGCTTTTTCTTCTTCTATTGACAAAACCATATGACTTTTACCCTCTTTGTTGTTGTTAATGTGGTGTATCACACTAATGGATTTGCATATGTTGGACCAAACTTGTGTCCCTGGAATGAACCCCACTTGATTGTGATGTATTATTTTTCGTGTATTATTGTATTTAATTTTCTAGTATTTTGTTTAGGATTTTTGTATCTGTATTCATCAGAGATACTGGTCTGTAATTTTCTTTTTTTGTGTTATCTTTGTCAGGTTTTGATATCAGGGTTATATTGGCCTCATAAAACATGTTAGCAAGTATTGGTTCTTCTTCAATTTTCTGGAAGAGTTTGAGGAGGATAGGTATCAATTCTTCTTGGAATGTTTAGTAAAATTCACTGGTAAAGCCATCTGGTCCTGGACTTTTATTTTGGGGGAGGTTTTTTATGGTTGTTTCAATTTCCTCACTGATGATCAGTCTATTTAGGCTTTCCATTATTCATGATTTAATCTAGGAAGGTTATATTTTCTAGAAACTTATCCATTTCTTATAGGATACTGAACTAGGTGGCATACAGTTTTTCATAATATTCTAGTGTGATCCTTTGTATTTCTGTGATGTTTTGGTAACGTTTCATCTTTCACTTCTTAATTTATTTATGAGTCTTTTCTCTTTTTTTTTTCTTAGTGAGTCCAGCCAGGACTTTATCAAATTTTATTAATCTTTCCAAAGAAGCTCTTAGTTGTATTAATTTTTGTATAGTCTTTTTGTTCTCTTTTTCATTCAATTCTGCTCTAACTTTTGTTATTTCTTTTTTCCTGCTGAATTTGGGTTTCTTTTGTTCTTTATTTTCTGGTTCTTTAGGATATAATATTAGACTATTTAGTTGGGATTTCTCTTGTTTCTTGAGATAGACCTATAATAATATAAACTTTCCTCTTATTAATGCTTTCACTACATCCCAGAAGTTTTATGTTGTATTGTCATTCTTATTTGTCTTTCTATATCTCTTTTTAAAAATAATCCTTACCCCAGGGTATGGTTTTATAGATTTTGGAGAGAGAAAAGGAGAAAGGGAGAGAGGGAGAGAGAGAAACATTCATCTGTTGCCTCCCATACACATCCTGACTGGGGATCGAACCCTCAACTTGGGTATGTGCCCTGACCAGGAATCAAACCCACAACCTTTTGGTGTCTGGGATGATGCTTCAGCCAACTGAACCACCTGGCCAGGACTATATATCTTTTTATCTCGCCTTTTATTTCTTCTTTGACCCAATCATTGTTTAGTAGTATGTTGTTTAATCTCCATATATTTGTGGGTTTCTTTACTTCCTTTTTTAAGTTGATTTCTAATTTCAAGGCATCATGGTCAGAGAATGTGCTTGGTATAATTTCAATCTTCTTGAATTTGTTAAGGCTGGTTTTGTGACCCAACATATGGTCTCTCCTTGAAAATGTTTCATGTACTTTGGAGAAGAATTTATAGTCTGATGTTCTGGGATGAAAGTCTCTGGAAATGTCAATTATGTCCATTTGCTCTAATGTGTCATTTAAGGCTAGTAGTTCTTTCTTTCTTTTCTTACTTTTAAAGGATAGTTTATTGAATTTTTGTTGTTTAGAGAGAGAGGAAGGGAGAAGACAGAAACATCAATGTGAGGCTGCAACATCAATTGGCCTCCCACATGCCCCACCCCCCTTGGGGATCGAGCCTACAACCTAGGCATATGCCCCAACTGGGAATCGAGCCAGCAACCTTTTGGTGCATGGAATGATGCCCAACCAGCTGAGCCACACCAGCCAAGGCAAGGCTGATGTTTCTTTATTGATTTTCTATTTGGGTGATATATCTAGAGCTGTCAATGGAGTATTAGGGCCCCCAACTATGATTGTGTTTTTGTCTGTTATTCCCTTTAGTTCTGTTAATAGTTACTTTATATATTTTGGGCATATATATATTAAAAAGTGTTATGTGTTTTTGATGTAGTGTATCCTTATCATTATAAAGCATCCATCTTTGTCTCTTGCTATCCCTGCTATCTTGAAATCTATTTTGTCAGATACAAGTATGGTTACACCAGCATTTCTGTCGAAGTTATGTGCTTGGAGAATCATATTCCACCCTTTCAGTGGAATCTAACTTTGACTTTGAAGCTTAGATGTATGTGTCTCCTAAAGGCAATATATGGTTTTGTTTCTTGACCTAATTTGTTATCTGTGCCTCTTTATTGGTTAATTCAGTCCATTTGTATTAGGGTAATTATTGATTATGAGGATTTCCTCTAGCCATTTTATCTTTTGTTTTCTGGTAGCTCTGTGCCTCCATTGGTTCTTGTGGCCATTTTTTTTTTTTTTTTTAATATATCTTTATTGATTTCAGAGAGAGGAAAGGAGAAGGAGAGAGAGATAGAAACATCAATGATGAGAAAGTCATTGATCAAGCCTGCAACCCGGGCATGTGCCCTGACCAGGAATCAAACCCCGATCACCTGGATCCTAGGTCGACACTCAACCGCTGAGCCACGCCCGGCCGGGCTCCATTGGTTCTTTTCCTTTGTGTTTTTGTCTGTTGTTTTTGTTTGGTGGTGTTTCACACTTTTCCCCTCTGTTTCCAGTTTTTTAAGCTATGTGTCTCAGGGTTTCTTTTGTTCTTTGTGTGTGTGTGTGTGTGTGTGTGTGTGTGTGTGTGTGTGTAACGAGGTGGTTACCATTTGGTTTATGAAAACGAAATTTTTATATATACAATAGTCCTTTTTCTTTTGAATGCATCTGGTCTCCATTCCCTTTGCAAATTCAGAACTTTGTCCCCTTCCCTTTTATTTTTTTGTTGTCACAAATTATCCCTGTTTATGCTGTAAGTTTGTTAGTGGCCTTACTCATAGTTTTGCTACCTGTTTTGTTTTGTTTTGTTTCAGGTAGAATAACCCCCTTGAGCATTTCCTGTAATGGAGGTCTACTGGGGATAAATTTCCTCAGCTTCTGTATGTCTGGAAAATGCTTTATTTCCCCTTCATATCTAAAGGATAACTTTGCTGGATATATTATACTTTGCCAGTTAATTTCTCTTTCAGTGGTTTGAATATTTGGTTCCACTCTCTTCTGGCTTGTAGAGGTTCTGTTGAGAAGTCCAATGATGACTTAATGGGTTTTCCTGTATAGGTTACTTGCTTCTTTTCCCTGGATGCCTTGATAATTCTTTCTTTGTTATTAATTTTTGACAGTTTTAATACAATGTTCCTTTGAGAAAGCCTCTTGGGATTGAGGTAAGTAGGTGTTCTATTTAGTTTTCGGATTTGAGGATCTAACTCTTTCCATAGGTTTGAGAAGTTCTCTTCCACTATTTGTTCGAATAGGCTCCCTGTTCACTTCTCCTTTTCTTCTTCTTCTGGTATGCCTATTGTTGTTTCTGATGGCATCAGATACTTGTTGTAGAGTTCTTTAATTTTTTTATGCACAAGTCTCTCTCTTCTTCGGTCTCTATCATTTCTAGATTTCTATCTTCAATATCACCTATCCTTTCCTCCATCTAATCCACTCTATTTCCTATGCTTGCCAGTTCATTCTTGATCTCTTTTATTGTGTTCATCATCTCTAGAATTTCTGTTAGGTTCTCTTTTATAGTTTCTTTTTCTTTCTTTCTTTCTTTTTTTTTTAAATATATCTTCATTGATTTCAGAGAGAGGAAAAGATAGGGAGAGAGAGAGATAGAAACATCAATGATGAGTCACTGATCAGCTGCAGCCTGCAACCCAGGCATGTGCCCTGACCAGGAATCAAACCCAGATCTCCTGGATCCTAGGTCCATGCTCAACAGCTGAGCCACGCCTGGCCAGGCTAAAGTTTCAATCTCTTTGGTAAAGTACTCATTTTGTTCAATGATTTGTTGTCCATGTTCATTAAATTGCTTGTGTGTATTTTCTTGCATTTTGGTGAGTAATTTCAGAGCTGCAGTTTTGAATTCTCTGTGATTTATATCACATATTTCCATGTCTATAACTTTGTTTTCTGGAGATTTTTTATTTTCTTTCTGGGTTTCCACACTACCTTGGTTATTAGTGGTATTTGATGGATACTTTCTCTGTATAGACATCTATATATGTGTGGCACTTTTCCAGCAGATTAATACACAGAGGTTTTTCTATTATTTTTCAGTTGGTGGTGCTGAATTACAAGGTTTTTAGCTTTGTGAAATCCCAGTGCTAACTCCCACAACCAGACGCTGTCATCAGTGTAGCCATGATGAGTGAGGTTGGGGTGGACTAGGAAAACTTTCAGCCTTCTATGTTGTTTTGCCCTCCTGGTAATGGTGACCTCAGACCTCTGTGGGACCCTCTCTAGCACCCCACCCCTGGGATCAGTCACAGAGTACACCCTTTGCTCAGGGAAAATAGTGATTCTGTAGTACCAGTTCTCAGGTTTGCAGATAATGTGCTCTGCAACCTGACATCAAAGGTGAAGGGAGGTGAATTCTAGGGGGCTACAGGGTGGCAGGGCCCTATGGCTTTGTCTCTGTGTCTAGAATGCCAGCTGCCTGACAACTATGGCAACACCCCAGTGTTGTTTCCTTGCCTAGATCTCTGGGCTCAGCTGCAGCTCATACTGCTCACTCTTACAAAAATGCCCACAGAATTTCTTTTCTTCTCCCAGCTGAAGGAAGTGCCAACCACAACAGGAATCCTCACCTCTCTAGGCTGAGGCCCACTGTGAGCTCCCAGTTGGAGGACTTCATCCATGGCTACCCTCAGTCCTTCTCCCTTCTCGCCCCTTGTTTGTTCCTGCTGCCCACTTTTACATGTTTCAATCCTCAGATCACTCAGGCATGTTTTTGAATTGAGCAAGGGATCCTTCATTGAGTAATACCTGTTCAAATTGTTGAAACTTCAAGGGGGAGATCAAGGGAGATCAAGGTGATCTCTCATGCTGCCATTCCTCTGATGTCACTATCAATATATTTTAAGTGTGCCCCTCATATAAAAGAAAAGTTAGCATTTTTCTCAATGTATGCACTTATTAGTATTTTATTTATTTATTTTTATTTAAAAATGCTTAAAATTAAATGTATTGGGGTGACATTGGTTAATAAAATCATATAAGTTTCACATGTATGATTCATTGATACATCATCTGTATATTGCATTGTGTGCCCACCACCCACAGTCAAATCTTCTGCCATCACCATGTATTTGACCCCTTGACCCTTTATTAACCCCCACCTCCCTTTCCTCTGGTAACCACCATACTGCCGTCCATATCTATGAGTTTTTGTTTGTTTTTCTTGTTTTTTCACCTGTTGCTTTTAGTTTTTTAGCCCACATATGAGTGAAGACATATGGTTCTTAGCTTTTTCTGACTGACTTATCTCTTTTAGCGTGATATTCTCAAGATCCATCTATGTTGTTGGAAAAGGCAGTATTTCATCTTTTCTTATGGTAGAATAGTATTCCATTGTATATATATATATACTACTTCTTCTTTATCCAAATATCTACTGAAGGACGCTTCAGTGGTTTCCATGTCCTGGACACCATAAATAATGCTGCGTCATATGCTGGGTCATATGGTAACTCCATTTCTAATTATCTGAGGAACCTGTACACTGTTTTCTATAGTGTCTGCACCAGTTTACATTTATACCAGCAATGAAAAAGGCATGGTATTGACAGTAAAAGAGACACACAGAACAATGGAACAGAATTTAGAGCTCAAAAATAAATTCACATGTATATGGACAAATAATTTTCAACAAAAAAGCGAAAAACATACAATAAAGAAAAGAGAACCTCTTCAATAAATGGTGTTTGGAAAACCACATGCAAGAGAATGAAACTAGATTACAGTTTGTCCCCATGTACAAAAATTAACTCCAAATGGATCAAAGACTTAAATATAAGATCGGAAACAATGAATTACATAGCAGAAAACATAGGTACTAAATTTATGGACTTTGGTCTTATGGAGGATTTTATGAATTTGACCCCAAAGGCAAGGGAAGTAAAGGCAAGAATAAATGAATGGGACTACATCAAACTAAAAAGCTTCTGCACAGCAAAAGAAACTGACAATACAATGAAAAGGCAACCAAACAAATAGGATAACATATTTGCAAACAACGGCTCTGACAACTCTGACAAGGTGTTAATATCCAAATTATATAATAAGCTCTTGCAACTCAATGCCAAACAAACAAACAATGCAATTAAAAAATGGTGAGAGGACCTGAACAGATACCCTTCCCAAGAAGACATACAAATGGCCAACAAATTTATGAGAAGATGCTCAAGTTCACTAGCTATTAAGGAAATGCAAATCAAAACTACAAGGAGATACTACCCCATACGTATTAGAATGGCTATTATCAATAAGACAGGTAATAACAAGTGTTGGGGAAGTTGTGGAGAGAAAGGAACCCGCATTCACTATTGGTGGGAGTGCATTTATTTTTATATAAGTTATATAAATATTCTACCCTACATCCTAAAACAAAACACCACATGCACATGATTGAAAAAAGCACAAAGACTGAACATTTTTAAAAGGATAATACTTAAAAATAAATATAAATTGAAGTTGCTGTACCTTCTCTCTGTGCTTTAAGGGATCACTTTGGAGAATTTACTCCAGACGAGTGTTCTAGGGTTCATAAGAGGACTTGGTCTCATGGAAAGATGAAGTTGGTATTTGGAAGCTGATGTTTAAGCCAAGCCTAAGAACTGTGAAATAATAGCCTTAATGAGTGGACACTCCAGTTAGGGGGTTCCAAAGGAAACCTGGAATGGACACCACAAAATAGACATTGCATTTATGACAGCAAAACAAATTCTATTTGCTCCAAATGATCAGAACTGGAATCTGGACATACCTTTTTCCTCAGTAAAGATTGCTTAAACACTGGGTCAAACTGAATGTATAGACAGAAGATAATCATGATGCAATGTGTATGATATTTATATTTACAATATAAAACAATAGGATATACTCACTTGGTAATCTCTGAGCTTGAACCGGTCTCTTAGGAAGAATCACTATCTCCATCCTTTTACCAATTTGGGATACAGGCTGTGAATAAAAACCTGGGAAGTCAACAAAGCAATGATCAACCCCTAAATTTAGGAGTTTGGGGGATTGCAGATGAGGTACGTATGGAATGGGCTGAAAGTCAACAGAAAGATTAAATAAGATTTTTGTCTCAGCCAGAAAATCAACCTGGGTTTCATAGAAAGCACAGTATAATATCCAAACAAGATAGCCCTGTTGAGGAGGTATATTAATCATGGTTCTCCAGAGAAGCAGGATCAGTAGGGGATTTATTATGAGAAGCTGGCAAACCTGGTTATAAAGGCCGAGAAGTCCCACAATCTGCCATCTGCAAGGTGGATACCCAGAAAAGAGAATGGTGAAAATCATTCTGAGTCCAAACGCCTGAGAACCAGGGGAACAGATGGTGTAATTCTAGTCTGAGGGTTGGAGAAGACAAAATGAGATGTCCTCACTCAAGCACTGAGGCAGAAAAGAGGGCTCAATTCTTCCTTTCTCCACTTTTTGTTCTACTCAGGACCTTGATTGGATGATGCCCACCATCATTGGGAAGGGAAATCTGAGGATTTCATTGATTAAATGCTAATGTCATCAGGAAACACCCTCATACACACCCAGAGAGGTTTAATCTGGGTACCCTGTGGTCAGTCAAATTGACAGAGAAAAGTAACCATCAGAGGAGGTAAATGGTTCTGTGTTGGTTTGAGAGAGGAGAAGATTAGGCTGCACACTCATCCCTCATCTCTTCCCTAGCAAGCTCTGTGGGTGTGCACCCGATGCAGTCAGAGGGTTCTGAGCCTAGAGGGGCCTTGTGGTTGGCTCAACGCTCTTGCTACCTTAAAATTCTTAATACTTTCTGAACAAGGGAGTTTACATTTTTATTTTGCTCTGGGCTCTGCAGAATAGGCAGCCAGTCCTGCTTGCCCATAGTCTTGCCTCCTTACTCTGCCCTCCTTCTGCTCCCTGCTGCCCTTTGCAGCTCCTTTCCAATCTCCACCCTTTCCTTTATTACCTGCTAGCCCTTGACTTTCTTTTTGTTTTATGTTTGGGCCAAGATATATTGTACGTGGGACCAGTTTGAGCACAATAATCAAATCAGTTAAAGAGTTGGTTAAATTGGTTTGACTTAATTTTGAGTTAACATGGTAATTATATTTAAATGTGAGAATAATGACACTGATAAAAAATGTTATTCTATTTAAAAAAGCCAAGAACACTGTCAATTGAAAGCCTATGTCTACCATTTGGGCTGTATTTTAGTTGACTTACAGTTATTTTTGAGAGCACATATTACCTTGAGCCTAAAAATATTCAGTATAGCAACTTACCCAGTATCAATATACTAAGACTGCCTCCATATAGAATTTGCTATTAAATGAACTGTCAAGATAGTTTTGTTGGAAATTCGATCTATTGTTTATAGAGAACAGGTAAGATAAATGAGAGAGCAAAAAGAATTGCCAAAGGGACAAAGAAACCTGGAGTTTTGTACTGCTCGCCTTGAGCACAATAATTTCCCTTAATTGTGGTGTTAGCAGCCCTCTGGAGGGAAAGAGAAACAGAGAGTATGTCAAGCTGCGGAACGCTTCTCAGATAAATAGCCAGCGCCATCCATCTCACAGTTTGAGATGAACTGCCAGCGAATATTAATGGCTATGCGATCCACACCATTGATCTTCATCAGGGGAGTGTATTATCCTTAGTGAAGCTCTCCTTGCGGCTGGGACATTGCCTGCCTCCCGTTGCAACGCCAGCCACTTCCTCTTTCCCTGGCCTGCAACTTCCATTTTAAACTTCGAGTCATTCATCAAGGCAGTGACCTTGACGCCAAAAGTCCTAATGTGGTGGGTAAATGTAATGAAATCTGAAGATGAACAGCTCCCAGAAACAGAAGTCTGTACACCAAGTTTTTTTTTTGTTTTTCTTTTTTTTAACGAAGGAAGAGTTTTGTTTTTTTAAAATTGTTTTTTAAAATACATTTATTGATTTTAGAGAGAGAGCAAGAAGAGAGAAAAACATCGATGGGAGAGGAAAACATGAACATGAGACAGAAACACTGACACCTAGCCTCCCACCTGCCCCGACCAAGGGTCAAGCCCACAAACTTTCCGTTTGGAAAAGAACACTCCCACCAATGGAGCCACTCTGTCCAGGGCTCCTATACACCATTTTTTGACAATACCTGTTTGAGAGTACTGGAGGAAGGATGCCGAATACTGCAAATGTCTGTCCTCAAATGATGATGCTTCCAAAATTAATGTTAGCTCTAAGTGCCTTTTATTACTCCAATAATAAAAGTGATTATAAAATCTGCACATGAACTTTACATAACAATGTGAGTGACTCTCCTTTTATTTGGTTCTGGTAGATTTCTTCTCTAATGAATGAACTTACTTCCAGTCAGGCAGATTCAGATTTTCCTCCTGGCAAGGCTGAGCAAATTTCAGGCAGAGACCGGGACCAGGGGTCGCTAGGAGCGACTTCAACTTTCTGCCTCAGCCCCTATGCTCCAGCAAGCTCTCTCAAATGAACCGAGAGCCTGTTTGCTGTGTAAAAAAGGCATCCTTCAAGTCCTTAGCTTCAGCTTCAACCAGATCACTGACCTAAGGCTATCCAATAGGCAAATCTGTAGCTACTACCACAAGGTAGGCTCAAGGCTTTTTGTTTGTTTTTTAATTTATTTTATTGTTGAGAGAATTACAGATGTCCCCCATTTTGCCCCTTTGCCCCCTCCACCCCTAAACCCCCTCCCAGGCCTTCACCTATTGTCTGTGGTCACGTGCTATGCATATATGCTTATAAGTTCTTTGGTTAATCTCTTCCCGACTTCCTTCCCACCTTCCCTCTGTGATCTGTCAGTCTATTTCATACTTTCATGACTGTGGACCCATTTTGTACATCAAATTTTTTTCCCTTGGATTCCACATATTAGTGAGATCATGCGATATTTGTCTTTCTCTGGCTTATTTGACTAAGCATAATATTCTCCATGTCCATCTATGCTGTCTCAAAGGGTAAGAGATCCTTCGTTTTACAGATGCATAGTATTCCATGGTGTAAATGTGCCACAGCTTTTCTGTCCACTCATCTACTGATGGGCACTTGGGCTGCTTTTAGATCTTAACTATTGTAAATAATACTGGTATGAACATAGGAGTACATATATTTTTTCTGATTGGTGTTTCAGGATTCTTAAGATATATTCCTAGAAGTGGGATCACTGGAGGGGGGTGTCAAATGGCAGTTACATTTTTAATTTTTTGAGGAACCTCCATACTCTTTTCGACAGTGGAAAAGAGCACCAGTCTGCATTCCCACCAGCAGTGTACCAGGCTTCCCTTTTCTCCACACCCTCGTCAGCATTGTCACGTGTTCATTTGTTGATGATAAACATTCTGACAGGTATGAGATGATACTTCATTGTGATTTTCGTTTGCATCTTTCTGATGATTAGGGATGTTGAGCATGTTTTCATATGTCTATTGGCCATCTGTGTATCCTCTTTGGAGAAGTGTCTATTCAGGTCTTTTGCCCATTTTTAATTTAGATTGTCTTCCTGCTCTTGAGATGTACTGAGTTCTATGTATATTTTGGAAATTAGCCCTTTATCAAATGTATCATTGGCAAATATGTTCTCCCATGAAGTGGGTTTCCTTTGCATTTTGAGGATGGTTTCCTTTGCTGTGCAGAAGTTTTTTTAGTGTGATTTAGTCCCATATGCTTACTTTTTCTTTTGTTGCTCTTGCCCTAGGAAATGTATCAGTGAAAATTCTGAGTGAGATGTCTGTAATTTTAATGCCTATGCTTTTTTCTAAAATTTTTATGATTTTGTGACACATTTAAATCTTTTATACATTTTGAGTTTATTCTTCTGTATGGTGTAAGTTGGTGGTCTAGTATCATTTTTTTTTTTTTTTTTTTTTGCATTACCACCTGCCCAATTTTCCCAACACCAATTATGGAAGAGACTGTCTATACGCCATTGTATGTATATTAATTGATCACAGTGGCGTGGGTCCAATCTCTGTTTTGTTCCATTGATCTATATGCCTTTTCTTGAGCCAGTGCCAGGCTGTTTTGATTACAATGGCTTTGTAGTATAGTTTGATATCCAGTATAGTGATCCCTTCAACTTTGCTCCTCTTTTTCAAGATTACTGTGTCTATTCAGAGTCTTTTTGGATACATATAAATTTTTGGAATATATCTTCTAGTTTGTGAAATATGCTGTTGGTATTTTATAGGAATTGTGTTGAATCTATAGATTGCTTTGGGTAATATGGACATTTTAATGATGTTGATTCTTCCAATCCATGAACATGGTGTATTCTTCCACTTGTTTGTATCTTCCTTTATTTCTTTCTTCAGTGTCCTGTAGTTTTATGAGTAGAGGTCTTTTACTTCCTTGGTTAAGTTTATTCCTAAGCAGTTTATTTTTTTTTTGAAATGGTAAATGAGATTGTTTTATAATTTCTCTTTCTGAGAGTTCATTATTGGTGTATAAAAAAGCCATCAATTTTCAGATGTTAATTTTGTATACTGGTACCTTGCTGAATTCATTTATTAAATACAGTAGTATTTTTGTGGAGTCTTTAAGGGTTTTCTATGTACAATATCATGTCATCTAGGAATAATGACAGTTTTACTTCCTCCTTTTCCAGTTTCTATGCCTTTTATTTTTTCTTCTTGTCTGATCACTGTGTCAAACACTTCCAGTACTATGTTGAATAAGATTTGTGAAAGCAAACAACTCTGTCTTATTCCTGTTATTAAGAGAAATGATTTAGTTTTTGACCATTGAGTATGATGTTGGCTGTAGGTTTGTCATCTATGGCCTTTATTATGTTGAGGCATGATCCCTCTATTCTCACTTTGCTGACAGCTTTTATAAAAAATGGGTGTTGGAGAGATTGAAGATGGTGGCAGACTGAGTGGAAGCTACACGGACACTCTCTCAAGACCAAACTGGAATTACAACTAAAATACAGAAAAAACAGCCTGAATAATCAACTACAACTGAAGACAAGCTGGAGAGAACCCTCATAACCAAGGAGGAAAAGTGGAGACCACATAGAGACTGGTAGGAAGTGTGGAGGTGTGAGAGGGATGGATGGGCTCCCACAGGCAGCAACTGAAGGTCTGGAGGGATAACTAATCTGTGGGGGATTCCAACTGAGACTCTGGGGTCTAAACCCTAGGCTTGGCTTCCCAGACAAGAGCACCGGAACTGAGAAAGCTGCCCACATAACATCTGGCTGTGAAAAGCAGCTGGGTTTCTGTTTGCCAGGGAGAGTTGGCTGGAAATGCAGGCACCCTCTTAAAGAGCCAATGCATAAAGTTTCCTGTGCAGCCACTCACCTTGGGCCCCAGCAGAGGTAGGGCAGAGTGGACTGGAGCTGTGTGAGGAGAATCTAGGGTTGTGGGCTCTGGAGATAGAGCTCAGATTGCAACCCTTTGGATTCCTGTGCTGTCATTCCCCCATACTGAGGAGGACATCTTTCTCAGGCAGACATTTACCTTCCAAGCAGCTTTTGCTGAGGGGGAAGCAATTGCCCCACTCTGCTGGAAAACCTCTTACCCTACTCAGAGAAGTTTCTAAAGCCTAAGGCTTATTAAGAGACAATAACAATCAGCTGTCCCACCCTATTGAGTTTCTACAGCCTGAGGCTTATTAAGAGAATCAGGTTAATGAAACTGCAGGCAGAGGCAGACCTCATAGTGCTTTGAGTCTTTGCTGATATACTTCTTCATATGGGCCTAGGAAAAGGAGATTTTGCTGTCCATCTTGGTCCTGTCCAAATGCACCCAGCCCCAACATAGGGGACCTCAAACCATGGGTTGTTGATAGCTCTAAACAGGGTACTCAAGGTCAGTCACAAACAGCATCTTACATATTCCCACACCAGAGGCCTTCCAAGAATACTGAGAGCCTTAGCAGGCTTATCTAATAAATATAAATAAATCCAAATAGGCAGCCAAAGTGGGGAGATAAAAAAAAAAAAAAAAAAAAAAAAGCCCCAAATGAAAGAACAAAAGAAGTCTCCAAAAAAAGAACTAAGTGAAACAGAGATAAGCAATCTATCAGATATAGAGTTCAGAACATTGATTGTAAGTATGCTCAACAGCATGAAAAAATATATAAAAACTATGAAAAATGAAAAATGACCACTCAGAAGTGAAGAAAGACATAGCAGAAATACAGAATACAGTGGAAGGATTAAACAGCAAATTAGAAGCTAAGGATTAGATCAGCAAATTAGAAGACAGAGTAGAGAAAACCACTCAATCAGAAATCTAATAAGGAAAGACAATCAAAAAACAGGACAGTTTAAGTGAGCTGTGGGACAACATGTAATGTAACAATATTCACATCACATCATAGGAGTGCCAGAAGGAGAAGAGAATAAACAATGGATAGAGAATTTGTTTGAAGAAATAATTGCAGAGAACTTCCCTATCCTGGTGAAGGAAAAAGTCACACAAGTTCAGGAGTCACAAAGAGTCCCAAGCAAGAAGAATCCAAAGAGACCCACATCTAGACACATCATAATTAAAATGCCAAAAATTCAAGACAAAGAGAGACTATTAAAGGTAGCAAGGGAAAAGCAATCTGTTACCTACAAAGGCACTCCCATAAGGCTGTCAGCTGACTTCTCATCAGAAACTCTACAGGCCAGAAGGGAATGGCATGAAGTATTCGAGGTAATGCAAAACAAGGATCTGAAACCAAGACTACTCTATCCAGCAAAGCTATCATTCAAGATAGATCGTGAAATAAAGAGTTTCCCAGACAAAAACAAAGGGCAAAGGAGTTGGATAACAACCAAACCAGCATTGCAGGAAATGTTAAGGGACTGCTGTAATAAGAAGTAGAAATATATATAGAAAAAAAGCATAAAGAATGAAAATGTCAATAAATAAGTATCTATCAATAATAACCTTAAGTGTAAATGAATTAAATGCTCCAATAAAAAGACATAGGGTGGCCAAGTGGATAAGTAAATATGGTCCAAATACATGCTGTCTACAAGAGACACACCTCAGAAAAAAGACTCACAAAGGATGAGAGAGTGAAGGGATGAAAAAAATTTTTCCATGCAAGTGGAAATGAAAACAAAGCTGGGGTACCAATACTCATATCTGACAAAAATAGACTTCAAAATGAAGACCACAATGAGAGACAAGAAAGATAAGTGCATAATATTAAAGGAATCAATACAACAAGAGGATATAACCCTCATAAACATATATCCACCTAATATAAGAGCACTTAAATTTATATATTAAAAAAAAAAATTCTGGAAACTTTATGAGAGAGATCAACAGGAATAGTCATGCCAGGGGACTTTAACACCCCACTGATTTCACTGGATAGGTCTTCCAGACAAAAAATCAACAAGGAGATGGTGACTCTAAATGACAAACTAAATCAGATGGGATTAACTGAAATTTAGAGAACATTCCACCCCCAAGCTGCAGAATATGCATTCTTCTCTAGTGCACATAGGTCATTCTCAAAGATAGATCTCATGTTAGGTCACAAAACAAGTCTCTACAAGTTCAAGAACTTTGAAATCAGATCAAACATCTTGGATCACAATGAACATAAAATTAGTATATCAACTACAATAAAAATACTAAAAAACATTCAAACACATGGAGACTAAATAGCATGTTATTAAACAATGAATGGGTTACTAAAGAGGTCAAGAAAGAAATTAAAACCTTCCTGGAAATAAATGAAAATGAACACACAACAACTCCAAATCTATGGGACACAATGAAAGCAATCCTGAGAGGGAAGTTCATAGCGTTACAGGCCAACTTCAAAAAGCAAGAAAAACTCCTAATAAACTATCTAACCCTACAACTTAAAGACTTAGAAAGAGAACAACAAGAAACACCCACAGTAAGTAGAAGGAAGGAAATAATAAAGATCCAAGCAGAAATAAATGACATACAAGCTAAAAAACAACAACAAAAAAAACACACAAAATGTCAATGAAACCAAAATGTGGCTCTTTGAAAAGATAAACAAATTTGATGAACCTTTAGCCACATTCATCAAGAAACAGAGAGAGAGGACCCAAATAAACAAAATCAGAAAAAAACGAGGTGAGGTAATAACTGACCCAACAGAAATACAAAGGATTATAAGAAAATACTATGAACAAGCTTATGCCTCCAAGTTGGACAACCTGGATGAAATGGATAAATTCCTAGAAAAATACAACCTACCAAAACTCAAAGAAGAGTCAGAAAACCTAAACAGACCTATAACTGCTGATGAAGTTGAAGCAGTAATAAAAAAAGTCTCCCAGCACACAAAAGCCCTGGTCTGGACAGCTTCACAGGAGAATTTTACCAAACATTCAAAAAACTAACACCAATCCTCTTCAAACTGTTCAAAAAAATACAGAGGAAGGAACACTTCCAAGCTCTTTTTACATGGCCATCATTAGCCTAATTCCAAAACCAGATAAAGACACTACAAGAAAGAGAATTATAGGCCAATATTCCTGATAAACATAGTTGCTAAAATTCTCAACAAAATGTTAGCAAATCAGATCCAGCAATATATTAAAAAGACCATACACCATGACCAAGTGGGATTTATTCCAGGGATACAAGGCTGGTACAGTATTCACAAATCAATAAACGTGATACACCAAATAAACAAATTGAAAGATAAAAGTTACATGATCATATCAATAGATGCAGAAAAAGCATTCATCAAAATCCAACTTCCTCTTTTTGATAAAAATTCTCAGCAAAGTGAGAATAGAGGGATCATAACTCAATATAATAAAGGCCATAGATGACAAACCTCCAACCAACATCATACTCAATGGGCAAAAACTAAAAGCATTTCCCCTAAGAACAAGAACAAGACAGAGTGGTGTCCACATTCACCACTCTTATTCAGTATAGCACTTGAAGTTGTAGCCACAGCGATCAGACAAGAAGAAAACATAAATGGCATTCAAATTGGAAAGGAGGAAGTAAAATTGTCATTATTCCCACATGACATGATATTGTACATAGAAAATCCTATACACTCCACCAAAAAACTACTATTGAAAATGAAGTTGGCAAGGTAGCAGGATACAAAATTAATATCCAGAAATCAATGTAATTTTTATACACCAATAATGTACTCTCAGAAAGAGAGACTAATAAAAACAATCCCATTTACCATTGCAACGAAAAAGTAACATACTTAGGAATAAACTTAACCAAGGAGATAAAAGACCTGTACTTGGAAAACTACAGGACGTTGCAAAAAGAGATAGAGGAAAATACAAACAAGTGGAAGAATATACCTTGTTCATGGGTTGGAAGAACTGACATCATTAAAATGTCCATACTACACAAAGCAATCTATAAATTCAATGAAATCCCTTTTAAAATACCAACAGCATATTTCACAGATTTAGAACAAACACTTAAAAAATTTGTATGCCTTTATGGAGGTCATGCAAGAGAACGTGGTCCTGAAGGAGCGGATGGAGGAGCTGGAGCACAGCTGCATTCAGTTGTCTGGAGAGATGGTACAATTGGAGACTACATCACCCTTTACCAGAACCAGGGGCCAGTCCTGAAGGAGCCACTGGGAGAAGAAAGACTACATCAGCTGGTGGTGCACCTGGTGGGCGAGCGTAATGAATGGTATGGCAAGTTCCTGGGAGCTTCCCAGGACCCTGCTGTGGAGCGCATTACAGCCCCTCTGGCCCCCAGGCAACTGGAGCTGCTCATAGCCAGGGTGACCTTCAGGAGGTGAGCCTGGCCGAGGTCACGGAGCTCGGCCATGTCACGCTGGAGAGCTCCACTGCGCAGCAGATCATGCAGCTGCTGTGTCCCCAGGACTTCCCGGGCTTGAGCAGAAGCCCCCACATCCCCTTCTCCTACCGGGCTTACAAGGACACCAGCGTGAAGATCATGGTCATTTGATAACTGGACACTACCCTGGAGACGTGGGGCCAGGGCACTGCCCCACCCCATCCTATTATTATTATAATACAAGAATAAACTTATTTATTGATCACATAGGACAGAGGAAGGAGGTGGGGATGGGGTTGTTTCAACTCTATTTGTTTTATTTCGGAATAAATGGATTTAGCCATAAAAAAAAATTATATGGAACCAAAAAACACCCCAAATAGCCATAGCAATCTTGAGAAAGAAGAAAACAGTTGGTGGGAACATAGTACCAGATATCAAGTTACATGACAAAGCCACTGTAATCAGAACAGCCTGGTATTGGCAAAAGAACAGACAGGTAGATCAGTGGAACAGAACAGAGAACCCAGAAGTCGACCCAACCCATTAAACTCAAATAATATTTGACAAAGGAGGCAAGAAAATACAATGGAGTAAAGACAGTTTCTTTAATAAATGGTGTTGGGAAAATTGGACAGATACATTAAAAAAAATGAAACTTGACCACCAACTTAGACCATACACAAAAATAAACTCAAAATGGTTTAAAGTCTTGAATGTGAGACAAGAAGCCATAAAAATCCTAGAAGAAAATATTGGGAGCAAAATCTCAGACATCTTTCATAGCAATATGTTTGCCAATACATCTCCTAGGGCAAGAGAAAGAAACGGAAAAATAAACAAATGTGACTGCATCAAAATTAAAAGTTTCTGCACAGTGAAAGAAACCATCAACAAAACAAAAGGGATCCCACTGTATAGGAGAACATATTTGCCAATGAAACATGTGATGCTAACATCCAAAATTTGTAAGGAACTCATACAACTTAACAAAAGGAAGACAAACAATCTAATTAAAAAATGGGTAAAGGACTTAAATAGACACTTCTCCAAAGAGGACATACAGATGGCTAAGAGACATATAAAAAAAATGCTCAAAGTCACTAATCATCTGAGAGATGCAAATTATAACCACAATGATGTTTCACTTCACACCTGTCAGAATGGCTCCATCAACAAATGAACAAAAAACAAGTGCTGGTGAGGGTGTGGAGAAAGGGGAACCTGGTACACTGCTGGTGGGAATGCAGACTGGTGCAGCCACTATGGAAAACAGTGTGGAGTTTCCTCAAAAATTTAAAAATTAAACTGCCACTTGACCGAGTGATCCCACTTCTAGGCATATATTCTAAGAAACCTGAGACACCAATGATAAAGAATTTATGCACCCCCATCTTCATAGCAGCACAATTTACAATAGCTAAGATCTGGAAGCAGCCCAAATGCCCATCAGTAGATGAGTGGATAAAAATTCACACCATGGAATACTATGCAGCTATAAAAAAGAAGGATCTCTTACCCTTTGGGGCAGCATGGATGGAACCGGAGAGTATTATGCTAAGAGAAATAAGCCAGTCAGAGAAAGACAAGTACCACATGATCTCACTCATATGTGGAATATACTAACCAAAATAAACTGATGAACTAAATAGATCCAGAGATATAGAAGCATGGAACAAACTGAGGGATCTCAGAGGGAAGGCAGGGGTGTGGGAGTGGGTGGGAAGAGATTAATCAAAGAACTTATATGCATAAATGCATAACCTATGGGCACAGGCGTTTGTATGGGGAAGGCCTGGGGGTGGAGTGGATGCAGGGTGGAGGGGTTCAATGGGGGAAAAAAGGGTACATCTGTAATACTTTCAACAATAAAGATAAATAAGAAAAAAAAATAGGTGTTGGATTTTGTCAAATGTTTTTTCTGTGTCTATTGATATGATCACGTGATTTTTGTCCTTCATTTTGTTCAAGTACAGATGGAACAGTCTCAAAGATATAACAGAAAACAAATCTCTACAAGTTCAAGAAGTTTGAAATCATATCAAGCATCGTTTTGTATCACAATGGCATGAAACTAGAAATCAACCAATATAAATAAACTCAAAAACAGCCAAGCACATGGAGGCTAAAAAGCATGTTATTAAACAATGAATGGGTTATCAAAGAGATCAAAGAAGAAATAAAAAATTACCTGAAAACAAGTGAAAATGAACACACAAAAAACAAAAATCAATGGGACACAGCAAAAGCAGTCCTGAGAAGGAAGCTCATAGCATTACGGGCCTATCTCAAGAAACAAGACAAAGCTCTAATAAACTTTCTAACACTACAACTAAAAGAATTAGAAAGAGTACAGCAAAAAAAAAAGCTCAGAGGAAATAGAAGGAAAGAAATAATAAAGATCAGAGCAGGAAAGAATGACATAGAGACTAAAAAACAATACAAAAGATCAATGAAACCAAGAGCTGGTTCTTTGAAAAGATAAACAAGATTGATGAACCTTTAGCCAAACTCATCATGAATCAAATAAATAAAATCAGAAACAAAAGGGTGACATAACAACTGACATCATAGAAATACAAAGAATTGTAAGAAAATACTATGAGCAACTGTATTCCAACAAACTGGACAATCTGGACAAAAGGACCAATTCTTAGAAGCATACAATCTTCTAAAACTCAATCAGAAAGTATCAGAAAACCTGAATAGGCCTATAACAACTAATGAGATTGAAGCAGTAATTAAAAACAAAACAAAAAACCTCCCAGGGAACAGAAGTCCAGGACCAGATGGATTTACAGGTGACTTTTACCAAACATTCAAAGAATTAACACCTATTCTCCTCAAACTATTCCAGGAAATTCAAGAGAAGGGAAGACCCCCAAGCTCTTTTTGCGAGGCCAGCATTATCCGGATCCCCAAACCGTATAAGACACTAACTACAAAGAAAGAAAATTACAGGCCAATATTCATGATGAACATAGATGCTAAAATCCTCAACAAAATATTCAGCATACGTTAAAAACATCATACAGCATGACTAAGTGGTATTTATTCCAAGGATGCAAGGCTGGTATAATATTTGCTAACAAATAGGCTCAAGTTTTAACTATTCTAAATTTCAGTTTAACTCTTACATCTGGCATTCAAAATTCCTTTCTCCTAAGGTTTTCTCTGAGTATTAAACAGGGAACATTTATGGAAGTGCCTATTACAATGTCTGACACTGGTAGGATTCTATCTTTTTTTATACAGTGAAATAGCAATTATAAAATCCAGCACCCCAAGTCTGTAAAACCTATGTGATCTGCAAGGCTAAGGAATGCATCATTCTGGGTGGGTGAATTTCTTACATACTCTACAATTATCCCTTCATGATCCTAAAACTGTTATCAAATTTTATGATATTTCTTGAATTTAGTATACAATTCCTTCTGCAGACAAAACACACTACATGTAATCACATGTGTACTCGGGCACATGTGCATGTGTGTGTGTAATGTTCTGACATGCCCTTCGTCATCATTATGAACAGAGGTCATTCAACTATAAGTGTTACATCCTTGGAATTCCCTGTTTATGCTAAAATATTTTAAAGTATGAGGAAAACTACAAAGACCTCTAAAAATAGTTTAATGCTCATTAAAATAATTATACAACACTAAATAGACTAATTTTTACATACCTGAAAATTGCAATGCTGAGTATGCAAAATTAAATGTATAATCTCATACTCACTAAATCTTCAATCTCAAAAATTCACTGAGATAATTATTTGGATTCATTTTACTTCACGTACAGATGGAATGTTTGCCCCCTCCTCCCCATCTGCTCCCAGGCCTGCTGACTTTTGTCTCCAACTTGTTGCCATTTCTTTTCTTGGGTCCACCGCCTTCCCCGTGCAACTCTAGGGATGAAGTCCTTAACATTCCAGCCAAAGCCACACTGCGAAGTCCCCCACCTCTTCCATGCCCTATTGCTCTACCTCCTCTCTCCCTTCCCAAATCCTACATCTTTTTTGCCACTACTTTCTAAATGGAGTTATTTCATAAACTTGAACAAGCATTCTCGTTATTCTGGAAAATGTGTATAGAACTAAGTTCGCGTTTATTAGGTTATACATAAAGGGACGTGCGGTTGGAAGGGTAGCTGGGGCCTCACGGAGAGACAGCTGCCCACGCTCAGGTGCTGACCGTGCGGTGTGTTCCTGCGGCCTCCGCTGTCAGTTGTTTCTTAGTGCTGTTCTCCTGCCTTTTAACAGCCACAGAGCAGTTTCTCCCAGTGTCAGGCTACATCTCTGCGTTTCTTCCAGCTCTGAATTTAAAGCTTGTTAACTTCCTATGCGGGACAGAATCTCATTAGAAATCACATCCACAAATGGTTCTTTGTGTAATTTAACAGGCTCAATTTGGTTTTAAAAATTGAGTTGAAAACTCTTGAAAAACAGTGTTGCACACTTTTGAGCTGTGTTTAACATTTATAATAGTAAGTATCTGCCTTCATTTTATTGTGTGACACAGAGACCAATAACCATCACAATACTTGCGATATGACATGACTTTTCTACTCAAGATTGCAAAATTAACAATGTGTAGATTCCAATAAATCTATTTTATCTTTTTATTACCCTCCTCACCACATCTCAGGCTCATGTTTTATTCATTTATTTATTATTTATGTTCTCCTAGCCCACTCCCCATCCACCCACCACAACAAACTATTCTAAGATGTTTACTTTGATTTACATAGTTTTGTATTGTTCTTGTAAATTAGGAGTGTGTTTTATGCATATAAATCCTAAATGTATGTGAATGGCAAATTCATGTTATTGATGTGGTTGTAAATTTCCCCCTCAGTGCCCCGTTTGTCTGACCCAGCTGTGCTGAGAGGCACATGGTGAGTCTGCTGTTTCCAGGGGCTGTGGGCACTTCATGGTGCAGAAACAAGCCCACCTGCCTGCAGTCCTTCCCTTGGCATCAGTCTGCCCCCTCCCACCACCGCAGCAGCAATAAACATCCTTTATGTCCTAATTCTGGTTTTTTAACACCTTAGACTCTTGCTTCCCACCGTCTCATAGACTTTTGTAAAACTCTCCAAATATTTTCCAAGAAAAGTTCATTTTAGTTCACTTAAGATTTTATAGTTCTCCAAACCAAAATGGTAAATAGAACATCAGAATTTTGGTGAAATTTTCCAAATCAGAAAACATGAATGCAACCCTGAAGATGACTTAATATGACATTCAGTCATAAGAACAGATTCACCAGTCTTTAAATTTGCCTGAATCCTGTCCAGCTTCATCCAATAAAAGCCAATAAAAGCTGTAGGTTTAAAAGGGTTTGTTTTTGGCTTCTACATCTTTTCTTTCACGCAATTCTTTTTTAAAAAAAATCCTCACCCAAGGATATTTTTTCTACTGCTTTTCAGAGAGAGTGGACATGAGGGAGAGAGAGAAACATGGATGTGACAGAGACATATGGATTGGTTGCCTCCCGCATGGGCCCCAACAGGCGGGGGACGGCCTGCAGCAGAGGTAAATGCACTTGGCCGGAACTGAACCTGGGACCCTTCAGTCTGCAGTCCGACGCTCTAACCACTGAGCAAACTGGCCAAGGCTTGCTGGGTTCCTTCTGCTGGGTCTATGTCCCAGTAAGTGACCCTCCCTTTTGACGGACACTCAGTTTATTGTCCCCAGCGATGCTCAGCTGCTGAATCCCATAGACAAGGCTCAGGGAATAAGTGGAGCTGTGCTTGTTTCTTTGTCTCCACATATACTTTCTCTTGTCTGATAGCCCTGATTAGAACTGAGGGGAGACTAACTGAGATGTTAGAGACCAAGGCTTAGTCTGAGGTAGACCTGACTTCCTGCCAGAATAGTTTAATCTCTCTCAGCTAGACTGTGAATTCCAAAAGTCACTTGTTTCTTTTCATTTCTTAGAATTTTATTCTCAAAACCCTATTCTTTCTCATTCTCTCATAAAAACAACAAAGAAAAATTCCTAAAACACCAGATCCCTGATAAGCTATTCCTGTATGATTAATTAAGCCTCCGGCTTACCTAGAATTGTCACAAGGCCAATAAAGCCCCTCTACAAGAATTTATTAAATCTCTGTCTTCCCAGACAAAGTGGCTTTCCCATCAAGTTCAACAAATAATGCTTGCTTATTTAACAGGTGATTTCTTTATGTTGAGAAAGAACTTTGGATAGTATTGTTTTTCTTATTTTCTATGTTCATTTAGAGACCCAAATCTTTGTCAAGGATCTCTAAGCTGGTGACTCAAGATTTGTGTTGCAGCCTCTAACATTAGGTTGGGGAGTGGAAAAAGCAGTGGCTTCCTAGTTCCGTTGAAAAAGCACAAAGGGGGCCATGCATAGTGCCTACCAGGTCTGGAGGACAGTGTGACAATACTGGTTTAAGTACATGTGACAATCGCTTTCTTTTTCCATCCCAGTAGCAGCTACATGTGACTTTTTGTTTCTCTCTCCAAAGTCTCGCCAAATATATTTGAAACTTCCCAAGAAGGGTACAAAGAAGTGTCCCTCGGGAACATGCAACATCCACTCTTCCCCATCCTGTCCCTTTAGCGATGGCGTCAGGCAAGCTTGGAGGATGCTCCTCACAGCCCTGTGGGGCTGCTCGCCCTCTCTCCTCATACCTCCCCCTGTGGGGCCTCTGGCCTTGGACTATGCCAGAAACACAGTGGCCATGGGAGGATGCCTGCCTTCTAACAGAAAACACACATTGTGTCCTACTGTCACTGGGAACCAGAGGAGAGCTGTGTACAGTCCCAAAGTCTCCCAGAGACTTGAGTTTGGACACTGAAATTTCAGTTTCTCTTCACAGCTCTCATTTTCTGGAGAGTTCAGATGCAATCTGTAGAGATTAGGACCAAACTTCCTGGCAGCCATCATGTTGTTTTTCTCAGATTTTGCTCTCAAACACACCCCTATGCACCCACACTTGTGGATGTGGCCACTATAAGAGGCCCCCTCCTTCCCTGTGGGCTGCAGTGGGCGTGTAGTGGTTACCCTGGGAGCCTGCGCATCCCTAGCTCTGCCACTGATTCCATGCAGGGCCTCGAGGGAGCTTCTGAGTCATCGTGGGTCTTGGTTTCCCCGTCTCTGAAGTGTGGATAATAAAAGTACTTACCTCCTAAGGGTTTTGCAAGTTTTAAATCATTATCAAATATAAATAGAACTTAGTGCCTGATACATGTCAAGTCCTCAATGAATGTTGGTAATTGCTGTCATCATACACACGCCTGCTTTCTCCTAGAATTCTGAAACGAACCCAACTATGTTGTCATCATGAGAATTTGGCTTGATGCAGATCCTGGAGGATTTGATTCAGAGAGATTTGGCTAATAGCTAAATCCATCAGCAGAAGCACTTTGTAAAGGCCTCAGGTAATTTCAGAATTGCAGACATTGGAGAGAGGGAGGATTACAGCTACCTTTCAACAAATAACACAAAAGTACAGCAGCAAATGCTCTAGAGTAAGGATGATATTGCCATGCTGATGATGTGAAAATATCAATGAAATCTAAACATTACCACTGACCCATCAAATACCTGAGAACTCTTTAATTTCACCTCTGCAGTCTTGCTGTGTTCTATGACACACTGAGACGAATTGTTCAAGATGGGACATCAATGGACATGAGTTTAGGCCACTTAGTAGTTTTGCCATAAGAGCAAGCCCTTCCTGCCTCTAAACCTTCCTTTTTCTTGTAAAAGTTGATGATGTGATGATTGCTCACAGGCCTCAGGGGAGGCACACAGATGGAGGGGAACAAGGATATGAATGTACTTCTCAAACGTCTAAGTTCTGCTAAAGGAATCATTCTAATATCATGCTTTTACCTCATTACTTCTCATTAGAAAAGTTTGTAATCTCCTTTTTAACAAAATATCATCTCTACCATCTTTACCATGGCCTGTAAGACCTTCAATAACCTGACCCTACCCCAGTCAATCTGTCTGACCCTGTAACCAAGTCAATCTGTCTATCCCATTGCTGCATCTTGCGAAATTAAACACCACCTATTAAATACCTACTACACAGCCATTGGTCTTCTGTCACCGTTTCTCCTCTGTGGAATGTCCTCTTTCCTACTCAGTTTACATGATGACATCATTACCTGCCAGCCATTCTAAGCAGTTTACATTAATGCCCCACAACCTGAGTGCAGTTTTACTCCTTACATTTTGCATGGGGAAAAAGAGGCTCTGGGTAGCCCCAGCAGGCCCAGCGGTTGTAGACACAGTGGAAGGTGAACCTTGGCTTCCTGTGGTTTGCAGAGCCCACTCAGACCCAACACTGCTCATCCACACAAGGTTTTCTGACCATGACCTCACTGTGCTTCGTGCTCCCCACTCAGGGTCTCCCCACCATGACTTCACTGTGCTCTGTGTTCCCCAAGCAGGATCTCCTGACCACAGCCTCCCCATGCTCTGTGTCTTGAGGCTTGCTGAGCATCTTTCCCTTCCAGTGACAGAGATCTCAGAAGTCGCCCTGAACAAATGCTTTTGTGGGCAGGAACCTCTTTTGAGGTGAGTCCTTATGTTTTAAGATAGTCCTTTGAATGCTGGGCTGCCCTAATCACAGAAAGGAGATGCCTCCTGTAGAATATACCCTTTTTTTGGTTAAAAGTTCTTAGATCTTTCTTCATAAATAATAATGAATTGGGCCTACCATTACTTTCTACATCTAAGCTTTTTAAGTAGCTGAGGGCTCTCACATGTTTTCTCTGTAAATAGGCTCTTACATTTGAAGGCCTGCTCCGAACCAGGCCCTATCAAACAGCAACAACAACAACAACAAGGAAGCTAACAGCTTCTCAGTGAGTCTTGGGCACCAGGCACCTGCTGCTGCTTTTTGTGTATCACCCATTGAATCCTCAGCACACCCCTGTCTGGGGACCTGACCACCAAGAGTGCTTTGCCATCCACCTCTCTCACTTGTGAAGGGGCCTCATAATGAACATAAAACCCAGATAGGAGGGAAAAACAGTAAAGAATGAGACCCAAGCTCCCTGAGTGGGGTACTTTATATGGCCACTGTCACCAATTAAGTTTCCATTAGCCTTCCTAAAAGGACATATCACACAAATCTAATAAAACTCAGCCCTGCACTGCTCTCCATTGTCAGGCGGTTGTAGACACAGTGTGTCCCATACAGTTTTCAATGCTCAGATCTTACAAATAAAAGAAGAAACTCAGGAAAATTAAGGACAGAGTCCGAGGTGATGCAGGGCTGCAGATACAGAGTTAGGAGGTCTCCCCCGTCCTGCACGGCTGAGCTGTAACGATGGATCCTGTGGAAGCCATCTGCTGTTTTCTGTTTCCTGGGTGGGAGCATTTCTGTATCACCTCAGAGACAGGGCTCTGCTCCTTGCGGATACTTCCTGTGATGGCATCCTCATGTGTTATCCACAGTGAGCTCAGCAGTCAGGCGGGAGCAGGGGCCCGAAGGATGTCTGCTAATTGGAATTAAGGATATAGCACCCTTCCCTGTGCTCCTTCATTTCATATTCAGGGGAAAGACACTCAGTTTCAGGCTCAATAACTTGTATTCAGGAAACAAAGTAAAAAGGTTAAAAAATTTTTTTTTTTTTAATTTGATTTCAGAGAGAGGAAAGGAGAGGGAGAGAAAGATAGAAACATCAATAATGAGCAAGTTATTGATTGGCTGCCTCCTGCATGCCTCCCACTGGGGATCGAGGCCGCAGCCCAGGCATGTGCCCTGACTAAAAATCAAACTGTGACCTCCTGGTTCATAGATCTGCACTCAACCCCTGAGCACGCTGATTGGGGAACAAAGTAAAATTGCTAAACAAGTTTATTAGAATGGGTTAATTTCTCCAGAACATGAATTATTTTTTTGCTGCATTAATAACTGCTAGAATTTTAGAAGAAACAGAGATGCTAATGAGGCGCTAATCACCCCCCACACACCCTTTTAAGTAACTAATTATGACTAACAGCTCTGAATCTACATCAGCTTTTAAGCCTAATGAATTCAACCTTATGAAGAAAAATGATTAACCAGTTTGGTCCGTACTAACTTAATAAGAAAAGGTCACGATGGCTATTGAGAGTAAGATGTTGAAGATGTTTCAAATTGTGGAATGGTTTTACCCAGTCTGTTGTTTGAAATAAAAAGTGATGTCTTGATAACTCAGTTTTATAAGCAATCTGGAGGTTCAGACAGCACTCAGCTCCCAGGACCAAGGGAAACTTGAACAACTCAGGCATTCTCTCCTGGATCACTCAAGGATTTCTTTTCTCTTTGTAGGACTGGAACCTCATTTGCAATTTTAGCCGAGCTTCGCAGGCTTGAAAGGGGCAGGACCGAACCAGGCCTCGTGCCTGTCCCTGTTGGAATCTTCATCTCCACTCTGTCTATCTAATGTCCTTTTCAGTGACTGACTGTATAACCGCCTTTGGCTACAGATTAACTGTTTTTCAACGTCACAATTTCTCTGGTTTCAGCTGCATGCTGATTGTTAAGTTTTTACAGGGTTCTTGAATGATAACATAGAAGCAGAAAACAGAAGTTAATAAAAATCTTTTTTAAAAAATTGAATGGATTATTATTTTTATATTAAGTTTGGGAATTGTAAAAGCTTTCCCATCCCACTGGTCTGAAAGATAACACACAGTTAATATGCGTATGAGCCCAGGGCTTGCAACACAGACACAGGGCGTGCTTCGTTCCTGCAGCCCCCCTGCACCTGCAGCCGCCCCAGTTCCACTCAGTCTCCCCTACCCCCGGCTTCCAGTGCATCTTCATTCCCCAGCGTGCTGGCCCTCAGAGCAGCGCTGTTCGGATTCAGGCGTGGGGCTGTTTCCCCCCAGGACCGTCCCTGCCAGCCAGGCACCACGCCCACAGTGGGCACCCCTTAATGCCCAGGCTGGGCAATTCCGAAGCTCTGGGGTTCTGGTTCAAATGGAAGAACGTGTCTCTGGTTTTGAGTTGCACTTCTATGAAAGACAGCAAGGCAATGTTTCTTGTGTCTAAATGTGATGAAAATGTCTAACTCTTTCAGTGTTGAGTTACATCCTATACCCTCTTCCAGGGCTCTAACAACATAATAGTGGAGCTGGACTGGGAAGGATGCGTCGGTAGCCCGCAGGCAGGAGCCTCTCCTCCCAGCCACAGCACCTCCTTCATGCCTGGCGCTCCCTGCTTTCCAGGGACTGGAACGGATCCCTCCCGCTGGAGCACAGGGGAGAGGCCAGGGAACAGATCTCAGCGCAATATGTGATACCCACGCCAGTAAGTTTCCACCAGAAAACACTTCCTTTATAACCTAGAAATTCTTTACTAGCATTTCCAGCCCCAGCATGCGCATTTGGAACATCTGGGTTAGAGTCAGGCCCTCCGTCTGAATCTGGGTTCTGCCCTCTATTAACTGTGCCCTTGAGCAAGCTACAGTACCCTTGTTACTGCCTCCGTTTTCTCATTTGTAAATTGGAATGATAATGAAGCATACATCGCAGAGCTGTGAAGATTAAGTACTTAAGTCTTGCAGAGCGTTCAATACATTGCCTGTAAAAAATAAGAACTTAAAAACATTAGCTCTTGGGTTATTAATTCTCTCATCCTTATGTTGATTGTTTTAAAATGACTGTTTTGTATTTTTGTTGTGTCTTTTGTTTATTTTTGAAAATTAGAAGTAAGCACCGCACAAAATAAATATACTCTTAATAAATAATTTTAAATAAAAAATAGAAAACATGAGACATTGAACAGACGTGTTAAAGAAAGCAAGAATTAGAAATCAGTATCAGGATCATAAATTGAGTACAATGGTCAGAAGCCACAACATTAGTTGAATTAAGAACTTTTCTAAGACATTCCTGATTTCAAATATTCTTTCCAGTCATTTCTGTAGTAAATATGTTTGAAACAGTGCTACCTGTGTTCACATTCACATAAAACTTCTACCCCAAATTATAGCTATGGTCAAGATTAAGAAATTACATTTAAACCAACTGTAAGGAGGATGTTGAACCAGATCCACAAATCTTAAAGGAATTTAGCCTCCCAATCCCTAGGGCAATGCAAGCTGGCTGGGGTCAACCCCACAGAGTCCTCCTTTCTCCTTTTGTTTCTGTGGGGACAATTAATCATTGGCCAGGGAAGAGGGCTGGAGGTCAACACTAGCATCTTATTAGTCAGAGCTGGGCCTTCATCAGACAGACAGACTTCCAGAGGCAGGAGCCTGACATCTCGAGCAAGCTTCCCATTAGCAAATGTCATGTGGAAAATAGTTAAACACCTTAAAAATTAAAGCATGGGTCTCACAGGTTACCAGGCAAGGAATGGTTTCTTTATTCATCATATAAGGTATTTTCTGCATCAAAGCCACTAATCCCCAATCCCCAAAGTCTGAAAAAAGCTATCCTGACACAAGAAGCCTAAAATAACCAACTTCTTTTGGAGCAGGATCAGTGGGGTGCAGTCTAATGCATATTTTATATCTTAGTTTAATCCATCTGCTGGTATAAACCTTTAATCCTCAATCCCCCTTTCATTCAGGGAGTACTTGTAGAAAATCTTCAAAACCAGGATTATATGGACTGATGCTAAAAATGGCCAATGCTCTCAAAACGTTCACTTATATGCACTGAGAAGGCATTGGGTTGCTTAGGTCTTCAGTGAGCAAGAGCCTTCAGTGAGTGAGGGGGTGCAGGCTGCTTTTTATTGGGCAGTTATACAGGAGCTTGATCTCCACTTTTCTTGGAGGTTTTACTTTCAGTTGTTTTAAAAAGCTTTCCCTTCTGAAAATTAATCTTTATAATATTTCAGTCTCCAGCATTTTATTCTTTTAAATTAAAGCAAATTATCAGGAGAAGCTCATGGGTACTTGCTATATCAAAAGGTAGGTGGATGTATCTAGAGAGATTCTCAAACTCAACACCTTCTCACTTCTCATCATCAAAGAGCTGATTCACAAGACTAACTTGAGATGTTTTCAGCTCCTCTGTTTGGAGTAATTCATCGTGGGACATCTGACCGACTCATAAAAGCTTTGCAGCTTCAAATTGCTTTCTAGCCTAAGTTGCTCTAGATGTATCAGCTCATCCAATGTTGTATGAGCAAGGAACTCTCTTCTCTGAGAACTTGGTCTCTGCCTTTGGGGAACTCGGCAGTATAAACATTTTGGCCTTTTGATTAGAGCACCTGGGTGAAATTACCAAGTTCTGCCCTGAGCTGTTTGAGGGTTTCCTTTAAAGGCTTTCTTATTTGAGTATTTATTCCTATATATTTTATTTTTTTTATTATTGTGTAACCATAAAAATTAGTTTGCGCTTGAGCTTAGTTCAACAGAAAAGCAATAGGTGCTGAGTGCACCAATTTTGATATAAATCAATAAGCGGATCAATCTTCCATGAAGAAATGAGCTATGCAGCCTTAGGACAGATGTCTATCAGTAAATAATCCACACAGCTTTTAAAACATGCCTTATATGGAGTTTCCGAACATTAAAAATTATTTTATATATTAAATATTTGCCCAAATCCCTCAAATCTTCAAGTTTGTTTAAAAGAATATAAAATAAGAACATTAAAATTGGAACATAATGTGGGGAAATGAAGTGCAATAAAAAAGAAAGCAATGCATTTCTATTGTAGTTGTTAAAAAATAGCTGTATATGAGCAAAAAATCTTGGTCCTTAAGCTTTCATTAAGCCAAGTAGGAAATGTGATGAGTTATGTAACTCTAAGGATCAGAAGGGAGGAAACATGGTTTTCCTTGAAAGAGACAGATATCTCTTTCTCAATCTTTTCTGTGTAGCAATTCAAAATTTTAACCCTGACAAACACATACAGTCACATGAATATATACATTTATCTCACAGATTTATCCTTCAGTGATAATCGTCTCAATTATATAAAGCTCCAGAGCCCAAGTGTTTCAAAGGAACTAATTAATACCATTTGGCTGAGTTTGTAGACATGAACTTGAGAGTAAATACATATGATATTATGTTTCTAATCTTTATAAATTAAATAGTGTAAGTTGTCAGTTACAATATCATCATCTAATTACAGCACACTTATTGCATAGTCTTTATAATAAATATGTAAATATAATGGCAATTTCAGCTGTAATCGCCTGCCGTAAATGCAGTTATGACTTACAGAGAGTGTTAAGCACTCTCTCATAGTAATGTATCTGGTTCAGATTTAAAGATGGGGGTGATCACTAAGATTGCAAGGAACCCAGGCTGTCTAGGCTGTTATTAGGCCATTTAACTGTACATAGACATGGTATGACTCACAACTGAGCCTGTCAGCATAACATGACCATTGGTGAATTGAGACTAACTAGCAGTCCTCGCCCCATGTAAAAGGATCACCACCAAATCAGGATTGCTGCCCCTCTAGACCAGTCTCCTACCGTTTCCCATCTTCTGTGTATCTGGGGAAGCCAAGCTTTATGCTGTGTTTGGCCAGAAGGTAGCACTGTCAAGGGATCAAAGGCAGGGAGGACAGTGAGTCTGGAGCACTTACTCCTTTGGACGGTTCCTAACAATTGTGTAATGTGACTATCTACAGCCAAGGCGCCCGTCTCACAGCCCTTCCCATGCACTAGCTGCCCTTCCCATCTTCTCTGTTTCCTTGCTCCTCAGGGTCTTGGAGAATGGCTCTCTGATGTTGCTAGCTCCAGAGTACTGTATTACCAATTGTTTCACATTACCCTGGCTATTATTCTAAAGAATCCTTTATTAAATTCTGCTCAAAGTATCCAGTATGAGTTAGATATATGTTTCTACGTGTATCTGGAAATATATATATATATATTAACATATGTGTTAATATAGATGACATTAAATAGTATAGGTTGTCAGTTACAACTGGGGCTTTAAATGCAATATTAAAACTGATCTTTAATTTTTTTATTTAAGTTTTCTTAATAATAATTATTCTAGAAAAGACTGAGATAGTAAAAATAAGGGAAATAAGTATAAAAATAGCAACCATTTATTAAACACATTAGACACACTACTATGCCTTTTAATCCTTTGTTTCATTTAAATCCCACCAGAATCCTTTGCACCATACACTGTTATCACCCTTATATTACATAAGAAGAAACTGAGCTTAAAAGTAAGTGAGTGAATAAAGAGCTGTGGGACATTTACACCATGAACTACTACTCAGCCGTAAAAAAAGGAACTCTTACCTCTTGCAACAGCATGAATGGACCTGGAGAGTATTATGCTAAGTGAATAAGCCAGTCAGAGAAAGACAAATACCCTATGATTTCATTTATATGTGGAATGTTATGAACAAAATAAACTAACAAAATAGAAACAGAAGCATGGATGCATGGAACAGACTGACAGCTTTCAGAGAGGAAGGTGTTGAGGGAGCTGGATGAAAGAAGGTGACAGTGTTAAGGAAAAAACACATATATACATAACACATAGTCACAGAGAACAGTGCGGTGATAGCCAGAGGGAAGGGGTGGGGGATGGGGGCAGGGAGAGACTTTGCTTGGGGCATGGGTGTGAGGTGCAGTGTGCAGACCAGATTTTGTTGGGTTGGACAGGAAACCTGCATGGTTTTGTGAACCGATGTCACCCCAATAAGTTCAATAAAAATAGAGTTTCATAGATGGTTGGCGAGAGGACAGGTGAGCCTGCTGCATTCAAATTCTCTGGCTCATGTGCTTCAACAGGAGAGCAGAACAATTCAGATGCAGGGACAGACCAGACAGAAGGGAAGGGCCAAGAGGAAGTGAAGGGTGCAGCCCAGAGAAGCAAGAGTACTAGGAAAGGTTTTGTGGAAGGATGGTGAAAATAGTGACGAGTAGGAGAGTAACCAGTAAAAAGAAGTCAAACTGAGCCTGTTGGAAGAATGCAGCAAAGATAAGCAAAGTGGGAAGGGAAGCCGAGGCATGAGTGTGGGAGAGCGAGGGAAGCTAGGAAGGTCCTGGAAATGGCATCTACGGGTAACCTGGCCTTGAGGCCCTCGCCTCCTCTCACTCGGAGCGGCGGAGAGGGAACAGTCAGAGGGAGAGGGAGAGAGAGGAAAAGACAAACGGTCAATCAGGGCCATTTTTGTAATAAAAAATGCCAAGGCTTTACCTCTGTTATTCCTGTCTAGTAAAACACAGTATGAAGACAGCTTTAGTGGAGTTTTAAGTGAGAGAACGTTCCAGAGGCAGGAAGCATCCTTTTCAATGAAATATAAACCATCCCAAGCACCTGAACATCCGCTTCCAGCCTGCGCACCCTCAGAAGTCACGGTGAGGGCAGTGAGTGCCCAGGGACGTGCTGTGTTGTTTGGAACCCGGCTGCCTGGTGTTTGAGCTTCCTACTGAGGAAAAAGTTTTTAAAATACTCCACATCTGATGCCTGACATTTTCAAATTAAGAAAGATTTTATTGCTATATTTTAACATGACTTGAACATTAATTTTATTGCTCACTCTCTTGACTTTCACCATTTGCTGTTAGACAATCTGCTTATTAAGTGAAGCTGGCACATTGATGAAGCATTACACAATGTGCCAGGTATTTTTGTTAAAACCATCTGGCAACCTAGTGTATGTCTCGTTTGGACTTGTGCCACTTATTACTGCCAGCAGGAGGCACGGCCCACTTCTACATACTTGATCATTTCCATTTATTTCTGTTTCCTTGCCTAGAAGAAGCCTTCTGGGTTGTTTTGCTTCACATAACCACTTCCTCTGCGTTCCCATTATGTCTACACCTGACCCAAGCCTTGGTCCCCATCACCCCACAAACATTTACTTTATCAATGTTGCCAAAAATTTATATTCTTTCCTATCAGTGGTCACTTCCCAGCCCTCATCTTATTTGGCCCATCACCCACTTGGCACATAGAACCACTCCCAACTTAGAATAAGCTCTCATTTACCTTCCAGCACCCCAGTCCCACATCTTTAAACAGCATCTCTAGCCCGAGGGCTCCCAAGTTCACATTTTCATCTTTAACTTCTGCTTTGAGCAACAGGCTCACACTGTGCGCTCGGCCTTTCCCCTTGGAAGTCTAATAGGTATCTTAAATTCAACATGCTCCAAAACAAAACTCTTGGTCTATCCCACAAATCACCCTTCTCAGTAAATGGTGCCAAAAACCTAAAACACATTCTTAAATCCTATCTTGCATATTTTCATCTAATCAGTTAGCAAATTCTGACAGCTGCACCTTCTAAATATTCCCTCAATCTGCCCACTTCCCCTTAAAGCCATGGTCACCACCGCAGTTAGCTGAAGTTCCTTGCCTTGACTAGGATAGCAGCCAGATGGCTACTTCCCTGCTTTGACTACAGTCTCTTCTTTAGTTAGCAGTCAGACTGGTATTGTTGCCAGGAAAAGTGGGGTCCTTGCGGTGATTCGAGAAAAGCATTTCTGGGGACCCGCAAGGGAGGATGAGGTCTAGTGATCAGATTATTTGTGGCACCAGATACAAAATCAAAGGAGTGCTGCTGGGTTCCCAATGTTCCATTTCTGTTTGTCCCTCCATGGGAAAAGCCCATTCTTGCCTTCATCAGGCCCAGAAATAGGGTCAGTGTGCAGAGATTCGGTGCCACACCAGGGCGAGTACAGTCCAGCCTAGCCTTCCTCCCCATTCAACTAGCTGAGTCTGTGTCCCCAGCTGTGCTTCGGCTGGACCCCGGGCCCTGGGCAGCTGCTAGAGCCACATGGCTGCCAGGGAGGGAATGTACGAATGAACGGCGTGAGTGCCTGTTACCAGGAGAGAGACACACAGAGAGAGACACAGAGAGGGAGCTTCTTTGTTAAGATGACTATATTATCAAGGACTTGGGAAGGACAGGCCCTTCTTTAAACAAACCAATCAACTTCTCAAGCTCTCATGGGGCTTCTGAGGGGTCTACCCCCTAACCAATCTACTTCCTAAATCTTCTGGGGTTGTGTCTCTTATCCAGTTTGACCCTTTCCCCAGGCTAGACTCACAGGCTGCTATGGTCTCCAAACTGGCTCCTACTGGGCATGTGCTCAGGAACCCCCCCCCCCCCCGCCTTTACTGTCACCTCCCTTCCCCTAGTGATCTGCAGGGCAGGGACGGATGGTGCCCTGGGTGTGTGTGAAGCTGTCACTTCCTTGGGAAGCAAGCAGGCCTATGCTCCTTAGTTGATAATGCTTAACAATGCCTGATTCCCTTGCTCTCTTCTTTTATTAATATCTTGCAGCCTATGCTAATAGGATCATTACAGAAGACCAGGTTACACCACTTGTTTGCCCAAAATTGCCCAACGAGTCAATCACCTGGGAGGAAAATGTCAGTCTTTACAATGGTGTAAAGTGTCCTTCAGCAATCTGTCTACATCCCTACCCCATTTTTTGTCAATGCCCCTTATTCCAATCCAATCACATTGGTCTTTTCACAAATACTTGACTGTGCTAAGGCTGTTTCCCACTGAGTCTTCTTTTGTTATTTTTTTCAGCCTAACAATCTATTTGTCTTGAAATTTTGATAGCTGCCTCTTACACTTTTTCAAGTTTCTCTTCAAATTTTAACTTCACAGACAACCTTAAATAAAATATAGTTTCTTCTTTCCAGAAACCTACATTTTGTAGCCCCTGAAATTGCTTTATTATTTCTTTTTTTAAGTATATAAAGCTTATTGAGTTTTTAAAATTTGTACAGTATTAGCTTTTTTAAATTTATTTTATTGTTGAGAGAATTACAGATGTTTACCCATTTCACCCCTTTGCCACCTGCTTTCCCAGTTCCCACTCCAGGGTGGCCAGGTGCTGAGCCTTTGTAGCAGCATCAGGGAGGCCTCTCCCAAGGTGGCCGAGATCTGGATCTCCTCTCTGTCCAGCCAGCCCATCGACCATAAGGACAGTGGCATGCGGGCCGACGCCCAGGACACATCCACAGATCACTCCTCAGAGGGGGAATCTGAGAAGGAAGCAAGCAGGCTTCCCATGTGATAGACCCGTTGGGCAATTTTGGGCAAACATGTGGTATAACCTGGTCTTCTGTAATGATACTATTAGCATAGGTTTCAAGATATTAATAAAAGAAGAGAGCAAGGGAATCAGGCATTGTTAAGCATTATCAACTAAGGAGCATAAGCCTGCTTCCTTTGAGCAGGAAGCCAGCGATGATGCCGCCCACGGGCAAGACCTGGACAAGGACAACTTCAGCGCGGGGGCACCTCAGAAGGAGCAGAGATCCATGACCAGGCCACAGAGCTTCAAGCAAAAAGTCCTGGCATGGCTGGGCAGGGTCAAAATGTCAGAGGAGGTCCTGGCCTTGAGGCAGGACTCTGCGGAGCACGTCCCTGAGGTGGAGGAGGACATGGGCCTTCTGCCTGACATGCTGGAGAAGCCCATTGACAGTGACCCAGACACGGAGGTCCATGAGGGCTATGATGACAGCATCCTCAGCACCCCCAAGCCCAACCTTGGGCCATCCTTTAAGGGCCTGTCACACTCCATCTCGAGGATGGAGACGAGGAGCATCCCCAGTGCCCTGGGTAGCAAGCAGCCCAACCACAGTGTCTCGGGCTGGGTGGCCCACACCTCGCCAACCCCTGGGGACAGCCTGGGGACAGCCCAGAGGTGGAGACATCTGCCCTGGACTTGTCCATCAAGAAGCTGCTTCCCAAGGGGCTCATCACTAAGACGGAGTCTCTTGTCCTGTCCTCCAGCAGGTCCCAGGGGAAGCAGGCTGGCGGCCAGGGCCAGAGCACGTCCCTGAAGGAGCGGCAGCTGATCGATGTGGCCACAGAGCAAGCCACCAACAGCCTGGAGGACAAGCACTGCTGGGACACATGGAGCCAGCTGCAGATCCCCAGGAAGACCCTGTAGGACCAGCAAAACCGCACCCCAACCCCAACAACCAGTTGCCCAAGAGCATCATCTTCATCAACACCTTCAACTAGTGGGCTCCAGGCTCAGCTTTCCCTGAACTTCAAGCTGTAGAACCACCTGCAGCATGTGGGCCACTCACCTCAGCCCCTAATAGGCCTGTGGTCCCAGGTCCTGGGCCGTAGCCTTGTAAGCCGCCATGGCACAGAGGGCTTCCCCTGCTCACTAATCGCAGTTTTTAAAATTTTTGCATTTATCTTATATATATTTAGAATTTTACAGTATTTTTTATTACATTATTTACTAAAATAAAAAATATTTTAAATGAAATTTAATCAAATACTATAAAAATTTTTAATGAAATTATATAATATTTAACTCTATGATCCTTCAAAGTATAACTTCCAACATCACTAAGTGCATTCGCAGTTTCCCCGCTGTCACATCACATCACAACCACACTCTGCCTCCAGAGCACTTTGATCCAGAGAAGCCAGGTGTGGTCCTCAGTCCCTGCCCATTCTCCAGGCTCAGCCCCTGACATCCCCTGGTCTCCATGTGTCTCCAGGGTCTTAGCTCTTGTGGATTTTCATGGGAGTGAAATCCTAATCTATGTGGCCTTTGGTGTCTAACTACGAAATGGGAGAGATGAGAAGACTGGTTGTGATGTGGTTGCATTAAAAGCAATTTTTATTAAGACTGAAAATCCAACAGAAGCACAGATCATGTGTGAAAAAGAAGGCCCAGTATTAAATATCGGCGTTGCCTAGGGGGATGGGCCACTCAGAATTACGGTGTGAGGGTTGGAAACCACAGGGACAAGCCTGGCCTCTGAGACAACTTTCAACCTCCCCTGTCCGGGACAGGCGGTGTGTGAGCTTCCGTACTGTGCACAGTGTAAAGTCGGAAAGTCAGATGTTTCCCTTAATTAACAATGTATTAAGTAATGAAATGCCTAGTATTTTAAGGTTTTAGAAAAATTAACATTTATGAGTTAAATAAGGATTAAAGATGAACCAGAGAAGACACACTCGCTCCTTCTGCCAAAAAATACTCCCAGGAGCAAGAGTTTCCATGTCTGCGTTCTCTCCGTCTCAGTGCTGCAGCGTGTGGGGCTTGTGTGAGGGAGGGAGAGGGTTTCAGGGCTGAGCTCTTCTGTAGCCCGATGTCCCCACAGGTGGACATAGCTCCGTCAGCCTTGTTCCCCTCATTCGTTCTCAGTGACCATCCCAGACCCTGACTTTTCAAGCTCATGGCTAAGTCGCTGCATGGTCATCACCGATAGGCCACCTCCAGGAAGGTGCAGCAGTGATGTGCCAGGCAGTGCATAACCGTGGCTGAGCTCTCTATGCACAAGGGCATTCAAAGGACTTATTTTTAATGTTCACCCACACCTCTGACCGCATCCCAAGACCAGAAGCACCAGTTCTAGAGCCGGCAGCCTCATCAAACCACAGGACTGAGCCCAGAAAAGACTTTTCAGAATTCAATCCAGAATGAGAACGCTGGTATGCACATGTGCACGTGAACGTGTGCACAACCGCAGACACACACACACACACACACACACACACATTGCTCTCTCCCTCTGTAAGAACTAGGTGTAGGATTACTACGTGCGTACTGCAGTCTCGGTTGTGAGTAGCACTTGGTCTGGCCCCTCCCAGGTTGGTTCTAGCTTGTCCTTCTTTCAGGATTTCATTAGCACACGGTCTCCAGGCCCATATAGATGCACCGGGAACTCGAGAGGTGGAGTCTGGGCTAATAAGCCCCGTTGCCTGAGGGAAGAGAGAGCAGAGGACAGGCCAGGTATATAATTTCTAAGAAATTGGTCCTTGGTTTCATAGGTGGGTAGGTCCATTGTCCGACCCAAGTATGGCAGCCCATATAGCAACTCACATGGAGACAGCCCAACGTCTTTACAAGATGCAGTTCGAATCCTAAGGAGTGCAATCAGAAGGCACCTAGTCCAGGGCAATCTGGTTTCTAGTGTTAACTTAGTCAAATGTCCTTTTAGTGTCTGGATCATTCTGTCTACCTTACCAGAGGAGGGAGGGTGCCAAGGAATGTGATATTCCCATTTTAACCCTAGGATCCTCCTTAGTTCCCTAACAATGTTTGTGGTAAAATAGCCTCCATTGTCTGAGTCTGTGTTCTCAACTATTCAGAATCGGGGAATGGTAAGGTCTAATATCACCTTGATTACACTGTGAGCAGCGGCACTTGATAGTGGACAAGCTTCCACCCAATTGGTCAGATGATCTACTATGACTAAGAGATGTTTGAGGCATTTCAGTGTCAGCTACTTGAATACTCTGGATTCTGTCCCCCTTGAGCGCCTGCTTGTTTAACCTTCGCCAAGTGACACATCTTGCTCTCACCTGTTTATCTATAGCATATATTCCTGTACTCCCATAGTTTCCCAGGACTGCGGCACACATAGCTTGTGGACCCCCCAGCTCCCTCGATGTAGTTGGGCTATCAGTTCCCTCATAATGAGCTTAGAGAGCATTTCTCTTCCGTCTGGCAATAAGCACCTTCCTTCAGAAATTTTGACAGTTCCTATCTTGGTTAATTGAGCCTCCTCCTGAGGGGTAAAGGCTGGAGTAATAACCGGAGGGGATAGGACAGGAGTAAGATGGAAAACTGGAGCTTCTGGTTGGAGTGCCGCTTCCTTAGCCCCTTCACCAGCAAGCCCATTCCCTTAAGTTTCTATAGAGCAGCCCTTCTGGTGCCCTGGTATGTGTACTACAGCTATTTCTTCAGGCAACTTGAGGTTGTCTAGGACCTGAGGAATCAAATCTTTATGTATCAGCTTTAGGCCTATACTCTTAATAAGGACCCTTTCTGTCCAAACCTTTCCGAATGTGTGCGTTTCCCCAAAGACACACCAGGAATCTGTGTAGATGGTTCTTTCTTTTCCTTTCAGAACCATTAAGGCCTGATTCAGTGTGAGTGAAAAGTTCACACGCCTGGGCTGACCAGCTATTGGGTGGCTTTTCTGATTCGATGACAGCGGATCGCTCTCCGTCTACGGCAGAGTACCCATTATGTCTTTTTCCTTCGAGTACTCGAGAGGAACCATCTATAAAGACTTTTAGCCCCTGTCAGAACAGGAGTTTCCCCAAGGTCAGGCCAGACTTTGGTCTGATAGACTGTGATGTCCATGCAACAATGTTCAACCCAGTCCGAGGGTTTACTTCCAGTTAAAGAGGCAGCCAGATTCAGGCAACTGTCCGTAGTTAGGGTTAGGTCATCCCTTTCTCACAGGATGGCTTCATACTTGAGGATTCTAGAGTCTGTCAGCCATCTTCCTACTTTCCGATGGAGAATTGCCCTGACCTGGAGGGGGCTGCTAAGAATCAATTGCCCCCCAAAGGTTATTTTTCCACTCTCCTCAGCTAGTACTGCGATGGCTGCTACTGACTGGACGCACTTTGGCCATCTCCTTGCTACGGGGTCCAGGAGCTTAGGTAGGTAGGCTACTGGCTCTCTTTGACCCCATGCTCTTGAGTTGGAACTCCGAGAGCGGTCCCCTTGTCAATATTAAGAGATAGATGGAAGGGCTTCTCTAACGATGGTAGCGTGAGTACAGGAGCCGTGATAAGGGCTTGTTTGAGGGTGTCTACTAATTCTTTTTCTCTAGGTTTCCATCAGAGGGGGTTAGGCTCCTCTTCTAAGAGTTTAAGATATAAATCCTTGGTCTTGAGGGCATGCAAGTCTATCCATAACTTGCAGTATCCAATTAGCCTGAAGAGTTTCCTAAGTTCCCTCTTCGGGCTTGGCACGGGTGTTCTGATTATTGCTGAGATTCGTTCAGGGCCTAACCTTTGCTTCCCTTCACTTACTAAGTGTCCCAGGTACTTAACCTCTTTTTCTAAAAATTGTAACTTGGTTTTGGAAACTCGCAGGCCCTGTTGACCAAGGAAATGTAGTAAGTTTATGGTTCTATCTACCATTTCCTCCTTCTGACTACCTGAGAGTAGCAAATCACCTACATATTGGACGAGCTTCATTTGGGGGGAGGGTAATGTAAACTTCTCTAGTACCTGTTCTAATACTTGTCCGAATAAGTTTGGTGACTCTGTAAATCCCTGGGAAAGGACAGTCCACCCATATTGCTGTTTTCTGCCTGGAAGAGGGTCTTCCAGTTCAAAAGCAAGTAAGTCCCTGCTTTCCTCAGCTAAGGGCCAAGCCCAAAAGGCATCCTTTAGATCTACTGCACTAAACCATTTATGCTCTGGTGAAATTTTACTGAGGAGAGTGTAAAGGTTTGGGACCCCAGGGTGTCTGCTTCGAACTACCTGATTTACTGCCCTCAGATCTTGGATAGGAAGGTAAGATCCATCAGGCTTCTTGACTTGTAGGATTGGGGTGTTTAGGGGGGGCATATGGGGTTCGAGGAGGCCGTCTTTAACCAATCCTTCTATAACTGGTTGTGATCCTAATCTTCCTTCTAGGGGTATGGGATATTGCTTCCTTCTAACTGTTTCTCCTTTATTTCTGCATTCAGTCCAGATGGGGGAAATTTTTAGCCCACCTCAGTTACCTTCCCTCCTCCAGATTTCAGGGAGTATCCTTTCCTCATCCTTTGTGGATAGCAAGTCGAGAGAAACTTGAATCTGTTTCTGTATAATGCTAAATCTTATTTCTAGCAGTGAATAACCATGGCTGAGCTCTGTATACACAAGGGCATTCAAAGGACTTATTTAAACGTTCACCCACACCTCTGACTGCATCCCAAGACCAGAGGCACCAGTTCTAGAGCTGGCAGCCTCATCAAACCATGGGACTGAGACCAGAAAAGACTTTTCAGAATTCAATCCAGAATGAGAACACTGGTAGGCACATGTGCACGTGCGCGCTTGCACAAGTGCAGACACACACACACACATTGCTCTCTCCCTCTCTCCCTCTGTAATAACTGTGTGGGACAATATACAAGGCAGACACAATGGAAGGGACAAGAGTCAGAAGAGGGAGGTCAGAGGCACTATCTCCACGTGGCAGCCCTACTCCACCTTTATGGCAATTACCACACACGTGGCTGAGGAGCCCTTAGAAGTGCCTGGGGCAATAATACCCTGGGCAGGCAGGAGGCACATAGGCCCTGACAGGCACAGTGACTCATCCAGGATCCAGAAGAGGGATCCATGAGGAGGTGAGCCTGAACCCAGGTCTGTCTCCTCAAATCTGGGCCCCAACATACTCCCAGAACTTCCTGGGGGCTGTTCGGATGGGAGTGTTGGTGTCACTATGGACAGTACAGTATTCCATGGAGAAAGGGGGTGACCAGTATTGACCCTCCGACTGTCTGTATAGCTTTAATTAGATGAGGGAACTCAGGGAAGCCAAACCCAGGAAGTGAGGTCACTTTCCAGGAGAACTTGGAACCCCGTAACCAGGCACCCACATTCTAGCAACAGACCAACAGCCAACTCACTTGGCAAGAGCCATTGGACAGTGCAAGATGTCCTCTTGCTGCTGCATTCCCAGAGATCGGGGCTCTCGCTTCTGGAGAGCCCGCAGTGAGGGTTTGTCGAGACTCTGCCGACGTTGGTTCAACCCTCATCCCCGACGTCAATGGCCATTTTCAAGAAGATCCCTTGAGGTAACCCAAGGCGGACGGGGTCAGACCAATCCAGGCCAGGTCACCTCTGTGAGCCATCCCTGCAAAGCCCACATCCCCTTCTCTTCATGCTGGGGGTAGAAGGACATGAGGGGGACCCCCCCGGGCAGGAACAGGTTGCTGGGTGCAGGATAACCTAGAGGTCCTGTCATGATCATCCCAGGACGGGGCAGGCCCGTGGAGAGAGGCTTCCCCAGAGTCCTCTTCTCTGTGCCAAGAGGAGTCCTAGGTCCTCAGGCTGTCACCCCTTTTCCTCCCAAGGGGAGGCTTGAGCACATCATGGAGTGTGTGTGACTGGAGAGGATGGTCATTGGGGCCTGAGAAATGGCAAAAACAGGGCTCTGATGCATTCTGCCTGGTGACTGGGAACTGTCTTGACAGAGCTCCACACAGAAAAACAGACAGGAGCTGACAAATGGGGACCTCAACTCCAACCACCTGCAGGAGGCACAGGTGCCCTGCACATGCACAAGAGTGCACCACGGGCTCAGCGTGAGTATAGGTGCCAAACTGACCCAAACTCCAGGACCCCGTGCAGCCAGAGAGGGCACGGGTTCCAGAGGCCGCTCTGCTACTCCCCTGAGGTCCCTCCTAGAGTCCAGTGTCCACAGGAACCTGGGCCTCTGTCTCTTCCCCCAACCCACTCTCACGGTCCAGCCTCTTTCAGACCAGATGCAGTCACTGTGCACACATGTTTAGGAGCATCACGGGAGAGCCTTCTGTATCATTTCCCTTCATGCCCGGTCAAGAGAATGTTTGCATTTTTCTAGACTTTCCCTGCTTAACGCCTGTCCCCAAGTGTCCATGTTGGCCTGACAACCCTTGCACACCTCCCAGTGTAACACATCATTGTCATTCGTAGGGATGCTTTTCCCCTGAAGGACTCGGTACCCTCATGGTACCAAGTCTGGTGCTTTGCCATTTGTTGCCCCCAGGACCACATCCCCGTGGCCCCTCCAGGTCAGGAAGGGAACCAGTGATCATGGCAGGTGACCCATCTCTTCACTGCTGGGGGACCAGGACATGATCCCCTTCTGTTGTCGTGTCAAAGGTGCTGCCCATGAACATGCCCCATGTCCTAATATCCTGGCCCTTCCCGCCCCAGGAAAAGCCTCTGCATGCTCATCCTAGAACCGGAGGTTTCGTCAGAAGCGCCAGGGGTGGCACTGTGAACACAGGGAGGTGCTGTCCACCCTCTGCTGAGGAAATGGCCTCAGATACCGATGCGTTTCCTCATTCCTCACCTCCCATTCGACTTCTCCTGCCGAGAACCTTAGCTCTTGTCAACTTAAGAAACACTCAAACCTGTGAAGAATGTTGTGAGTTTATTTGAGCCAAAGTGGCGACAGTTGCTGGGAATCAAAACCTCCGTGTGTTGAGAGAATCTGCACCTTATTTTATAGATGACATTCAAAAGAGGAGACATATGTAGGTTCCGTGAAGTCCACTGGTGATTGATCCGGGAGGTGGGAGAAAGCAAAGTGGGGGAAGCTCTGGGATCGGAGAAAAATCAAATAATAGACACACTTCTTTGACGTAGGTGGGTACAGGATAGCTAAGAGTCACCCGTTAGTAACAATGAGGGGACTTGTGGTCTCCGCAGAGAGGTGCCTGTGCTTCGAGGGGTCCGGAAAAAGGGAAATTACTTTGACATTCCGGAGATAGTTCATTGTAGGTGCAAAAAGACAACAGTCAGTCTCAGTTAAGGTAAAGATGGACCTTTTTCAGGGACAAAGATACCGGCCCAGGACATGACTACCCACCATAAACTGCTTTTAGTTAAAATGTCATTTTAGACCATCCTTTGTGGTTACTTTAGGTCCCTGAGTTTGCAAGGCTGCTCCACAGGCCTCCCCTGAGCTTGTGAGTTAGCATGTGGCCTTTTTTCGTCCACAGTCTCCTGCCATCACTGGTGTCCCACCTCATGCCACCAATCACTGAGTGCTTGGGGCTTCGGTCTGAGCTGCAGCTCCCAACCCACCTGGCAGTTCATGAGCTGCCTCTGATGGCATGTCCCTTTTCTGTCCCACCACAGGGGGAGAAACCATCAAAGCTTAATTACAAAAGGACTTGTATGGTGCAAGCAGAGGCAGCTTCCTCGCCGCCTGCGGGCCTGGCAGCTGCGCCCACCACGCTCAACACGCCGGTGCCCTTGAACCAGTTCGGCCCCTGGGAGGTGGGTTTCTCCAGCCCCACCTGCGTGCCCAAGTTGTGCACCCTGACATTCCAGAAGCTGGTGGTCTTGGAGGAGCTGGGAGAGGAGCTCACCTCGGTGGTGATTGCTGTGAAGATGCAGGGCTCCAGGGGCATCCTGCGGTCCCACGAGATTGAGCTGTTCCCCGGGGGGCAAGTGGAGACAGACCTGGAGCTGACCTTCTCTCTGCAGTACCCGCACTTCCTCAAGAGAGAAGGCAACAAGCTACAGATCCTGCTGCAGGAGAGGACGCGCTTCAGGAGCCGGGTCATCCTGGGCTACAGGTATCTGGGCTACAAGACTCTGGCCGCGGGCGCCATCCACATGGCCCAGGTGATGCAGCGAGCCCCCAAGGGTGGCCAGGTGCTGAGCCTCTGCAGCAGCATCAGGGAGGCCTCCCCCACGGTGGCGGAGATCTGGATCTCCTCCCTGTCCAGCCAGCCCATCGACCATGAGGACAGCCCCATGCAGGCGGGCGCCCAGGACACATCCACAGATCACTCCTCAGAGGGGGAGTCTGAGAGCTTCTCCTCTGAGCAGGAAGCCAGCGATGATGCCACGCACGGACAGGACCTGAACGAGGACAACGTCAGCGTGGGGGGACCTCAGGAGGAGCAGAGATCCATGACCAGGCCACAGGGCTTCAAGCAAAAAGTCCTGGCATGGCTGGGCAGGGTCAAAGTGTCGGAGGAGTTTCTGGCCTCGAAGCAGAATCCTGCGGAGCACGTCCCTGAGGTGGAGGAGGACATGGGCCTTCTGGGTGACACCCTGGAGAAGCCCATTGACAGTGACCCAGACATGGAGGTCCATGAGGACCATGATGACAGTTTCCTCAGCACCCCCAAGTTCAAGCTCGGGCCACCGTTCAACGGCCAGTCACACTCCATCTCGAGGATGGAGACGAGGAGCATCCCCAGTGCCCTGGGTGGCAAGCAGCCCAACCACAGTGTCTCGGGCTGGGTGGCCCACACCTCGCCAACCCCTGGGGACAGCCTGGGGACAGCCCAGAGGCGGAGACATCTGCCCTGGACTTGTCCATCAAGGAGCTGCTTCCCAAGGGGCTCATCACTAAGACGGAGTCTCTTGTCCTGTCCTCCAGCAGGTCCCAGGGGAAGCAGGCTGGCGGCCAGGGCCAGAGCACGTCCCTGAAGGAGCGGCAGCTGATCGATGTGGCCACAGAGCGAGCCGCCAACAGCCTGGAGCACGAGCCCTGCCGGGACCTGCAGAGCCAGCTGCAGATCCCCAGGAAGACCCTGTAGGACCAGCAAAACCACATCCCCATCTCCGACGACCAGCCACCTTAGAACATCAACCTCCTCAACACCTCCTACTGGAGGGCTCCAGGCTCAGCTTTTCCTGAACTTCAAGCTATATAACCACCTGCAGCATGTGGGCCACTCACCTCAGCTCCTAATAGGCCTGTGGTCCCAGGTCCTGGGCTGCAGCGTGTGTCAGCTGCCATGGCAAAGATGGCTTTCCTGCCCGCTAATTACAGTTTTTAAAATGTGAGCATGTATCTGACATATGCTTAGAATTTTGCTGTATATTTTATTATACCATTGAGTAAAATAAAATATATTTTAAATACAATTTAATCAAATACTATTCAAAATACATTTAATTTAATTTATGGAAGGTTTATCTTGATGATCCTTCAAAGTATAACTTCCAACATCACTAAGTGCATTCACAGTTTCCCCGCTGTCACATCACATCACAACCACTCTCTGCCTCCAGAGCACTTTGATCCAGAGAAGCCAGGTGTGGTCCTCAGTCCCTGCCCATTCTCCAGGCTCAGCCCCTGACATCCCCTGGTCTCCATGTGTCTCCAGGGTCTTAGCTCTTGTGGATTTTCATGGGAGTGAAATCCTAATCTATGTGGCCTTTGGTGTCTAACTACGAAATGGGAGAGATGAGAAGACTGGTTGTGATGTGGTTGCATTAAAAGCAATTTTTATTAAGACTGAAAATCCAAAAGAAGCACAGATCATGTGTGAAAAAGAAGACCCAGTATTAAATATTGGCATTGCCTAGGGGGATGGGCCACTCAGAATTACGGTGTGAGGGTCGGAAACCACAGGGACAAGCCTGGCCTCTGAGACAACTTTCAACCTCCCCTGTCCGGGACAGGCGGTGTGTGAGCTTCCGTGCTGTGCACAGTGTAAAGTCGGAAAGTCAGATGTTTCCCTTAATTAACAATGTATTAAGTAATGAAATGCCTAGTATTTTAAGGTTTTAGAAAAATTAATGTTTATGAGTTAAATAAGGATTAAAGATGAACCAGAAGATACACTCGCTCCTTCTGCCAAAAAATACTCCCAGGAGCAAGAGTTTCCATGTCTGCGTTCTCTCCGTCCAGGTGCTGCAGCCTGTGGGGCTTGTGTGAGGGAGGGAGAGGGTTTCAGGGCTGAGCTCTTCTGTAGCCCGATGTCCCCACAGGCGGACATAGCTCCGTCAGCCTTGTTCCCCTCATTCGTTCTCAGTGACCATCCCAGATCCTGACTTTTCAAGCTCATGGCTAAGTCGCTGCATGGTCATCACCGATAGGCCACCTCCAGGAAGGTGCAGCAGTGATGTGCCAGGCAGTGCATAACCGTGGCTGAGCTCTCTATGCACAAGGGCATTCAAAGGACTCATTTAAACATTCACCACACCCTCTCACGGCATCCCAGGCCAGAGGCTCCCTCTTTAGAGCTGGCAGCCTCATCAAACCATGGGACTGAGACCACAAAACACTTTTTAGAATTTGAAGGTAAAGCTTGCACCCTTGGCGTTTAGTAGCACGGACCGAGCTCTTCAGGCCGGCATCACCGGGTAGAAATGGATCTTTGGAAATATTTGCTAGACTGTATAGCAAAGAAACCACTGGAATAAGTGGGTTACAAAATCTTATCATGTAAATTTCATCTCAGACACATTAGCCTTTTTATGAGTGTTTTTCCAGTGACAGAAACATCCCCATGTGATGTTAATTTATTGTATATTAACAAAATAGCTAGTAAGTTCATGTGACCAGATGAAACATTGCCAAGGTGCTGTGATGGAGCCTCAAAAAGAAAAGGTTCTCTGTGTGCTTTCTTTTGGTGTCCTTGGTCAGTCAAATGATCACACAGGGGGAAAAGAGAAGCAACGGCCTAGGCATCCATATGGCCACATGTGTATTTTTGTAATGTTTTTAAAGTGTGATTGTTACAACCACGCAGAGTAGTGTATAGAATAAAACATAATCACTTGTGTTACTACTAACCCTTTAAAAGTGGCCATTGCATGGGGGGAGCTGCTGATTGGAACATTTCAGTGACAGTTGAGACTGTTGACCTGATTCCATCCCAGTGTTTCCTTCCCCAGAGGTAATTTCTATCAACTACTTTGTGTTTGTCGTTCTTATGTACGTTTTTATGATTTACTCAAAAGTTGTGCACCCTCAGAAATAGTTAGCATTGTTTTGCATATTTTCCACCTTATGTTAATAGCGTCATCCAGGATGTTTTCTGAAACATGCTTCTTCACTCAAGTCATGCTTTGAGATTTGTCCATGTTGATACACATACTCAAGTCCATTAGTTTCACCGCTATAATTGGTCTAGAATTTAATTAGTTTATTCTCCTGTTGAAGGACTTTTAGGTCATTTCTGGATTTTTACCGTTATAAACAATGCTGAAGTGGACTTTCTTTGCACTTCTCTTTCGGCACATGAATGAAGGTTCTGTAGAGTATATTGTTAAGACCGCATTTCTGGGTGGAAGGCCATGCACACCTAATTTTACTACTGGGTGCTATTCCAGTGGCTGTTCCACCACCTCCACCTCCCAGCTGTATGAATGTTGTCTGCTAATGGACCCTACATGCCCTTTTCCTGGCCAGAGGGGTTAGGTGCTCCCCCTCTATGCCCTGGCATGTGGGGGGACAACCGGTGGCCAATAACTGACTGCCACTGGGTAGACAAGACTGGCTCTTTACCTCCACATGGGACTGATTCAGTGAGTACAATTCTGGTTCCAGATCCCGTCTCAAGACCAGGCTGAGATCAATGTGCTGAGTCCACATCTCTGCTCAGCTCCATCATCTTCTGAGGTCAGTGCTGCAGGAACCCCTTCAGTTCTATTCTGGGGGTTGCTGCATCAGCCTGCTTTAATTAACTGATTTACATTACATTTTTTAGCTTGTAGTTTTTCTCCCATTCTTTGAAAGCAAAGACTTTGCTATTTTCTTTGCTATGTCACTATGGTTGGTAACTGTTCATTGTAGACACTGTCTAACTGTTGAATTAATAACTCTCTGTGGCTGTCACTAGGCCTGCATAGTAATGTGGAGTGAGAATCTCAGAGATGCCTGTGTTTACATATGTATATAATGTGAGCGTGTGTGAGTGTGTGTGCTTGTGTATGTGTGTGATACTCCAGAACCATCTAATGGAAAGATCTAAATGTACTCCCCAACAGCATTGGGCACACCTAGCACCAATAGGTTAGTTTCCAAATTCCTTCCTCCATTGAACGGAGTCAGTTGTTATTAAATAAATGCCTGATCCTTGGATGGCATGGCTCAGTGGTTAGAGTTTTGGCCTGCACACCAGAGGGTTGCAGGTTTGATTCCCAATAGGGGTCACGTACTTGGGTTGCAGTTTCAATCCCTGGCCTCGGTTGGTCTCTCTCTGTCTCTCCTTGTCTCTCCCCCTCCTCCCCTTTCCTTCCATTCTTTTGGAAAAAAAAAAAAATCAATGGAAAAAATATCCTTAGGTGAGGATTAACAATAAATAAATACATACATACATACATAAATAAATAAACAAATAAATAAATGGTGGATTCCATGTCTGGAGAAGAGAAATAGAATATAAATTAGGAACATTTGATATGCCAGAAAGCATAAAGTGCTCCAAAACTAACATGGATGTTTCAAAAAACACAGGCACCATATTGAAGAAGCTTCCACTAGGCAGATTTGGAGAAATGAAAGCATTGAAAAGAAGGAAGACCATTATTAATTGAAACACATGTCAAGGGGGTTTGAGAAACAGAGTCAGAGATAATGTCTTTTATAACTGATCTTTTATTTATTAATTTTTTGCACCAGGTCTGATCAAGTTTCATGCATTGTATTTGACTGTTTATTAAAATAATCGAATAAGCTGATAAGCAGAAAGCGTTTTCTAAGCGATGGTTTGACAGTGCTGTCCCAGGACTTGCTGTGGGAGAGCCGCTTCCCTTCCTCAGCACCGTCTGAAACGTGGCTGTGCCGCCCAAACCTCAGGCCCCCTGGGCTGGGCGCACCTGGTGAATAGGGGCTCGGGTAGCGGAGCCCTGCCAGCTGTAAGCAGCGGATCTGCGGCTGCACAAAACCCCTTCATGGGCTGTAAGAAGGTAAAAGTAGCTTTGGGAGCCAGCCAAAGGTCGATCAGGCTGGAGAGGTCAGGTCTATGGGTTTATCACCACTACCATTATTAAAGCCATGCCCCCTTCACTGACCCTGCCAAGGGGGCCACGCTGGAAACGGAATCCCTGGAGTTCCCGCATGACATATGGTAATGGTGTCCTTAACGTATAAGACTAGCGCATATTTGCCTAACACACTTGGGAAAATGCATTTCCCCAGCGATGCGACGGCTCGTAATCCCAAATTCCACGCAGAGGAGGAGGAAGCCACGCTGTGGGTGAGGGATGGCTGAGCCACAGCCCCAGGCGTGTAAGGGGAGGGTCCCCATGGTCGGCTGACCTGGTGGGTGTAAGGGGAGGGTCCCCATGGCCGCTGACCTGGTGGGTGTAAGGGGAGGGTCCCCATGGCCGCTGACCTGGTGGGTGTAAGGGGAGGGTCCCCATGGTCGGCCGACCTGGTGGGTGTAAGGGGAGGGTCCCCATGGCCGCTGACCTGGTGGGTGTAAGGGGAGGGTCCCCATGGCCACTGACCTGGTGGGTGTAAGGGGAGGGTCCCCATGGCCGCTGACCTGTTGGGTTTAAGGGGAGGGTCCCCATGGCCGCTGACCTGGTGGGTGTAAGGGGAGGGTGCTTTGTTCCTTTCCCCCTCTGGAGCGCAAAGAGCCTGCTAGGACTAGAGCCAGCATCGTGCATCCTTCTAAAGGGCGGGACCAAAACTACTCAGGGGATAACCAAAAAAGGGAGGAAAGGCTGCTGAGGTGGCATTTTCTAAACAAGTGCAATTTTTGAAAAGGAGAAAAAATTGGCACCTCTCCCCCCCACTATTAATTAAAAAGTTATTTTAGTGGTATGGCACAATATAGGACAAGTTGTAGGACTAAGGAACACACAACTGAATGAACCCCCATCTTTCTCAGCCTCACATGCATGTTTTAAATGGCATTTATTCAGTGGGCAAAACTTTAAGCTGCTCTTATCTGTACTTAAACACTCATTCAAATTGCAGTGAGATGGAATTTTCGTATTTAGGTTGGTATCATTATTGAATCCTTTGGTAAATAGAGTATGCTATTATTTATTTTATTTTTATTATTTTATTTCCTTTTCTAGTGTGATAATCATATTGAGAGCATTCAAGTAAGAATAGTGACCACGAGTGAGTTCAGGACCCTGCAATGCCCTCGGGTGACCACTGCTGCTCTCCTCTGGGCAGTGATCAGTCCTGAGCGTGTAGCTGTGGAAGGACATAAAACCAAATGACGATTAAAATCAGGACAAGTCAGGGACACCAGTCACTCAGAGGAACCGGTTTCCTTGTCGTGCGCCTGCCTTCGGCTGAGTGGGAGAAGGAAACCGTTCTGCTGACACATCGTCTCCTGCCCCCGCAGGTTGTACTCGCTGCCCGGCTCCTTCTGCCCTGTCCCGCGGCCGGGTGTCTGCCTGTCGGTCACCCTCACAGCCCCATGCACTGCTCCTCACTCACCCTTCACACTGTGGGCCTCAGCTGAACTTACAGGACACCCTCCTCAGTCAAGAGCACTTTGTGCTATTTGCAAGACAATTCAATTTGATTTCAAGAAAAATTCCTATTTAATACCATTTGTTATGTAAGGATATCTCAGATATTACCAGGAAAACTAATGAACTGTTTGTTTAGCTAGTGTTTGCTTTCAATGAAGAACCATTGGTGCTTTTCAGCCATGTGTAGACTTAGAAATAGAACCACAATTCTGTTGGTTGGTTTTTTTACATTAGAAAATAGCTTTATTTTTATCCTACCACTTTTGAAAACTTCTGTCATATATTCCTTCCTCACACTTAGATGATATTTTCAGGTCACTTTTATTTTCATTTCTAAAGTATTAAAAATATAGTCTGAACCAAACTGAACTTCTCATGCCCATTCTCGAGCTTTCGCCTTCCTCTCGAGTCAAACCCAGGGGGTAGGGAAGGGATGTGTGAGTCTCCTCTCTTTCTTGCTCCCCATCTCCCTGACTTGCCACCCTTTGCCTCTGGACTCTTCAGGATTGGATGGGACAGTGGAGTCAGACATAAAGGAAAGAAAAACAATGATACATAGTTAGCTGGTGCTGTTTGGAGATCTCTCTACTGTCAAGTGCTCTCTTGCATGGCAGACTTCTAAGGCGGGCTCTTTCTTTATATATTTTTTTAAACATTTATCTTTATTGTTGAAAGTATTGCAGATGTGAGGGACATCTGTTGGTTTACTCTTGTAAAGTCTGAAGTCCCTTTTGGAGAAGGCTGCATTGCCTGTGCATGTCCCAGAGTGACTGTTGCCGAGACAAGCGGAGCCCGGTGCTCTGCATCTGTGGTCAGCCAAGACACTGCAATGATGGTCTTTTGTTTCACTATATAATTTTATGAAGCTTTTGGAACCTGGTGAAATAAAGCTTCTATATATTCACATTATCATGGGTTTTGCCACCAATGCTGGGCCTAAATATTGAGAAGTAACTTTCTCTTGCTGTGCTGGTTACCGTGATGTGTCAGAGCCGAGACGGCCCATCCATGCTCAGGAACAGGTTGCTTGCACTTTAGATGTCATTTCCAAACAATCATCACCAAGATCCATGTAAAGAAGACTTTTCCTTTGTTTTCACCTAGGAGTTTTATGGTGTCAGGTCTTACAGTTAAGGCTTTAATCCATTTGGAGTTAATTTTGTGAGTGGTCTTAGGTAGAGCTCTGGTGTCATTATTTAGCATATGAGCATCCAATTTTTCTAGCACCATTTACTAAAGAGACTATCTTTACTTTTTTACTTTTTATTGAATTTATTGGGGTGACGTTGGTTAATTTTTAATTGGATCATTTATTTTTTGGTGTTGAGCTTTATAAGTTCATCATAAATTTAGAATATTAAACCCTCATTAGATCTATCATTGATGAATATGTTCTCCCACTTAGTGGATTGTCTTTTCATTTTGTTGATGATTCCCTTTGCTGTGCCAACATTTTTAGTTTGATGTAGTCTCATTTGTTTATTTTTTCTATTCTTTCTCTTGCCCAAAGTAATATAACAGAAAAAATATTGCTTCCATAAATATCTGAGATTTTACTGCTCATGTTATCTTCTAGAATTTTTATGGTTTTGAGTCTAACATTCAAGTCTTTAATCCATTTTGAGTTTATTTTTGTGTATGGTGTAAGAGGTAGTCTAGTTTCTTTCTTTCTTTCTTTCTTTCTTTCTTTCTTTCTTTCTTTCTTTCTTTCTTTCTTTCTTTCTTTCTTTCTTTCTTTCTTTCTTTCTTTCTTTCTTTCTTTCTTTCTTTCTTTCTTTCTTTCTTTCTTTCTTTCTTTCTTTCTTTCTTTCTTTCTTTCTTTCTTTCTTTCTTTCTTTTCTTTCTTTCCTTCCTTCCTTCCTTCCTTCCTTCCTTCCTTCCTTCCTTCCTTCCTTCCTTCCTTCCTTCCTTCTTTCTTTCTTTCTTTCTTTCTTTCTTTCTTTCTTTCTTTTTTGCTCATATCTATCCAATTTTTCCAACACCATTTATTGAATACATTATCTTTACCCCATTGTATGTTTCCCCCCCTTTTTCAAATATTAATTAACAATAAAGGCATGGGTTTTCTTCTGGGCTCTCTATTCTGTTCCATTGATCTGTGTGTCTACTTTTATGACAATAACATGCTGTTTGGATTTCTTGGTCTTATAGTATAGTTTGATATCAGGTAGCATGATTCCTCTAATTTTGTTCTTCTTTTTCAGGATTACTATGTTTATTCTGGGTCTTTTGTGATTCCATAAAAAAATATTGGGATATTTGTTTTAGTTCTGTAAAATGTGCCATTAGTATCTTGGTAGGAATGGCTTTGAATCTGTAGATTGCTTTGGGTAATATGGACATTTTAATTATATTAGTTCTTTCTATTCATGAACGTAGCATATGTTTCCACTTTTTATCTTCTTCAGTTTCTTTCTTCAGTGTCTTATAATTTTCTGGGTACAGGTCTCTTATGTCCTTGGTTAAATTTGTTCCTAGGTGTTTTATTCTTTTTGAAGCAACTGTAAATGGGATTGTTCTTAGTTTTTCTTTCTGATAGTTCATTATTGGTGTATAAAAAGGCAACTAATTTCTAATTATTTATTTTGTATCCTGCTACTTTACTGTATTCACTTATCAGTTCTAGTAGTTTAAGGTGGAATCTTTAGGATTCTCGATATATAGTATCATCTAAAAGTAGTGACAATTTTACTTATTCCTTTCTGATTTGGATGCCTTTTGTTTATTTTTCTTGTTTGATTTCTGTGGCTAGGACTTCTAGTCCTATATTGAATAAGAGTTGTGCAAGAAGACTTTGTTCAAGATCTTAAAGAAATGCTTGTAGTTTTCGTCCATTGAGTACGATGTGGCTGTGGGTTTGTCGTATATGGCCTTTATTACATTGAGGTAGATTCCTTCTATTACCACTTTGCTGAGAGTTTTTTATCATAAATGGATGTGGATTTTATCACACGTTTTGATTACTGCTTCAATTTCCCTAGTTGTAATCTGTCCATTCAGATTTTCTGATTCTTCCTGATTCTGTTTTGGAAGATTATATGTTCCTAGTAATTTATCCATTTTTCAACTGGTTTTAGAGAGAGAAGGAAAGTGAGAGGGAGAGAGAGAGACAGAAGATTCAATGAAAGAGAAACACTGACCTATTGCCTCCTACACGCCCCCTACTTTGGACCAAGCCCACGACCTGGGCATGTGCCCTGATTGGGAATCAAACCTGCGATCTTGGTGCATGGGATGACTCTCAACCAGCTGACCCACACTGACCCTGGTGTAATTTATCCATTTCTTACAGATTTTCCAATTTGTTCGCATATAGATGTTTGTTATACTTTCTTACAGTCCTTTGCATTTCTTTGGTGTTAGTTGTTAATTCTCCTCTTTCATCTGATTTTTATTTACTTGCACCCTCTTTCTCTCTTTATTTTATGAGTCTGCTTAAAGGTGTGTCAATTTTGTTTATCTTTTCAAAGAACCAGCTCTTGGTTTTATTGATCTTTTGTATTTTTTTTTAGACTCTATGTTGTTTATTTCTGCTGTGATCATTATTATTTCCTTCCTTTCCTGCTCACTTTGGACTTTGTTTGTTGTTCCTTTTCAAGGTTGTTTTGTTTGTTTGTTTGTTTTTTAATGTGTAAAGTTAGGTTGTTTATTTGAAGTTTTTCTTGTTTTTGCAGGTTGGCCTGTAACGCTATGAATTTCCTCCTTAGGACCCCTTTCTCTGTTTTCCATAGATTTGGGGTTGTTGGGTTCTTCTTGTCATTTGTTTCAAGGCATTTTTTGATTTCTTCCTTGATCTCATTGTTACCCCATTCATTGTTTAATATCATGTTATTTAGTCTTCATGTATTTGAGTGTCTTTCAGTTTTTTCCTTGTGATTAATTTCTAGTATTTTACCATTATGGTAAGAGAAGACGCTTGATATGATTTCAATCTTCTTAAGTTTATTGAGATTTGTTTTGTGTCTTAACATGGTCTGTTCTAGAAAATGTTCCATGTGCTTTTGAAAACAATGTATATTTTGCTGCTTTGCAGTGAAGTGCTCTAAAAATATCAAATTTATCTCATCTAGTGTGTCATTTAAGGACACTGTTTCCTTTTTTATTTATTTTTTCTTTCTGGAAAAACTATCCATTGATGTCAATTAGGTGTTAAAATCCCCTAATATGACTGATTGTGTTATTGTCAATCTCTCCCTTTATGTTTATCAACATTTGCTTTATATATTTAGGTGCTTCTAGGTTGGGTGCATAAATATTTATAAGGATTATATCCTCTTGTTGGGTCGCTCCATTTATTATTACTTAGTGTCATTCTATGTCTCTTACTATAGCCTTTGTTTTAAAGTCTGCTTTGTAAGATATAATTATGGCTATCCCAGATTTTCCCCCTCTTCATTTGCATAAAATATATTTTTCCATCTCTTTGCTTTTAGTCTGTGTGTATCTTTAGTTCTGAAGTGGGTTTCTTGAAGACAGCATATATGTGGATCTTGTTTTCTTATCCATTCAGCTACTGTATGTCTTTTGATTGGAGCATTTAAATCATTTATATTTAAAGTGATTATTGATAGGTATGTACTTGTTGACATTTTATTCTCTTAACTATGTTCCTCTGATTTTTTCTGCTGCTTCTAATTTTTAAAGCAAGACATTCAACATTTCTTGTAATACCGGTTTGGTGGTAACAAATTCCTTTAGCTTTTTCTTGTCTGAGAAACTCTTTATTTCTCCTTCAATTTTAAATGATAGCTTTGCTGGATAAAGTAGCTTGGTTGTAGGTCCTTACTTTTGACTACTGCATATCTCATGCCAACTCCTTTCTGGCATAAAATGCTTCTGTTGAGAAATCAACTGACAGCCTAGTGGGAGCTCCCTTGTAGGTAACTAATTGTTTCTCTTGCTGCTTTTAAGATTTTCTCTTGTTGTTTAACCTCTGCCATTTCAGTTATATTGTGTGTTTGTTTGGGCTTCTTTGGCTTCATTTTGTTTAGGACCCTCTGAGCTTCCTGGACTTGTATGTTTGTTCCTTCACCAGGTTAAGGAAGTTTTCAGTCATGATTTATTCAAATAGTTTTTGATCCCTTGCTCTCTGTCTTCTCCTTCTGGTACCACTATAATGTAAATATTGTTACATTTCATGGTGTCCCAAAGTTCTCTTAAACTACCCTTATTCTTTTTTAATTTCCTTTCATTTTTGCTACTCTGATTGGGTGTTTTTTCTACCTTGTCTTCTAAATCCTGGATATACTGAGTCTAGCTGCTACTCACTGGGGGCTGGCATATTTTTGTGGTGGGATGGGGTCACAGAAAGTCATCAGGGAGAGGCCAGCAGAGTTTATTAGGCCCAAACAGACCAAGATTTGGCCATGTGAAGGGAGGGCTCTATCCCAGTTGAACGTGCATGGGAAAAATGGCCCTTGTTCTAGAGCTACACAACTCAATCTGTCCCAGATTCTCCTAGGAGAAGATGGAACTCATCATGGCGGGCTGTTAGGAGTCAGGAGGATGGGGCTAGTGGATCTTGGGTGAGGGTGAGGTGCTGATTCCACTTTGGGGAAAGTAGAGAGTGTGTCTTTCACTCCCAGAGCCACTCAACTCAGTCTTTCCCAGAATTTCTCAGACCTTGGCAAGGCAGAGCCAGCAAGAGTCATGTAGGTGAGGCCCCTGAAGCCTGAGCCTGGAATGTGGGTCCCTCAGAAGCCCAGAGCATGTTTCTAGCAGATCTCCTGTGAGGAGAAATGACAGTCACTTTAATGGGGAAATGGGGGGAATGACTCTTGCCCCAGAGCCACACAACTCGTTCACTGACACCCCTGATCTCTACACCCTGGCCAAGACAGCTGACTTTTCAGCAGGGTATAAGCTCCTCAAGTTGGTGAAAGAAGGAGTGTATAGGGTGGGTTCTTGTATTACCCCAGGCTGACCCACAGAGAGGGGAGTGCTCCACCCAAGAAAATGTCATCTGTGTGGGAGAATGACTCAGCACAGGTATCCAGGTGACTATCCCCTTAGCTCTCTTCCCTGAACCACAAACCCAGGACTCTCCTCCATACTACTCTAGTCCACTCTACCCTCCCTCCACCACAGCTCAGGGTGAATGACTGTGAATGAAAATTTGGGTGTTGGCCCTTTAAAAAGTGCTTGTGTCTTTAGCAGATTCTGGTCTCTCTCCAGCAGACAGAAACCTGTCTGCTTTTCACAGCTGGATGTTATTTGTTCTCTTTCCAGCTCTGGTGCTCTGGGCTAGAGGGCTCAGCTTGGGGTTTAGACCCCACACTTCTCAGGGGGAACCCTCTCCAGTTCCTTCTGGAACCTCACCCACCTCCTGTGGGAGTGGGTCCAACCCTTTTCACATTTCTACCATTCTTACCAGTCTCCATGTGGCTTCTTCTGTAAATCCTTGGTTATAAGATTTCTCTTCAGTGAGTCTTCAGATGGTTATTCAGGATGATCTATAATTTAGTTGTAATTCCAGTTTGGACCTAGAAAGAGATTAGTGTAGCTTCCACCTATTCCACCGCCTTCTTTGAGACTGTCTTTTCTCCAGTAAGTATCCTTGGCTCTCTTATCAAATATTACTTTATATGCTTGGGGGTATTTCTAAGCACTTGGTATTTTTCCATTGGTCTATGTCTGTTTTTATGACAAAACCACCCTGTTTTGGATACTATAGCTTTTTATATAGTATGAAATCAGGAAGTGTGATGCTGCTCACTTTGTTCTTTTTCGGGACTGTTTTGGCTTTTAATGGTCTTTTGTGATTCTGAATGAATTTTAGGATTTTTTTCTATTTCTGTGAAAATGCCATTGGAATCCTACAGGGGTTTCATTAAATTTATAGGTGGTGTTGGGTACTATAAACATTTTAACAATCTTAATTCTTCCAATACATGAATGTGCTCTTTCTATTTATTTGTGTAATTTTCAATTTCTTCAATCAATGTCTTACAATTTTCAGTGTAGAGATGTTTCACCTTTTTAGTTAAATTTATTTCTAAGTAATTAATTTTTTTAATGCTATTATAATGGGATAGTTTTTCCCACATGATTTGTTGTTAGTATATAGAAACACAACTGATTTTTGTATGTTTATTTAAAATCCTATAAATTTACTGAATTAATTGATTAGATCTAATAGTTTTTTGATGGAATATTTACAATTTTTATATGTAAAATTATGTCCTCTACAAACAAAGACTTTTACTTCTTCCTTTCCTAATTGTATAACTTTTATTTCTTTTTCTTGTCTAATTGCTCTAGCTAGGAGTCTCAGTAATATGTCGAATAGGAGTGGTGAGAGTGAGCATTTTTTTCTTGTTCCTGATCTTAGAGGAAAACTTTCAACCTTTCACCATTGAAGATGATGTTAGCTGTGGGCTTGTCATACATGATCTTTATTATATTGAGATATGTTCTTTTGTTACTCCATTTTTGATAGTATTTATCATAAATGAATGTTGAATTTTATGAAATGCTTTTTCTGTATCTATTGAGGTTGTATATTTATCTTTCATTTTATTAATGTGATGTATCACATTTATTGATTTGCTTATGTTGAACCATCCTTGCATCACAAGGATGAATCAAACTTGATCATAGTGCATGATCCTTTTAAAGTATTGTTGAATTTAGTTTGAAAGTATTTTGTTGATAATTTCTGCATCTATATTCATTTGGGATATTGTTCTATAGTTTCCTTGTAGTGTCCCAATCTGGGTTTGGTATCAGGGTAATTCTGGTCCCATAGAATGAAATTGGGAGTGTACCCTCCTCTTTACTTATCTGAAATCCTTTGAAAAAGATTGACATTAATTATTATTCAAAAGTTTAATAAAATTCACCAGTAAAACCATCTGGTCCTGGACTCAAAATTTTTAAGATGAATAAAACTAATGAGAAATATTTGAATGGTTATACCTCATTTTTAATATTGGCAATTCATAATTGATAACACAGTTGTTAATGTGGTTAGTTTGTAAGTAAAAGCAGTACAGGTGATTGTAGTATATTTATTTTTAAATGTATTTCTCCAGTTTGCCTTCTCTAACACAAGACACACTCTTAGGAATTAGAGAATCAACATTTAGCTTTGGCTAGTTGTTAACGTGGTTAGTCTGTAAGTAAAAGCAGTGCAGTTGATTGTAGTATTTCTATTTTTAAATGCATTTCTCCAGTTTTCCTTCTCTAACAATGGTCACACTATTAAGAGACAGAGAGTCAGGATTTAGCTTTGGCTAATATCTAGCACATAATAATACAATTAGCTACCATTTAATGAGAGTTTACCTTGTCTTACACCCTGGGCACATGGTCACTTTTAAGAGGAAAAGAAACCAGTGGAATTTTTGGTAATCTCATGTGCCCTGTCCCTCTACATGCACCCTCAGCCTTCCAGCCCCACAGAGTGCCCTTCTGAAGTCCCTTTTCATAGGACCTTGGCCACCTAACCCCTGGTCACCTTGGTTAGTCATCAATACCTCCAAATAGATGTTTTCCCCTTTATTTTTAGTATTTTATGTAGTCTTTCTAGTTGTTTTGGGTGAAGCATTGGCATGCTGTGGTAACTACTTCATTACAGCCAGAAATGGAATCTGAAAGCAATTATTTTAAGCTATTGTGTTTCAAATCAGAATGTAATGTATTTTTAAGTAACTTTTGAAAAATTCAATACTTGGTTTTATAGACTGAAATTCTCCCTGCATAAATCAATAATAGGTGACTGTTAAGAAGCTAGCTAAGTGGCCAAAACTAAGTAGTTCTTTATATCCTATCATATCGTGAAGCCTCTTATGTTTGTACACCATGAAATATTCCCCAGGAGTCACATAGAGAAGGTTAGCTATTAGGCCTATTGTAATTCTGTTTGTATACTTAAATCTATTTTATCACACATAGTCATGGGTAGCAAAATTTTGCAGCAAGTGTCCATATATTTATATCAGCACATATATATATATATATATATATATATATATATACATAAACACATATATATACACACACACACATACACACACACACACACACACACATATATGTAAAACCATTGAAAAATTATTTAAATAATTAAAATTGTGGTATGATTATAACTATAAGGAATTTAATGTTAAAATTCATAAATCAAGTCAGACAAAAATCTAATTATTTAGTCTAAAGCTCTGTTCATTACACTAACTTAAAGGAAGCTGTATCTGGTTTTATGGGGTAAAATTCAGAAGACCTAGACTTCTGCCCTTGTTGTCTGGCCCCAAGTAAGTGGACTTTTCTCTAGGTCCACTTTTCTCCTCATGAAGTGGACCAGTATTATTTATATTATCCTTGTCATATGGCTCTTTGGAGGATAAAAATTGAATATATACATATATACATACATATATATATATACACACACACACACACACACATATATATATATAAATGACAAGTTAAATGCATCCATAATTGTGTTATTATTAATTTTTAAAATAATAGTACATTATTATTGAATAATAATATAATTGAAAGATTAACAGTACATAGGTAGAGAAATTCAGACAAATTCACACCTGGGTATCTCACTCAGGAAGTGACTTTTTTAGAAAAAGCAATCTGGGATGCAAAGCAAAGTTCCAATTTTGTCTAAATGTAGTGGAGGCAGCCACACACCTCTTCTGATTCCAGCATAGCCAGGATTTGCTTTTCCACTCATGGTCCTCTTCCTGCTCCTCTTGTTCCCAACCTTCCCAACACACACATGCACACACATATATGCACATGCATAAACACTTGCAAACACTCACATGTTTGCACACATGCACACACAGAAACAAACATACATACATGTGTGCACATGCATACACAAAGCAACACGCACATGTGCACACACGTTTACACGCATGTTCACACAATGCACACAGACGATCACATTCACCATTTGTCCTACTCTAGAATTTAAGCTTAAGGTTTCATCATTCAACCACCATTCTGTGGAACAAGACCAGCACACTTGGGGATAATAGCATCCTAGAGCTATTGCAGGATTTGGTCCCCTCATATGAGCAAGGCTTTCATACTTTCCCAAACAGCATTTGCCATATGAAGGATCCAAAGGGCCTGAGAGTTCTAGGAGGGACAGGCTGAAGCACTGGATATGACAAGAAAGACGATAAAAGGGATTAATGGGAAAATATGTAAATAGCTTCTGCGTTGTTTGACATTAGGCCTGGATCTGACCTCAGGTTTGTGAAGATGAGAAAAGGGCAGAAGCACCTGGATAAGATTGCTGGAGCCCTGTCTTCAAGGTCAGTGGGAAATAAGTATCAACTACTCTTTATTGGATACTTACTCCGTGACAGGTTCTCTGTTGGGTGATTTTTAAATACATCCATATTTTAATCTTTATAATAACCCATGATCTTTCTATTATACCACAGGCTATGGAATGCATCATGTCCCCTCAAGATCCATCTGTTGAAGCCCTAACCCTTAGAATCTCAAAATGTGACTATATTTGGAGACAGCATCTTTAAAGAGGTAATTAAGTTAAAATTGAAGTCATTAGGGTGGGCCCTAACCCAATGTGACTAGTGTTCATATAAAAAGAGATGAGCACACAGACACACACAGAAGGAAGACCACATGAAGATATTGGGAAAGGTGACCATCTACCAGTCAAAGTGAGTGGCCTCAGAAGAAACCAACCCAGCCAACACCTTGATCTTGGACTTCTAGCTTCCAGAACTGTGAGAAAATAAATTTCTATTATTTAAGTCCCCTGTTGATGGTAGCCGTTGAAAACTAATATACCATAGTATAGCAGAAAATGTAGCTCAGTTCTGGAAGAGAAGGAACTTGCCACTGTCTTTTTAGCTCTTTTCTAAAATATAAATATTGAGAAAATACTTCTTTGTTTTATTGTCAATTTTGAGCAGACACTTCTGTTTAAACTTTAGAACTAAAAGAATCTAAGTGTTTCATCCCATTTTTTTATGCATGCTTTGTAAACTAGTTTGGGTTTTATTATTAATCTTTATTTTTTTATTTAATCATCTAGCTTTGGAATCAATAGAGAAAGTTCACAGAAAATCTTCTTAGTCCTACTCTAATCATTGCTATAAAAATTGGAATTGGGCTTAAGACTTGGTTTATTTATACCTACCTGGCATTCTCTTAGTTTTTCTTGAATAAGAATTCAACAACAGTAATAATAGTGATAGTGAGAGGAAACAGAATTATGGAGTAGTCATTCATAGTGTAAAGAACTTAATATAGATATACAACTTCATTTTAAAATAAGATACACTTTTGGGGCAGTTTTAGATTTACAGATAAATTGTGAAAATAGTGCAGAAAGTTTCATATACCTACACCCAGTTTCCCCTGTTATTAGATTTTATACTGTGACAGGCATTTGCTAAAACTAATGAACCAATATTGACACATTATTATTAGCTAAAGTTCGTATTCTTTTGAATATCCTTACTTTTACCTAATGCCCTTTTACAGTCCCAGGATTCCATCCAGATTACATGGAGTCATGTGTCCTCCTAGGCTCCTCCTGGCTGTGTCAGTCTCTCAGACATGTTTCTGATGACACTGCAGTTTTGAGTGCTTTTCGGGTGCTTTGTAGAATGCCTCCCAGCTGGAATTTGTCTGATGCTTCTCTCATGATTAGACTGGGGTTATGTGTTTGAGAGGACGACCACCGGGGTAAAGTGCATAAAATATCAAGGGTACATACTATCAACATGATTTCCCACCGCTGATGTTGACCTTGGTCACCTGGCTGGGGTAGTGTGTCAAGTTCTACACTGTAGAGTTGCTCCTTCCCCATTCCCCTACTGTCCTTTTAAGAAGGAAATCACTGTGTGCAGTCCACACTTAAGGAGTGTTGCTATTTTTTTTTGTTTTGTTTTTGAATAAAATCTTACTTTCTGGCTTCCAAAGACACTCCGGGCTCATCTCTCATATTTTCTGTTCCATCCTAGAGTCTAGTATTTTTCCGAAGGAGCCCTAGTTCCTTTTATTGGAGATGGGACTAGAAGCCAAGGTTTGGGCTCCAGATAAGCTAGTAGTACCAGAAGCTCATGGATTTCAGGCTCTCTCAGCTGACAGAGCAAGGGAAGAGATCTGTGTGTACTAACCTTGTACATACACATGCCTATAGTTATTTCTGTAGGTAATGGTCTGTGTACACACTAAGCTATCCAGGAGTTCATAGTGTTGCCTCCAACTCCAATCCATGACCACATGGATCATTCCAACCTCCTCACTTTACTATCAGCCATCCATTTAATGAATTGTTTAATTCCAGAATACATGTGTAGCAGCATCAGAATCGGTAATCTGTGTCTGCTGGGCAAAATATCACGTAGGGGGAAAGTGCTGTGTGCAGCTTTATTATTGATATTTGTTTATTTATTTATTGCCCTTAGCCTCACAGATGTCACTCCTCCCCAAAGCCGCTTAAGTCAGACTCTTTTCTCCATCCCTGTCAGTGAGGCTGTCATACACTAGTGATACAGTTCAATTGTTCTGTCACATTCTGTATTCCATCCTGTGAGTCCTTATAATTTTATTTCCATCTTCACAATTAATCTCTGAGGCAGAAATTTTAATTACCTTGGTTTTGTAGAGGAAGAAACAGGCACAGAGGGTTTAACTTGCCCGAGGTTACACAGCTAGTGATAAGTGGAGGTGAAATGTCACATTGGATTTGTATTTCCTGATTTGAACATTGATATTCTCCCAAGGAGGTAAACACAATACTTTTTAAAAACCCAAATACATGCTAATTAATGGAGGGAAGGCTGGAAATGAAGATATGCTTCTGAAGGTGAAGGCCACGCTTAGAGCCCTAGCAGCCATGCACACTACGTCGTTTGTGTCCTGTCTCAGAGCTCAGTCCCTCATACACTGGAAAATTTTACCTCAGGAAAGTTTATTGTTTCCCAACATTTCTATATCGAGTGAGGCTCTGAGGTGCTGAAGTAAGAAATGTGAGCTTTTAAGGCAAATATATGTGTGTGTGTATGTATGTGTGTATGTGTGTGTATATGTGTATATGTTTGTGTGTATGTGTGTGTGTGCATGTGTGTGCGTGTGTGCATGTGTGTGCGTGCGTATAATGAGATATATTTGTTGTAAGGAATGGGCTCACACACCTGTGGCACCTGTGAAGTGTGGAATCCGCATGTGCCCTGGAGGCTGCTCTCAGGAGAGCCAATGGTGCGGCCAGTCTGCAGGAGGCTCCCTCTGGGTGGGAGGCAGGGACTGTGCTTTATTCAGGCCTTCAGCTGACTGCATGAGGCCCACTCACTCTAGGGAAGGCAATCTGCTCTACCCAAGTTCACCAAGTTCAAAGTCAGTCTCATCCAGAAACATCCTCTAAGCTGACACAGAATTAACCCTCACATTGAGACAGCCAGCTGCACAGAGCCTGTACTCTTCCTAGTAATGGGAAAAGGACCTTAGAACCTGTGAGCGGATAGATTTTAGTGGCCCTAGTGCATCTTTACTAGGGGTTGATCGGAAGACCCCAATCAGGTCTGGGCCAGAGTCTGCCAGACTTGAATGGGTATGTGAAAGAAGAAAGCACTCTTCAAAGAAGTGAGCAACTTCCCTGTGGTGTCTAAACAGCTTTGGTTTCCAATCTTAGCAGACAATTTAGCAGATAATTTACTAAACACTATGTGGAAGGGTTGAGGCATCCACACTTCACAGGATGAAGCATTATTGCAAATATAACATTATTATCCTCCCTACCCCTGAAATGAGTTCCCTAGGGATGAGGGTGGGACTTCCAGGTCCCTAGCTGCCAGGTGCTCTATGGGGCAAGTGATATTAGATCTGCTGAAGGACCCTGGGTGACACATTTGAATATGACTTACTCATTTGGGGGATTGGTGAAAATGTTACTCAAATGTCCCCCAAGTTTGGTGTGAGGCTAACAGCCTGGTTTGCTCAGAGGCACTGTGGCTGCATTAAGATCACTGTTGCTGAGGGAATGGTGTTATCAGAGACACACAGAACCACGTATATTTGTGGTTGGAGACAGAAGTGGGCTGAGTTCAAAGTCCAAGTGCTGCAATTCAGAGCCTCCTGGGCCTTTTACTGCTTTCAGGAAAGCAGCATCACTTGGAATTAATCACTCAGAAATAATTATTTGTTATTTTTATTTTTATTAATAAAATTAATAAACATGCACAGAAGTAGAGGAGCATTTAATTTAGATACTCACCACCCACTTTAACAACTCATTTTGCTAGTCTTGTTTCATGTGTAACTCCTCTCACACACTCCACCTTCCCACATTCCCCCTGAAAGTCTGTAATGCATAATATCACTTTATTTCTAAATCCTGTAGTATGTTTCTTACAGATGATATTTTAAAACATAACCATAACAACATTTTTACACCCAACAATACTTAAAATAATTTTTACTATTATCATATACCCAGTCTGTGTACATATCTCCAATTTTCTCAGACAGGTTTCTTTAGAGTTGGTTTGTTAAATTAGGGCCCCAAAGGCTTCTACCTAGTATTGGTCGGTGTGTTTCTTCCGCCTCCTTTTCTGTGTTAGCTGCTTCTCCAGCTCCGCCTCCCCTGCCAAGCCACACGCTAGCTGACGGAAGCAGATGATTTAAATGGAGTAGGTCGACTATGACCTGCATTGGCGAGGGCATCTTCAAGACTTGGAACATGTGCTTAGTGATGTGATCTAGAAGATGTATTAAGATAGGACACTTTTTTATTTGTTTTAGGCAAGAATGCATCTCAGGCAGCATCCTGCACTTCTGACTGCATTACAACAGAAGCTCACGACACGTCACTGCCCTTCCCTCACAGATGCGTGTTTGGGCAGTGGACCCAATGGCGTCAGCCCAACCAAACATTCTGAAGTTGCCTTCAAATTTCTCATTAATGGTTTTCACAGCCATTGTATCCCATTAGGGACGGCAAAAAGGGGATTTTCTACTTCTGTCACTCCTTTAATTAATAATCAGAGGTTTTCTGCAAAGAAGTTTCCACTGTCAACTATATGGATGCTTGAAATACGTTTGTATGGAAAATATTGGATATATGCTTGATTCTTTCCCTTTATTTACCAGTTTTCAAAATAATAGGCTAATTATCAATTTCTAAGGATGACAAACACCAATGATTTTTTGAGATCTTTATGAATGCATGCCTTTTTGTGGATTTAATAGATTGTAATCCACTGCAAGCTTTTATCATCATCATCATCATCATCATTCTTCGTCTTTAATTCTCAGAATGGCTCATCTTAGCTGCTGGGAACACCCTCAGGCTGGGTCCTTCCCATGACCCCCATGGTCTTCGGTGGCCCCCTTGCTTTCTGCCGCACATGATGCTCCACTTTATCTTGAATGTGTCTTTCTTCAGACTTGGAGAAAGATTCCTTTCAGTGGGAAATGCACTCAGACACCACATTTGTATGCAAGGTTTGCCAAGTGCTACCAGGTTGTCACGACATCAAGTTGGCGCTTATAATGCACAGAGTCAGGAAATATGTCTTTGTTTTATAAGAATAAGAAAAATAAATCAAGAGCCCCAGGTAATATTTGTAATTCAAATTTAAAAGGAGAGAGTTTTTACCAATTCTATGGATCTTGTATTTATACCTCTGTTCTCTTACACTAAAAATCTTTGTTCTTAATTGTATTAATATAATTGTTTACTTATTTAATAATTTTAAGTTATTTGCATAATTAAATATATGATCAATATGTATAAATTTCAAAATAATATCAATAGTGTTATTACTATAATTACTTAATGTATTTGAAGTTTCTTTGTGTGTTTTTGTCCTTAGAATATATTATAGTAAAATTACCATTTTTTTTAGTTACTAAAAATATTTTTTTTCTTTATGGTTAGGTCACTGACTTGATTTACAGATAAGGTCATTTGTTTCATTTAGTTTTCAAATTGTGCTTAACTTAAACTTGGACTGTAGAGGGGTGGGAGGCAGGCACGCCCAGGCAGCTCTCTTCGGGGCATCTGCTGGGCACAGGCAGCTTCCCCGGCTCCTTCCAGGGACAGCACCGGGGTTCACCCCTCGGCCCTCAAGGATCCCCTGGGGTGCACCAGGCCCGTGTGGAGGGGCCCCTCCCTGCACCTTTACTACTTCCTGATGCTGCTCACCAGCCCATCTGTAAACTTACTAAAAATCGGATTTCAAACTGGACACTAAGGTTGATCTTAAGTTTGCTTTCAAATCCAGATCATCTAGAAACCTTAGGGTTTTACACGACATGGTAAACCTCACCTGCCGCCTGCTGCGGCTTCGCCTCGCACCGAACAGCTCGAACCGGGGGCAGCGTCAGCATTTGAGTCCCCGCCCGGGCGCACGCCGGCCGGCCTGGATGCAGTCCACGCCAAAGGCCCTCATTCTTCCCTGGCTTTACCCTTTCTACCCCTCGATAAGGTCAAGTTCACGACATGGTCAAACTGCCCTTTGGTCGCCTGTGCGCCCTGGTGAAGACAGCTGCCCTGTAGCCAAGATGCAGAACAGCAGGCATCCGCCTTCCTCCTTCCCACCTGCTTCCCTCTCGGCTCGGCCTTCTGTATAAAAACCCAGGCGCTCTGTTCCTTTGCCCCGACAGAAAGTTAGACATTCAGCCGTGTCTCAGGGCTGCAGGGGCTTCGGCAACCGCGGCATCTTTCCTATCCATACCTGAGGCTCCCTTTCTGATCCTTTTCTGAGAGGCCCCCGGGCCTCTCAGCCTCACGCTGCTGCTGGTGGACACTCTGTGCATCTGAATATGCCTTGGGATCACCTTATAAGGACAGACAGAAATGGAGGACAGTCCAGTAGCTGGACACTACACAGAGGCTGCTATAAAAGTAATTTTATTTCCAAAACTTTAGAATCTCTTAGGTAAATTTGCCAAACATAGAAATCTCGGGTGATAAGTAGTTCTAAATGGTCGAAGTTTGCATGATTCATGTAATAGGAGAGAACTTTGCTGTTGAGTGGCCATGAGTTCACACAAATAGGCTCTTCATGTGGCCATAGGTAGGACACATTTATCCTGTATTCTCAGACCCTCTCCCTCCCATCCCAGCTCTAGACATATATTTCAGCAGGGAGCTGTCAAGCAAATGGATGATGTTGCTCTGTGTTAAATTTATGGCTCAATTACAATCAATCTTAGGCTATCAGCTTCCAGTGTCTGCATATAATTAAAGTAGACAAAGTAGCAAGCCATCATTTCTTATGCCACCTTGTTTTATGCTAAAAAAATAAAATCAATACTTGTTTTATAAGTAATTGACTCCAGCATATGACTTAGATTGTCCAGGTAGGCATAATGAGAGAGAATTATTCTTTGGGGCATAATTTATTCCAGTTTTGTAGGTTTATAAGTGACATTCACCTTGCTAAAAACAGCTCAGCTCACTGCTTTTACTCCATGCCCACCAGTGCTGGCATGTTAACTGGGTTGGAGGAATCAGACCTTGCAGAGGTTGGCTTCTGAAGCTTCCATGTGCAGTCCCAGGTGAGTAGTGCCACTTAAGGATGTCCAGCAAGAAGTGACTCTACCTGCGTAGCCACGTGTCACTCCTGAACCATTCTGAATTATTATCTATGCCTTGCTACACATCTATATTCACAGCATTACAGCAAACCCTTATAAATGATTTGCCTTTTGAAACATAAGAATGTTATGCACTAAACGAATTGAACATATTTATCTTGTTATAAAAGACCATTCAATTAAAAATACAATGGCTCCCATGGAATGACTTCCTGGCACTTGAATATTTAGCATTCCAGATGCATATGCACAGCTGTTTACCATTTATGGTCTGTGGCTTCTTAGTGTTTGCTAAAAATATTGAACCTTAATTTCTCCACTGGAAAATGTATTAAGCATTCTGTTGTTTGGCCAGATAGACATCTGTGTTTCCAGATTAATTTATTAGGCATTTTTAAATCCTAGAGAAACATTTAGCTGCTTTTCAGAAATTTCAATATGTACCCAAAGGATTATCACAGATCTATAAAGAACATTATAATGCATATTAATTTGCTTGCCCTGCAAAAGACTGAGCCTTAAGGCAAGTCTTTGTACAAAACAGCAGAGCTGCGGATTTTGACAGTGCCATGGATTATTTGATAGGAGCTTATTTGATAGGAGCTGTCACCTTGGCACCTCACTCCCAAGATGTATATCCTTCTGAATTTAAATTGTTCTTAGAGGCGACATGACTATATTTATGCTGCTTTAAAAAATAACAGAATATTTATGGCATAAAATTAAACAATTAAGGTTAACTCAAGAACCTAAAAATGAAAGCCATGTGAAAAATGAACAACTAATTGTGACATACAAGTAATGAATGTATTAACCTCCCTAATATTAAAGCCTATATATTAATTAAGAAATAACACATGTCGTAATTAGAAAAGATTGGGTGAAAGCATGAACGAGTCGGTTACAGGGTGAATGCATAAATAAACGTACAAAACGGGTTAGCTGGTGAGAAGCCAGGGACAGGCTGGCTAAGCGAGGAGACGCAGCTGTCTTACTTGTGAGATCCCGAAGATGAAAAGGCGAGGACAGGCCAGCACCGGGAGAGCGTGGGGCGCATACCCGCCTCAGCGCCCTGGAGCCCGCCCAGAGAGCCGTGTGTCCGCGTGTTTAAAGCTCTAAATTAGTGAACGTTCCCTTGATCCATCAATTAAGTGAGCTCACAGAGTGTGTGTAAAGCGCTTTTATATTACAGTGATTTTGAAAGGAGGAGAAAATAAAAGAAACAACCTGCGTCACTAATGATAGGATATTGGTTAGAAAGATTATGGTGCAGTCATATGACTGTAATAGGCAGCTGCTAAAATGAACTCATAGAAATCTATTTATTGTCATGGAAAGATTGTGATTGCATATTTTACTGGAAGACTTAGTTATAAAATAACTCTGTAGCACAAAGCTATTTTTAAATAAATTGGGACATCAAGAATATTAAAAAGCCTAAAAAGTATACACCATGTCTGTTGCAAGCTTAAGGATGGGTTTATGTTTCTCCATTTGGCTCATCTGATCCTTCTCTCTCTTTCTCCCTCTATAGTAAACAAATATAACCTTTGCATTATAAAAATAAAAGTTACAGAATTTTAAAAATAGAAGGCATCTAAATAAGCAGTATCTCTTATTGTCTTGAATAACTATAAGAATCTAACGAGTTGGCATAACACTACTTTTGTGTCTCTTCACTGAAACCATATTCTATTCTGAAAAAAGAATCAATTTTCATCAGCCTTGCTAATATAGCATCTTAGTTTTTCTTATTTCCCATATATTCTTGCAAGGAGACATCAACCAGTGGAAGAACCTGTGTAGACGGGTCCCTCAGACTGAGAAGAGCACTTTTGTAACCTGAGTGAGAATGACAAGCTGCAATAAAGAAACCACTACTAAGGTCTGTTGATAAGACTGACATATATTTTCAAGGTCATATATTATTTTTCTCATAAATGGAAGCGTATAAATGTTATGACTTTCCTAATTTAACATTTGTTAAATAGATCCCCAGGGAGTTCAACAAAAGACCACACCTGAACTGAGATAAGCATGTTGCTCACTTGTCCTGGAGGAAGTGCAAAGCCTGTGCCTCCAGGGCCACCCAGGGAGGTCACGGCAGGGTACAGGCAGAGAGAGAAAGGACCTGGGGCACATATTAGGGCTAATGGGTAGAGTGCATTGGGGTTCTCAGGCTAAAGCCAGATCCATCAGTTCAACTCCAAAGATCAGGGTTCGGGTAAGCTCCACCAGGGTCTTTCTAAGGGGCTCACAGGGCAGAGTGTTGATCCCAGGGCTATTGGGAAAGTCACATCAGGAACTTACATTGACTTGTGACTCTGTGGTTGCCACCCAGGATCTGTGCTTGCATGAGGGGACAGTGTCAGTTTAAGATCCCTGAAGGCCACAGTTCCAAACAAAATGCAGGCTGAAGCAGCAACACCATGGAGTAGCTGAGCTAAGCTCTCAACCATACCGTTTAAGATACAGTTTGAAATATACTGAACATTGTTTAAATTTAAAGAGTTAATACAAAGGGCTTCTCTGTCCCCAGACAAAGATCAACAGCTGGACAGCTATCTACTAACAGAAAGAGCTCTGGGAGACCTCTAGAGTCCACTTTGGAAGTTTTAGTGACACCATAGAACAAAAACTGAGAGTGCACAAGGAAAGAAGACAGATTCATTTTGCCTGCATTATCCCATCCCCAGGCCAGCAGTCAGCACTCAGAAGAAACTTCCCAGCTAGAAAGATTTCTTCTCCCCAAGAAAGGAGAGCCGGTGAGCTGCCAGTTTCTCAGCTGCTCAGGGCACTGCACAAGGACCCACATAGGTTTCACCCCCAAAGACTGGCAAAGCTTAGGCATATTGAGCTGTCCAGGAGCAAGAAAGAAAAGCAGGGGCTATTATTAGAAGAAATGCAGAGAAAGCAGTTGTGGCTGACCGAGACCTGCTCTGCAGACAAACTCAGCAGATTCTCAAGGAGCCAGTGGCTACACAGCCACCGCAGACCCCCTGCTGTTCTGTTCTTACCAGCTCTGCCCACAGTGATTCATAGTTTCTGATGCCAGCCACCCGCGTCCTTACCTCCCATGGAGCCTGAGATCCTCACCACCGGCAGCCATCCAAGGTCTCAGGCTGTGCAAGTGTGAGACACCAGCCGCTTGTCCTTCCCCACCCCCCACTACAACCCCAGAGCCATGCCAGCAGTCAGGTCTGGCTTCTGCAGTTGCACAAATGCAAGTCACCATCCTGAGCCCCAAGCTGACCCCCAGCACCAGGCCCATGTGTAGGACTAGGCCCTCCGGCTGTGCACCTGCACACCAGCGGCCCAACGCGCTCATCAGCCTTTACCGCAGCTTTCAAGCGTGGGGACTGGAGCTGGGGAGGAGTGTGCACAGCCACGGGAGAGAACCCAACAGAGAGCCAGCACCCTCCCACACCCACATTCAGGCCCCACCTCTGGCACCGGCCGGCACTGCTGCACCTCCTATACCTAGATTTTGTTTGTTTGTTTGTTTTAGTTTTGTTTTGTTTTTTTTGAATTTTTATTTTTGTTTAAAGTATTACAGATGTCCCTTTTTCTCCCCAATGACCCGTTCCCCCCATTCCTTCCCCTTCCCCAGTCCCTCTCCCCACCATTGTCCGTGTCCTTGGGTTGTGCATATATGCATATAAATTCTTTGGTTACTCTCTCCCCCTCCACCCACCCGCCCTCTGACATTCGTCAGTCTCAACTATGTTTCCATGTCATTAAATTTATTCTGCTTATCAGTTTATTAAGTTCTTTAGATTCCACGTATAAGTGAGATCATGTGATATTTTTCTTTCTCTGCCTGGCTTATTTCACTTAGCATAATATTCTCTAGGTCCATCCATACTGTCCCAAAGGGTACGAGATTCTTCTTCTTTACAGCTGCATAGTATTCCATGGTGTGAATGTCCCACAGCTTTTTATCCACTCATCTACTGATGGGCACTTGGGCTGTTTCCAGATCTTAGCTATTGTAAACTGTGCTGCTACGAACATCGGGGTGCATAAATCCTTTCTGATGAATGTTTCAGGATTCTTAGGATACATTCCTAGGAGTGGAATCACTGGGTCAAACCGCAGCTCCATTTTTAATTTTTTGAGGAACCTCCATGCTGTTTTCCATAGTGGTTGCACCAGTCTGCATTCCCACCAGCAGTGTACTAAGCTTCCCCTTTCTCCACACCCTCACCAGCACATGTCATTTGTTGATTTGTGGATGGAGCCATTCTGACAGGTGTGAAGTGATACCTCATTGTGGTTTTAATTTGCATCTCTCTGATGATTAGCGACGTCGAGCATTTTCTCATGTGTCTCTTGGCCATCCGTATGTCCTCTTTGGAGAACTGTCTATTTAAGTCCTTTGCCCATTTCTTAATCGGGTTGTTTGTCTTCCTCTTGCTTAGTGCTATGAGTTCTTTGTACACTTTGGAAATTAACCCTTTTTCAGTTATTTATCTGCAAGTCTTCAGCTCAGCCCAGTCACTGGATTCCACTGTGGTGTGCATGCCTAGGAAAGAGTGTGTAACCACAAGAGAGCACACCTACAGCCAGGTCTATTGAGCCGTCAATGAATCCTGAGTTGTCTCTGCATCTTGCTACCTGACCTGGAACCAACCATTATGAGTGTGTCTGCAACTGGCCCCTGACACTCCATAGGCACCTGCAGCAGACCTCTGTAGTCAAACGTGGGCACATCACTGGCTTTGGCCACCACTCCCACCTTCCCTGGTCTGTAGCTATTGACTGGTGGCCCCACTGAGGACCCCAGCAGATCTTGTAGCAACTGCGAACTCCTCACAGTGCTCACCAAGGATCACACAGTTGTTGATGCTGTGAACCCCAGTGGCCTGAGTGGAAGATAGACCATGTCCCACCCACACCCAGTGACACCATGTGTCCCACATTTGGCACCCTGCACCAGTAGACCTCGTGCCACAGCATGGTCCAGCCTGACCCCACCCACAGGTGAAAAGTTCCTACTTAAATCAGCCATAAAGTCTGGAAGAAGTGACTACTGCTTCAAATGTACAGAAACATAGTCAAGGAATGCAGGAAACCTCCAGTAATGAGCCCCAAAAAATGGAGTTCCAGGAATTTCTAGACAAAGAATTCAATATAAGTGTTCTATAGATGCTTAAGGATCTACCAAAGAGCACAGATAAACAGTTTAATCATCTCAGGAAACAATATAGTATTAGAACCAAATGAGAAGTTCAGCAAAGAGAAAACATAAGAAAGAAGCAAACAGAAATTTGGCTGCTGAAGAATGCAGTGTCTGGGCCAAAGTATTCAATAGAGAGCTTCGGCAGCAACCAGAAGAGGGAGGCAAGGAGCTAATGCCCAGATCAACTGCAATTATCCAATCAGAGAAGCAAAAAGAGTAAGAGGGAATAAAGAAAGCCTAAGGGGAGGCAGAAAAAGAAGGCAGGGAGAAAGGGGTAGAAAGCTTACTTAAAACAATAATAGCTAAAAACTTCCCAAACATAGGGAAGAATTTGGACATCCAAGTTCATGCAGCTAATGTCACCCCAAGCCCTCAATCCAAAATGAGCATCTCCAAGGTACATTGTAATGAAACTGTCTGAAACCAAAGAAAAATAAAGAATTTTAAAAGTGACAAGAGAAAAAAAACACACACATAAAAAATGTCCTAAAGGCTATCAGTAGATTTCTCAGCAAAGACTGCAGACAGGGAGAGAATAAAATGGCACATTCAACACACTAAATGAAAGAAACTGCCCACCCAGAATACCTAGCTAGCAAAGTTGTTCTTTACAAACTAAATTTCCTTATAAGAAATACTGAAAGGAGTTCTTCAAGCTGAAACAAGAGAATGCTCATCAGCCCCATGAGAACATGTGGAAATATACAACACACTGATAAAGGAGAGCATATAATCATAATCAGAATGCCTTACATAATCCTGTAATTTGATGGTGTATTAACTACTTACCCTGTAGCTCCAACGATATGTTACTAGATATGCAAAGTGAAAGGATGTCATTGTTGGCGTTGAAAACATAAAGGAGGGTAAAATAATAGAGGTTTTGTTTGAGATAAAAGTTATATTTCCCAGTGTAAAATACACTATAAATATATGTATAATGCTTTATATAAGTCACATGGGTACCACAAATAAAAAATCTACAATTGATGCACAAAACTTGCAGTGAAGGGAATTCACACTACACGAAATTATCAATTTATACAAAAAGATAGCAGGAAAGAAAGAAGAGGAAAATGGAATTGCAAGAGAGTCAAAAACAATATAGCATTAGTAAGTCCTTACCTATCAATAATGGCTCTAAATGGTACTCGATTGAATTCTCTAATCTAAAAACATATGGTGGTTTTTTTCAGAATAAAAGAAAAATAAGTCTAGCTGGTGTGGCTCAGTGGTTGAACATTGGTCCATGAACCAGGAGGTCAAGATTCAATTCCTGGTCAGGCACTTGCCTGGGTTACAGGTTTGATCCCCAGTAAGGGTCCTGCAGGAGGCAGTCAATCAGTGACTCTCTCTCATCATTGATGTTTCTATCTCTCTCTCCCTCTCCCTTCCTCTCTGAAATCCATACATTTTTTTTTTAAAAGACCCAAATATATACTGTCCATTAGAGATCACTTCAGCTTTTAAGACACACATTGGCTCAGTGAAGAGATGGCAAAAGAGCTTCCACGCAAATGGAAACTAAAAGAGAGCAGGGGTAGCTATGCTTATATCAGAAAAATAAACTTTAAGCCAAAAATGGTAACAAGAGACAAAGATGGTCATTATATAATAACGAGGGAGCCAATTTATCAAGAAAATATAACAATTATAAATATATATGCACCTAATATTGGAGTACCTAAATATATTAAGCAAAATACTAACATCTGACTACAATAATATTAGGGAACTTCAATATCCAACTTTTAACAATTGATAGGTCATCCAGACAGAAAATCAGCAAGGAAACATTAGATTTAAGCCATACTTTAGACAAAATGGAACAAGCAGAAACATACTGAACATTCCATATAACAGTAACAGAATACACATTTTTCTCAGGTGCACAAGGGATAATCTCAATGGCATGAAAGTAGAAATCAATAACAGGAGAAAAGCTGGAAATTTTACAAACATGCCCCTGAACAAAAACCAAAGATTCAAAGATGAAATCAAAAGAAAATCAATATCTTGAAACAAATGAAAATGGAAGCACAATCTAGGAAGCAAAACCTTTAGCATGTTGAAAAAATAGTCCTAAGAAGGAAGTCTAGAGCTACAAATACTCACATAAAAAAAAAATGAGAAAAATCTCAAACACCTAAATTACACCTCAAGTACCTAAAATAAAATGAGAACTAAACCAATGTTAACAGAAGGAAATAACAAAGATCAGAGAAGAAACATTACTCTGAACAATAATAGCCAAACAAACTGAAAAACCTTGAAAAAATGGATAAATTCCTATAAATGTACAACCTATCAAGTTTAAATCAGTAAGAAAAAAGGAAATCTGAACATACCTATAAAACAGACTTATAATGAGTAGAGTGATTGAATCAGTAGTAAAAAAATCTCCCAACAAAGAAAACCACCCAGAATGAGATGGTTTGACTGGTGAATTCTACCAGATCTTTAAAGAATAATTAACACCAATTCTTTTCAAATTCTTCCAAAAATTAAAGAGGAAGGAACACTCCCAAACTCATTTTAAAAGGCCAGTATTACTATACCAAAGCCAGATTAGTAAACTACAAGTAAAGAAAATTACAGATTAACATCCCTGATATAGATAGATGCAAGACACCCTCCATAAAAATATTATCAACCAGAGCTCAACAGCACATTGAAAGGATCTCACAACATGATCAAATGGAATTTAATCCCGAGGTGCAAGGATGGTTCAACATATGCAAGTTGATATAATGTGAAACTTCACATTAGTAGGGTGAAAAATAAAAATTATATGATCATCTCAGTAGATGCAGAAAGAGCATTTGACAAAATACAAAATTCTATCAGGATAAAAATGTTCAACAAAGTGGGTATAGAAGGAACATATCTCAATACAGTAAAGACCAGGTATGACAAGCTGGCAGCTAATGTCTTACTCAGTGGTGAAGTGTTGAAGGTCTTCCCTGTAAGATCAAGGGCAGGACAAGTGCGCTCACTCTTGCCACTCTTCTTCATCATAGTACTGAAAGTATTAACCAAAGCAATCAAACAAGAAAACGAAATAGGAGACATTCAGATAGAAAAGGAAGAAGTGAAACTGTCTTTGTTTACAGATGATATGATCTCATTTATAGAAAATTCTAAAGAATCTGTCAAACAAATGCTATAACAAAGCAACCAATTCAGTAAAGTTGCAAGATTCGAAATAGACATACAAAAAAAAACAACCGGTTGCATTTTTATATACTAACAATGAAATACCTGAAAAAGAAGTAAAGAAAACAATCCCACTCACAATAATATTAAAAATATATATATTTAGGAATAAATTTAACCAAGGAGGTGAAACATCTGTATAGTAAAAACCACATGAGTTTGATGTAATTACAGAACACACAAAAAATGAAAAGATATTTTATGTTCATGAATTGAAATAGTTAATATTGTTTAGAATGTCCATATTACACAAAGCAGCCTATAGATTCAGCACACTCACTATCAAAACTCTAATGGCATTTTCACAGAAAGAAAATAAAAAATTCTAAAATTTTTATAGAGCTTAAAAAGAGCCTAAGCAAAAACAATTCTGAGAGAACAAAAAGAACAAAGCCAGAAGCATCATGCTTTTTAACTTCAAATTATACTATAAAGTTATAGTAACCAAAACAATATGGTACTGGCATAAAAATAGACACATTGACTGAAGGAAAAGAATTGAGAGCTCTGAAAGAAATCGGTGAATATATGTTCAACGAACATTTGACAAGGTAGCTAAGAATACCTAATGGGGAAAGGACAGTTTTCTTTAAAAATTGTATTGGGAAAACTGGGTAACCACATGCAGAAGAATGAAATTAGGGCTCTATGTCACACCACTCACAAAAACTAACTCAAAGTAGGGTATAGACTTAAACATAAGACCTAAAACTGTAAAACTCCTAGAAGAAAGCATAAAGAAAAAGGTCCTTGCCTTGGCTGGTGTGACTCCATTGGTTGGAGCATCCTCCTGTACACTAAGAGGTGGCAGGTTCAACTCCCAGTCAGAGCACATACCCAGACTACAGGTTTGATCCCCGGTCCAGATGTGTGCAGGAGGCAACTGATTGATGTTTCTCTCACACAATGATCCCTCTCTCTCTTTTTCTCTCTCTCTCTCCTCCCCTCCCTTCCTCTCTCTAAGATCAATTAAAAAGAAAAAAAAAGAAAGAAAAGAAAAAGCTCTTTGACAATAGTCTTGGCAGAGATTTTCTGGATTTGACACCAAAAGCACAAGCAAGAAAAGCAAAAATAAATAAGTGGGACTACATCACACTAAAACTCTTCTGTACAACAAAAGAAACAATCAATGAAATGAAAAGGCAACCTACAGAAAAGGAGAACATGTTTATAAATCATATACCTGATAAGGGATTAATATCCAAAATGTATAAAGAACTCATACAGCTTAATGACAGTAAAACACAAATCACCCAGTGAAAAATGGCCAAAGAAACTGAATAGACTGTTTATCAAAGAAGACATTCAATGGCCAACAGACACATAGAAAGGTGCTTGGTAAGTATTAGGAAAATGCAAATCAAAAGCAATGAGATATCACCTGATGGAATGGCTATTACAAAAAGACAGGAGATAACAAGTCTTGGGAATGACGTGAAGAAAAGGGGACTCTTGTGCACTCTTGGTGGGAATGTAAATTGATACAGCCACCGTGGAAAACAGTATGGAGGTTCCTTAAAATATTAAAAATAGGTGATTCGGCAATCCCACTTCTGGGTACACGGTCATTCTTCAGTGTCTGAGGGGGATTGGTGCCAGTACCCCTGTGTCTACCCAAATCCATGGACGCTCACGTCCATTGTAGAAAATGGCACAGTTTTTGCATGGAGTCTACAGAAGGACACGCCTACACATCACTTCATTCTTGTGGATTTAGTGCAGTGCTGGGCAAGGGGCAAATATAAGTTTTGATTTTTGGAACTTTCTAGGATTTTTTCCCCCCAAATATTTTTGGTCTTCAGTGGTTGAATCTGCAAATGCGAAACCAGTGGATATGAATGAACAAATGTGTACCCACAGAAATTGAAATCCAGATCTCCCATGGACGCTGCAGCATTACTCATAATAGTTACGATATGGAAACAACCTGATGACGCGTGAATGAATATAGATGTGATATATGTATATGTGTGTGTATATATATGTATATATATCACATCTATCTGTCTATTACACACACACACACACAAACAATGGAATTTTATTCACCCACGAGAAAGAAGGAAATCATGTCATTTGGGACAAGTTAAGTGAATCTCGAGGACACTATGCTAAATAAAGTAAATCTGACAGAAAAAGACATATGCTATATGATATTACTTTACATATGTAAGTAGAATCTTAAAAAGCTAAACTCAGGCACTGAGAGCATAGTAGTGCCTACCAAGGGCTGAAGAGTGGGAAAAATTAGGGGAATTGAGTCCAAATAGAGTCCAAAATTATAAGGTTAACGAGTTCTGGGGATGTAATATACAGCATGGTGCTTATAGGCATTATAGGCAATGGTACTGCATTATATACTTGAATGTCCCTGAGAGAGTAGATCTCAGATGTGCTCATTATAAAAACTGTAATTGTGCGAAGGATAACGATGTTAGCTAATGCCGGGGTGGCAGTCACTCTGCAATGGAGCAATGTGTCAAATCGGCATGTACACTAGGAACATGTACACTAGGAGCTTACAGTGTCATATGTCAATTATATCTCAACAAAACTTGGAAAATACAAAAAATAAATAAATACAAAGAATGTAAGCCGTCTTGATTCCAAGCACACACACACGCACACACATCACCACTAGTTACCTTTACATTACACCAAATGAAGCCAAACGGGGCCTCCAAGGGGCTTTGAAAGCACTACAGTGACTCACCGGGGGGCCCCTGGAGAGCAGGCGAACGCGGGGAGCACATCTGTCTCTGTAAAAGGCGAGCCGAGCAGTGTCAGCTACCACTTACTGACTCTATGCTCCGTGCTGGACCCTTGATCGTCACACTCTCCTTGAATCCTCAGGATGATTCTGAAAGGTAAGTAGTGTCCTCAAAAGCTGGGGCTTCGAGAATTCCGGGACTTGCTCAGTTTCACAATCTTTTAAGTGGCAGAGCCCCGCAGGTCTGACTCCAGAGCACTTGCTGCGCTATGCTGCTGGCCATGAGGAAACATAATTAGAGAAATCTCTATATGCTACTTGCATTTCTCTTGTCATGGTCTTTTTTCCTTTTTTAGGGAAAAAAATGTCTGCTTTTCCTATTTATTTATTTTTATCCTCACCAGAGGACATTTTGAAAGAGAGAAACATCGATGTGAAAGAGACACATCAATTGGTTGCCTCCCCCACAGGCCCAAACTTGGGGTGCGTGATCGAGCCTACAACCAAGGTATGTGCCTTTGGCTGGAATCCAAGCCGGGGACCCTTAAGTCCCTATGCCGATGCTCAACCACTGAGCCAAACCGGCTAGAGGAAAAGTCTGCTTTTATTTTTTATAATTTTTAAAAATATTTTTAAAAGATTTATCTTTATTTTTGAAAGTATTACAGATGTCCCCATTTTTCCCCATTGATCCTATCCACCCTGCACCCAACCCCCCCAGGCCTTCACCACACTGTTGTCTGCGTCCATGGGTTATGCATTTATGCATATAAATTCTTTGGTTAATCTCTCCCGACTCACCCCCACCGCCCCACCCTCCCTCTCAGATCCCTCAGTCTGTCCCATGCTTCTATGTCGCTAAATCTATTTTGTTCATCAGTTTTTTATGCTCTTTAGTGTCCACATGTGAGTGAAATCATGTGATGTTTATCTTTCTCTGCCTGGCTTATTTTGTTTAGCATAATACTCTCCAGGTCCTTCCATACTGTCCCAAAGGGTAAGAGAGCCTTCTTCTTTATAGCTGCATAGTATTCCATGGTGTAAATGTCCCACAGCTTTTTTATCCACTCATCTACTGATGGACATTTGGGCTGTTTCCAGATCTTAGCTATTATAAATTGTGCTGCTATGAAGATGGGGGTGCATAAGTTCTTTCAGATTGGTATTTAGGGTTTCTTAGGATATATTCCTAGAAGTGGGATCACTGGGTCAAATGAAAGCTCCATTTTTAATTTTTTGAAGAAACTCCACCCTGTTTTCCACAGTGGCTGCACCAGTCTGCATTCCCACCAGCAGTGCGCTAGGGTTCCCTTTTCTCCACACCCTCACCAGCACTTGTTGTTTGTTGATTTACTGAAGGTAGCCATTCTCACAGGTGTGAAGTGATACCTCATTGGGTTTAACTTGCATCTCTAATGATTATTGATGTTGAGCATTTTTTCATATGTCTCTTGGCCATCTGTATGCCTTCCTTGGAGGAGTGTCTATTCAGTTACTTTTCTTAAAATTAATAACTTCCACTCACAAATGACAGAGTAAGCACATTTCATAAGTGTATTTAATTCTCAAATGTTTATTTTCTAAGGAGAGAGTCAGATCTTTGTTACATACACAAAATTATGCTGCTACCTATAATCAAGGTAGAGTATTTTCAGCACAATGACAAGTGATTACATTTTTCAAAAGAAAATCCCCTGGAGTCCTATCAAAGGCTCCTCAATTGTTCCTCCACTATTTTAGTTTGAATATCTGTCTTGAATTATAATGATGTGTGTGAATTTCATTTCAAAGCTTACTGGCTTTGTGATGGTAGGGCCCACAGTCTGTCTGCTCACTCTCATGTACCCTAGAACATCTAATCCTGCGCTTTTGCAGAGATGGTGGGATCTGGGCTGGCTCCCAACAGTTAGGCATCACTGAGAAGGTAGGCAGACAGAAGAGGATTGCTCGTAGTAGGGGCCAAAGGGAACAAAGCCCTTGTCCTAGGAAGTTACGCGCATTTCAGGGAAGTGTGGGAAGACCTGTCTAGTGCCAGCTGAGGGTGTGTCATTGGGATATTTACTGACCTCCTGTCACTATCTACAGTGTCTATCAATAGATTTTATTTCCTTCATAAAATATATTAAAACATTTTATCTATTAAAACATTTTATCACCACAACTGCGTATCAATAGATGCTGAGTATGGACAGGGAATGACTGTGATCATACAGACAACTGTATGTTAATAGAACAGGGAGCAGTTTCAACAGGGAAACCTGCCCAATCAAGTTCTTCTCCTCGACAGGTCAAAAAATCAATGTAGATTTTGACCAAGGCTTCCTGGTTGATTCCAAAGAGTGCTTGGAGGGTAATGCTGAGCATCTCGCTGTATCGTGGTGCAGATCTTCTAAGTACATGTCTTTATGATTTGTTATAAGCCAGAAAATTGTGAAATATGGAAAAGCTCATGTGGAAGCACCATGAGAAAACCAGGAATGCAATTAAATGTGTCTGAACATCCACTGTGCACTGTGTACAAACATCCCACTCATGGTCTCCAGGCCAGACAGCAGATCAGTGGCTCTGGGAGAGGTGAGGCTGGGAAGCCTGGTCACTGGTGTGCTGGATGTGTTCCTGGTGTGCCTACATAAGCAAACTACTATCAGGGCTGCAGTGGCGCTGCCATGGGTCCCAGTCACTTTGCCATATTAAGCCCTTATTTCCTTCATAAAATATAGTAAAACATTTTATCTTGCAACTTCATTTCTATAAAGATTAATATAACCCAGGCTGGATTCATGATCATATATTTATTACTATTATATTCATTTTTGTCTTCACATTTGGAGGTCCTTAGGCACTGTGCCCTGTGGCTGACGGAGGAGCTGGCCCTGACCACAGTGCACTGCTCTCCTGAGGCAGGCATGGGATCCGGCCTTGGCCTCCTGTGTGTGCAGAGGAGGAGAGGTAACACTCCAGCACAGCTGCGTCATTCCTAAGGTCATACATACTGGATTCTGCAGTTAGGTCATTGGGAGCAGAATGCGCTCTTCTCTGGGGTTGGGACGGCTTCCTCCTGCTGGTCCAGCTCTGCTCCTCTAGGGGCCAAGGACCTGTAAAGGCAAGATCAGCCTCAGAATTCAGCCACCACTTCCAGCTCTTGGAGCAGTTAGAGGTCCAGGGAGACACAGAAGTGACCAGGACTCAGGAAGCTAGCTCTGTGCATTCCCATGTGATGTCCCTTTTGCCCCAGGGCTGACCTCCTGAGTGGGAAGAAACTAGTGTTAAGGCACAGAGGTGGCTGCTTTTTAGGCACTGATTTGGACTCCCCAAGCCCCCAGGAAGCTAATGCTTAAACCAGTAGAGAGACTCTTTCACTCCCTACCAAGTTGCTCTCTTTTGTCCTTATCATGATAGTCATCCATACCTGGCATCACAATAGTTGTTTCTGTATTGCCTCTTGTGTTTCTTCCCACTAGAATGCCACCTTCTGAAACATCTTATGGCCCTGCCATCTAAAGCAGTGCCTCACAAATAGTAGGTGTCTAATAATTATTTACCAACTCTCTGACTCTGGTATTAGAGTCTGAAAATGTTGAGGAACTTTTGAAGAAATTTGCATTCATTCTATGTTAATCAGGCTTTTGTTAAACTACAGCTTTGCTTCTGAGGTCCTTTCAACACTCTCTCTTTGAAGTTGCACAGACTTTAGCACTTGGAGTTGAGACATTTACATCACAGTGCACATTGAGAAGTGACATCTGTGGGCTTCTTGGAGTAGTAATCAGTGATCAGCTGCTCCAAGGTTGTGCAAAGTCAAGATTTGTGAAGATGTGACATTCAACAAGAACAGTGGAACATTGGTTGCAAAGAGCCATGGTGTGAGGGCCTTTTTTATGGGATACCTGTGGTCTTCAGAAACTCTCCTTGTCAACTAGAGCATATGCTGGGAAACCAGCACCATCTGGGGACAGGAGTGGGCTGGCCCAGCTATAAACTTGGCAGGACAGAGCAAGACAGGAGAGTGCAGGGCAGGCGCGCTGATGTGGACCAAGTCTGAAGAGACAGTGTCAGTGAGAGAATCTGGAGGGCCATCCTGTCCCAAACCAAGGCAGCAACAACAGACAGGAGGTGAAATCCCTTCGAGCGGAAGGGAGCCTCCTCACTGGCGACCTGAGTTCCTGAGGGGCAGGCACAGGGAAAGTATGTGAGGGCTGGATGGGACAATTAAACACTAACGCTGAAGCATGCCTGACCTTAGAGCCAACAACATTGCACAACAAACAGAATCACACAAGCAAACAAACCCCCAAGTCAGACATTCGGACAGGACGACACAGGTCTTCCCTGGGCGACAGCCAGGTTCCGGCTGAGTGAGGAATTCTCGATTTTCACACGGAATTGGTAGAGACTACACAGCTGCCTCTGTTGGCACTGGGCCTGTAGGACTTGGTGTCTGTTGCAGAGGGCGAGTGACCTTATCTTTCTGAAGAGACCAGAGCTCACGGTTGGGGCCTTGTGACACCCTGGAGCGTGCTGGCTTATTACTTTGTTTCTTCAGTGTCTCAGAGTGGAGGGAGGCTCGGGGACGGGGCAGTCTTCTGTGCCTCAGACCCTGCCTGCTGGGAATGCTTCCAGGAGGGCATGAGCGTCCTCGAGGAGGGGGCGCTTGCTTCAGGGTTGCGAGGTGCCCACAGGTGGCCAGCCAGGCTGCTGCCTCTTGGGTCCTCGCCTTTCTGTTCCTTCTCTTCCTCTGTCTCTGATGACAGTTTACCCAGGTGGCCGTGGTCCTTCTGCCAAGCATTAGGGCTTTTATGCTTCATTCATAGCCTCTATCTATCTATCTATCTATCTATCTATCTATCTATCTATCTATCATCTATCTATCTATCTATCATCTATCTATCTATCTATCTATCTATCTATCTATCTATCTATCTATCTATCTATCATCTATCTATCTATCTATCATCTATCTATCTATCTATCTATCTATCTATCTATCATCTATCTATCTATCTATCTATCATCTATTATCTAGCTATTATCATCTACCTATCATCATTATCGATCTATATCTATCTATTTATCTATCAACTATCTATTATCTATCTATCATCTATCTATCATCATCTATCTATATCTATTTATCTATCATCTATCTATCATCATTATCTATCTATACCTACCTATCACCATCTATCTATCATCTATCTATCTATATCTATCTATCATCATCATCTATCTCTATCATCTATCTATCTATCTATCTATCTATCTATCTATCTATCTATCTATCTATCTATCTATCTATCTATCATCTATCTATCTATCATCTATATCTATCTATCATCATCTATCTGTCATCTATATCTATCTATCATCTATCATCTATCTATATCTATCTATCATCATCTATCTATCATCATCTATCTATATCTATCTATCATCTATCTATCTATCTATCTATCTATCTATCTATCTATCTATCTATCTATCTATCTATCATCTATCTATCTATCATCTATCTATCATCTATCTATCTATATCTATCTATCTATCATCATCTATCTATCATCATCTCTCTATCATCATCTATCTATATCTATCTACCTATCATCATCCCTCTATCACCTATCTATCTTTCTGCCCACCCACCCACCCACCTACGTACCTTAAACATTTTGTCAACATTGTAGGAGGCAGCGCGGGATGGGATAAGATCTTGACCTTGGGAATGAAACAGCCTGATCTGAATCCTGGTTGGGCCCTCAAGCTGCACAGCCTGACGGAGGCTCCTTACCTTGTCTAAGGGTCGGTCCCCCTTCAGTACAGGTAATGGCACTTGACCCGTGGAGCCCCTGGGAGGAACGGATGAAACAGCGGGTGTGAACGCCATGCTTCTTTCTTGCTGCAGTTGGTTAAGTGTCCCTCCTTCCCCTTCATCACTGGTTCACCCAAGCACAGCAGCCCAAATACACTTTGGCTGTGGACCAATAGCAAATACATTTTCAAGGTTTCGAGAGCAATCAGTAAACTTAAGGAAGACGCCACACAGTTCCAAAGACAGTTGTCAAACAGGCAAAACCCGTTAGGGTGAAGCACATGTCCCAGCCAGCTGGCCTGTGGAAGGAGGCAGAATCTTTAGTTGGTGAAAACCCCAGCCCTTCTTTTTTAAAAAGAAGGAAAAAAGAGAAAAAGTCAGTCCTGCCACTCTGTGCTGTGCCTCCTAACACTGTCCATTTGAAATCTTACTTATATCAACAGGTAGGCATTTCTTTGCAACTCTCTAAAAAATAATTTACATTTAAATAATGCAGGTTTAGCTCAACTCAGTTTTCCACTAGAATAAATAACTTATTTCAATATGCAGTGGATAAACATGGATATTATACCGTCTCATGTTTGACATAAAGCCAGTTATAAAACGAGGGACTAAACAACATGGTTAAAATGTCCTTTCCAATCACGAGGTGGGACGACCTGCTCAGAACTGGCTTCGTGGTCAGAATGAAACTAGCAGCCATGCAGTGCACATTTGTTTGTAGCCTGGTCACAGCCGCATTTCTGCCCTCCTTTCCCCCCGCTCCAACCCCAGCCATCTTTGAATTCTTTAATATGCTCTTTAGAAGCGGAGGTGCTCTGGGCCTGGTCCCACCCCGGGGGCTTCCACAGCGCTGCACACACCCTCCCACCCACCCACCTCTTCTTGGTCAGGACTGTTCCCCTGGAGGGAAGTGGAGCGGAGACGGGCACCAGAGGGCACCTGGGCACCCACAAGGGACACGTCCTGAAACAGCACCGCCTTCAGTTTACTTGTGTAGGTGATGCACTTACATGACTTAGACATTAAATAGTGTAAGAAGGAAGACAGCAAAAGTTCCCTTCCCGCCCTCCCCACGTCCCTCGTGTGTTCAGTGTCCAGCACCCGCGGCCGGGGACTGCTCTTCAGACTTTCTTATGCATCCTTCTGGCAGAATTCGACATATAGTCCCAGCTTTCTAGGTTTGGACATGTGCATATGCACACACAGAAATATATACACACCCTCATTTAGCCATATACATGCCTGTGATTAGTTTTATCTGGCTGCAATATTAACGGCTTTAGGAGGTCACCTTTATCATTTTACAGTGTTGGTGGGTCAGGAGCCTGGACATGGCTGCCCGGTTCTCTCCTTGGGGCCTCCCAAGGCTGCAGTCATGGGATCAGCCAGGCTGCGATCCTCCAGGAGCTCAGGCCCTCTGAGCGCATGTGGCCGTTGGTGCAGTTCAGTTCCTGTCCTTCTGTGACAGAAGCTTCAGCTCCTGGAGGTGTGATGCCTGGCACCTGGTCCTGCCTGCAGGCGGCTCACTTCCTGACATCTGGGCAACCGCAGAGCCAGTGAGCCTTCCTAAGCTCAGGGAGGCTGCTTTTCTCTTTTAAGGATCTACCTGATTAATTCAGACCCAACCAGACATCCTCCCTTTCTGTGAGCTCACAATCAGCTGATTTGGGGCTTCCAGTTTCCATCCTGATAGGCAGAAAGGTTGTAATCATCAGTTCCATCTCCCAACAACAACCAAAAACATGAACAAAAGGAATTAACTCTCCTTACATCGATCAAAGAACTGAGGCCACAGGGCACAGGGCCACCTCGAAACTAGGAGAGGAGCACAGAGAATCCCAGCTGGCTGGGAGCAGAGCCTCTGCAGGAGCCATAGAAATGGAAATTAAGCAGAAGAAAAGAAATAATAGAAATTTGACTAGGAATCAATAAAACTGAAGACAGAAAATTAATAGAGAAAATCAACAAAACCAAAGGCTGTTTCATTGAAAGCATTACTGCAATGGATAAAATTTAAAGCCCAATAAGTTTCATTTGAAATGGAAAAATGCTTCATTATTTACTTTATTATGAAAGACACGACGGAGTGTCACACATTTTCACTGGTATGACCATTCAGTACAACACAGGCCAGGAGTTACACCCAGGCCGTGCCAGGCCCCTCCCTGGTCCCTCTGTCCTGCAGCCAGGGGTCCACTCTCTTCAGGCAACAGGAGGACGTGCCATCAGCCTTGGGGACATGTTGGCTCCTTTTCCGGGAAGCTCTCCTCTCCGCTTCTCCTCTGCCGGTGCTCATCCTCTGCACTGCTCCCTGCCCTTCCCATCCATTTTTAACAGCTTTCTATTGCCTGACTCCTACCCTGCCTCAGACTCAAACCAATGACTGGGATGTCACCTCCACCCGCACCTGCAGGTCCTCCTCCTACCAGGTCACCCTCCATACCTCAGAGCAACTGCAGAATTCCTGGCTCAGTTTTCCTTAGCCACAGGTTTTGGAGATTCTCATATTTCTTTTACTATTCACTCTATCAAAGGCATTCTCAATTCACTTTGGAGCAATTAGTTTCTTTATTTCCTAAACAAATCACTTTCTGAGCACCTTTAAAACCCCCAAAATATAAAACTGTAGTCGAATCAAACAAATATAAAAGGTCAGCCCTAGCCAGTCTGGCTCAGTGGTTAGAGGATCGGCCTGAGGACTGAGGGGTCTGGGGTTCAGTTCTGGCCAAGGGCACATACCTCACTTGCTGGCTCAGTCCCAAGCCCTGGTTGGGGCACGTGCAGGAGGCAACCAGTCGATGTGTCTCTCTCACATTGATGTCTCTCTCTGCCCCCCTTCCACTCTGAAAAGTAATGGAGAAAAATATACTCAAGTGAGGATTAAAGTGTGTGTGTGTGTGTGTGTGTGTGTGTGTGTGTGTGTGTGTGTGCAATGAATTTAAAACAATAAAAGGCCAGCTGTCTAGGTTACCTATAGCCTTACCTGCCCGGGAGGGGAGCATTCTTGTAGGTGGATGGCACCGTGACCTGCCTAGAACCTTCCCTGTGAGTGGCAAGTGTAGCAGCAGGGGCTGGAGGGGGGCGGATTTGGAGGTACAAGGCCCTAAGACTAGAGAAGGGGGAGCCAGGGTCCAGGAAGCCAGCAAGGTGGAGAGAGGCTGGGAGTAGTGGCGACTAGTGCCACTCCCCAGTGTGGCACGGCCAACGTGCATCTCAGATGTGTCACCTACAGGGATGACACTTCACTTCTATGAGTAATGCCTTCTCAAGATTTCTCCAAAATATCAGTTACACCATTTGACATGTTTTGAGTGGATGGGTTATTTTGGAGAAATACTACTCTAAAACCTAGCCTCTTTTTGAAGAAAGTGAATATCCATAAGTTTGCAAAAATTAAACTGGAGAATTAGGTGTTTTGTAAGCCTGGAAACAGGTGGTTCAGAGAAGGCAGGTGATCAAAACTGATTTAATATCTATTTCCTAGGAATCGGGCCTTAGATGAAAGCTGGACCACAGTCATAGGCTCTCTGGGACTTTCAGGAATTTTCACTGAGTGGTAGAGTTTTAAATGCAATGTTATTCATGTTAAAATGGACAATAGGCCTTGGATTTTGAGAAAACATTAGGGTTATTTAGCCCAGTGCTATTGTTGAGCATCATGGTCTCAGCCTATTTTTGGCTATAAAATGAGTTTAATGTGTCATCTAAATACTTACTAAAATAAAACAGGAAGTGTTGGTGTGCATTAGAGAAATTTTTGTTTGTATATATATATGCCTATATATGTCTGTGTGTGTGTGTGTGTGTGTGTGTGTGTATATATGCCTATATATGCATGTGCACATGGGTCCATGTTTGTATACATATGAGCTGAACAAAGAACATTTTGGGCAAAATGCCAAATATTAAAAATTAATATATGGCTGAAGGAGATGATAAAATTTATTGGTACTATGAAAAAAGGTTTGATTAATAGAATAAACTTTAATTTTAAAATATATTATTCTTAACCTTATCACAAACACTTCAGTAGTCATATTTTTACTGTCAGGATTCAGGTACAGAAACAGCTGTTGGGCATCTCCTGTGGCGGGACTGCTCCCGAATTCACTGCAGAGCACATTGGCAACACCAGAAAGAAAGAACTTTAACTGAGGTCAGTGGAGGTAGCTATTTTGGGGTATCACCATGTTCTCTGGCAGTTTCTTCTTTGCTTTGCTTTCTTTGTATTATTTACAGTGTCTGTGTACATCAAATGGCTGACGTACCATGCCCAGGGCCGAGGACAAGCGACATCTGGATCCCTGGCATCTCTATAGCACAAAGGGACCACGCCAGTGCGTGGGCCCCCACACTGGGGAAGGGGTCTGGACTGTGTACTTGTGCATCAGCCAACTTTGGGCTGCAGGCCTGCCTCCCGCGTTGCGGTGTGGGGTAGGTGTGGGTGAGGGTCAGGTGAGTGGGGGGGAGGGACTTTCCAGGAGAGGGGCTCCAGTTTGGAGAAGTGCATTCTCAGGAGAAGGGTCAGAGGGCATCTGCGATCCCTCAGCCAGGTGAAATGGCATCATCACGACGTCTGTCCATCTTTAATTCATCTCCACACGCCTTGATTGTGAACCATAGTATCTTTCTACTTACTTGTCTCTGCATTAGCTCTATTCTTTTAGCTCTATCTAGTATTTTATTTTATTTTTTATTTTTTAAAAATATATCTTTATTGATTTCAGAGAGGAAGGGAGAGGAAGAGAGATAGAAACATCAACGATGAGAGAGTCATTGATCTGGGAGAGGGAGAGAGGTAGAAACATCAACGATGAGAGAGTCATTGATCTGGGAGAGGGAGAGAGGATCATCAACAATGAGAGAGTCATTGATCTGGGAGAGGGAGAGAGGAACATCAACGATGAGAGAGTCATTGATCACTGCCTCCTGCATGCCCCCGGCCACCCGGGCGTGTGCTGTGACTGGGAATCGAATCTCCATCTCCTGGATCACAGGGCGATGCTCAGCTGTGAGCCACCCGGCAGGGCTTAGTTTATTTTTTAATCCTCAGCTGGAGGATGTGTTCATTGATTTTAGAGAGATAGGAAGAGAGCGATAGAAAAAGTGAGGGAAAGAGAAACGCCCCAACTGGGGATCGAGCCTGAAGCCTGGGTGTGTGCCCTGACCAGGAATCGATCCCACCACCTTTCTGGTGTACAGGACGGTGCTCCGACGGCTGAGCCAGCAGCAGGGCTCGCTCTGCCTTAGGACCAAGCGCCAGCCTCCTCGGGACTTTGGGTGAGCTCACTAACCGTGTGCAGGGGAGTCCGTGCTGTGACCAGGTTCTGTATTTTAATGAGCGCAGCACACGCCTCACTACTGTTCTGCAATCACGGTTCACCCGTGACTCGCATTATGAACACAAACATCGTTCCTGTGTGTTGTAGCAAAGCAGCATGTGTACTACCTGCTGTTTCTAAAGTTACTTTTTGGACCGAAGTATATCATTTTTCTTTATTGGATTTCAACTTGTCAGATTTTGCCTATCATTTTATCCTGGGAGCCAATGCCTTTCCTATCCTGTTGATCTTTTAAAAACCCAGAAACAAGATGATCGTGTCTGTAAGTTTTAACCCAAGCCCTGCAGTTTGTCCAGGGAAACTTCTTTCTGGATCACCCTCAGTGCCTTACTTAACCATTTCACGGTTGCAGGGCCAACGGCCGTTCACTCGTGCTGTCCTGTACCTTGATCTGCCCTTAGAACGGCACACAGAGCACCTCGCGTGAACGCTGAGCTGGAACACAGGACTCCCAGGGCATCCGCAGCCACCAGCTGGAAACTCTGGTGAGATGAAATGAAGTTCTATGCGGTGACTTGTTCTGGGTCTCGGCGATAGTCTTCCCTTTTCTACACGCTCAGGCAGTGTCCTGGACAACAGCTTAGCCGCAGTTCACGCCCATGTCTCCACCCGGAGCCGCTTCCGTCCACCAGCATGACCCTGCCCTTCCCGTTCTCCCGCCTTCCCGGGAGGTCACTGTGGAGACCGGGCGACTCCGTCCAGTGTGCCCCGTCGCTGTGCAATTCGTGTGTAGCTCAGACAGCAAGCCTTCGGCGTTGGGAGGCAGATCACACACCGGCGCACACGCACACGTGCGCGTTTCATCCCGCTCATCCTTCAGTCCTCCCGCACCTGCGACTGTTTCATCCTCTCCGACCTGCAGTCATCTTTCTCAGGAATGAAGCGGCAACAAGAGAGTGAGGTCCAGTTTTCTCCCGTCACCCTTCAGGCCGCCTCTAACCGCGGAGCGGCCCCATCTTGGTCACCTCTGTGCCAAATGTAATTTTTAAAGCCCTGTGAGCCACGGCTTGCTCCCTTCAGCTCCTTCCCCCTGCCTGCAGCGCCTCACTGCCCCTTTCCATCGGTTCACTCCTGGTCTCCACCTCCACCTTCTCCTGGGCAACGGCCGAGCCCTTCTTTGGTCATGGCTCTGACCCGGTGCCCACTCCCTTCCTGGGCCAGCCCCGGTCCCGCGTGGGCTGGTCCCCGCTCCCCGGTCCCTCCCCCGTGTGCCCGCAGACACTTACTCACAGCCCGGGCCCTGTGACCTGAGGATTGACCCAGCTCTTCTTTCCTAACCGTTGGCACTCAAATGCCTCATCTTCTCTACAATTTCAAGCAAATTCCTCTTCCCTGAACTCTCTCCTACAGTAAGGAGAGATCTGGGATGAGCCTTCCTCAATTCAGGTGACACTGTTCTTGATGAAGCTGTTACCAACTTTTATTGTAATCAAGTACAATTTACATACTGGGTAAACCCCCTCACTTCTATTGCACTTGTTCTATTTAGACTATTTTCTTGATAATGTCAGAACTAAATGAGAGTTGGGAACAAAACAAAGGAATTCATTCATTAGACTCATGTTGCCAGTAGATTTTATTTGAACTGAATTCTAAATTTTTGTGATTATTAAACTTTTTAATAAAGAATAGTGTGCCTAAATTTTTTACTGTGTGTGTAAACAGGGAACTTGCATTTCTAATAGACTTAATGAATTAACTGAGAAAAACACTTCGAACAATTTCTGATACATGAGAAGGACTCAATAAACCCTGGTTCTTATAATAATATTTTAAATTTCCATCAGCATTTTCGTAGTCTGAAAGGTAGTCACAGGGTTTTATTTAATGAAGTATATGATTATTTTAGCAACAATAGAACAAGAATCTACACAATGAACTTGCTGACTGATATTTTCTGTTCTGTCTTATGTTCACTTATAACATTTTTCATGATCTACACTAGATTTAAATACAATGTTTTAAAATGTCAATTGTTAGTTATATCCTTTTACACGAATCCTTATAAACTGAATCCAAGAACAGAAAATACATAACTCATAAAAAGTGGAATTCTTTGCAAAGAACATGTGCCTTTGGGTCCCTCTAAGTAATGGTGCCGACCAGTCAGTCACTGAAGCCCTTGATCCTGGTTACTGTGTGGACAGGAGCTTGAGTCCGAATCGCAATCAGAGCAGAAGCGCAATCAACACGCCGCCTCCTTCATCGAGGCAGCCTCGCTACGAAAACCGTCCGGTGAGTAATGAGTGCGCCGCTGACGCAGCCCAGGGACACCCTGGCCTGTCACAGTTACGAGCCCGTCGCAGCGGCAAACCCCCAAGGGTGGGCGTTGGTCTGCAGAACGCTCTGGAGTAGGAGCAGTGCACTAGAATATTTGAAAGAAGTCAATCAAAAAATTCACTTCTGCCCGGCCGGGCGTGGCTCAGAGGTTAAGCGTCGACCTAGGATCCAGGCGATCAGGGTTCGATTCCTGGTCAGGGCACATGCCCGGGTTGCGGGCTGCAGCCGATCAATGACTCTCTCATCATTGATGTTTCTATCTCTCTCTCTCCCCCTCTCCTTTCCTCTCTCTGAAATCAATAAAGATATATTAAAAAAAAAAAAAAATTCACTTCTTAGGCAATTCAACCTGTACGTAAAATGTGTTCTGGGAAGCAATAAATAGTTGGTATAATAATTAAGCAAAAAATAACTTCTTCCTTTCTTTGGCTGGGCAGCACGAGACTGAGTTCTGTCCCTTCAGTTCCAGGCCTGCTGGTTGTTACCTCGGCACCGGTGCCCGGGGTAGCAGGTGGCTGTGCTTCATTCAGCTGCTGGGTGGTCGCTTGTAGGAATGTCCCACCTTTTCCTGTTCTTCTGTTCCCAGTTCTTCAGTACTATGAGTAATGTGGCAATGAGCGTTGTTCCACTTATATTTGTGGTATAAATATACACATTTCTGTTGATTTTAGTTTTAGAAATCTAATTATAAGATAAAAGGATAACTGAGTTAAGGTTAAGTTGCTACAGAAAAACTGTGGCACAATCAAACTGGGATAATTCTTAGCTTTTTCATTTCCATGTGAATTTTAGGATTCACTTGTAAAAAAATTCTTGATAGTATTTTGATTAGGATGGTATGAATCTATAGATTAATATGGGGAATATTGACACTATTAATATTTAGTTTTCCATTCCATGAACAAGGATTATCTCTCCATTTATTTTTTATTTTAAAAATAATGTTTTAGAGTTTTTTCTGTAGAGAAAAACTTTTATTTTCTAATTTATTCTAGTTTATTAAGATACAGTTACTATTCATATATTGACCTTGTATACCAGTACTCTTGCTTAATTCATTTGTTAATTCTAATAGTTTATCTACCAATTTTTTTGATTATATATACAAACATTTGGCCTGTAAAAATGATAGTTATATATCTTTCTTTGTAATTATCATTTCTTTTTCTTATTGTAATGACCATGGCCACCAATGTAATGTTGAAGAGATGTTATGGTGTCAGGCAATCTTATCTTATTTCTTAGCTTAAGGAGAAATATTTTAATAGGTTACCATTAGTGATAATGTTCACTGTAGAGTTTTTGTATATACCTTTTGTTAAGAAAATTTTCTTTATCAAAATATTTTTTCTGCATTTATTGAAATATATGTATATGTATAGCTAGTGAATGGTGAATTATATTTTTAATTTCTAATCTTGTACTCTAGGAATGCATATATCTTGGTTGTGATGTATTTTTTTTTTTAGATCACATGTACTTGATTTGTTAATATTTTCTTCAGGATGCTTCCATATGGTTTTCGGGAGAGTTCACCTGGAGTTAGACATTCTTGACCCTCTTAGGATGTGTCCTGTTCAGAGCCTGGGGCCAGGGTTGTGCTGAACTCATAATGAGTTGAGAGATGAGTCTTTGTTTCTATTTTCTAGGTGACTTGGGTAAGCCTGGTATTGTATCTCCCTAACGCATTTGGTACAATCCACCAATGAAACCAGCTTGGTTTTATAGTTTCATTTTTGAGAAGGCTTTAAATTATAGATTCAATTTCTTTAATAGATGTTGAACCTTTCAGATTTAAATAAATTCTGTTACTTTAAGAATTTGTCTATTTTATTATAAATTCACTAAGTCAGGAACAAGTTCTTCATATCATTTTCACATATTTCAAGGTCTGTAGAATATCTCCCCTATATTCCAGATATTGTTAATTTTCACTCTTTCATTTATTCTTGATCCCTCTTGCCAATGGTTTATCAGTTTCACGTGCCTCATAAATAACTGAGTTTTGCCCTTCAAGGCTATACATTTGCTGTTTTCTTTGGTTGTACTCTGATCGTATCTTTATCATTTCCTCCCTTCTGTATCTTTGGCTCTCATTTGTGCCATTTTTGTTTGTTGTCTGTTTGTTTTTAGTAGCTTCTTGAGATGTGAGTTAGGTCACTGATGGCCTTTCTTTCCAGTGCATGCATCTCAGGTGAAACACTTCTCTCAAAACACAACTGTAGCCCGGCCGGGCGTGGCTCAGGGGTTGAGCGTCGACCTGGGATCCAAGAGATCTGGGTTCGATTCCCGGTCAGGGCACATGCCCGGGTTGCGGGCTCGATCAATGACTCTCTCATCATTGATGTTTCTCTCTCTCTCCCTCTCCTTTCCTCTCTCTGAAATCAATAAAGATATATTTAAAACAAAACAAAACAAAAACAACACACAACTGTAGCTCCATCCATCAAGTTTGGGTATATTATTTTTACTATAATCCAATTTAAAATATTTTCCAGTTTCCACTGTGATGTTATTTAGCTGTGGATTATTTTAAACTGCTGTGTTTTATTTATTTTTTTTAATCCTCACTGGAGGATACTTTTTCCATTGTTTTTCGGAGAGAGTAGAAGGGGAAGAGAGAGAAAGAGAGAGAGAGAGACATCAATGGGAGAAGACACATCGATTGACTGCCTCCTGCTTGAGCACCAACCTGGGTTTGGGATCCAGCCTGCAACCCAGGCACATGCCCTTGGTGGGAATGGAACCCGGGACCCTTCAGTCTGTGGGCTGATGCCCTAACTGCTGGGGAAAACCAGCCAGGGCTAAATTGCTGTTTTTTACTTTGCAAGACATGGGGATTTTGTGTCAAGTTTAGTAATTTCTTGTTCCTAATTTGTTATTTTTGCTTTGGTTAGAGATTTTAGTTTGTATGATTCAGTCATTTAAGAGTTGATGAAGCTTGCCTTATGGCTCAGTGTGTGGCCAGTTCAGTAACATTTTTATGTGCAGTGGGAAAGAAATGTGTATTTTGTAGTAGCGTAGCAGTCTCCTGAGCATGCCCGTTACAATGAGAAATTGCAAGGTCAGGTTGGTTAATGACGCTCTTCAATCTTTTACATACTTATTGATTTTTTCTCTGCTTGTTCTACTGTGTACTAAATGATGTGTGCTACAATTTCCCATTGTACTTGTGGACTTAACCATTTCTTTTAATTCTGTGAATATTTGCTGAATATATTCTGAGGCAATACAATTAAACACCTACACATTTACAAGAGTTTTTTCTTCCTAGTCATTTGAACACTTTATCATTATGAAACTTCTTTTTCTTTGGTAATACTTGTTGCTTTTGTATTTGCTTTGTTTTGAATTAATTATAGCCACACCCACTTTCCCCCCTTCCTTTTACTTTTAACCTTTCAAAGTCCTAATGTTTAAAACTAGCATATAGCTGTGATTTATAAAATTTGGAACATGGTGTAGCAATCTTTGTGTTTTCTTCTGTTTAACTGAAGGGTGACTTACATATATAAAGAGTATCCACATCATAAGTGTATAGCTTCATTGATTTTCATAAATGAACACACCAGTGTTGCCACCACCTGGCTGAGGACACACAGGAGAACCAGCACTTGGGCAGGCCTCCTGCGTTGCTTCCAGTCAACACCCCTCCAAGGCACCGCTGTGGAAAGAAGGCTGCAGGCCGCCTGTCGATCTGCCATTCCCTCCAGGGTTCTCAGCTCTTACCAAGCTTTTCTCATGGGCAGTTTTGTCTCCTCAACACTGGGAAACTCCCACTCTTCCCTGTTGGGCCAGGTCCAGACGCTCAGCTCTCAGCCCTGCTCAGCATCAGTAAATGCAACCAAGGAAAGTGCAGTGACGAGCCTCAGCGCACCCCCAGGAGTTTCTCCTTTCTCTGGAACTTGCGCTCTCCTAGCTCTTGCTCAAACAGCTTTCGGATCATATGGTTTTGCAATGGAACAAGTTGCTCTCACTAGAATGGTTGGGCTGCCGTGAGCTAGTTCATCTCACCTGGAGGCAGAAGCCAGTGTCCATGCCTCATCTTTCTGTTTATCCTGTTTAAGTTGGACAAAGTCTTCCATCTTTCTCCATGATTTTTATTTGTCACATCTGTTTAATATTATATGTCTCTCATTCTTGGCCATCTTTTGGACTGCTTAAGCATATTTCATCATTCCTTTTTTCTTATTTCTAGATCTATTGATTTTTTTTTACTTACTTATGTTTTTACTACTCTTTTAGTGGTTACTTTAATGATTGCCACATATATTTTTACTACATTTTAAACATTGCAAGGACCTTAATAAACTTAACATTTACTCTCCTTTACCAACTTATGTCTGTGCTTATAATTTTTTTTAATTTAAATCCCACATTTTGATTGCTGTATGCATATCGATTTTTATACATATCTACCCTTTCTATTGCTGTTTATTGCACAGCTGAGTGCCACCCGGGAACATTTTCCTTCTGCTGAATTTCATCATGAGTGTATCCATTAGTGCAGGTCTGCTGGTGATAAATTATCTTACTTTTGTTTTCCTGAAAGTGTCTTTACTCCAGTTTCAATTCTAAAAGATGTTTTCACTGAATGTAGGATTTGAGGCTGGTGGTTATTTTGTTTCCAGCAGTTTGAAGATGTTTTCTTCTCTTCTAGCTTATGAGTTTTCTGTTGAAAAGTTACATAGAAGTCTTATTGCTGTTCTTTTGAACGATAAGGTGCTTTTAATCGGCTACTTCTATATTTATCTATTAATCTTTGGCTTTTAGCAGTTTCACTAGGATATGCCTAGGTATAGCTGTTTTTTGTTGTTGTTTTTTACCAGGGTTATTGTTGTTTTAGGTGTGTATTGCTCTTATTTTGGGTTAGCAGAACTTTTGAAATTTACTGTTAGATATTTCGATGTTAGTGTTTGGAAAATTCTTACCTATTAACTCTTTAAATATTGCTTTGGTCTATTTCTTCTTTCCTTTTCACTTGGGATCCCAAACTATAGATATCATAGAACTTTAATGCTTGGTGTATATTTAATCTGATTTTAACTCAGTCCAATGAATTCTTAAGTATTTCAATTATTGTATTTCTTTAGTTCTAGAAATTTCATTCGCTTTTGTATGGTTCAATTACCTGCCCAAATACTTCAATTTTAAATTTCTTGACTATATTTACTACAGTTATTTCATGCTCTTCTGTGATAACTGTATTATCTAAGTTCTTATGAATCTGTTCTACTGTTTGCTTTTCCACTTATTTCTTGTTTTCTATTTACTTCTAAGCCTTGTTATTTTTGATTGAATGCCAGACCTTGTATGAAAACCCTAGAGAAAATTTGTACCACTGAATAATCTTATTTCCTTTAGACACTTTTCCTTTTGCTTGCAGCATGCATTTAGCTATAAATATGAAACCCTAAATCATCTTAATCAAGTAAGGGCCTGAAGTAAGTTAGGTGTGCTCTGGTCTTGAAGTCCTGGTTTATTTCTGGTTCTCTTTTACTGCTGGGATGTCGCCTTTTGTTGTTCCAACTGGAAGCCTAGGATATTGAAATGGCCCTTCCTCTTTGGCACATCCTGAATCTTAATGTGTGCCCCTGTAGCTAAAAACTCTGCCTAGCTGCCAAACCTCTTAAGAATTCAGTTCAGAACTGGAAAATACTTCAGAGAGAAAATCTTTACAAATTCTTGTCTTCCCAGTCTTAGCCCTATAAATTATTACTGCTGCACAGATTTCTTTCTTTCTTTTTGTCTAACTGATCTATTATTTTCTCTTTATGTCTGGTTGGGTTAAGAACAGTCAGGTCCAGTATGCCTAGGAATATGACCCCATTTGGTAGAATATTTGTGGACCAAATATCAGAGATTCTAAGTCTATAAAGCAAACATTGATGCAATCAAAGGAGAAATACACAGCGGCATAATAATAGTAGAATATTTACTACCAAACACTCTGTAGTGGGTAGGAGAACCAGACAGAAGATCAATAAGGAATTAAAGGACTTGAACAACAACACTATAGACCAATTGGACTTAACAAACATCTACAGAAGACTCGACCCAAGAACAAAAGAGTGAAGTCTCCCAAGCACACAGGGAGCATTCCCCAGGGTAGACAACATGTTAGGCCACAAAACAAGTCTTAACTAATTAAAAAAGATTAAAAACCTATGAAATATTTTTTCTGATCACAATAGAATTAAAACAGAAGCCAGTAGCACAAGAAAGACTAGAAAATACACAAATACATAGAAATTAAACTACACACTCTTAAACAAAGAGTAAAGAAAATACAAAAGAAATTAGAAAATCTCTTGTTACAAATGAAAATAAACACCCAGCATAACAAAACTTATGGGGTAGAGTGCAAGGAGTATTAAGAGGAAATTTTATAGTGGCAAAGGCTTACATTAAAAAATATTTCAAATGAACAATCTAATTTTACATTTCAAGAAATTAGAAGAAAAATAAAGTAAATTCAAGACTAGAAGAAGGAAAGAAATAACAAAGCTTAGAGCAGAGATAAACCAAATAGGAAAAAATAACAATAGAAAAAAATCAGTAAAACAGTTATTTTTTGGAAAAGTTCAATGAAGTTGGCAAGCCCTTAACTAAATTAACTGAAAAACAAAAGAGAGAAGACTCAAGTAATTAAAATCAGAAAGTAACTAGGAGAAATAAAACTGGTGCCACAGACATCAAAAGGATTATAAGAGGATATTATGGACAATTGTATGTCAACAAATTGAATTATGTAGAAGAAATGGATAAGTTCTAAAAACACATGGCCTATCAAAACTAGATCATCAAGAAACAGACAATCTGAACATACCAGACCTATAAGTCTTCAGGGGGTTTAATAAATAATCAAAACATCATGATAAAGAAAAGTCCAGGGCAAGATGGCTTTACAAGTGAATTCTATCAAACATTTAAAGAAGAATTAACACCAATTCTCTTCAAACTCTTCCAAAAAATTGAAGAGGTGAGAATACTCCCAAACTCATTTTTTGAGGCCAGCATTACATTAGCCAGAGAAAAAACAAAGCCAGACAAAAATACTACAAGAAAATAAGATGACAACCCACTATTCCTGATGAATATTAATTCAAAACTGTTCAATAGAACACTAGCAAACCAAATTCAAGAGCACATTTTTAAGATGTCAGTACTACTGAAAGTTATCTATAGATTCAATGTAATTATTAAAACCCCAATTACATATTTGCAGGTATAGAAAAACCCACCCTAAAATTCGTATGGAATGATAAGGGACCAAAAATAGCCAAACAATCTTGAAAAAACAAAGTTAAAGGTCTTAAACTTTCTGATTTCAAAACATATTATAAACCTATAAGAATCAAAATGGTGTGGTTCTGGCATAAAATAAGCATATAGACCAATGGAGCAGAATAGAGAGCCCAGAAATAAAACATCATACATATGGTTAAATAATCTTAGACAAGGATGCCAAGACCACCTCATAGGGAAAAGATAGTTTCTTCAACAAATACTGCTGAGAAAACTGGAGACCTACATGCAAAAGTTAACTCAAATTGTATTAAAGACTTAAATATAAGACTCAAATCCTACAAAATTCCTAGAAGAAAACATAGTGGGAAAGCTTCAGGACATTGGAATTAACAATGAATTATTGGATTTGATACTCAAATCACAGACAAGAAAAGCAAAAATAAACAAATAACACTACATCAAACTTAAAACTGTGCCTTGAAGAACACAATGAAAGAGTAGAAAAGTCTATGAAATGGAAGAAAATATTTACAAATTATATATCAGTTAAAGAGTAGGTATTCAGACTATATCAAGAACTTCTATTACTCAACAACAAAAATAAAAAAAAATAATGCAATTGAAAAAAGAGTAATTTAAAGGTATATTATAAAGTTAGAGTAATCAAAACACTACAGTACTGGCATAAAAAACAGACACATGGACCGATGAAATGGAATCAAGAGCCCAGAAATAAATCAATGCCCATGTATTCAATTAACATTTGATGCAGGAATCAAGAATTCTCAAGGGAGAAAAGACACTCTCTTTAATAAATGGTGCTGGGGAAAGTGGATATTCACATGTCAAAGAATGAAACTAGACAGTATTTTACACCATAAACAAAAATTAACTGAAAATGAATTAAATACTTAGACATATGACCCAAAAGCCATAAAATCCTAGAAGAAAACACAGAAAAACGGCTCCTTGACTTGGGTATTGGAAATGATTTTTTAGCCCGGCTGGGAGTGGGCTCAACAGTTGAGCATTGACCTAGGATCCAGGCTATCAGGGTTCGATTCCTGGTCAGAGCACATGCTCAGGTTGAGGGCTGCAGCTGATCAATGACTCTCTCATCATTGATGTTTCTCTCTCTCTCTCCCTCTCCCTTCCTCTCTCTGAAATCAATAAAGATATATTTAAAAAAAAAGAAATGATTTTTTGGATATGACAACTAAAGTAGAAGCAACAACAATAACAAACATACACAAGCGGGACTACATTAAACTAAAAAGATTCTGCCCAACAAAAGAGACAGTCAACAAAATGAAAAGGCAACCTACAGAATTGGGGAAAATATTGGCAAATCATATATACCTGATAAGGGATTAACACTCAAAATATATAAAGAACTCATAAAACTCAATGGTGAAAATTATCAATTAAAATATGGGCAAAGAACCTGAATTGAGATTTTTCCAAAGAAGACAATCAAAGAGCCAACAGGTATGTGTGAAAACGTGCTCAACATGACTATAAATTAACACCATAATGAAATATCACTGCACACCTGCTAGACCATCATAAAAAAGGCAAGAGGTAAAAAATGCTGGTTAGGGTGTGGAGAAAAGGGAGCCTTTCTGCTGGAATTGTAAATTGGTGGAGCCACTATGGAAAATAGTAGGAAAATTCACTAAAAAAATTAAAAATAACTACTATATGTTCCAGAAGTTCCACTTCTAGGTCTGAATACAAAGGGAATGAAATCACTTTTTAAAAAATATATTTTTATTGATTTCAGAGAAAGGAAAAGGAGAGGGAGAGAAAGAGAGAGAGACACCAATGATGAGCGAGTCATTGATCTGATGCCTCCTGCATGCCCCTGCTGAGGACTGAGCCCACAACCGAGGCGTGTGCCCTGAATGGGAATCGAACTTCTATCTCCTGGATCTTAGGTCGACGCTCAACCACTGAGCTATGCCAGTAGGGCTGGAATCACTTTTTGAAGAGATACATGAACCCCTATATTTATTGCGACATTATTTGCAATAGCCAAGACATGAAAACAACCTGTTCATTGCAAGATGAATTAATAAAGATGATGTAGTAGATATATACTATGAAATACTATTGAGACATAAAAATAAGGAAATCCTGTTGTGACTGTTTTACCCTGGTTACACGAGACTTATTCACACAGAGGCTGAATTGTCTGGTGTTTTTTATTAGCCGGCAGCTGTGAGTGGGCTCCTGCCCTAAACAGACTCTAAGCCCGAACAGTCTTTGCAGGGAGAATATAAAGGCAAAAACCACGTTCTTGTTGGGAGGGGGTATGCAGATGTGAGCTAGCGAAGCAGTATACAGAAGCTAAGATAAGCATTAATCAACCTTCTTTGGTTAGCTATTCTCTGGAATTTTGTGGGCTGCGATCTTTTACACAGCGCCAGGAAAGGAGAAGAGGTCATTGTTTCTACATAATAAATTTTGTTGCTCTTGTTTAAAGTAGCAGTTGTCAAGGCTGAAATGGGAGTGCTAGACTTCAGTGACAACATGGTTAGGATTGAGGGCATTACGCTAAGCGAAATAACTCAGAGAAAGATAAATACTGTATGCTCTAACTTTTATGTGGAATCTAAAAAGCAAAAAATTAAAATAAAAACCCAAACTCATAGAAAAAAAGATCAGATTTGTGGTCACTGGAGGTAGAGTGTGGGGGTGGGGGAACTGGATAAAGGTGGTCAAAAGGCACAACATTCCATTTCTGAGAGATACTGGGAATGTAATGTACAATATGATAACCAGTTAACACTTCTGTGCAGTACACTTAAAGTTGCCAAAAGAGTGGATTCTAAAAGTTTTCATCACAAGGAAAAAAACATGTTTGTTTGTTTTTATGTCTATGTGGTGAAAAATATTAACTACACCTGTGGTAACTTTTTTGCAATATATGTAACTCAAGTCATTGTATTGTACACCTTAAATTTATACAGTGCAATACATCAACTGTATTCTAATAAATCTGGAAGAAAAAGGGCCAATGACTTGAATTGATTTTTTCTCAACTATTGTATACAAAAGGCCAATAAACTTACAACAAGATGTTCAACATCACTAATTATAGAAATGCAAATTAAAACTAAAATGTGATATCACCTCATACCCGTTATGATTGTTACTACAAGAAAACAGAAAATAAATGTTGTCAAGAATGTGGAGGAATTAGAGCCCTTGTGCACTGTGGGTGGGAATGTGATATGTCCGTGGGTGGAGGGACAATGGGAGTTGTTGTTTAATGGGTACAGAGTTCAGTTTTGCAAAATGAAGAAGTTCTAGTTAATTGCACAACAATGTAAATATACCTAGCACACAGTATACTTAAAAATGGTTAAGATGCTGTATTTTATTTTATTTTTTTATTTTTTTAAGTATATCTTTATTGATTTCAGAGAGAGGAAAGAAGAGGGAGAGAGAGAGATAGAAACATCAATGATGAGAGGGTCATTGATCGAGCCTGAAAGCTGGGCATGTGCCCTGACCGGGAATCGAACCCAGATCGCCTGGATCCCAGGTCGATGCTCAACCGCTGAGCCACGTCCGGCTGGGCCAGATGCTATATTTTATGTCCTGTGTTTTTTATCACAACTTAAAAAATAAATCCTTAATGATTAAAAAAAGACAGTCATAGCAGTTCCTGAGCTGTCAACATAATTATACTGGTACTGAGATTAGGTTGATAAATCTTCTGGGAGGAAAAATAAATGATGGCCACAATAAAATTATTAGGAGATAATATGGTAACACAAGTACAACCTCAATGCCATGGTAGAAAACAATAATAAAGGTCAGAAGGGTGGGAAACGCACCAAGAACTCGGTGGCATTTCAGAAGGGCCTTGAAGCATGCCTACAATTTAGAACAGTGAAGCTGAGGGGGAAAGTTCCACTCAAGCCAGGGAACAGCTTTCAAAACACTGGGGTATGTGAATGCATAGCAAGAATTGACGCTGGAGATGCGTGTTGGAGTGAAAGCCTTGAGTTTAAGGCTGAGGAGCACATCTGGACTTGGTGGTGGCCAGGAAAAGTTAGTGGTAGCTTTTTCATGGAACCGGAGATGTTCGCCTTATGGGAAGACCAAGCGGCACTGGGAGGCTGGGGGTTCGGGAGGTTTATTTTACACCAGCAGGCCCAGAGGAGTCCAACTCCAAGGTCCGAGCCTCCTCTCCGGGAAAGTTGACAGTTTATAAAGGTTCCGAGTTTAAAGCAGAACAAAGGCCTTCCACGCTCAGTCACAGGCTAGGCTCGTCTCTGCTCGGACACTCCTAGTTGAACAGGCCTGAGCACACGGGGTGGGGTCGTGCACACGGAGCGACAGGGTGATAGCCGCAGGAGGAGAAGGGGTTCGTAGCTTCAATCACCCTGACACCCACTAAGAGGCCACAGGGGAGGAAGGAGGGGAGGAAGCATGCCGTCCGAACTCAGCCCCCTCTTCCCTCAAAGCCAGCAGCCCGGCGCTTCTCAGAAACAGAGCGAAGGGGAGGGTTTCGTTCCTTCCATGTGGGCCTCGGGCTGTGCTCACTGAGCGAGATGGGCTCTAGGAGGATGACCTCGCGGCGGCGCGGGACAACAGGCTGTGCTAGAGAGTGGTGAGGGCAGTCGGGAGGCCGGGCCCCTCAGCGGGGCCTTCGGCAGCTCCCGCACGCGGCTGATCCCGGTGCTCCTGGGAGAAGGGCCTTTGACCGGGGCAGCTGGGGCTGAACACCTGCTTGTTTCCTGCTCTCCAAACGGTGCCCCTGGACAGGGGACTCCTTTTCCTTACCTGCAGGAGAGTACATCATGGGATGGCAGTCACCTTGGTACTACTGAGGCGTTGGAAAATGGGACCAAAACCTAGAGACACTGGTTTTAGAATGAATTACAGGTGCTTTGGAAAGTTCATGTGAGGGAGTCAGTGAGAATGGAGAGAATATTAATAGAAATAGGGGGTCGGGAGGGTAAGTGTTGCATGTTTATGTCTCTATGCTTATTTAAGGCTATGTTCAGAGCCTCAAGTATTGCAAAACAATGAAAACAAGACGGAATGGAAATACTTACGATGCAAGTGTATACTGCAGGATGTTAGGTATTAGTGGAGATTTCGAGATCCTGGGTGAGAAGAGTGTTTTCCTTTGTACACTCTAATGGGTCATCTTTTGTCTATTTCCTTTTTCATATGAGCTAACAATTGAGTGATCTTAGATAACCATTTACAAAAAATACCCTTTCCTTAATAATTTTTGCGACTTCGGTAAATTACAAATAAGGGTATAATTTAATTACAATACATTGAGTTGAAAAATACCCTGATTTGCAACAGTACTGGGGAGAAGTAATCAGAATGAAAGGAACAGGAAGCTGTCTATTAAACACCTTTGTTCTTCTGAGTAAAACAGCTCCAACATTTTACACACACACGCACACACATACACCAATTTTAGGTAGTTTTAAAAAATTAACATTTTTATTTTGAAAGCTCCAAGTGACATGAAAGTTGCAAGAATATTACAATGAGCTCCCACATACCTGGTAGCTGTGTTTGTGTGCTGCTAGCATTTTCTATTATTTCTCTTCCTTTATGTATAAACACATCTGATTTTTATTTTTCCTGAACCACTTCAGAGTAAGTTATATAGATCACGACTCCTCATTCTTTACTATTATCTTTAGAAATATATATTCTCTAATATGTAAATGCTTATAAAAAGAAAGGCAGGAAGAAAGAAAGAAGGAAAGTTGATAATTTTGTATGGCCTGCTAATGATGTTATAAATATCCAAATGGCCCTTGGCAGAAAAAATGTTCCCCACCCCGGGATGAAGGAAGAGAGAGGGTCCTGAAAGTTGGGACTCGTAAAAGTATCAGGAGGAGGCAGGAGTCAGGGACAGAGATACTATTTGTCTCCTGCAACAATTCAAATCCTAGACTTCCTTTTGTTTCAAAGGTAATGTGAAAAATAGAAAAGTTATATTGGCCTCTGCCCCTGGCTCCTAGCACACGCTCCTAAAACCCTTGCAATTTCCTAAGTGATAAGAGCACTTCTGCCTCTAATATTTTATTTTTGCCTCTGGCTTCTGACACAGCATTCCTAAATCCCTTGAAATTTCCTGGGTAATAGGAGTGTCTTTTGTTTTACGGAGGTGATTCTTGGTGGGGTCCTGGAGGGGGAATGATCACCAGAAACATCAAACCATTGTGCAGGAAATAGAGAGGCACTGGAGACTACGTTAATGATTGATCATTTGTATGTTATGAAGCCTTTATAAAAATCCCAACCCCATAGGGTTTAAAGAGTTCCTAGATTGATAAACACATGCACGTACCAGGGGGGCAACATATCCCAACTCCACAGGAACAGAAGCTCTTACACTTGGAACCCTCCCAGACCTTACCCTATGTATCCTTTCATCTGTACCCTTTATTATATCCTTTATTATATAACAAAGTGGTAAGTGTAAGTATTTCCCTGAATTCAATGAGCTGTTCTCGCAAACAACAGAATACAAGGTGGGGCAGTCATGGGAACCTGCCATCTGTACCCAAGTGAGTAACCTTGGAACCTACTGCCTGCAATGGGCATCTGAAGGCGGGGGGTGCAGTTTCTCGGGACTGAGCCCTTAACCTGTGGGATCTGCACTAATTCTGGCTCATCTCAGAATTGAATTGTAGAAATCATGGGATGGACTGTGAAATAATAAAAAAATATATATTGGTCTCTGCCCCTGACCCTGAGCACAGAGCTCCTAGACCCTTGTAGTTTCCCAGGTGAGAAGAGCACAAGGAACATCTCTTGTGCTAATATTTGTCTTTGACCCCGATTCCTGACACAGAGCTTGTAAATCTCTTGAAATTTCCTGGGTGATAACTGTGTCCTTTCTTCTAAAGTAAAGACTCTTGATGGGCCCCTCAATGAGGCTGGTCACCAAAAAGACCAAGCCATGATTAGAAGCTTGGGCTTTTCAACCCCAGCCCCGATTCCCCAGAGAGGGGTGAGTGGCTAGAAAGGGAGCTAATAATTGATTCAAGTTTCAACTGCAGAGGCTCCAGGAACGAGGACTTTTCTGGACCTCACCTTAGGCATCTCTTCATCCAGTTATTAATTCATATCTTTTACTATCCTTTTCAATTATAATAAACAGGTAAGTGTTTGCATGAGTTCTGTGAGCCACTCTAACAAATTGTTGAAACCAAAGATGGTGCCATGGGAACCCTAACTCATAGGCTGTTGGTCGGAAGTACACGTGACAACCTGGGGCTTGTAACTGAGTGTGAAGTTGGGGGGACAGGGGTAGAGTCTTATAGTGTCAGAATTAAGCTCTAGGATACGCAGTTGATGTCAGAAAATTGATGTTTGTTAAACCCACACATCGGGTGTCAGAAGTGAAGTGCAGTAGTGGTGAGAGTTAAGGAGAAACGCAAGAGGAGTGTTTTCCTTTGCAGGGAGGAAGGGCCCGATTTGCAATTCTCTCTCACGCTGTTTTCTCTCCTGTATTGCTATTGCTCTCTTTTCCCTCTGCCTGTGCTTCTGTCTGGTCTTTTTTTTTCTTTTTCTTTTCAGTTCTTTTAAAAAGAAGTTGTATTTTTTTTTTTTTTTTAAATATATCTTTATTGATTTCAGAGAGAGGAAGGGAGAGGGAGAGAGAGATAGAAACATCAATGATGAGACTCATTGATCGAGCCCGCAACCTGGGCATGTGCCCTGACCGGGAATCGAACCCCAATCGCCTGGATCCCAGGTCGACGCTCAACCGCTGAGCCACGCCCGGCCGGGCAGTTGTATTTTTAATAAGGAATAAATAATCAGTTGATGCTAAAGAAACATTTCTTCTTTAAAAAAAATATTGTTAAAAGGATTACAGATGTCTGTGCATATATGTCTGGTCTTTTTTATCTACAGAAAGAAAATCTGATTCCCACCCAGGATCTAAGTCATCTTACTTTATCCTCAGGTCTGGGAATCACGCGATGCTCTACACGGCAAATGCTGCATAAAGTGAAATGCTAAGAATGACTACATCAGGAACAGCATTTAAAAAATAATAGCCAGTAGTTTGAAGTAGAAATTGCTCACAAACATTGATATCATAATTCCTTTACTTTTTGAGGAGTGGAATAATTATAAAACAACTAAAATTAATGATGAAGAGAATGAACTTTTTTCTAAAACCTGTTAGGACAGAAGTCTTTCTAGCAAAATAGGTCAATGGAATACTGATAAATTTTCTAATGAATTAAGTTTGTTGGGATGGTGGCTGTGTTTGCCACATTTGGACTATAATGACTGGGTCATGGGAATGTTGGGGAAGTTTCATTTACTTTCCAGATTTTCTGAGTCTCAATTATTTGGTTGAAAGTAATTTGGAGGAGACCAAGCCCTAAGGTGAGAGCAAAATCTCAGGCACTGAAACAGAAGTGAATGCGTGGGGTGCTCCAACCTGCACACCATGCTCTCTGCCCCTTGCTCTCAGGTAGATGTGGGTAAGTTTCTCAGGGTCTGAGAGCTGGGATTTTCTGACCAATGTGAACAGCAGAAAGTTTGCAAACAGTTGCCACAAAAAACAGATTTTCTTTTTATAAAAAAAAAATTATACACAAAATAAACTAAAATTAATTACCTTAAGTGCAAACTTCTCAGATTGTCATTACATTAAGACTTTGATCACAAATGCAATTCATGAGTTTAACAAAGTGAATCATTGAAAAATCATGTGGCCAAAAAATGTGATATGTTGATTGTTGATCAATTAACTTAGAGAAGGTGCACAGCGACTCTGTATAAATCACTTTTGCTGTGAACTCTCTGAGTTGTCTTCATTGATTACCTACTAGTTACTAGCCTTTCTCCACCTTGTAAAGAGCTAGCTCTGTGCTTCAGGTTTATAAAATTCTTGCGGAACAAAATAACAATGGGAGAGAATCTGAAGGTCGGAAATAGAAAAGAGCTTGCCCTGCCTCTGGCCAGGACTGTGTTTCTATAAAACACAGTGAGTTATATTCCCTGGGCTGCTTGCAAGTGCTTTTTCAAAAGTAAAAATCTTCTCTGACATTAAGAAGCAACAAATAGAGAGATGGCCAACACCTTGTGATTCAAACCTATGCATCTCCAAACCTGCAACCTCCACTCCCTTATATTTCAGTAACTTTCAAATGAATTTGCAATTTATTCTAAAATGTGCCAAATGCAATTGACTTGGGCTGCAGAACAGCCCAGAGCAGACCTGTTAGTCCAGGCTCTGAACCACGGAATAAGAGGGTCCGTGATGGGGCTGCTGGCCTAGCCTCCCTCCGCAGGGAGTGCACTACACTGTGTAATTACCCCGGTCATTTTCCGCTCTTAGGTATCACTTTGATGGTCCACGTAACAAAGCTGCTTCTTTTTCTCCTTTGATCACGGAAAGGTGAATTTTTAGTGATTACAGTTTTGAAGTGTTTTTTCCCTCAATGAAAGAGTAAAGGAGGTAGAGCCTTAATTCTGTCTATTGAAGGGGGAGAGCCTGACGCGAGGCCCAGGGCAGCCACGGGGAAGCGGGGCGCAGGCCGCTCAGGAGCGCTGTGCTCTGGAATATGGTCGAGGGCTCCGTGACCGCAGCCTCACGCTTTCACGTCGGCATCATGACCATTCCCATCGCCTTTCCCAGATTGAAAACCAGTGGGACCATTCCAATTATTCCTACATTCCATTCTCGACATACTGTTCTTTCCTCAAATATTCTGCTCACCCCCACAACTGTGCTCTTTTTCCCAGTCTTTTTTTATTTTATTATTATTTTATCAACACTTCGTTCAGGACCTTTTCCACTTTGTTGACTACAGTTTTGCTGGGTTTGTGTCTGCCACAGTCATCCTAGCAACTGTGCGTGTTACATCACGATACAACATGGCCTTTCTCTCAATGTGCCCAGTACTTGCAGAATATTCTCAGGATCACTCAGGGTTCTTTGTTTCTATACGTGATTCCCTTTAAAAGAATCCCGTTTTGAGATCTGATTGGTGGCTATTTTGTAGGCTAAACTAAGTAGAAGTTTAGACATCCTTCTATAATCTGGCACTTTGCCTGCATGCTTTGTGGAGTATTATATCTTTAAAAACTCTCCAGCTGGCTCAAAACTGACAGCTCGCAGGTGGTGCAGGCTCCTGAAGTGACTGTTAGCGAGGCCTGCTGTTCCGAGCTGGGAGTGGAGTGCAGTCCTGGGCGTTTGGCAGGTGCGTTTACTGCACTGTTGTGCTGGGTCACCTTGGGGCACCCAGTCTGGAGCAGAGACAAAGGGGAAATTAATGAGATCAAGAGGCGTGAGTCTAACACCAAGTATCAGTGTACATTTAAGTCAAATTCTGAGTTTTGTGGAAACTTTTCCTAGTTATTTATATTATATATAAACTCATCTTGGTGCTTAAAAGTGTTTTTTCTTGCTCATCTTGCTGAAGTCTAAAGCCTTTCTAACATGCTGGGACTATTTTTTGCCCAGGGAAAAACAACTAAAACTCTCTGTAATCAGTAACCCGATTGTGGAATGCAGCCCTCGAACATGGGCATGCTCAGGCTGCAGGGAATTTAAAAATGGGTTATAAGCTATTTAAGAAAGGGCTTGGGAGAAATGACTTTACCTTATGAGTCTATTTCCAATTGGGTTTTCTGAAAAGACTAGAGATGGGCAATGTAGTACTGAAATACAACAGGAAATATGCAGATCCCTAAGAAGGTCAAGTTTTACAGTTAGCTTAATCAGCATCATTTATTTTCATGTTTTATATGCTGCGCCTCAAACATACTCATGAATAGTCATCTCACTAATCAAAGAGGAACACCAGTCATGTCAGCAGAACATTTTTAAAGTACAACAGCCACTGCACTTTATTTATTATTATTTTCAAATATATCTTTATTGATTTCGGAGAGAGGAAAGGAGAGGGAGAGAGAGAGAAACATCAATGATGATAGAGTCATTGATGGGCTGCCTCCTGCACGCCCTCAACTGGTGATCAAACCCGCAACCCTGGCATGTGCCCTGACCGCAATCAAACGGTGATGTCCTGGGTCACAGGCTGATGGTCAACCGCTGAGCTACACCCGCCTGGCGCCACTGCGCTTTAGAAAGAAAAGTCCCTTTAATAAGCATGATAGTTGCCTCCTTGGCTCACTCAGGGCGCATGTGGTCTGTTAGAGAGGAGTTCCACTGTAACCCATGGAGGGCCTGGGGCCCGGCTATCAATAATTTGAGGAGTTGGGACGTAGAGCGCTGTTCTGATGTAGCTTCCTAGCCCCAAGCTTGAGCCCTGATGATGGTGGAGAGGTTGGGATCTTCCCCAAGGCTCCCAGAGACTGGAGCAGGCTGGACTCTGGGCCAACTACGCTGACGCTGGGTAAGCTCCAACCTGGCTTTCCATTTACTCACATGTTCCCCCATTAGTTCGTTTTAACCCACATATTTGTATCAATTGTTGCATTGAGATAATCCAGGCTAGATTTTGAAGACCTTCCTTTTGTCCTTTGGGCTTTGCCGTGGCCTTGTGTAGCAAGCAGTTCACAAGACAACGTGCAGAGAGCTGGACCCTCTTCCCACGCGTTAAAGACAAAGATGACCAGTAACAATTTGTGGGGTTTTTCCTGGTTACATAATAATTGACACTTCTTTTTACTGCTCCCCTAGAAGTGCTCCCTAGTAAAACCAAACACGCTAAGGCATGAATGTGTGGGAACGGTTTATTCTTTTGGGTCTTAGGGCTGACAAGGGAAGCATTCAGTTCTAATCCTGAGCTAGCTGTGTGGTGTGCCAGCCAGTTGTGCCAAGGCGTGGTTGGTGAGGACTGACCTGGAATCAGACCGTGACCTCCTGGTTCATAGGCGGACACTCAGCATCGCTAGGCTTTCTACAGGGGTTTTGTAATTCATATAGGGTACAGAACTGCAACCATATTTCTTTTATTGTTTATTAATTGCTGTTTTGCAATCTACCCTTAGTGAGCTGAAAAAGTGAAAATAGAAGTTTAATGAAAAATAAAGTACTAAATTTCTGTTAGTCAAAAGAGCTGACGATAGACACATAATTAGTACAGAATGTTAGTCAACATTTACCATTCACCATAGGAGCGTAAAGATCCCATGGGACCTTGAAAACCAGAAGACACACACCTGCTAACAGGACATTAGCCCCTATTTCTTAGTTAGTAGCTATCTTAGAGAGTGTGTGCCCAAAGGTAATGCTTAAATAAGTGCATCTGCAGGAGGTACATCACAGCCCACTCAGTGAAACATGGCTTTTCATTTAAGTCACATGTCTGTTGTTCTAAATTAATTGCACACATTTTATTACAATCAGGAAGAATTTTATCACCATCTTTGTGCATGCATGGACAGTGAGCTGGAGCTACTGATGTGTTAGCTCCATTAGCAGCAGCAGAACTTGCAAAAGGTTAAATGATTCCACTTTTAACCAGATGCTTCAAATATAGAATCCATTAAGATAAAGCCAAAGTTTAATTTTTTAACTCAGTTAATGAAACTAAGGTAAACTTTGTAGACATTTTTTCCTGTAAAAGATGATATACAGTGGTACCTCAGTTTTTGAATGTCTTCATTGATGAACATTTTGGTTTACGAATGCCATAAACCTGGAAGTAAATGCTTCAGTTTTTGAACACGCCTTGGAAATCAAACATGCCACTTCAGGGCTTCAGCTGAGTGCAAAATCCTGAGGCCTAGCTATAGGCTGTTGATCCCTCAGTTTTCGAACGTTTCAGAACTCGAATGGTCCTCCAGAATGGATTACATTTGAAAACCGAGGTACCACTGTATCTGGTATAATTTGTAAATGCTATTGTAAAGTTAATCAACAGCAAAGATAAAATTATTTGTTGTGATTACATTATGAATATTAATTTTACTGGAGGCACATACCATGGGAAAAAATGTTACTAAATTAAGAAAACTACAGAGTAGAAATGTACTTGAAATTAGCTGTAGCACAAACGTAGGGTGCACTATTCTACCAATAGAAACAAATCAAAAAGTTAAGTGATTCCACTTTTAACCAGATGCTTCAAATATAAAATCCATTAAGATAAAGCCAAAATTTATTTATCAGTCTCATTTATCTTTACAAAGAACCAGCTCTTGGTTTCATTGTTCTTTTGTATTATTTTTAAAGCCTATTTTGTTTATTTCTGTTCTGATCTTTATTATTTTCATCTTTCTGCTCACTTTGGGCTTTACTTGCTGTTCTTTTTCTAGTTTTGTTTGTTTGTTTGTTTTTACATGTAAGGTTAGATTGTTTGAGATTTTTCTTGTTTCTTGAGGTAGGCCTGTACTGCTATGAATTTTCCTCTTAAAACTGCTTTCACTGTGCCCCATAATATTGGGTGGTTGTGTTTTTATTTTTGTCTCATGCTATCTTTTGATTACTTCCTTGATATAACTGTAAAGCCACTCATTGTTTAGTAACAATGTTATTTAGCCTCCATGTTTTTTTGTGTGTGTTTTTCAATTTTTTTTCTTATAACTGATTACTAGTTTTATACTATTGTGGTTGGAAAAGATACTTGAAATGATTTCATTCTTCTTAAATTTATTGAGACTTGTTTTGTGTCCTACCATTTGGTCTATCCTGGAAAATGTCCAATGTGCACTTGAGAAAAATGCATATTCTGCTGGTTTGGGGCGAAATGCTCTAAAAATATCAATGAAATCCATCTGGTCTAGTGTTTCACTTAAGGCTGTTGTTTCCTTGTTGATTTTGTGTCTGGAATACCTATTCATTGACATCAATGTGGTGTTTAAATCTCCTACTATAACTGTGTTACTGTCAAACGCTCCATTCATGTTCATCAATACTTACTTTATATATTTAGGTGCCCCTATATCGGGTGCATAAATATTTACAAGGGTTATAACCTCTTTTTGGATTGATCTCTTTTTCATTGTCTTCTTCTTCTTTGTCTTTTACCATAGCTTTTGATTTAAAGTCTATTTGTCTGATATAAGTATTGCTACTCCTGTTTTTTTGGTTTCCATTTGCATGAAATATCTTTTTTAATGCTCACCCGAGGACATTTTTTCCATTGCTTTTCAGAGAGAGTGGAAGGGGGGAAGAGAGAGAGAGGTACATCAATGAAAGAGAGTCGTATCAATTGCTTGCCTCCTGCACTCCCCTATGGGAGAGCCTGCAACCAAGGTACATGCCCTAGGCCAGAAATGAACCCAGGACCCTTCAGTCTGAGGGCAGATGCTCCAACCACTGAGCAAAACCAGCCAGGGCATGAAATATCTTTTTCCATCCCTTTACTTTTAGTCTGTGTGTGTCTTCTGTTCTGAGGTGGGTCCCTTATAAGCAGCATACTTATGGGTCTTGTTTTCTTATCCAGCTACCCTATATCTTTTGACTGAAGCATTTAATCCATTTACACTTACAGTGATTGTTGATAGATTTGTATTTATTGCCATCTTATTCTTTATAATTAGCCCCCCCCGCCCTTCTTCTTCTTAAAGAAGTCCCTTTCACATTTTTTGCAATACTCATTTGGTGGTAATAAACTCCTTTAGCTTTTCTTGACTAAGAAGCTGTTTATTTCTCCTTCAATTTTAAATGATAGCCTTGACAGGTAGGAGAAGGAGTCTTGGTTGTAGGTCCTTGCTTTATATTACTTTGAATATTTTATGGCAATCTTTTCTGGCCTGAAATGTTTCTGTTGTGAAATCAGCTGAACATTTTATGAGAGTTTCCTTGTAGCTAAATGTCTTTCTGTTGTTGCTTTTAAGATTCCCTCTTTGTCTTCAACCTTTGACATTCTAATTATGATGTGTCTTGGTATAGGCCTCTGTGTTCATCTTGTTTGGAACTCTCTGCACTTCCTGGACTTATGTATCTTTTTCCTTCACCAGGTTAGGGAAATTTACAGTCATTATTTCTTTTAATAAGTTCTCAATCTCTTTCTCTCTTTGCCTTTTGATACCCCTATGATGCAGATGTTGTTACATTTGATGTTGTCCCAGAGGTCCCTTAAAGTATCCTCATTAGAAAACACACATATATAAATTTTTGCTGCTCTGATTATTTTTTTCCACCTTGTCTTTCAAATCGCTGACTTGATCTGTTTTATCTGGGTTGCTCTTGATTCCTTCTGGTGTATTCTTCATTTCAGATATTGTGTTCTTCATTTCTGATTGGTCTTTTTGTTTTCTAAGCGCTTTTTTTATGCTTACTGTCTCTTTGTTGAGGTTTTCATTGAGTTCATCCATTCTTCACCATGCTTAAGTTTCTTGAGCATCCTTAAACCATAGTTTTGAACTCTGTAATTGGTAGATTGTTTACCTTAATTTTATTTCATTTTTTTTCTGGGTATTTCCCTTGGTCTTTCATTTGGATCTTGTTTTCTCTCTCTCTCTCATTTTGGCTGCCCCTCAGTATTTGTTTCTCTGTGTTAGCAGATCTGCTATGTCCTGGTTTGGTGGTCTTATGTAGTAGGTGTCCTGTGGAGCTCAGTGATACAGTCTCCCTGATCACTGGAACTAGGTGCTCCAGAAATGTCCCTTATGTGGGTTATTTGTGCCCTCTCATTGTAGTTGAGATCTGATTGCCTTTGGCCCTTCCATGGTTGAGGTTGCCCCTCAGACTGGTTATGAGGACTGACTCTGAACATAGTACTTGAGCTGCTCTGCAGGACCTGACCCTAAGAAGCAGAATTTGCTCCAGCAAGGTATGGTGCCTAACAAGATCTCCCTTTCAGTGTGCTGGTTGGGGAGCTAATTGGTTTATGATCTGAGCTGACCACCAGGTGTCTTAATTTGGGGACCTCTTAGGAGGAACTCTGGTTCGGCTCAATGTCAGACACTGCCTGTGAGCAATCCTGGGCTATCTGTTTGGAGCTACAAAGAGAGCCAGTTTGTGGCTGCTTCTGCTGGGCTTGGTTGCACATTGGAGAGGCCAAGCTGCATACCAAGGCCAGCTTCCACCAGCACTGAGCTTGGGGAATAGGTCATCAATAGGCTTGAGGCACCCCAAGATCTGCCTCTCCCTGTTGGCTATTAAGCTTAGACACTGAAAGAGCATATTGTGTGAGGTAGTTTCTCAGTGAGTTATCAGGTTGGGGAGTATGGTGTTCATCAGCTTGATACAGATTTAAACTCCTTACCAGTGCTGGGTCTGAGGCCACTCAGCAATAGTCTCAGGGTACCCCAAGGCTAACCATTACCCAACAGGGGACTGGGATCATTGTAGTGGGCCATGGTCTCAGGGAGTTGTCAGGGTGAGGCCACTAGAGTTCATCATGTTAAACCAGACCAAGATCTGGCTGTGTGGAGGTAAGGCCTGCACAGGACCATGGCATCGGTCTGCCCACCTCCTTGAGAACCTTCAAAGAAAGTCAGCACTGTAGGTCCAAGCTGGCTGAAGTTAGCTGACTCCTCCCAGGATTTGAACTTAGCAGGTCAAGGCCATAAGGAGTTGGGAGTTTGAAGCTGGTGGCTCTCTCTTGGGGCATCGCACCTGTCAGGCGTGGTAAAGGGGAATGGCTTTGTCTTAGATCCACACAACTCAGTCTCTGTGTGTCTTTGACATGGCCTGAGTCTTCCTGAACCTCTTTAAGGGCCCTCCCAGAAAGTCTGCACCATTAGCCAAGCTGGAGGCAGCTAGGGGACTCCTCTGTAGGACAGGAGTTTGGCAGGGTGGGGCCACATGGAGTCAGGAGGTTGAGGCTAGTGCATTTACCCAGGCTGCTGCCTTATGGAGGGGAGTCCTTGACTCAGGAAAGATGACATGTGTGGGTGGTGTGGTAGAGGGACTCAGTTCAGGAAGCTTGGTGGCTGTCACCTTTAGCCCTGCCCCCAAAGCCACATAACACTGTCTCTCCCTGTGTGACTCCAGTCCACGCAGAGCTGCCTTCCCTCCACCGGAGCCCAGAGTGAGTGCCCGTCAATAAGATTTTGCGTGCTGTCCCTTAGAAGGTGCCTGGGTGTCTAGCAGTCTCCAGTCTCACCCTGGTGGATAGAATCCCTGCTGATTTTCACAGCTGGACTTTATGTGAGCTTTCCTTCTGGGCTGTGGTGCGCCAGGCGGAGCCTGGTGTGGAGTTGAGATGTGATGGTGAGTGTATGCAAAGGTGGGCTGAAGATTGGGGGCAGGCAGTCAGAAAGGAAAGAGGCAGGAATCTAAGGAGGAGGAAAGATGAGATGGAGCAAGAGCACGGAGAAGGGAGTTAGGTCATTGCCCCAGAAACAGGAATGAGGGACAGAGTTGTATTTTTTAGTTGCTTTCTCTCATGGGAATCTCAGCTTTCCACTCAGATTTGCCACTAGAGCAAGAGAACATATATTATGTTGAAACAGCCAACGTGACTAAACAATGAAGGACTGATGACCTTACAGAATGGACTGACTGGTCACCTTAGCTTAAGAAGAGGAATTGGCAGGAAGACAGAGGTGCTCTGCCTCTCAACCAGGGCTATGTACTGACTCTCAAAGGGGAACTTCCCAGTTGCATGGGGTAACTTGGGCACCCAACTACCTAGGGATGCCTCTGGCAATTAGTGGGAACAGATTACCTTTGTTAAATGTCCTGCAACCCACATGTTTGCCAGTCCTTCTTCAAAATGCTAATCATAACCCCAGTGAGAAACATGAGAAAGAAAAAACAACCACCACAACTTAATGCAAAGATTCAGGGTGAGAGTAGAGAAGGGGAACAAGTAGGTGAGACATAGGGGTGAGAAGAAAGGAGAGGATGGGTGCATCTAAAACATCACTGTATTTGGATGGATGCTCTGACTTGCATTGCTAGTCATTTACAATGCTGAAGATATGACATAAATATTTCCGTGGTAGAAATGACAACTTTAAATAAGTGTAGGAGAAAAAAGAGGGCAAAAAGAAGGGACCCTAGTGGAGAAATAAGCACGGGGAAGTCAAGGAAAGCTGAGCACAGCACGTTGTCCTCAGGCTGAAATGCTGTAAAGGAACATTTCCTAGTGACATCTACTCTGCCCTTTGCTCCACCTCCCCCTTGTCCAAGCTCTTTGGGGACAGGTCTTGAAACTTAAAATGGAACAGAGAATTCAGGAATGGTGCTCCCTGTAGAATAGGAGATGGCTGGCATGGAAACGATGGTTTGTTGTGCACAGACCCCAGGAGCAGGGGGTGTACCATGCCATGCAGGGCCTCGTGGGGAAGCACTGGGTTGATCAGGAGGTAAAGGGGGGAGAACACAGGTTTCTACAGGACAAAATGGTCAGGGCAAGGCAAACAGGTTTGGGATTGCATAGTTTTAAATTTTTTCCAGGTTCTGGGATATATGGGTAGTTTCTAATTGTCTGATACCTTGTCTTGGGGTGATCTAGGGCAAAAAGATAGTGTTCTAGATTTCAGGAGCCTTATAAAAGGATGCAAGTAGGAGTGTGGGCCCAGGATTGATTGGTTTCATGTCAAAGGTGTGGACACTATCTCTAGGAATTAGCTAATGCTGGGAGGAGCCATTCTTCTCCGAGTCCTCAAAGCCCCCAAATGTCAAAGGATCATAAAATACAGGAAAAAAGAAAAAAGAAAAAAACACACATGGGATTAATACAGAGACTAGAGTGATAACTGAAGGATGCTCAGGAATCCACTTACCATGGAAAAACTGCATTTCTCATCTTGGCTCTCTGGAGTGGGTAGGCACATTCTGTGTGGCTCCAGCTTGGCCACCCAGATTTACTGCTGTCACCTTGCCAAACTCAGCTGCCATATCAATATCACTGATGACATTTAAACCTAAGGATACTTATTTCTGTTTCCTCACTTGATTTATTTAATAGATATTTCTTGAGAAGCCAGGCATTGAGTAGGTGCTGTAGGATAAACCATGGATTGATTGAATTTACGGCCCCATATAATGGCCTCCTGACATCTAAGATGTGTATAAAGTGACTTTCCAGCTCCCCTAGTCAAGAGGTGAAATCTATTACCCTGGGTTGGCTTTGGGCCTTGCTATGGCCAAAAGAATGCATTTTAAGTCACATTCTAGTTTTGATTCTGGGCTTCCAGGGGCCTTAAATGCCTTTATTTTCTCTCCTAGAACTTTACCTCCATCGTGAGAACAAGTTGGAGCTAGCCTGCCAGAGGATGTGAGTCCCCATGGAGCAGAGATGAATAGTCCTAGCCAAGGCCCTTCCAGCCAGCCCTTGTCTGTACTGACCTGCTGCTTGCAGATGCTTGAACAAGACCATCTATCAGCAGAACTGTCCAACTGACCCCAGATGCATGAACAGAATGAATGTCTCATGTTTTATATCACTGCAGGTTTCAAGGTTGGTTGATATGCAGATTATTTGCAAACAATAGATAACTGATACAAAATATACAGGTGAAAGGTAACATACTGATTCCCAAATATTTCCCAAATAATAGAGACAGATATTTCAGACCCTAGTGGAAACTGAGGCTCTATGGCATTTCCTAGAAGAGCTTTCTAATCAAGAAGACTTCATGGTCAGGTGCGCTTCTGCAAGGGTTCAAGGCTGAGACCAAAAGGGACAGAAGATAAACAGTCCATGGAAGGACGTATGTGAAATGACAGTGCAGGCAGAAGAATGGGTATTTATGTTCAGGGGTGAGAAGAATAATGTTTACAAGCTGCCAGGACTTCAGGATGGCTGGCATTTATTGTGGGGGTGTGTGTGTGTGTGTGTGTGTGTGTGTGTGTGTGTGTGTGCGCGCGCGCGCATGCGTGGAATGGGCAGCATTCAAACAAGAACAAGGCATGTCATCTTGAGACTGATGTCATGCTAAGGGATTTGACCTTGTTCAGAAGTCAATGGGAAACCATGAAGACTTTAAGCAAGGGAGTGACATGACTCAGTTTACATTTTGAACCACGATTTTGCAAAGGTAGAAGCTTGATTGGAAGTAGCACTTCGGGTATCAAGCAGGCTGATGAGGAGGTGTAATTGGAATAATCAGTGCTGAGTACCTGATATAAGGTACTGCCTGGCAGATGGATAAACTCAAGGGCTTAAATTACTTACAAAAATATGTAAGACTTGCAAGGCCTGCAAAAATTTGGGAAATTTTTAAAAGAGAATATAAGTTTCATTGTGGTCAAAACAAATATTATCAACCATTCTGATTCTTCTCTTAGGCTGACTTGACCTCTGAGATGGGCATAGTTGTGTTAGTGGCAGAGCTAGTGCTTAGCTCAGCTGGCTCTGCTGCTGGTTGTTACCGAGCCACCAAGTGCTTTCTGTTGCATCACTTTGGCAGTTCTCTGCCTTTATGCTCCAAGGAATTGCGGAGAGAAATGTCTACCCCAAGCCCTTAAGAGCAAAACCTGCAGTGTGGTTAGAACAGTGCTTCTGTCCCTGGGCCACCACAGAATGGCTCTTGAGATGAAGGTTTTCAAGATGAAGGTTCTTAAGATGATGGTTTTGATGGTGTTGAGAGTTGCCTTCAAAACCTAAAGAGAAGCTTCCTTCAGTCCATGAGACTGGAACCTAAATTGTGCTTGCCCTGCACAAATTATTCCTACAGTCACATCTTAGGAGGGGACCCCCCACAAGGCTCAGCTAACTGCAAGAAAAGGTCCCCTTTGAAAGAGCAGGTCTGCTGCAGATTTCTGCAAGGAGGGAAGAGGCTCCATCCCATCTCAAGACACAAAGCTAAGGTACAAAGTGGTGGTATAGATGATTGCTAGGGGGTTGGGTAGCTTCACCCTGAGACTGGGAGATGCAGAAGGAGACCTCATTAAGCTGTATAGGTTTGGGTCTTACTTTTCCTCATGGTCTTCTTCCATCTGCCTGAGGTATCTATGCTATCAGACACTTACATGTGCTAATAACAAAAGCAGCTGACATTTTTTGAAGCTCACATATGGTGGATACTATTAACATCCCAGTTTTACTAAAGAGAAAACTATAGTACAGAGATGGGAAATAAGTTGCACAAAGCCAGGCGGCCAGTAAGTGGGTACATGAGACTGGAGCCAGGTCCATTCCGGCCTGAAGCTGGTACTCTTTCCATTTCACCTGGCTCTGTGTTTCCTAAAGTTGGACAGAGCACAGAAGTTGGGAACCGTGGCTTGGTCATACTTGGCCATCCAGGAAGGCATCAAGGGATTGCGAACTTTCAGGAAGAGATGGCACCCTGATTGGTTAGGGACCTGGCCTGAGGATCAGGTTGGGTCCAGGTCAAGGTTCTAGTTCCTAGAGATGGTGGGGGAGATGGACAAGCAAGAGAAAGGGAGCAAGAGCCACTCAGGACAGGCAAGACCTCAGACCTAAGACACACCAAAAACGGGAACCCATGTATAGGGAGAAGTGTGGCAATTCACTAAGAGGATCAAAGTGCAGCGTTGCAGGGCCCAGTCATCAAAATCAGGACTCTGGAATGCTTAGTTAGACCTGCCTCAACCTCTGCTGTCTCCTGCCAGAATTGGATCTATAGGTAGCTGTTGGATCCATGTGGAATAATTGCTAAGTACCCGAATGTCTCTGCTGCCCTTCTTTTATATTAGAACCCTAGATTTCAGTGCAGCGCTTGGGGGACCTGAAAAAGCCTTACACTTCCAAACCTCCCTTGCAGCTAGATGTGGCCATGTTCTTAAGTTCAGGTCACCAAATGTAACTTTAAATGAAATGAGCATCTTCTCAGAAGTGTTCTTTCAGAATGAGCATGTCTTTTTGCACCTGTCTAGTTTCTGCAGACAAGAATGGGGGCTTGATGGCTGAAGGAAGGTCGTTCTCCTGGACTGTGAAGTGCCCTCTCAGGAAGATGGGACCATGGAGTGGAGGGCGAGAGCTCTGGCTGCCTCTCTTCAGATCTCTCATGTAAGTGAGAATAACAAATGTATGTTATATGAGCCACTCGAATGTGTGCAGCAAACCTCTTCCTAACTGAATCACTGCGTTTATAAATCCTTTTTAACTTCCAGACTAGGGAAATATTTCCTTTCCAATGGCCATGATCAAATCAATGTGGCATTAACATGGAGTTGAGAAAATTACAGGGGGAGCTGTGGCTTAGATGCATTCTTTATTATCTTATTTCAGAGCTAACACTTTCTGAAGAGATGGTTTTAGGAGTTGGAGGAATTTATGTATGTTTTAAACCCTGATTTCCATATACAGTTCTCCAACTGCAACTTTAATGTATCACACCAAAGCTGGCTGGAGAAACTGCACCAGTACATTTTGCATACATTGATCAGGACTCACACTCTCCTTAATGGCATCGAAGAGGTACGCTTACCCCCAGCTGCAGCGTCCAAGAGTTTCCAAGAAGACTCAGATAAGATATCATGGATGTAATAATGGAAGATGTTTTATTCAGCACAGCAAAGAACAAACATTTATTTTAACGCCTTTCATCAGATAGAAATCTGAAACAGAATATAAGAGTTTCCCAGATGCCCAGGAACGTCAGCATTCAGAGCGAAATGCAACCCACAGGCCTGTCATATCTTTTCTAATTATCTGCATGAGGCAGTGTGGGGGGAAGGGATGAAGGTTTAAGGGGATGCAGGCTTTCCTGTCTGTGTCCCCCTAGGTCCTGAGGTGTGGGACCTCCTGGTACGGTCTGCACAAACTGTGACTCAGGGATGCCACTGTGGGAACCACTGAGGGTCTGGCTAAATCTCAGATCTTCCCCCCCACGGGTTGGAGACTGTTTCCCAGCCTCTACCTCCTCATCTGTAGGAGCGATAAGAGACTGTCTCACAGAATCCTTTTGAGGGTGACAGGAGACAATCAAGTAAAAATCACCAATCAATAGCCGCCCCACCCCCTTTCCTATCTAATGAATGTGCTGTACACAAGTCCTTTCAGAGGGGGAAATGACTGTTTTCTTAAAACATTCCAGAGTTACCAAGTGTGATTGCACCTAAGAGAGAACCTGAGGGGACTAGACAAGTTAATATTGAAGCCTGGGTTCAGGCACCAAAGTCTTATCTTAGCTGACTGCAGGTTCTCCACATCTGCATTATGACAGCACCCCCTGTATCCGCCTCTGCACTATGACGGCACCCGCTGTATCCGCCTCTGCATATGACAGCACCTCCTGTATCCGCCTCCGCACTATGACGGCAGCCCCCGTATCCGCCTCTGCACTATGACGGCACCCCCTGTATCCACCTCTGCACTATGACGGCACCCCCGTATCCGCCTCTGCACTATGACGGCACCCCCTGTATCCGCCTCCGCACTATGACGGCACCCCCTGTATCCGCCTCCGCACTATGACGGCACCCCCTGTATCCGCCTCTGCACTATGACGGCACCCCCCGTATCCGCCTCTGCATATGACGGCACCCCTTGTATCCGCCTCTGCATATGACGGCACCTCCTGTATCCGCCTCTGCATATGACGGCACCTCCTGTATCCGCCTCTGCACTATGACGGCACCCCCTGTATCCGCCTCTGCATATGACGGCACCCCCTGTATCAGCCTCTGCACTATGACGGCACCCCCTGTATCCGCCTCCGCACTATGACGGCACCCCCTGTATCCGCCTCTGCACTATGACGGCACCCCCTGTATCCGCCTCCGCACTATGACGGCACCCCCTGTATCCGCCTCCGCACTATGACGGCAGCCCCTGTATCCGCCTCTGCATATGACGGCACCCCCCGTATCCGCCTCTGCATATGACGGCACCCCCTGTATCCGCCTCCGCACTATGACGGCACCCCCTGTATCCGCCTCCGCACTATGACGGCACCTCCTGTATCCGCCTCTGCACTATGACGGCACCCGCTGTATCCGCCTCTGCATATGACGGCACCCCCTGTATCCGCCTCCGCACTATGACGGCAGCCCCTGTATCCGCCTCTGCATATGACGGCACCCCCCGTATCCGCCTCTGCATATGACGGCACCCCCCGTATCCGCCTCCGCACTATGACGGCACCCCCTGTATCCGCCTCTGCATATGACGGCACCCCCTGTATCAGCCTCTGCATATGACGGCACCCCCCGTATCCGCCTCCGCACAATGACGGCACCCCCTGTATCAGCCTCTGCATATGACGGCACCCCCCGTATCCGCCTCTGCACTATGACGGCAGCCCCCGTATCCGCCTCTGCACTATGACGGCAGCCCCCGTATCCGCCTCTGCACTATGACGGCAGCCCCCGTATCCGCCTCTGCATATGACGGCACCCCCTGTATCCGCCTCCGCACTATGACGGCACCTCCTGTATCCGCCTCTGCACTATGACGGCACCCCCTGTATCCGCCTCTGCACTATGACGGCACCCCCTGTATCCGCCTCCGCACTATGACGGCACCTCCTGTATCTGCCTCTGCACTATGACGGCACCCCCTGTATCCGCCTCTGCATATGACGGCACCCCCTGTATCCGCCTCCGCACTATGACGGCACCTCCTGTATCCGCCTCTGCACTATGACGGCACCCCCTGTATCCGCCTCCGCACTATGACGGCACCCCCTGTATCCGCCTCTGCATATGACGGCACCCCCCGTATCAGCCTCTGCATATGACGGCACCCCCCGTATCCGCCTCCGCACAATGACGGCACCCCCTGTATCAGCCTCTGCATATGACGGCACCCCCCGTATCCGCCTCTGCACTATGACGGCACCCCCTGTATCAGCCTCTGCATATGACGGCACCCCCTGTATCCGCCTCCGCACTATGACGGCACCCCCCGTATCCGCCTCCGCACTATGACGGCACCCCCTGTATCCGCCTCCGCACTATGACGGCACCCCCCGTATCCGCCTCTGCATATGACGGCACCCCCCGTATCCGCCTCTGCACTATGACGGCACCCCCCGTATCCGCCTCTGCACTATGACGGCACCCCCTGTATCCGCCTCTGCATATGACGGCACCCCCTGTATCTGCCTCTGCACTATGACGGCACCCCCTGTATCCGCCTCTGCACTATGACGGCACCCCCTGTATCCGCCTCTGCACTATGACGGCACCCCCCGTATCCACCTCCGCACTATGACGGCACCCCCCGTATCCGCCTCCGCACAATGACGGCACCCCCCGTATCCGCCTCCGCACTATGACGGCACCCCCCGTATCCGCCTCCGCACTATGACGGCACCCCCTGTATCCGCCTCTGCATATGACGGCACCCCCCGTATCCGCCTCTGCACTATGACGGCACCCCCCCGTATCCGCCTCTGCACTATGACGGCACCCCCCGTATCCGCCTCCGCACTATGACGGCACCCCCCGTATCCGCCTCCGCACTATGACGGCACCCCCCGTATCCGCCTCTGCACTATGACGGCACCCCCTGTATCCGCCTCTGCACTATGACGGCACCCCCTGTATCCGCCTCTGCATATGACGGCACCCCCTGTATCCGCCTCCACACTATGACGGCACCCCCTGTATCCGCCTCCGCACTATGACGGCACCCCCCGTATCCGCCTCCGCACTATGACGGCACCCCCTGTATCCGCCTCTGCATATGACGGCACCCCCCGTATCCGCCTCTGCACTATGACGGCACCCCCTGTATCCGCCTCTGCATATGACGGCACCCCCCGTATCCGCCTCTGCACTATGACGGCACCCCCCGTATCCGCCTCTGCACTATGACGGCACCCCCTGTATCCGCCTCTGCATATGACGGCACCCCCCGTATCCGCCTCTGCACTATGACGGCACCCCCCATATCCGCCTCTGCATATGACGGCACCCCCCGTATCAGCCTCTGCATATGACGGCACCCCCCGTATCCGCCTCCGCACTATGACGGCACCCCCCGTATCAGCCTCTGCATATGACGGCACCCCCCGTATCCGCCTCCGCACAATGACGGCACCCCCTGTATCCGCCTCTGCACTATGACGGCACCCCCTGTATCCGCCTCTGCACTATGACGGCACCCCCTGTATCCGCCTCTGCACTATGACGGCACCCCCTGTATCCGCCTCTGCACTATGACGGCACCCCCCGTATCAGCCTCTGCATATGACGGCACCCCCCGTATCCGCCTCCGCACAATGACGGCACCCCCTGTATCCGCCTCTGCATATGACGGCACCCCCTGTATCCGCCTCTGCACTATGACGGCACCCCCTGTATCCGCCTCTGCACTATGACGGCACCCCCTGTATCCGCCTCTGCATATGACGGCACCCCCTGTATCCGCCTCCGCACTATGACGGCACCCGCTGTATCCGCCTCTGCATATGACGGCACCCCCCGTATCCGCCTCTGCACTATGACGGCACCCCCCGTATCCGCCTCCGCACTATGACGGCACCCCCTGTATCAGCCTCTGCATATGACGGCACCCCCTGTATCAGCCTCTGCATATGACGGCACCCCCTGTATCAGCCTCTGCATATGACGGCACCCCCTGTATCCGCCTCCACACAATGACGGCACCCCCCGTATCCGCCTCCGCACTATGACGGCACCCCCCGTATCCGCCTCTGCACTATGACGGCACCCCCTGTATCCGCCTCTGCACTATGACGGCACCCCCTGTATCCGCCTCTGCATATGACGGCACCCCCTGTATCCGCCTCTGCACTATGACGGCACCCCCTGTATCCGCCTCTGCACTATGACGGCACCCCCTGTATCCGCCTCTGCACTATGACGGCACCCCCTGTATCCGCCTCTGCATATGACGGCACCCCCTGTATCCGCCTCCGCACTATGACGGCACCCCCTGTATCCGCCTCCGCACTATGACGGCACCCCCTGTATCAGCCTCTGCATATGACGGCACACCCCGTATCCGCCTCTGCACTATGACGGCACCCCCGTATCCGCCTCTGCACTATGACGGCACCCCCCATATCCGCCTCTGCACTATGACGGCACCCCCTGTATCCGCCTCTGCATATGACGGCACCCCCCGTATCCGCCTCTGCACTATGACGGCACCCCCGTATCCGCCTCTGCACTATGACGGCACCCCCCGTATCCGCCTCTGCACTATGACGGCACCCCCTGTATCAGCCTCTGCATATGACGGCACCCCCTGTAACCGCCTCCGCACTATGACGGCACCCCGTATCTGCCTCTGCACTATGACGGCACCCCCTGTATCCGCCTCTGCACTATGACGGCACCCCCTGTATCTGCCTCTGCATAACAACTGTACAGACCTATATTCACTCCTGCATTTTGAACAGCCCCCTTTATCTACTTCTGCATAAGGACAGCCCCCCCGTACCCACCTCTGCATCAGGGCAGCACTCCCATCTGTGCCTTAGAAGTCTGTAGCCTGTGTGTGAATGGCTAGTCTCCGTTGGAATTTCCACGTCTGTGCCTTTCTGTTATTTTCAAGGTATTTTCCTTAATGCTCTCTGTGTTACCAAGTGAACGTTCAGCAGATCTGAGCTCACTCAGTCCACAAGGAAATGGTCTGAGCCCTAACTTGGTGTTGCACCCCCCCACTTTCAGTCTGACTCTTCACTTCTCCCGTGTGTGAGCTGTGGCTCCGTTTACAGGGACCTTGTGAAGATTTTTCCATGCACACATCAGGAAAAATTGAAACTGGTCTTTGCAATTGCTACTAGGCAAATATGTACATTACCATGTCATTTACACTAAATCCTAATGACCATGCCCATTCGGGCCAACCTTGTCTGTCCTCGGGCGTAACTGAAAGGTAAGCCCCTCTCCTATGCCCCCTACTTCACCGGGCATGCATCTCTCTTCCTATTGGAGGGATCCCTGTGAGTGCAAAGCTGCAGCTTCCTGGCGAAGCCACCCAAATGACATGCCTACGGTGTCTGGCCTTCCCCTCTGCTCCTTTTCTATTATTAATAACTAGCTGATTAAAATGGTATCAATTTATGGAGAAACAAAACCTGCAAAGTCTTTTTAAAGAGAGTCAAAATCAACTGTTTACTGTTGAAGATGTTCATGGAAGAAGAAACAACCCTTGAAATTCTCCAGTGTCCATGTTCAAAACATCACAATCTCTCTGTAGCTTATATTTTCTTACTTCTGACTTGCCTGCAGCCTGACTTAAGACCCTTTGCCTCACCCCGACTTTGGTACTTGTGTGTTGCCTGATTCCAGACTAACGTCTTACATTTTTGATGTCTTGGAATTCTTGGCCTAATGGTCTACGCATTCCTTGTTTTCATCCCAGGCTTGGTCCCGGCCCACCCGGTGGTGTCTTCTTGACCGGAGTCAGTAATCCACAGCTATTATGCTTACACATAATAATTTGGAATTTAATATACAAGTCTTAATAATTAAGCAGAGAATTTCAGAATATATTTTATCTTCAGACTGCTAATGTATTAACTCTCATATGTAGAACTTTGGTCTTCAGACCCCACTTCCAAAGAGCTCTCCCAATCTTTCTCTAATAAACATGCTACTGCTGTAGGGTACATTTGATGACCAATATAAATCAATTACCAAGCAAGGAAAAAAAGTGTAATTTACTCATATCTGAAACAAAGAAATCTCAACCTAGGAAGCAAGCTGACTCTGCTTAAAATATTGCAGACATTGTGATGGGCAGGATGACATCAGTGTCTCTGGAAATCGCCTAAGAAGAGTAATTTTGCAGGGCACGCAGCTAATGTGGACCATTAGAAGCCTCTCTATTCCCGTTGGCAGGAATCTTACACCTACCAATTTTCAGGGGGAAAATTTTCATGCACCTTATGGGTCACTAGCCTGGAGCTGGAGAGAGGAGTCTACTTGTTGGACTTCCCCTCTCTAGGTAAGATAGAGCCTGAGATAGATGGTTGAGTTCTGCATGACCTTCCCAGTCTAAAATGTGTGGCTTTAATATTCTCACCATTCAATTACTATTACACCAGCATCTCATTTGTATATTTAAAGCAAAATTTTAATAAAAGTAGAAACTCCCTTTCTAAGGTGAGGAACAGAAGTCCAGTTACTTTGTAAAAATATTGATTATTAAAATAACTTGCTCTCTCTTGCGCGCACACACACACATCAGTGTTTTACAAGCCAGAGGAGTATATGTTGAAAGGAAAAAACCAAGAACCCTTTATCTAAAATGTATCATTTTAGTTCATTATTTGGCATGAAAACTCATTCCTTGGGATTTAAACTCATAAGAGGGATTATAAATATATTTCAGACTGATTTAGGTTTTCAAAATTGATTAGCAGTTTGGGGCCAAGAGAGCAATTTGTGTGGTGTTGTCACTCTACCAGTTGCTGAAATTGATTAGTGCTTTTTGAGGGAGGTTTAGCAATTGCTGTGCTAATCCAGGTAAATTAAATCATGAAACGGCTTGATTGCCAGACCCTTTGCACGATCAGCAATGCTTCAGAAGAAATGGTTCCAAAAATAGTCTTCCATCAGAGCAGCAAACTTTACTCTTTTCTCTTCTTTCTTCTTGACTTTTGGATTTTGGGTAGTGGAAAAAAATCATTTATGCTTTTCACATTTATGATCTCTCAGTGTTTCAGGGAGAAAGCTATCATTTGAGAAGTGCAAGTATCTATACTGCTCTACCTTGCAAGGACACTGATGTTCACATTTTACCAACCTGGCATTATATTGCTTCTACTTGGTAAATGGTAGCCTTCTCTGCCTGGGGTGGCAGCTTAATTTTGGGGTTACAGACTAGATGGTAAGGTATGGCTTTCCCATAGGTTGGAGTCCTGGCATGTTAAAAAGGCTCATCATCTTTCGTGATCTGCCCGATTGAGATTTTGTGCTGGAAAGTGTGTGTCCTTTCCCCATGCATATAACCTTGTCTTCTGCTTTGTTTCCATGCCCTTAGGACAGTTTAATCAGTTAATGGAAATTAAAAGTAAATACACAACTTAAATCATTTCCATACAGCTGAACAATTATAACACTGTTGGATCTAGTTCTGTCAACAATTTAAATCAAGTTAATTAAAAAAACTACCTTGTGTAGGTTTGAGTTCATCTTTGGCCCCACATGTTTCAGGCTGATACAGAACTGGCTGCATAAGAATCTATAGTTTGTTAGGTGAGAGGCTTCGGCCTTAACCCCTGTCATTTCTGGAGAATTTGGATTCATTGATACTGAGGTGGAGATCAGAAATCTATACGATCAATGAATCCAAACATCCTACTGATTTGACACCAACTTCAAGCTCTAGTTATTTAGTCCAATTTCCTCATTGAATAGATAAATCTGAAGTCATAGGAGATAAAGTATAATGTATAAGGGAGGTTGATGGTAGATCATTATTTAAAAAAAACACCTAGATATAGAGGAAGTCATCTCAGAAGACGTCACAGAGAGTTATACTTAAAGGTAGGCCTTGGAAGCTGAATTGAGTGTTTTTAACATATATCTGAAAATTTAAGAAAGAACTGTGATGAGAAGGGGAAACTCAAAGCCCAGAGCACAGCTGGAGGAGAATCTGAAAATATTTATTATCCTCAGAGAACAAAATTCAGGGGATGGGGAGTTCCTGGTAGACCTGGCTCAGCAGGACTAAAGCGGAGATAAGAGAGAGCAGGTGGAAGGGGACATTGGAAAGGTGAGCCAGGGCAGGCAAGAAAGGACTGCAATTCCGTAGTAAGAAGGTCAGATTTTACACCTTTGCAGAAGTATGAGGATTTGTATTAAAATCCATGATTATGAACTATCATGATTTATTTTTTGTTAAAGATGTTTCTGATCTTAGAGAAGAGATAGAGAAGTTAATTTTAGATCAAGATGTTTCAACAATACCCTGATGGACATCAGCACTTGAATTAATGATCCTCCAGGTAAGGATTTCCTGACTGCCACACAGGCAAGAATGATGTTTAATGAGGGAATCATGTGAAATTACATTGACAGTGTTTCTAATCACCCCTTAGCTGCCAGCATTTGGGCAAGGCTGGAGGTTGTCAGGACTGGACAAGTAAAGCAAATGATATGGAATGGGAGAATTTAAAAAAAAATGTTTTTTCAATTATAGTTGACATTCAATATTATTTTGTGTTAGTTTCAGGTGTACAGCAGAGTGGTTAGACATTTATATAATTTCCAATGTGATCCACAAGTCTAGTACTCATTTAGCATAGTTTTTATAATATTATTGACTATATTCCCTATGCTCTATTTTACATCCCTGTGACTATTTTATAACTACTGATTTGTACTTTTTTTTAAATATATCTTTATTGATTTCAGAGAGAGGAAGGGAGAGGGAGAGACACAGAAACATCAATGACTAGAGAGTCGTCGTTGATCAGCTGCCTCCTGCACGCCCCCGACTAGGAATGGAGCCTGCAACCCCGGCATGTGCCCTGACCGGGAATCGAACCCCGATCACCTGGATCCTAGGTCGATGCTCAACCGCTGAGCCATGCCAGGCTGGGCCCGATTTGTACTTCTTAACCCTTTCATCTTTTTTGCCCAGGTCCCCCAACCATATCACTCCTGGCAACCCTCAGTGTGTTCTCTGTATCTATGAATCTGTTTCTCTTACATTTATTTTGTTCTTTTGATTCCACATAAGTTAAATCATGTGGTATTTGTCTGCCTCACTTATTTCACTTAGCATGATACTCTCTATCTAAGTGCATCCAAGTTGTCACAAATGGTAAGATTTCATTTTTTATCGCTGAGTAATATTCCACCGTATATATGTACCAACCTTCTTTACCCACTCATCAGTTAATGGGCACTTGGTTGTTTCCATACCTTGGTTATTATAAGTAATGCTGCAATAAACATAGGGGCACATATATCTTTTCAAGTTAGTATTTTGAATTGCTTCAGAAAAATACCCAGAATTGAAATTGCTGGGTCATAGGGTAGTTCTATTTCAATATTTTGAGGGACCTTCATACTGTTTTCCATAGTGGCTGCGCCAATCTGCATTCTCACCAGCAGTGTACAAGGATTCTCCTCTCTCCACATCCTTGACCACACTTGTTGTTTGTTGATTTTCTGTGATAGCCATTCTAACAGGTGTGAGGTGATATCTCATTGTGGTTTTACTTTGTATTTCTCTGATGATTAGTGATGTTGAACATCTTTACATATGTCCATTAGCCATCTGTATGCCCTCTTTGGAGAAGTGTCTATTCAGGTCCTCTGCCCACTTTTTAATGGGATTTTTTGTTTGGTGTTGAGTTGTATGAGCTCTTTATAAATTTTGAATCTTATCAGATGTATTATTGGGAGACTATCTTCTCCCAATTTGTACGTTGTCTTTGTGTTCTGCTGATTGTTTCCTTTGCTGTGCAAAACATTTTTAGATTGATGTAGCCCAATTTGTTTATTTTTCTGTTTGTTGCCCTGGCTTGAGAAGATATATCAGAAAAAAATATTACTAAGAGAAATGTCAGAGTTTACTATCTATTTTTTGTTTCAGGACTTTTATGGTTCTGAGTCTTACATGTAAGTGTTTAACTCATTTTGAGTTTATTCTTGTATATGTTATAAAAAGGTGGTCTAATTTCATTTTTTGGGTGTATTTGTTCAATTTTTTCAACACCATTTATTGGACAGACTGTGTTTACCCCATTGTATGTTCTTGCCTGCTTTGTCATAGATTAATTAACCATAATATAAGCATAGATTTATTTCAGGGCTTTCTATTGTGTTCCATTGATCTTTGTGTCTGTTTTTAAGCCAGTACCATGCTGTTTTGATTACTATGGCTTCGTAGTACAGTTTGATATAAAGTAGGGTGATCCCTCCAACTTTGTTCTTTTTTCTCAAGATTCCTGTGGCTACTCAGAGTTTGTTATGGTTTCATATAAATTTTAGGATTATTTGTTCTAGGTCTGCGAAAAATGTCATTAGTGTTTTGATAAGGATTGTATTGAATCTGTAGATTGCTTTGGATAATATGGACATTTTAATGATGTTAATTCTTCCTATCCATGAGCATGGTATATGCAGGAATGGGGTAATTTCTGTCCATTGTTAATGCATGTTTAACTACCTTCCTACCACCAAAAAGATGGAGGTAAGAAGTAGAACATTCATTTATATGAACCTGAACATTTTATTTATTTGTATAATGTTGAAAATTTGTGGAGTTTCAAAATCTGGCCTGGGTATTTTATTTTAGATTTTGACATATCATTGGTTTGATTATAAACTTGAAAAAGGGATTTTGTGTTGTCCAATATTAACTTTCTCTGGGGATACTTTCATTACAGAATAGAGTACTGGTGTAAGAGTCTAATGTTTGGGTTCAAGTGCCTTCCCTGACACTTATGGGTGACCTTGAGTAAGTCATTTTGCCACCCTGAGCCCCTATTTTCTTGTCTATTAAATAAGGACAGTAATATCTCCACTCTCCTCACTGGCTTGTGTGATCAAGTTAGGTAAAAATACATTATAAACCACTGCTTCTATTAAAATTACTATTAAATGGCTGAATACTTCCAACTGAGCTTTGTGAAATAACTAGTCTGCTTTTATGGAGCAGATGATAGGCTAACAATGTGAGTATCAGAGAAGTTATTTGTAATTTCCTTAATTCACACAGTCACTAGATATTTCCATGATAGCACACTCATATAAGATGAGCCCCTCAGAGTTTTTCTCTCTCAAGCTGGTCTACATTCAGTTTACAGCAGTCACTTATACCCTGTGTTCCTGTCAGTTGCTGGTTTAGCAACTGCATCTGCTCCCAGTAAGTTGTGATTCTCCGTGTCTCTCTCCTGTTTGCCCTGTGACCTCAATTGTCTGATGGGTCTAGAAAGAGTTCTTTTCACTTTGCTCAGCAGTTTTCTTATTTGAGGATGGGAGTAATGATTTCTAAGCTTCTGTGACAGGCTGGAAACCATAATTCCCTGACTTGCTTTTTCTGTAATTTTCCTGTCCCATACAAGTCTGCCTACTTAACCTTGGCTGCATGTGGTAATCATCTGGGGAGCAATAACAAAGTCTGAGGCATGGTCCCACCCAGAGCCTGATATAAATGTGCTTGGCTAGGGGATGGCACAGGCAGGGAAGTTAAAAAGCCCTAGGTTGGTGCTAATGTGAAGCAGAATTGAGAACCTGTGCTGTAGAAGGATTGAACCTGCATTTGCTGATATCCATTTGTAATTCAATGTGTAGTTTTCTGCTTACGTAAAGATAAGTGATGTGCCCTACTGCTAAGAGATCCAGGTCTTTCTCCTGGCTCTGTCCCTTTTCCTGACTGTCTTGGCTTCCTGGATCTTCTGCCAGTTCCCAGCTGCTCAACTCTGTTATCGTATGTGGCAAGATGTCTGATTTGAGGCTCAGACTTCAGGCCTTTATACGGCTATATCTTGCTTCTCACTTGCTTTGAATATGGCATCTTATTAGATAGTTATTGGGAAAGACTTTGCTTCCTTCCATGTTGGTTGTAACCCAGTGTCTCTCGGAGTTTTGCAGGATAGATTTCTCTTTCACTTATGGCAAGGCAAAGAGAGTTTCTTAAGGTTGCACTTGAACTGATATAGTTTAAAGCATCGGCCCATGGACTGAAGGGTCCTGGGTTCAATTCTGGGTCAGGGCACTACCTCGGTTGCAGGCTCAATCCCCAGCCCCCGTAGGGACATGTGCGGGAGGCAACCAATCGGTGTGTCTCTCTCACATCAGTGTTTCTCTCTTTCTCTCTCTGAAAATCAATGAAAAATATATCCTCAGGTGAGGATTAAAAAAAAAAAGAAATGTAGACCCCCATACTTATTTCAGTACACACTGTGAAGCAATGTCCTAGAGTTTCAGCCAGCCCTTCCTCTGCTCCCCCCTAAACTAGCAGCAGAGACTTGCACACTAAGGGCTCATATGTGTTAAATTTTATTTTTATATGAATACTTCAGTTATGGAATAAAGTCCAGTGCTATTCATCACTGTTGTTCATCATTTCTGCACTGAAGGAAATATTCTACAGCTACACAATCAAATATAATACCCAGTAGCCAATGGAGCTATTGAGCACTTGAAATGTAGCAATTATAACTAAAGAAATCAAGTTTTATTTATTTTTAATTATTTAAATTTAAATAGCCACATATGGCTAGTAGTTATATTACACAGCACAGGGACAGACAAATAATTGAAGTAATCCTACTTTTCTTCAGTGATCCAAACTGTTTAGGTCCTCTCCCTCTCTTTCTCTCCCCCTCCCCTTGTTTAGGGGTTCTCTGTTTTCCTTTATATCTCAATATTTGGGGCCTAGTTATCTAGCGGCTATCTTTGACATTGCTATATATTGCCCCCTATCTATCTAGTGTTTCTCATGCCAATTTCTCTGTTCACACACAAATATTCCCTTCTCTCATCTCATTCCTATAGCTTTTCTGGGTGTGTTAATTCAAGAATAGATAATTTGTTAATGTCTAGAACTGTCATATAGGTTCAACAAAATACTAAAAGTTGTTGCCAAAACTTGTAGAGCAATTAGACAAATCTACTTGACACTGGTGGGAGGGACTTATGGTAACCTACACCTTGTCCTATATTTTCATTAGGTGGTGCAACTTTTAAAAATCAACTATGTATTTAAAAATAACTATTTACCTCTTGCACACAACAGGAAAAGTATGTTTAAAAAGATATAGGAGGAACTTAACCAAGATGACAGAGGAGGAGACACCAGCTTCCACTGCTCCCCCCCCCCCCCCGCCCAAAGATCTATAATACACTGCTATGCTTAACAAAACAGCTCTTGGAAATTTCTAGAGTCCATTTATAAAACTCCACAACACAGTGGAACACAAACTTGAGATTACTGCACAGAAAAGAAAGAATAGCTTCCTCTGCGTGCATCTCGTCCCCCAGACTGCACTGCTCAGTGCCAAAGGGGAACTCCCAGCTAGAAAGAGTTCTCACCTCCGGACAGGGACAGGAGCTAACAGTCAGCTTCCCCAGCTTGTGGGAGCACCATGTGGAGAACCTGCTTCTATTTCAGCCCACTCAGACAGGAACAAAAATGAGACAGAAACAGTAACAAGGAAGAAAGCAGGGACTCCCAACATCAGCCATGCACAGTAGTGACCCCAGTTCCCAGTGGCCTGTTCTGCAGGCAACGCAGCAGCTCTCATCACTGCAGAACCAAAGAGCAACACAAATGCTTCAGAAACTTGCTGATTTCACCCGTCTTCACCCCACAGGTGTTCTTATTTGCTGACTGTGACCAGACACCTCAGGCCCTTCTTGCTCTCTCCTACCAGCCCCTTCTGGAGCCTAGGACTGAACTGCCAGCCAGCCAGCTCCTCTCTGCAGCTGTGTGAGTGCAAGATGTTAGCCTGTTTCCCCACAGCTGATCCACACCACCGTGCTTTCATCCAGGGCTAGCCCTGAGCTGTACACTGACATGTGGTAGTCAGTGTCTGTCACTGACCGCCGTTGTCATGTGCACACCAGTGGCAAGATCCTGCCAAATGGATCTTTGTTGATGGCCAAAAACCCCAAAGCTGTTTCTGGGCCTGGATTTGGCCCTCTCACCTGTCACTGGCCTGCACCTGTACCTACCCCTCCAACTGTGCAACGTGCATCCATGCTCACTGGCCTCTGCAGTGTGTGCACACCCCTGGGGAGACTGCCATAAGTGGGCACACTGACGGCCAGAGCCACTGCCACAGCCTGTGGGCTTGATCCAGCCCTGTCTCCTGGCCTGGCTTGTACCACTGGGCTCATCTTTAGCTACTCCCTCTATCTGTGCACCTGCATACCTCCTGCCTGTCTTCCAATTCCATTCTTGACTGCCACACAGCCTTGGCAAGGACTAGCCATGTTATTGCAGAATGATAGCGAGGGTTCCTGCAGCTGCCAGCGTGCCTGTAGCTGGCCCCTGTAGCTGAGTGTGTCCACACCACCAGCTCCGGCCACACCACTGCCTCCACTGGTCCCTAGCCTAGGACCTGCAGATATTGCTGAGGACACCAACAATCCCTGTAGCTTCTGTGGCCCACTGTAGTGCTCCTCAAAGTTGACTCTCCTACTGACACTGTGGACCTCAGTCGGAGGCAGAAACCCACCGCATATGCCCACATTTGGTGATCAGCCCCACTAAACTGAGAATCATGTCATGCTCCCCACCATTAGCACGTGGAGGGGCTTCCTTGTTGATGTCCGTCTGTGAAGACTAGGAGAGGTGACTGCTTCTTCCAATGAGCAGGCAGTTAGGTGAGGTTGCTGGTATTACGCAGAATCAGGAAAACATGACTCCACCAAAGGAACACAGTGAACTTCCAGTAAATGACCAGAAAAAAGGGAGATACAGGAATTTCCCAACAAAAATATTGAAACTAACATTCTTAAGCCTCTCAAAGAATAAGAGAACAGATAAAAATTATGCAGAATGAAGAAGACAATAAAAGAACAAAATGAGAAGGTCAACAAAGAGATGGAAACATAAAAATTACCTTTTGGAATGGAAGACTGCAGTGACCAAACTGAAGAACTCAGGAGAGATCTTCAGCGTCAGCCCATGGACTGCAGGGTCCCAGGTTCATTTATGGCCAAGGGTACTTACCTTGGCTGCAGGCTGGATCCCTGGCCCCCGCTGGGGCTCATGCCGGAGGCAACCAGTCAATGTGTCTCTCTCACATTGATGCTTTTCTCTCTCTCTCCCCCTTCCACTCTCTCTGAAAATAAACTATCTTTGGGTGAGGATTTTTTTTAAAACGTGTGAATTTTGAGAAAGAAGACACCTACTAAGAAGGCCTCCTGGGCTGAAATTTTTAAAAAACACAACCTACAGCCATTTCCACACAGGGGCCTCTTACACTAATTTCAGTCCAGGGACAAGCCTTTGCCCTGAACTTCCAGCCTGCGCCTGTCCCTGCGGCTGAGCCGCCCTTACGCGGGAGCCCCCGGGATCCCATTTCAGCCAATGGACTGAGGCCTTCCCCAGCCAATTGGAGCGCTGCAGCTCTGACCAACCAGCACAGCTCTGTTCTGACCAATCAGGACAGAGCCTTTTGGACCAATCAAATGGTAAGGATTCGGCAGTCCTTATTTGCAGGAGGACAGACCGATCAGGGACCAGGAGCCGGGCTCCTGTCCTGCACACCAGCCCGGCCTGGCCCTGAGAGCAGGCTGCCGCCTTCCCCGAGGCTGAGGCTGAGGCTGAGGCTGCGCCGCGCCCGCTGGGCTGAGGCCGCCGCGAGCTGCCAGCCTGGCGCAGGGCAGAGCCGACCGGGCTGTGCGGAGTGAGCAGCAAGGCGCAAGCCCAGCCGTGCAGCCGGAGGCCCGGGCTGCCTCAGCCCTGCTGTGCCACAGCTGAGCTGTCTGGCCCTGAATGACGTTTCCTTCTTTACTGCGCCCCAAATAGGGATCCCTGGTGGTGATGAATTGGCACCAACATCCGTCGGTTTACAGAAATAGCAGGAGAAACAATGTCTCTCATGCAAGGCAACCTTGATAAGGTCAACGGCTTTCTCAGCAGACACCTTGCGTGACTGTAAGGAATGGGATAATGTATACTGAGTGCCGAAGGAAAAACCGCCAACCTGGAATTCTTGAATTTCGGCAAAGTTGTCCTTTAGAGATTAAGGCTAACTAACAAAAGCTGAAGGATTTTTATCACCACTGTACTTGCCTTAACAGAGCTGCTAAAAGGGAATCTTCAAGTTGAAATGAAAGACACTAAGAAAATTGAAAACTTGAAATTATATAATATACTGGTAACGGTAAGTAAATAGATCAGAATTCTCTAATGTAATATGGTAGTGTGTTAACCACTTAACTCTAATATAAATAACAAAGGGCAAAGTATTAAAAGTAGAAATTGATAGAATAATTTGTTAATGGTTACATAATATAAAACTAAATTGTAACATCAAAAACATAAAATGTGGGTGGAGAGTAAAAGGGTAGAATTTTTGTACATGATCAAATTTAAGTTGTTTTAACCTTAAAGTAGACTCTTATAAGACATTTTAAGTAACCTCAGGGTAACTACAAAACAAAAATCTATAGTAGATACACACAATAGAAAGAAAATCAAAGTATACTACTGTACAGAAAACAATCAGTTCACGGAGGAAGACTGAGAGGAAGAAACAAAAAAATTACTGAACAGAAAAAAGTTAACATGACAATAGTAAATCCACACCTATCAATAGTTATTTTAAATGTAAATGAACTAAATTATCCAATCAAAAGACAGAGTGGTAGAATGGATTAAAACACAAGACCCAGCTATAACAAGAAATTTGCTTTATACTTAATCTCATCCAAAAGGCCAGGAAGTGATAGAAGAGATTGATTTTAGCTTCAAGGCCACACACAGACTGAAAGTTAAGGGATAGAAAAAGATATTCCATGCAAATGGAAATCTAAAGGGAATAAGTAAAGCTATACTTATATCAGAAAAAGTAGATTATCTGTCAAAAACTATAACAGATAAAGTTATTATATAATGATAATAGAGTCAGTATATCAAGAAGAGAACAACTGTAAGTATGTATGCAATAAAAATTAGAGAACCTAAATATTAAGCAAATATCAGCAGATCTGAAGGAAGTAATAGACAATGGTATAGTCCCACTTCATAGGACTTCAGTATCCCACTTTTAACTATAGATAGATCATTTACACAGAAAATAAGAAAATATTGGACCTGAACTACCCTTTGGACTAAATGGACTTAAGAGACACATACAGAACATTCCATCCAGCAGTAACAGGGTACACATGCTTCTCAAACACACATAGACATGCTATGGGATATATCATATGTCATATTACAAAGGAAATATAAACAAATTTTAAAAGGTTAATATTTAACTTAATATTAACTTAATAAAATATTAATATTTAACTTATATAAATTTAAATATTTAAACAAATTTAAAAAGATAAAGTATATTTTCTGATGACACTTTTAAGAAGTTAGAAATATATAACAGGAAGAAAACTGAAAAATTCACAAATATGTAGAAATTAAACAGCATGCTCTTTAACAACCAATAGACAAAAGATGAAATCAAAAGGGAAATAAACATCTTGAAACAAAAATGGAAGCACAGCATACCAAAACTCTGGGGATGCTGCAAAAGCAGCATTAAGAAGAGAGTTTATAGCAAGAATGTCAAAATTAAGAAAAAAACAGATCTTAAATAAACTACCTTACTTTACACTTCAGGAAACTAGTAAAACTAAGCCCAAAGTTAGGAAAAGGGGGGGGGGGAGAACAGTCATAGCAGATGAATAAAATAGAAAATAGATAAAAATTAGAACAGGTTAATGAAAGTAAAAGTTGATTTTTTGAAAATAAAAAGCACAATTGACAAAACTTTAGCTAGATTACCAAGAAAAAAAGAGTACTTAAATAAATAAAATTAGAAATGAAAGAGGAGACAGTATAACCAACACCACAGAAATTCAAAGGAGACGGCTATATAAGAGACTACTATAAACAGTATACACCAACAAATTAAACAACCTGGAAGAAATTGATAATTTTTTTAAAAATCATCTGCCATGTCTGAATCATGAAGAAAAAGACAACCTGAACAGACTAAAAATAAGTAAAGAATTTGAATCAGTAATTAAAACCTCTCTATAAGAGAAGCCCAGGGCCAGGTGGCTTTATGGGTGAGTACTAAACTTTTAAAAAAGAATGCCAATTTTTCTCAAATTTTTGCAATAAATTAAAATAGTGGGAATACTCCCAAACTAATTTTATAAGGCCAGTATTACCCTGATAATAAAGGCAAGTAAGGATACTATAAGGAAAGAACTATAGGTCAATATCCCTGATGAATATAAATGCAAACATTCTCAACAAAATAGTAGCAAATACATTTCAATAGAACATTAAAAGGATCATACAGTATGATCAAGTGTGATTTATCTATGGGATGTAATGATGATTCAACATATACAATTCAATAAATGTGGTACATCACATTAATAGAATGAAAGATAAATACCATATGAGCGTGTCAATAGATGCACAAGTAGCATTTGACAAAACTCAATATTCTTTTCTGATAAAAACTCTCAGCAAATAGGGTATAGAAGAAACTTTCTTCAACATAATAAATGCCATGTATGACAAGTGCACAGCTAACATCTACTCAATGGTGAAAGTTAGACAGCATTTCCTTTAAGACCAGGAAACAGACAAGGTGCCCATCCTCACCACAACTATTCAACATAGTCCTAGTAGGAAAAATTAGGCAAGAAAACGAATTAAAAAGGCATCCACATTGGAAAGAAAGAAGTAAATTAGTTTCTGTTTGCTGCTAACACGATATTGTTATAGAAAATCCTAAAGATTCCACCAAAAAAAAAAAAAAAAAGGTTAGACCTAATAAACAAATTTAATAAACTTTCGGGATATAAATCAGTGTATAAAAATCAGTTGTATTTGTATACACTAACAATAAAATGTCTGGAAAAAAAATAAAGGAAACAATTCTATTTACAATTCTATTTAATCCAAAAGAATAAAATACTTTTATAAGTATTTGAATAAGTTTAACCATGGAATTGAGAGCTCTATGCACCAAAAACTATAAGACATTGATGAAAGAAATTGACAATGACACAAATAAATGGAAAGCTATCCCATTTTCATGGATTGAAAGTTTATATTGTTAAAATGTCCATATTATCAAAACTATACTATCCTCATCAAAATTTCAATGGAATTTTTCACTGAAATTGAGAAAGCAACCCTAAAGTTTGTATGAAAAAACAAGACTACAAGTAACCAAAGCAATCTTGAGAACGAACAAACCTGGATGCATCACACTTCCTGACTTCAAACTATGTTGCAAGCCTAGTAATCAAAACAGTATGATACTGGCATAAAAACTGACACATAGGCCCAGCTGGTGTGCTTCACTGGTTGAATAATGACCTATGATCCAGGAGATCAAGGTTCCATTCCCAGGTTGTGGGCTCCATTCCCAGCAGGGAGTGTGCAGGAGGCAGCTGATCAATGACTATCTGTCATCACTGATGTTTCTATCTCTCTCTCCCTCTGCCTTCCTCTCTCTGAAATCAATACAAATATAAAAATTGAATTTAAATAACTGATACATAGAACAATGAAACAGAATAGAGAGCCTAGAAATTAACGTGTGTAGATATGGTCAACTAGTATTTCACAAGGGAGCCAAGACGCTCAGGGGTGAAGGATAGTCTCTTCAATAAACGATGCTAAAACTACTGGACACCCACATGAAAATGATGAAATTGGATCTCTATCTCATGCCAGTCACGAAAATGAACTCAAAATGGATTAAGAACTTGAATCTAAAACATAAAAAAAAAACAAGGAAAAATCAACTTGACATTGGTCTTGGCAATGACCTTTTTGATACAATAACAAAACTCAAGCAACAGAAGCAAGGATCAACAAGTGGAACTGTATCAAATAAAAAGCGTCTGCACATCAAAAGAATTAATCAACAAAATAAAAAGGCAACCTATGGGATGGTAGAAAATATTTCCAAATCATATATCTAATAAGGGGTTAATATCCAATATATATGAAGAACTCATACAACTCAATTACCAAAAAAAATGTGATTAAAAATTGTCAAAGGGCTTAAATAAACATTTTTCTAAAGAAGACATGTAAGTGGTTCTCAAGTATGTGAAAAGATGCTCAACATCACTAATCACCAGAGAAATGCCAATCCAAACCACAAGATATATCACCTCACACCCATTAGGAATTTTTTCAAGGAGGCAAGAGATAAAAGTGTTGGGGAGGCTGCAGAGAAAAGGCAACCTTTCTTTACTGGGGTGAGAATGTAAATTGGTGCAGCTACTGTGGAAGATAGTATGGAGCATCCTCAAAAAATTAAAAATAGGGTTATCATACGATTTAGCAATTTCACTTCTGGGTATTTATCTGAAGGAGGTGAAATCACTATATCAAAGAAATAGCTGCACTCCTTTGTCCACTGCAGTGCAGGTCTCAGCCAAGACACGGAAACAGCCTCTGTGTTCACTGACCAAGAGATAAGTGAGCAAAAAAATTTATACATACATACATACATACACATATAACACAGGGTGTCCCAAAAAACATGCACACTTTTTTCTGATAGCTCAATTGATGTTTCTTTCTTCTCAGATTTAGCCCGTTGGAATTAATCATTATTCAAAGTGTATACACATTTTTTGGAGACATTACATAGATAAATAGATGATAGATGATAGAGAGATGATAGATATGAATATTATTAGTAATAAAAAGAAGGAAATCCTGCCATTTGTGACAAATTGTTCGGACCTTGAGAGTACTATGGCAAGTGAAGTAAACTATCTAGAGAGAGTGAAATACCGCGTGCTATCCCTTACCTAAGTTGCCCTCTGCAACGGATGCGCTGCATACATAAAAGCAGAGTAGAATGGATGGTGGTTGCCAGCATCTGGGGTGGGAGAAATGGGGGAACGTCAGTGAAAGTGCACACACTTTCCGTTGTAAGATGAGTAAGTTCCAGCACTCTAATGTGCAGCACTTGACTACATAATACTCTATTTTATCCTTGAAAACTGCTATGAGAGTAGAGCTTTAATGTTTTGCCATTACAACAAAATAGTAATTATGTAAGGCCATGGATTTGTTAACTAATTTTATGGTAAATACTTTGCGAGTTATGTATGGATCTCACACTGTATACCTTAAAATTACACAATGTTATATTAACTGTATCTTAACAAAGTTGGGAAAAAACACATGTAATAATGATATTTGTAAGAGTAAATATGAAGTTTAATTAAATGAAGTTTAATTCTATTGGAAATGTGTTTACAGTGTTTTATGACCATTAGCCCCAAATTATTACATTTTTGACAATTATAAAATTATGACATTAAAATTCTTTCTGTTCCAGATTTTGACACAAAAATTAAGATAGGATACCAATCAATTTAAAAATGTTGGAACGCTGTACCCCATGTTGCAAAGGCATTGACCTTCTCTCATAAGGGGGACTTGGATGCAGAGGTATTTCCATTTCTAGGATCACAGTGTCTAGATTTCAGTTACTTTATTAAAAGAGACTCATTTCTTAAATTTCACTAAAAACAATGCACTCAGAGTGTCATTTACTGAATTTTAAGAAAGAAATGACATCTCTAAGGTGTGAACTCTTATGACAGACAGTTCAGTGCTGCAGCCTCCTGAGCACGTGAACCCAGAGCTTCTCCACAACAGAAACATAGCGTGCGTCTTAAACAGATGGCCATGCTTGCTTCCAAGGAATTAGAACTGCATTCCATTCGCCGGTCTTTATCTAATTCGGCTGGTCTTTGTTAAAATCAACACAAGCACCTTATGTTACATTGATGTACATGTAAAACTCGTATAATTATACCCAAGTGACAAATTGGCAAAACACTAGAATTGGCTAAAGGATGATTTAAAATACCACAAGCCACAAGTAATATGCTAATGATATTCCACTCTCTGCTCCAAACGGAACACCTGGAATCCATTGGAGGTCTCATTGGCAAAGTGCTGAAAGAACCCCAGGAGGTCTTCTAGGCTGTCCAGAACATGTGAATAATAAACAGTCATTTCCAGGGGCCCCCGATTCTGGTGTCTACCTGGAAAAAATTGTGGGAAATTCAACCAGGTTGGGAACTTGGTAGGATGAAAGATATTTGAAATTAGAGATTAGAAAATGAGAGTTCTTCAAACACCTGACGAATTCGAAACCAGAAAGTAGCTCCATTGTTCTTTCTCACCCCACCCCTGCAAAATAAAAATGAACACCACCCAAATGTTTCTTATTAAAAGAGAGAAATTTGACTTAAGCAATCAGCTCCTCACAAGTAATCACCGCTCCCTCCCCTTCCCCTTCCAGTTTAACTGAGATCATCCCGTGTGCTGTGCTAAATCCCAGGCATTATGCTGACTTCTCCACGCAGGGCCTCAGTGGTTGCACTGTTACAGAGGAAAAAGGGATTAAATAAATATCCAACCTACCTAGCATGTAACAAAACTAAAAGTTGCAGCTCATGAACGACCTTAACAACAATCTCCTCTCTTGAAAACATGAAATGAAAATGGAGAAAAGTACATGTCCACCGACGCTATTTATGAGTTTGCATAGCCTGTTTCCCCTGCATTGCTCTTTCCCCTTTCCTCTGTCTGAAACATCTCATCCTGCTCACCCGTTTAAGACTAGTTGCAATGTCCGGTCTCAGTCCCACCTGTCAGATGGGTCCACGCTGGGCTCTGTGTGCCTGTCCCTGTGCTGTGGCACTCACCCCGGGCACTGCTTATCCCCTCCTCTACATCATGAGCTTCCTGAGGTCAGAAGCCGTTTGTGATTCATCTTTGTATCTCCCAGGGCTATACACAGTGTCAAGGCACAATTGATAAAAGTCAGCCCATTTAACTATCAAAGGGGGAATATTTTCTGATCCTTGCAATCACAGCTTCTCAAGTAGTAAGTTAAAATGTATGTCTTGTTTGTTTTCTACACGCATTTTGTAATTAGTGGTGCCTGTAGTCAGCCCTTAACTTTCTAGAGTGGCTCACTGAGGCGCCTGGGAAATGGCAAGGGCTTTGTGGGACTGGCGTTAAACACAGCCTTTCTAAAACGTAATGACGTGAACTTACAATTAAGTGCATTTTATTAAAACAAAGGTAACATATACTAAAAAATCATCACTTCCTCATTATTTTCTTTCATTGTACTGTACCTCTGCTTCTGAGGTTATTCACATTTATTGTGTATGTATGGTGGAAATGCTGGACAGGGGTGGGCTTCTGCACCTCTCTTCCCAGTCTGCATGCAGTGACCTCACCTGGCAGCCTGAAATCTGCCGAGGCTGGAGTATCTGCCTCGTGGAAATGGGCAAAATTACAAAGTGGGGTCCTCCCTCCCCAGTGACTAGCACTCCTTCTTTACCCAGACTTAGTACTCTCATTTTCACATTTCCTAATTAACTAAACATTACAATAGAATTTTTCCTACTTACAGATTGATAGGAAACATTTAAAATATAGAAAAATGCATTTTAGAATTAAAGAGGAATTAATAACATTATCTTCTTGTGCTGAATTGTGAGTCAGTACAGCTTCTTGCAAAACCACAAGGTTACGATAATGGATTCGATTTCTATCATACAATCTAGAAAATTAATCTTCATTATCTGAGCTCTTGGGTTGGCTGGAGTTGAGAAAAACAGGAGTCCTTATAATTTTTCATCAGAGTACAAAACGAATAAAATAGAAAACGTTTCCCTGTTAGTTGAATTACTATACTGAATTCTTTTTTTTTTTAAGAGAAAAAATGCATAAATCCTGCACTTAGTGACTTAACATAGAATCAAAATGAAGCAATAAAACCACCAATATGCTACATCTTGGGTTTACTGCTGTACCTGTTAGTCCTGCCTCTCTCCCCTCCCTCCCTCTCCTCTGTCTTCTTCGCTCTCTCTCTTTTTAAATATATTTTTATTGATTTCAAAGACAGGAAAGGAGAGGGAGAGAGAGAAAAACATCAGTGAGTGAGAGTCATTGATCGGCTGCCTCCTGCACGCCCTCTGCCTGGGATCAAGCCTGCAATCCGGGCATGTGCCCTGACCGGCAATCGAACTGCAATCTCCTGAATGTTCAACTACTGAGCCACACCAGCCAGGCCGCTCTCTCTTTTTAAGAAGGGCTTTCTCTCGAGTTGTCGACATTGAGCAATAAATCAGGTAGGGCTTTAAGAGAAGAAATGATCTCTGAGCAGATTACCTTTTGTAGTTCACTTGAGATGTATGTGTGGGGTCATTTGGATGAAACAATGAGTGAATCACTTGTGTACAGTCTGATGCTGAGGTCCTCACCCAGAAAATCAAAGGGAGCACAAAAAAGGAAGCCCTGTCTTGTTTCTGAAAGTTAAGAGAAATTGAAGATCCCAAGAGCTGCTCTTGCCTGTGGTTATTTTTGATCACTTACTCTATCTCCCCTTAATTAATTCCTATTTTTGCCTAATCTTGCTCTTTTCAACAACAATTTTTTCCATTTTAAATTCTGCTTACTTAAGTAGGACTCAACCTAATTTTGGTTGATGCTCTAGATGAAAATTTAATGAACATCGCTTTCTGAAAATAAAAGACATGGGAGCCCAGCTGGGCATGACTCAGAGGTTGAGCATCGACCTAGGATCCAGGAGATCATGGTTCGATTCCTGGTCAGGACACATGCCCGGGTTGCAGGCTGGATCCCCAGTTAGGGGTATGTGGGAGGCAGCCGATCAATGAAGACTTTCTCATCACTGAAGTTTCTGTCTCACCCCTTCTCCCTTCTTCTCTCTGAAATCAATAAAGATATATTAAAAAAAAAAAAAAAAAAAAAAAAAACATGGGAGAAGTACAATTTATCTAACTAGTTTTTTTAATGCCATAAATATTAGATCATTTTCTCATGATACAGTGATACAGCTGCTCAACCAATTTTGGACTTTGTAATGAAAATCATTGATCAGATGTCTCTTCACAGTAGAAAAGTGAGGGAAACTTTATTATACAGAATGGTTTTATTTTCTATCTCTACATTTCTCTTTCCAGCATAATATTCATTCATGTTGTCCCCTATCAGATTGCTCGCAATCAAAATAGTCAATGATGTTACAGTCTATAGAACTGTCCTTTGAGCAAATTTCTATAAAACACATTTTGTATAAGTGCAATATGAAAGGGCATCTCTTGAGCTTTAAGAAGTGAGTAGATGTTCCAGGGGGAAGAGAGACACTCAGACGAGCCGGTGTTCGGGGAGGGCCCAGCACTGCAGAGAGGCCACCTGGGCAGCTCCCTCACACGGGACCTTCAGGGCCTGTGTCTGTTTGGGAAGGTTGAAGGCTAGTCATGGTTTGTGGGTACCAGCTCAGCAGTGGGATTGGGTTGCTCTACTTCACTGGTCTCCAGTGTGTAAGGAGAAGCCGGTTTTCGCTGGTTTGAATTGTTGAGCACGGGAGGAGTTTCGTGGCTGTGGGAATAGAGTGTCTGTGCAGAGAGAGGGAGGGCGAGCAGCTGGCACAGCTGGCCTTTCCATCAACACTCTTGCAACACTGGTGTTAAGGGCAGACAAGGACAGACACCAACAGCGAGGTGGCTAAGACTAGGAGGCAGAGCTCCCCTTCCAGCAGCTGTGTCCACTGCGTGAGTAGAACAAAGACACCCACATTTCTGTCCCAAGTCTGAGTTGGGGAATCAGCTCTTCTGAGTGAACTTCAGCAAATCAGATACTTTCCCTGGCCTGTTTCAGCATCGCCCAGTGGGGAAGCAGCCCTGTGACCTACCCAGGAGCCCCATCGGGGAGGATCTCGGGGATTCCCCGGGCACACTGGAGTGCTGCCAGGGGGAAATGAAGTGGCCGGGGAGCCGAGGAACACTGCTTCCCTCTCATGCTTCCCACAACGCTCTCGGGTGTGTTACCGTGGACGTGGCGTGTTCATGAAACAAGACCAACCAGAAAGTCTCTGGGGGCTTAACATGCTCACTAACCACTGAGATGAACTCCTGACCCTAGAGAGCTCCTCCACCGTGACACTGAGGTGTTGCGATGTGTGAAGTGCAGATGCCACCAGCGGAGCCTTGGGGCCCGCGGTGAACTGACAGTGGAGCAGTCACAGCTGTGCCAGGAGACAGAGCGCGGCGCTCACAGCCTCCCGCCCCGCTGCGGGGGACAGGTGTGCGGGGCTCTGGCAGGCGAGCAACTCTACCTGGCGCGCACCTGCACCTGCACCTGCACCTGCACCTGCGCCAGAGCTGAGCCCCCCAGAGCCGCAAGCCATCGGGAGCAGCACTGGGGAGTTCCTCTTTCTAAGATCCAGTTCCCACTATCTTGGCCCAGCTGGGAGCTTGACAAAGGGAGAGGTAATTGCCTTCACAGTCATCTTGAGTGGATTTTTATTACCTCTTTTTTCAGAGGGCTTTCAGGAAAATAAAAAGAAAAGAAAACACATTTGCCGCACCCTCCGAGGTGCGGGTGTTTTTGGCAGGGAGATAATTCAGAGTGAAAAACACCCGGGGGTTGGAGAACCGCGCCTGGGATCCTGGCTGTGCGGCTGTGTGCCGGGCGGCCGTGCCCTGGCAGGGACGGCGAGCAGAGCCCAGCAGCGCCCTGGGGTGCACTCAGGCGGGCCTTTCCCGTGCGGATGCTGTCCTTTTTTCTTGAGAGTTCCCTCCAGGACAGCTTCTGCCCAGCCAACGACACTCTCCCTCCTCACTACAGCTCTGCCCAGGACTCTGGGAAAATCGATTTCCCATTTTTAAACATAACACCACACCTATTTCCTGCTCCAGAGCTGAGCTTTATGAAGTGCTGACATGGGTGACTATTCTGACAGACTTCGTGCCAACAGGGGCAGGTAATGGCCACGGGGAATTCAGCCACGCACACGCGCTGCTGCGCCGCCTCTGCTGGCCAGCGCTGGCACTGCTGGATGCCTCCGCCCGCGGCTGCAGACCTGCCGCTGTGCCCTGTCCTTTGTGAAGGAGAATTCGGGGCCAGGAGGACACTGTGAAGAAACATCCACTCAAGGCTTCTCTAAAATGTCAACAACAGGAGAGCTCATCCGCCTGGTGCGTCGTCTAAACAACAATGAAACCGAGAAAACGGAGGTACTGTATCCAGGTATATTCAAAGAAAAGATTTCACACACACGCACATGGATACACGTGCATGCACACACACAGATGCATACACACATGTGCAGGAGCACAGACAGAGATCCACACACGTGTGCATGTGCACATACACCAATGCACACACATGCACATATGCATACACATGTGCACATGCACACACAGGTGCATACACACGTGCACACACAGAGATGCACACATGTGCGCACGTGCACACACACATGCACACACATGCACATGTGCATACACGTGCGCACAAACATACAGAGGTGCGTACACACATGTGCACATGCACGCACGCAGGTACATGCATATGTGCACACACGTGTACACACGTGTGCAGGCACACAGAGATGCATGCATATATGCACATGCACACCCATATGCATACGCATGTGCACACATGCATACACCCTTTAAAAACAGTTTACTAAACCTCAACCTTGGCTTTGATTTAAAAAAAAAGCTAAGAGCCATGAAGCATTTAGTGTGATATTTAGGTCAAGTCATTGTTTCTATAATAATTTTTCTGAATTCATGCATATGACGGGCACGTGGAGAAGGGAAGGCGAGCCTGCAGCGCGCAGCCAGCCTCCTCCCTGGCCTGCCCTTTCCTGATCTAACCGAAACGTCTCGTTCTCAGTGAGGTTTGTGGAATTAAATCAGAATCGTTTAAGGGCCACTGTTCTCTTAACCTTTTATTGAAGTATTTTATGCAGAAAAAATTGCACAAATTCTAAATAATTTTCAAAACTATAATGTCCCCATGTAAGCAGCACCAAGATCAAGAAACAGGGTATTAACAGCGATTCCAGAAATCCCCCTGGTGGCCTTTCTGGGCACCACTTCCCACCAAGGGCACCGCGAGCCTAACAGTTTAGACCAGCTTCACCTAGTTTTGTAATTTTTACAATATTAGTAAGATTCATCCATATTGCTTATATTGAATCCTGTTGTTTACCTGAATGTGGTCTTATTTTTGCTTCGTGGGAGGTGCTTCTCATACCTTAATTCAGTCATTTTTATCTTCTTCAAGGTGGTGCAGTTCTCCTATGGTTTCCTCGGAAAGCTGTATTTGTTTGTTTCACTTTGGGGTCTGTAATCCATCTGGAGTTGATCTTTGAGAATAGTGTGAGGTAGGAGTAGAGACAACTAGATTTTTCTATATAAATATCCATTGACCCAGAATGTTTTAGAAATCATCATCCTTGCTCCCTCTCCTATAGTGTCACTCTGTGCACTTTTATAAGCTACTTTCTGAAGAAAATATAAACAAAGAAAGAAAATCACACGGTTCCCTGCTTTTTTCAAACATAAGTGAGCATAGTTAAATCATTTTTATATCTCAGGATTAATATTTATTACCAATGAAAGTTTATAGCTCTGCCTTGGCCTGTGTGGCTCAACTGTTGAGCATCGCTTTGTGGACCAGAAGGTGGTGGGTTTCATTCCAGGTCAGGGCAGGTGCCTGGGTTGTGAGCTCCATCCCCAGAAGGGAGTGTGCAGAAGACAGCTGATCAGTGTTTCTCTCTCATAGATGTTTGTGTCTCTCCCTCTCCCTTCCTGTCTCTAAAGTCAATAAAAATTTTAAAAAGAGGTATAAAACAACAGAAAGTTTATAGTTCCTTAAGGAATATTGAATTATCTAAAGCTATTTGTAGCTGCACAAAATGGCAGCATTTAAATCATTTTGTATGTCCATTTTTTACTAATTTTTACTAATTGCTGTCCTGTACTTACCCACCAGGACTCAAGCTGAAATTTCCCACTTCTAGAAGGACCAACTTAGCCATTCAAACACGTTACTTCTAATTTCACATGGACCTAAATGACAAGTTGCAGGTTAGGAGGCCCAGGCTCTGAGACGGAGTTCCCTGTGCAAGGAGCTTATTGAGAAATGGGGTTGGATCAATGTGTGGAGACTGGAGGCAGTGGAGGGGCAGAGGGAGAAGCTGGGTGTCAGTACAGTCACATGGGCCTCAGGGAATTACAGGGCGCTCTGGAGCAGCACGGTTCAGTCGCCTTACTTGGATCGAGGGGCTGGGCCTCTGATGGACATTCATGGGCTGCTGACTGACCTTGAGCAGGGGGCGTGATCCTGAGCAGGCCCTGCAGCTCTAGGCCATGGCTAGCTGGGCTGTCAGCATCTGAGGGGTGGGGCTTCAGTCCTGGAGGCCCTGACAGCACACATGTGTCCTCACCAGAATCCCAAGTCTCTATCTACCGTGTCTAACGTATGTGTTCATGGTAAACTACACATCTGTGACTTACATTTAGGATGCAGTTTTGTCCTGCTTGAAGTTGCATTTGTGGATACCCCAGGTCTACTCTGTATGTTTTTATAATTAATGTTCTGTATATACGATCACATACCTAAGTGAGGTATTATTTCAATATCTATATTCTCAATTAATGAAATACTAGTCTTTCTTTTCTATGTATAACTTGTACTTTAGCTCGTGTGGCTGAAAATGCTGATATATTTGACTGCTTCCTTCATTCATGGAGAAATCTACTCTTCCATATTCATAAATTTATTCTTAATGCTGCCCTGTGATCTCACAATTCCTAGTGCCTTGAGTGTCTCACCTGTAAGTTTCGTTGTGTTTAGTGCCGCGGTGGCTGGGTGCCCCTGGTCCTGGCAGCTGGAGCAGCTCTTCTGTGGGAACTCCCCAGGGGCTGGCCCTGACCTGCATCTCCTTCCACACCCGCCCTCCCCCAAAGGCTCAGCCCTGGGGTCCCTGGGGGAGGTCAAGGCAGGAGGAAGAGAGACTCAGATGAGAGCATTCATCAAGGTGTTGGTGGGACAGGGGGCTGCGGGCTGCACTGACACCTCATCACATCCCCCGTGGTGAGAAGTTGGAGACCAGGCCAGATGGGTCCTGGTGGTTTCTCCTATTTAGAGTGATGGGTACCATGGGCTGCGAGCTTGCGCCAAACCAGGCGTTATACTAAAGACTTCACATGCATTTATAATATCTTCTTAATAAATGTAATTATCTCAATTTTGCAGATGAGGCCTTATCTAGGATCACAGATTGAGGAAGCAATAAAGTGAGAATTAGCAGCCAGTTCCCGCTGATTCCAAAGCTTGTGTTCACTGTCCTTTTGCTCTGTTGTCTCTTGGGCCTCTCCTTTTACACACACACACACTCACACACACAGATGCATACACAGACACACAACAGATTCCATCCAGTGCCTCGGTGCCGTGAGTTTTGAAATACTGAAGTGGGGTTTCTGTATCAAACAACTTGATTTTACTGTAGATTTAGTACTTACCCTTTACTATACGGCAGAAGTCTGCTTCACTATCAATGAAACTTTTTAAATAACAATTTTATTAGAAAAATAACAATACTCTCCATATAATTTTGAGAAATAATAATGGAAAATGTTAAAATCGCTATAATTTCATCACCTAGAACTTTTTGCCAGTTGGTTATATTTGTTTTATGTATGGTATTTATTTTTGTATAGATGTGTTCTTCTGTAATTGGGATCATTTGGGTGCACAGGTTCTGATTACTGCTTATTTCTATGTCATTAAATATTCCTCCAAGGCTATTTTTAGTGGCTAAAAGCATTTCTTTGTATGAAATGCTGCATATTTTAGCTCTTTCTGTTTTTTTTACTAGTATATAAATACCTATGATACATATGCTGGCTTAAAGCCTTTAATCACATTTCTGATTCTTTCCTATGATACATTCCTAGGAGCAGGCTGGTGTGTCCAAGTCGACTTGTGACCATTTTTAAAGCTCTTCTCTATCTTGTCAATGACAAGTCTTCTCACATTGCTGCCAGCCTGTGTCTCAGGCAAGCTTGCAAGAACTTACAATGTCCATCTACTCCCCATTTCTACCTTCACTGCAGCATCCACATGGGGATGTGAGAAATAAGCAGCATGAGCTATGAACAGATAGGTTTTGGAGAATCGAGCAGACTCTTCAGTTAATGAAGCAAAGAAAAAACATAATTTTTAAGCTGCTGGAAGAGAAGGAGAAGTTTCAGTGCTGTTTTAATCAACTCTCTTGACACCATACTCAGGAAAGTTTCCATTTTCCAAGAAAATAAAACTTGGAAGTAAGACTCCTACAGAATTATTTTCTGGTTTTGTAGCTAAGGAGGTAATATGTGAAATCTTTCAGAACAGATACTGGCAATGCATCTCATACATAACGTTTTTAATTAACTTTTTTTTTGGAACAAGAAGGCACAGGCGATGGCTTGCATCTTTATGGCATGTGGCACAGAACTCATCTCCCAACAGATTATAAAAAAGGTACAATGAACTCCAAGTAGCTACATCTTTTCAGAATATCTAGTGTTTTTTTTCCTACTTACCAGAGAGGAAAACCATGTGACAATATGTGTTCATGCCAACAGCAAAGCTTGACTACTCTGGAAGCTTCTTTGTCTCCTGACATGTTTGAGGCACTTGGGCTGCTTTCAGAAATATCCAAGGGGAGGCACAGTTACTGGGTCTCGGAAACACCACGGGTTTGAGATTCAGACACAGCCAGGAAGACAGCTCATCCTGTTCTGGGGGTTCCCTTCCTCAGCCAGCAGTCCTTTTACAACCAAATGCTCTGCTCAGGCTCCTGGCCTTGTTTTGTTAACTCTGCCTTTTTACAGTGTGGGCTTTCGGCTGACTCAGGGCCTCCATGTCCAAATTGTAAAAGGAGGGGAACAGCACTCCCCTTCTCTGCAAAGACAGCCGTGCCTGGGATTTAAAAATTCTCACTCCTTTTCTTTATTACTTTGCCCCCTTTATAATATATAGTTCACACGTGGATGTTTTTGAACTTTTCATAAGCAGAATCTATCTTGCTTTGTTTAGGCATTCTTCATAATTCTGATAGTACACCTCTGCCAGTTGTAAGTGCTGCTAAATCTTTCCCCAGGGTGTGTGCGTCTCTCCCCTCTCCTTCATCAGTGGGAGTCGCCGCTTCCTGCACAGCCTGGCTCCGCCTGGCTCCTCCATGAACTCCACCTTCACTGTCCAGCATGAGGATGTCCTTGCTAGCGGGCAAGTGTGGTCCTGGGGAGCCCAAGATTGGATTCTAGGTTGGAAACGCTGGGCAATTGCTGCATATTTTTCAGCATATGTATGTGTCAGCATGCATCTGTATGATTGTATATACGTATGCATGCACATATGCGCTATGTATGTGTTTATATATAGAAATGTGTGTATGTGTGTGTGTGTCATGACAAGTGTAAGGATGAGTGATAAAGTTTGGAATATTTGCTCACTTAGCTATTGGAAAAAAGTAGAAGTAACCTTTCTCCATTTCAAAGGGAAGATAAGTGTAGGGACTCATCTCAAAGCCTTTCTCTGACCATTCCCGGGGGTACCCGATGCACCCTGGGCTTGGACCTGGTTGTTTAGTCTTTCCTGGCTATGTTCCGTGGGGTGTTGGTTTGCTTGCTAAAGTGGGGGCAAGCACGACTCATCCCACAGCTCTGTCAAAATTCTACATGGCTCCAGGTTCAGCTGTGGTCTTCGGTCACCTGGGCAGATTCGGATTGCTGGGTGATAAGGCAGTTCCATTTTTAATCTCTTGACGTAACTTCATCCTGCCTTCCACAGGGGCGCACCCGTCTGCATTTCCACCAACAGTGCACAAGGGTTCCCTTTTCTCCACATTTTTGCCGACACTTGTTTGTTGATTTGTTGATGGCAGCCATTCTGACAGGTGTGAGGCGATATCTCATTGTGGCTTTAATTTGCATTTCTTAGATAATTAGTGATGTTGAGCATTTTTTCATATGTCTATTGAGATCTGTATGTCCTCTTTGGAGAAGTTTCTATTTAGGTCCTTTGCTCATTTTTAATTGGATTGTCTGTTTTTTTAGTGTTGAGTTTTAGAAGTTTGTTATAACTTTTGGATATTAACTCCTTATCAGATGTATCGTTGGTGAACATGTTCTTCCATTTTTGTTTAACTTGTCTTTGATCTAGTTGCTCCTAAGATGGCATAATTTTCAAGAAAAAAAGGCCTAAAATAATTTCTCTTGTACATTTGTACAGTTTTGTCCTTGAATTGGCAAGATTAAAAAGGATATCCCTTTTTGAGGCTACTTATTCTGTGCAGCTCTATAAGAAAACCTCATGACCTGGCAATGTGAGCTCTACCTCAGTCCATCTCAGTGATTACTTTGGGGGAAACCCAAATGAGAAAAGAGAAGGTAAAGCTATGGGCAGAAAAAACAGGTGAAATGCCCCAATAGATGAAAGAAACCACAGTAACACATGGACAAGCTCCATTATGAACTTTGAGAAGATGTAGATCATGTTTCACTCATTCAGGTTTCATTTAACAAGCTAAGCACTAGGCTGACCCCTCTCACATTACTATCTAATAGTCTTAATCACCTTTAAAGAAGACATTTCTGAATCATTTTACTTTACAGGAATTCAGTAAACCTTAGATTATGAGCCAAAGAGAGTGAACCCATAATGTCTTTGTATTTCTTCAAAGAAGCTTCTAGGAAGAAAGGGATGAGTCAAAATTGCTTTGAAGACTTTCCTTAAACCATTACTAATCTCCCAAGATTTGCCAAGGAATCAAATGAATTAATTACCTTACCTCTAAAAAAACAATCCATCCCATTTATTTTTCATATTTCTGAAATAATCTTCTTCAAATGGGTTAGTCAATGACTACACAAATTGAATAATGTTACAGACATTCTGCTAGTTACACAGGCTTAAAGTATATTTTATAGCCACCCCTTTGTCACCTGCCGTCACTAACCCAGCAGTGAGTCATGTTGATTTCCACTTGAGTTAGGCATGGCCATCTCAGACCTACCCAACCTCCTCCCAGTGTATTTCTACTACGTTACCCCAGCTCCTTCCTACTGTTCTCCACATCCTTTGTTTCACCCTAAATCTCATACCCATATTCTAGATTTTCTTTCTAAACAGAACTCCTGATTGTTTCTCCTGTGTTCAAGGCCAATAATATTTTTAAGAACAATAATATTTCTATACTTTTAATTTGTATGAGGTTTAGACTGGTTCACTCTTTTCTACTTTTTCGCATGAGTCTCAGATTTTCTTTCCTGCTTTTTTGTTGTTGTTAATCCTTACCGACAATATTTTTTTCATTGATTTTCAGAGAGAGTAGAAGGGAGAGAAGGAGGGGGAGAGAGAGAGAGAGACAGAGAGACAGAGAGACAGAGAGGGAGAGAGAGAAGCATCAATGTGAGAGAGGCACAGGGCAGGGCATGAACCTGCAACCTAGGTACTTGCCCTTGACCGGGAATCAAACCTGAGACCCTTTGGTGCATGGGCCAACACTCTAACCACTGAGCAATGCTGGCTCTTTCCTGTTTCTTGAACAAGACAAGATCATTTCCTCGCTTATTCTCAAATTGTCTTTCACTCCATGGGACACTCCCCTTCTCCATTTGCTTCAAAATTTCTAATCTCTCAAGACCCACCTCAGGTCATATCTCCTCAACTAATATTTTCCAAACAAACTTAGTCAACATTAATATCTTCTTCTTAACATAACCAACACTATTGTTTGAAATACCATGTAGGAAGTTGATTATATTCAATATAAAACTGCTTTATTGTTGCATGTGTGTGATTTTATGCTAGAGCTCCTTAAGGTAAGGGTCTTGTGTATTATTTTGTGACTTATCAATCTTGAGTAATGTGAATTGCACACAGGATATGTTCCCAAAATCAAACACTCAAGAAATTAACTTACCAATGAACATTTGTTCCTGACTATGATCTAGTTATATTTGAGATGAAATGAAATCAGTGCTTAAATTGAGAGGATTAATTTCTGATGTCACTATTTTTGAGTAATAAAATTTATCCTGTCATTAATGTGACAAAGATATGTTTCTAAAGAGGGAATTAATAAACATACCCATTTTTCCTGCCAGGGCCCAGAGATGCAGAATTTCTGTCTCATTTCCCCATCTGCATGCCCACCACCGAGGCACAATGGCATCCTAGTGGCAGCTGGTGCTGTGCGTGGGCCGGTGGGGCTGCTATGCATCAGAGCTATGAACAACAAACCTTGGGATTTTGTTAAGCTTTGATGATATTTTCTTGGGTTTGGGAAGGGGTAAGCTCTCTTTCAGACTAACCATTCTCTTTCCTGGTTCCTTGGGGGCTTATGCTGGGCCTTCCCCTTATCCAGTACCTTTCCTGGATCTTCCAGAGTTTTGTGCCTTTATCCAATTGAATTCTTTCCCCAGGTTTTCCCAGACTAGACCCTGACCCTTTATAGTCACCGTTTTGGCTCTTACTGTGCATGCCTCAAAGTAGAAGGACCTCCCCCTGCACACCTTGGCTTCTTCCGCACATGTGCCCCAGCAGAGGAATTCTCCCTTTACTGATTCTTACCCACCCCCACTTCTACCCCCTTGATAATCTGGGGGAATGAGCCAGTTGTTCCCTGGGGAGACTGGAAATCTGGTTCTTTCTGCCCACTCATGGGAATTGAGGGATGTTAATGCCCTTGGCTGGGCAATGCAGCTATCCCCTGGAGTGTTTGGAAGCTCTGGCTTCCCAGTTAATTTGGCTTAATTAGATGTCTGGTTCCATTGCTCCCTTTCTTTGTTAATAACTAGCTAACTGCCTAAGCTAACAGTGAATCGTGGCATGGAATCTCAATGCTTTTCCATACATGTTGAGGCTCAGAGCACTCACCATAAACTTTCTATTGCACACCTCGGCCTAGGCATCTGTCCCTCCTGCTGACCTGAGATACCACACCACTGAGAAATCAACTCACAGTGTTTTTCTGTTTTGCTTATTGGTATTAAGAAGCAATTTTGGATCACATGTGAAAAATGGCGAGAGAGATATCGCTTCTCAAAATTATTACTACATATCTTTTAAAATGCTAATAATCATCTGTAGTGAATCTTATTTTATTGTGCAAAGACATTTTCTTGTGGACCCGGTTCGGCATGCTTTGTTTCATATGACATATACTTACTTAGGGCACACAAATGTGGAAGAGCAAACACTCCAGTTCAGAGCTTTGACCCTAGTAGAGGTGCTGCCTGCAAAATGCACTAGGTCTATAAGGAATGTTTTTTCTATAATTAAAAAAAAAAAATTTAAGCCTCAATGGAAAAAACACTTTCAATACCTGGGAGACAACAGGTGATAAATTATTGTGTCACATACTTCAGTTTTTTCTGCAGATATAGTTTGCTTAAAATGCAGCTTTGGTGTCTTTTTTAAAGTGAATATAGAGGAAACTCCAATGATACCTGCATATATAGATATTGGAAAACAAATGCTTGGAGGGAAATTATTTTGTATAATGACTATAAAATGAGTTCTATTGGAGAAGCAGAACAAATAAAATTGATAGGAAAGCTGTAGCCACTATCCTGCTTTGAGAACAAAACTGTAAGCACATTTTGGATCAAGTACTCAATTTATGACATATTTTAGATCTTATATGCATCTTTTCCACAGTAAGTCCTGCTCACATATAGAAAGAAAGAAAAATGCTTGATATTTGAGAGCTCAGAATTAGGAAAAACTCATTCATCTTTGTTCTATGTCTCTAACCTGGGTCCATGAGAGAATTCAGGGCATCTGTGAATGTGAATGGGGAAATAATTACCCCTCCTTGTCACTATTTCTATGTGAAATGTAGTGTTACTGCAATTACATATGTGGGCAACAAGTCACGGTAGTAGTAGGATAGGCATGACTTTGTCACCACTAGAAACCAGAGACAATTTTATATCATACGACAGTGCAGCAGATGTCTCAGAATATTATTCACTCGCATCGCCACTTTAAAATAGGTAGTCATGTAACTCTTTGCTAGATCTTATTTAGTGCATTAATAATAAAACACTTATGTGGCAATCTGTTTTGAAGAATATTTAAATAACATTATTTTAATGTAATTTTTCCCCCTGCCCTATGTACTTATTTTATTTACTTAAACACACAGACATCAAGAGCATCTTGTAGCAAATGTCAGACTTTGTGCCTAACTTGTTTGAAGTATTAACACAGTGCTCCGAGTCAGTGTTCATGCTAAATTGCCAACTCTCTTAAGTACATCAAGTCAAGTTACCAGTTTTTTCTGCCCTAAATCAACCCATAGACTTGGTGCTATGGGCAAAGCCTTGTTCTTACAATCTGCTGCCTCTGGCACACCCCCTACTGGGGATTGAGCCCACAACCCGGGCATGTGCCCTAACCCACAGGAATTGAACCGGTGATCTTTTGGTGCAGGGAACAATGCTCAACCAACTGAGCCACACCAGCCAGGGCTTTTTCTTTCTTTTTAATATGTACATTACCTTCTTGGCTAAAGTTTTGAAGGAATAGAATGAGAGCTGCCTTGGAATCAGTTCTGGGCCAGGGGCCGTGCTATGAACCCTGTCATCAGTGGAGTTTTTATTTGCTATGGATTTGTACAGACAGTGCCTTCCTCCAACTGGCAGCAAGGCAAACAGCACAGATCTCCTAGGGTTTTCCAGAAATTACATTCAGCTGCATGAGCTAGAAGAGCGGCAAGGTAATTTGCATGTGATTTGCATAAGAGTTGGTATTTGTTCACAAAATGATATTGGCAACTTTCAAGTAGTTTTTAGGTTCATTTGTTATTGCTGCATTCAGGGCTTTGGCACCTTGTTTCCTGCCCTGGCTTCCTCCCCCCAGGACTGTAATTAACGCACAGAACTGAACTGGGCAGTTGAGAGGGGACAGAAAGCACAGGCCCTGGGACGCCCGGGGTTGTAGACCTTGCCCCAGTCTCCCTCTGGTCCATCAGCAACGTTCAATAGCTAGGACACCAGGCTGCAGTTTCTTGATATTTTATGAATTCACCAACTATGAACCCATCTCCCCAGGCCTCTGTAATTGGTATTTCCTCTTCCTGGAATGTTTTTCTTCTGGATATTCATTCATTCGTATTGTTTATGTTTTCAAATTAGGATTTTCAGATATTGCAAAAAAATATAGGGCACCCACTTAGATTTGAATTTCAGACAAATAATTTGTTGTATAAGTATGTCCCATGCACTATTTGGGACAGCTTAAACTAAAAATGTATTTGGTGTTCAAATTTAAATTCAAATTTAATTGGGCATCCTGTATTTCATCTGGCCCTTACTTGAAATCATTCATGTCTTTGCCAAATGGCAGCTACTCTGCTGACCACTGTCAATCTAAAAGCATGTCCTAGCATATGTCAACCTGGTTATGCCTCATTTTTGAATTCACAATACTTACCATTACCTGGGAAAATATTATCTGTTTCTTCATTTGGTGAAGTAGTCAGGGTGCTAGCATTAAATACATGGGAGATGTCTTGAGTAAATTTAAGAGTGTTAATGGAGGGCTACTTACAAGATGTTGGCAGCATTAAAGGAGACCATGGAATGAACAAGTGACCTGAGGCAGGAAGACTGAGGCACCATCACTGCCGTCAGGGTTAAATGGGACAGGGAGGGAGCAGTTGCCAGGACCCGGAGAGATCTGTGGCTGTAGGGACAGCTGTCCGCCGGGAGCTGTGGTGGAGTAAAAGGACAGTAGTGTGGCAAGAAAGGAGCTGAGGGAAGAAATACCCCATCCCTCTCTTATCCCTCTATTCTCCCGCCTGTGTTCCCACTGGCAAAACCCAACCCGAAGCCCGGGGACAGAGGAACCTGCTGAAGGAGGCCCCAGAATTCAGTGTAGGGGCACAGGATGGGTAGGGAGGGTGGGTAGTGAATGGACAGGGGTAATGGAAAATACCCAGCACATTTGGACAGTCTCCTTCACTAGAACGCAAGCTCCACAATGGCAGCAATTTCCTTTTGCTCCCTGCTCTACCTGCAGCCCCTGAGCATCGCCTGCCACGTGTGGGTGCTTCGCAGGCATTTGGTGAATATATTTGGCTACGTGTCCTGCTAAGACATGGCTGAATTGATGAACTAGGCCAGGCTGGAGACAGCTGCTTCCAGTTTGGTCCTCACTGAAGGGAAGCAATCGCTTAAGAGACATCAGCAGGGTTGTTTCTAGGAATATGTTCGTTCTACCCCTAAGAACTGGATGTCAATGAGTAAACACACGGTAACAGGTGTAGTCTGCACAGGCAAAATCAGGCTGCCAAGCAGGTGTAACGGAGTTGTCGTCATGGGAGGCAGCACACTTCCAGGAGACTCAAAGGAGCAGTCCTGTTAGAAGGCCGGGCAGGTGCTCTGCCTCAAGGAGACGTCGCAGCACCCGGCTCCGCCCATTTCGGGGGCAATTCCAGAACTAGGACTCTAGATGGAAGTCAGAGGGTGAAATGGGTAAGACAACAGAGGGATGGAGAGCAGATGTCTCAAACAGAGGGACAATCTCACTGCTAGGACTAAAAGTTGAGACCCTAATCAAAGAGTAAGAACTCTGCATACAAAGGGATTTAGTTATCAGATAGAAAGTGAAGGTAAAATCTGAGAAATGAGTAGAAATCAGGTTATTAGGATTGAAATTAGAAGTGAGGCGTGGTCTCGCAGTGAGGGAGACTTATGCAGAGCCCCAGTGTTGACCTTGAGCACATAGACTGTCCCCTAAAGATCAGATTAGGGCTGGGCCTCCATGTGGGACGGCTAGCACCTTAGAAATAGGGAGCAAAGTAAGGAGGTAACTAGTATTCATTAAGTACTTGCGCTGTGGCAGATGCAGCCTAAATTATTGATATGTTTCAACATTAAATCCTCGTGATCACTGTGTGAGCTGCTTACTATTTTCCTATCTTATCAATGAGGAAAGGAAGCCCAAGTTCCAAGTGTGCACACAATCCATCAATGGGTCTCTTCATATTTCTTTCTGTGGGAAGAAAAATTAGGTTTCTAGAGATAATTTTCTTCTGGTACTTACTTGTACCATTCCTGCTGAAATGAAGCTATTTATTTTAATATGACATCAGGCCAGATAGTGAAGGCTTCTTTCCTGAATGTATTAGCCATGGAGAAGAAGAGGGCACACATGCGAAGGATCACTTAAAAGGCTTCCCGCCACTGACTGTAGGTGATTTATAGCAAAGAATGTTTTATCTGTATTGCATTAAGGAGATAATTCTACTCTGAAATAGCCTGATTAAGTGATGGTGGTCAGAGAAGACGTCGTGTGTGCTTGGGATGAATTGGGGGCCTGCCTGACACTAGGGGTCCTAGTGTCCATAAACACTGAAGGCGGTTTTGTAACTTAAAGCTGGGAACCATTGTGTGAGTGGTTTTAAGTTCAGCTCATAAAATAAGCTTCTGAACCAATCAGCATGGTTCTTGAGGTCTCCAGATCACACTTTAGAAAGTTTCCATTTTGTAACTGACTCTAAAACAAAAGAATCACTCCTCCCCAGCCCCACCGCTCATCTGAACAACTTTACATCTTGACCACCCCTCAAAGGAGTAAAATAAGCTGAAAGGGGGTTGTTTATTAAAATGTCTCTCAAGGTATTATTAGCTCAAAGAGCCACCCCAAACCTCTCAGTCCTCCTGTAGCTTGTAAATAATTGGAGTTAACACAGCACAAGCAGTGGCAATGATGGAAACATTGATTATTTGCTCTTACAGAGAACCATTCATTTAAGCTCTTTTACACTAATCAAGAGAGATTATTGGTAAAAGACCTCTAATTACTTTCCTGTTAATTTTTTTATACCTACCACGTGTTCTGTGCTTGCTTGTTAGCCAGTTGCCCGTGAGGTATGTCAGGGTATTAAATATTCATTTACAAGCCTGGCAACTGGGAGTCGGAGCCAGCTGGCTCCGATCGCCCTTGGCTAAGTCACTCGGCCACAACGAAGATCTTTGTCAACAGTGGTTCATCATTAACCACATGCTGAAAGGGAGCAGCAATGTCTTGCATTGCCATGGTACCTCCCATTAAAAAATTCTCGTTTTCATTACATAGGTTTATATTTCCAAGAGGTCGTTTAATATACTCCTACCACATGCCACACAGAGTATGTCTTTAGCAGCACTGGCCCAGAGAAGTTGATTTCATGACACCCCTGTCCCCAGTCTTCCAGTCGAAGCAGACATTACTAATCCGCCCGGACTTGGCCAGCGGGTCCCTGATCCAATTGTAACACCTCTTAACACGGCACCGCAGTCTCCTCCAATCGACTGCTCTTTATCTTCAGTGCAAAATGATCTTTACCATCCACTCCACACTCCACACCTGAGTGAGGGTGAGCTCCTCAGCTCTCAAGAGAGCTCATTCTGTTTGCTCTGACTGTGGGAACGGTTCATCCTAAATACTCTCAACAGTCTAACCTGCTAAGTGCCACCCTAAAATTCCTGCCTTTCTTACCCTTTATCTACCTTCTTTCTTTTCTATTCTGTCAGTTTTCCCTCTATTTATCTCTTAGCTTGAAAGTATCAACTCCAATCGTGGCATCAACAAAACATAATACAACTGCTCATGTTTTATAGGATCTGTTTTATTTAAAATCTATTCAAATTTTAAAATAAGCAACCAATGTTGTAGGTTTTGGAGGATACTAAGGAGCATCCAGGCAGGGAAACAAAAACACTCTTAAAAACGGTGATAGAAAGTCACCGTGAGAAGGCTAAAGGTGAAGAAATGGAAGGCAATTTAGAGCTGAAGTTATCTGTGTTTTGAAAGGAGTTTCTCCAGGCAGATAATAGGGGCAGCACATTCTGGGGAGGGGGCAGAATGGGAATATGTGCCGCCTGTAAGAGGCCTTTAGACTAGTGATTCTGGAACTTAAACTGGAGGGCTTATCAAAACACGACTGTTTGATTCCACAGATCTGAGGTGTGGCCCGAGAATCTGCATTTCTAACATGTTTCCAGGTGCTGCCAATGCTGCTGGCCCTGGGACCACACTTTAGATCCACGGTTTCTAGCCTTAGCGCCCGGTGTGCCCACCCCAGCCCCCGAGGCTGCGTCTTCTCTTCTCTCTCTCATGCTTTCCGGGCGGGGAGAATGGAAGAGTCAGAATGAACACTGTCCGGGCAGAGCCTTGAATGCTGGCCGTTTTGGTGAGGTGGTCTGTGTCAGCTCCAAGGTGCACGCACCGTGGGTCAGCTTGGCAGGGGTCAGGAGGGAGGCGGGGGTGGAGACAGGATCCATAGCTAGTAAGAGAGGCAGATCCGTCATGGACAGACTTAAACAGGGAGAGATGCAGAGGAAAGAGAAAAGGGGAAGAGGAGCTGAAGGAGCCGCTCACCCTGTTTAGTTAAATTCGCTCTGGGGACGCGTTTTAAGAACACACTTGGCATGTTCCTAAAGGACAGCTTTGCAATGCGTTCTTCTAGCTGTGCATGTCCTTGGCGGAATCCGTTGGGCGGACCCTGAGGGGAGCTTGAGAAGCCTCTTGCCCTCTCAGAGCTGGGGACTGTCGTGCGTGTTCAGTTGGAGGGGTCTTCTTCACCCAGGGTGACTGTCTTTCCTTTGGAAACCTCAGTGTGGTTCCCAGGTTATCTCCAAGGCTTTTTCGATTCAGAGTTGCTTTGGGCAAATGCTGTCAAAGTCTGTTCCTCATACTTAAATAGAGGAATCCTGTATTTACAAACCAAGAGGGTCAACAGCCATGGGCAGCTGGACAGAAGAGAAAGCATTCCTGAGATTTTGCAGAAATGTCTTCTTTCTCTCTTTCTCTCTCTCCTAAGAAATGGCCGATGTAGGTTGTGGCTAGGAGATCATACATTTATTCCTCTCTATTCCCCCACTCTTTATTTCAGTGATTTCCTTACTTCTCAACACAGCGCCCCGATCCAAATGGTCTGGAATGTCGCAGCATTTACCACGTATGAGACTTCGTTGCTATGTGCTGATTCTCCTGGCCCCTTTCTCCTCCCCAAGTATTAAAGTGATACTGGGTAAACATTTTTGTTTAAAATAAAAATGGATTTCCTTTGTTTGCTCTCAGCATTTCTACCATCCCTTAATGAACTGGGGACACTCTGGGTGACGTGAAATCCCTGTCAGGATATGCAAGTCCATGGGGTCTGTTTTCTAAAGCTCTCCTTTTAATCCCCTTTGCCTGGCTAATTACACATTAGTCCTAAATACAAGAAAAGTAAAAAAGAAAAAAAAAAAAAATTAGGACAGTCCAAAGACATGAGTGAATTCTGACAAGAAGACTCTGTCTTTACCTCCCTTAGTCACCGGGCCTGTGTGGGAGCTCACAGCTGCTGCAGAGAAAACAGGACATCTGGGCCTCAGGGGACAGGCCAACTGCAACATGGGAATCTTTTTGTTTAAAATCCAAGCATCTTATCCTTTCTGAAGGTTCTCCTGGGACCCTGAAGCGTGCTTAATATTGCAAATTGGGCTTCGCACGCCCTTTTGTCTGGTGTCATTTTTAGGGCGTGAGTGTGCTCTTCCCGGCCCACCCCTCGGCCACGCACACGCAGCAAGTCCGCTCTCACAGCTCTCGGGGCGCAGGAGCCCTGGCACTTCAGAATCAGTCTGGGCTGCAGGAAAGAGCATCCTTCAATGGTGCTGCCCACATGCTGCTTTCTGGACTCAGTGCTTTATTTTGCACAAGGGTTTGCTGGGATTAAACCCAAAGAACAGAGAGAAAGAAAAATGGCTCTGGAGGCAGGGCGCCAAGTCCTCCTCTCTTGGGATCTGCAGCTCCTCTTTCCAGATTGCCGTTCTTCACCCCAGAGAGAATTCGCATTTTGCATGAGAGGAGCTATTCATTCCTGCACCTGACTCATGAAACTTTTTGACTGTACTGTCTTCTGATGTCAAACACCTGAGGGTGTGACATCATGCCAGGAAAAGTGGTTTCTCATTACAGAGTCCAGTGGGATGGCCACCTTGGCCAGGACCCCAAAGGACATTGGACTAACGGGGTGGTGACCTTGGGCTCTGGCTGACAGCTGCCTACAGTCCACTCTGTGCTCACACCTGTGCCGAGCCTCTGCTGCGGGGGGTCTGGCTGACCTGCAGGGCTCCAGGTGCCACCTGCCCAGGTCCCTTCCAGGCCTCCACGGGAACAGCTCGGGACCATGACTATCGCCACTGGGCTCCCCCCTGCCCTCTTGTACATTCCTGCGTCGGCCTGGGCCTCGTCTCACCTGGAGAGCTGTGAGAAGCAGGAGTGAAACGGGCTGTCTTCTGCCTCACCTGTGGCCTCCCCACCCCAGCCCGGCCCGGCCTTGTCTGCTGCCCTCCGGGCGGCCTCCCTGCACCTGTCAGTTCAGAGACCCCTTCTGCAGTCTGACCTCCTGATTCTCCCTGTGACCTCCTGGGACCACAGATATCCTTTATAAAACCTTGCTCTGCAGGGCCCCCCTTGTACCAATGAAGTCTATTTAAATCTTTTTAAAAAGAAAGACAATGGAATGGGTGCATCGTGTGTCAAATCACGGCAGGCTGCATGGCCGTTTCACTGCCTCCGGCGCTGTCACAGGCCTCGCCTTGCGCCCCATGGACTCCCTCTGCCATCTCTCAGGGTCTACGCAGTGATGCCAGCTGTTCCCCAAGCTCATTCCTCTTTCCGGCTGCTTTGGGCTGCTCATCATGGGCGGTGCCGGCGGGAAAGCTGAGCGGTGGAGGTGAGGCCACCAGTGGAGCCTTGGTCACGCTACCCCTAGGAAGCCTGGCTTTTTCTAGCTGGGGAGCCAACACCCCCCACAGCCTCACGCTTCTGTCTGAGCTCCAGCAAGGGGCCCAGCACCACTCCTGCTCCTGCCTCTGGAGTAGTGCTGCCCACTGGTTCCTGTCCCCTCCCCACACACCACACTGATCAACAGGACCTCACGCAGGCCCAGACCTGTCCCGGCCGTCTGAGGCCTGTGACCTCCATTCGCCCGGGAGACAGAGGGGAAACCTGTGCCGAATTTCACTCGGTCTCATCGCACAATAAATTGTTCTGATGAACGTAGCTGAGTCTTAATTCTATTTTCATAACAGAACCTTTATTTTTTCCTCCACAGTTTCTAATCGATAGATGTCTACTATAACATATGGAAACATACATTGTTCTATTTCATTTCCAAAATATTATACTTTAACTCTTACCCAGAACTTTTTGTAAATACCTCAATGTGTTTCTAGCCATTTATGCAGTGGCTATACCTGGGAAACCTGTATGGTAGCCAGGAAGGAAACGCAAGGTCATAAACGATTATGACCTCCATCTGCGTACGTCTGTCTACCTTCCATATTAATATCGAAAGAGCCGCAATTGTACATTACCTCTTTAAACTAGGCTGTTGCAGGGCGTTATGTGTTTTATAGTTTTAAATGCTTAGAATTTGGGCTTTAACCTTGTGTTATAAATTTCTAGTTTTCCTACATTTTTTAATTAAATAATATGGCCTATAACTCCATGACTAATTTATTAACCTTACCTTTGTAATTTGGTACCTAAGTAATGTGGGAAAATATCCCATAAACTTTCGAAAAGAATGTGTATTCTCATCTCTAGGATACAAGTGTCAAATATGATTATTGAATAATAGTGATGAATGATAGTATTCAGACTATGTTCTTTTATTGTCTTCTTGAGATATTAGATTCAAAGTGATATGATAAAGGTTCTCACTGCTATTGTTTCAGTCAATAAACTGTTCCACTTACAGTTTTATTTACTTGTCCATGTGGCATTTTCTAATGACTGCTATTTAAAGAAAAATTAATAGGCTTTATATTTTAGCAGTTTTAGATGGGCAGGTAAGCTGAAGGGAAAGTACAGAGAGTTCTGTGCCTCCTCTGCTTACGCTGTTTATATCTTGCATTAGACTGGTGCATTTGTTCCATTTGCTATGTGGATATTGCACCTTTTATAATTATCCCATAGTTCTTAGATATTCTGTTCTGTCTTCATTCTTTTCCTCTTTGCATTTCAGTTTTAGATGTTTCTATGGAAATTTCTTCAAGTTCACTTTCTTTTTGGATTCTTAACTTCTCTGCAGTGCTTTTGACTTCTGGTATTTCTTATTTATTTTTTCCTTAGATTTCCCATCTCTCTGCTTGCATTACCCATCTGTTCTCACATGTTTTGCAGGTTTTCCATTGCTACCCTTAGCATACCAGTCACTGTTGTTTTAAGTTCTGGGCCTGATTATTTCAGTGTATCTGCCATGGCTGAGCCTGGTTCTGGGGCCTGCTCTATTCCTCGGATCGTGTGTTTTTCCTTCTGCTATGCCTTGTAACTTTTTTCTCTTGAAAGCCAGACAGGCCATATGGGTAAAGGAATTGAGATAAATAGGACCTGAATGTTTCATGGTTTTTGCCTTGATGTGAGCTGTGTTTATTGTTTGCTGGAGCTGTAGATTTCAAAGGCTAACCCGTTTCCTCTGTCCTCGTTTTTGTCTCCTCCGCCTTCTCGGGGCTTCTCTGGAGTTTCTTACACAAGCCTGAGCCGCAGGTCTTCGTGCCTCGCCTCGCTGCCCTGCCCCGTTATTACCCAGGAGCCCTGTGAGGGGGCGTCCAGGTGCGGGCAGGGGAAGCGTTCTGTTTTTACGATTGGGTCTTAGTTTGCAGCGAGCCAGTGCCCTCGGCTGTAGCCCTTCCAAGTGCTCCTCGGGTTTGCCTCCCCCACCTGAATTATAACAGGAAGGCTGGCAGACTCCGGCTTTGCTATTTCCCTTCTGCGGTGTTGCTTGGGCTCTGGTGAAACCCCAGTGAGCTGACGCCCCGCTAAGATAATTTCTCTTGAGGGCACACCTTTTAACCGGAACACAATGCTCTGGGTGTATTTATAAATGCTGTTTTCCCACTTTCTTTAGCGGGAACATGAGGAAATTTTTCTCTCATCTTCACTATGACAATCTGATCGAGTTCCCGGAGGAAAGTTCACAAAAATTGTGTGTGTTTTTTTTTTTTTAACTTGAACTTGTCAGCACCAAGCCTCATTCATCAATGAAGTTGAAGTTTTCCACCCCCTCCTGGGACCCTGCCCTGGGAAGTCATGATTCTCTCTCTCTGCCAGGCTAGTCTGCCTCTTCAATTGGGGGGGGGGGTGCGCAGCTTACCCTGGTACCTCAGTTCTTGATGGCTTTAAGAACAGCTGTGGATTTTCCAGTTTTTTAGCTCTTCTTTTGCTGTGAGGATGGCAGTGATCACTTACAAGCTCCATATATGCCAGACTGGAAGCAGAAGGTCCCTACAACTTCATTTTGTTTTAAAAAAGATGCAAATTAAAACCACAATGAGGTATCACTTCACACCTGTCAGAATGGCTCCATCAACAATCAACAAATGACATGTGCTGGCGAGGGTGTGGAGAAAAGGGAGCCCCGGTGCACTGCTGGTGGGAATGCAGACTGGGGCAGCCGCTATGGAAAACAGTATGGAGGTTCCTCAAAAAATTAAAAATGGAGCTCCCTTTTGACCCAGTGATCCCACACCCCTATGTTCACAGCAGCACAATTTACAATAGCTAAGATCTGGAAACAGCCCAAGTGCCCGTCAGTAGATGAGTGGATAAAAAGCTGTGGGACATTTACACCATGGAATACTATGCAGCTGTAAAGAAGAAGGACCTCGTACCCTTTGGGACAGGATGGATGAACCTGGAGAATATTATGCTAAGTGAAATAAGCCACGCAGAGAAAGGCAAACATCACATGATCTCACTTGTATGTGGACTCTAAAGAACTTAATAAACTGGATGAACAAAATAGATTCAGTGACATGGAAGCATGGATCAGACTGAGGAATCTAGAGAGAAAGAGGCGGGGTGGGGGGTGAGAGAGATTAACCAAAGAACTTCTATGCATATATGCATAACCCAAAGACACAGACAATGGTGTGGTGAGGGATTGAAGCTGAGGGTGAGGTGGGGTGGAAGGGGTCAATGGGGAGAAAAAGGGACATCTGTAATATTTTGAACATTTAAAGAAAAAAACCCTAAAACTAAAGTTAGTTTATGCCTTGGTTGCTGTGGATCAGTGGTAGAGTGACTGAAGGGTCTCAGGTTCAATTCTGGTCAAGGGCACATACCTGGGTGACAAGTTTGTTCCCCAGCCCTGGTTGGGGCACATGAGGGAGCAACCAATTGATCTCTCTCTCTCTCTCCATTTCTCTCTTTTTCTCTCTCTTCTCCCTCCCACTCTCTCTAAAAATCAATGGAAAAACTATCTTCAGGTGAGCCCAGCCGGTGTGACTCAGTGGTTGAGCACTTACCCATGAACCGAGAGGCCCACAGTTTGATTCCCCATCAGGGCACATGCCAGGGTTGGGGGTTCGATCACCAGTAGGGGGTGTGCTGGTGGCAGCCAATCAATGACTGTCTCATCATTGATATTTCTCTCTCTCTCTCCCTTCCTCTCTCTCTAAAATCAATAAAAACATATTTTTTTTAAATTAAAAAAGTATTCTCAGGTGAGGATTAACAACAACAAAAAAGTTAATTTATATTCCTTTTATTAAATAATAAAGCCCATCTTCAAAACACTTTGAAGCATCCTAACCTTCCCCTCCATTTTAGAAAGGGCCTTTCCTTGGCCTGTGCAAACAGAAGCTCTGTCTTGGTGACGTTTAACAGTAAGAAATGGTCTATTCTAAAAGGTTAATTTTTGGTCAAAGATTTTTTCCTGGGTTGCAGACTGTTACATTCTAGTTTTAAGCAATTCTGTGTATTGTGGATATACATATATGTGAATGCTTAGGAAAGTGGGTTTAGAAGGATACACAATAAACTTTAAATAGTAATAACTTTGTGAAGTTAATGGTGTTCATGGTGGAGTTGTAAAGAGGGACTGATACTTTTTCACTTTGCAGAATTCTGTATTTATCATTGTTAAAACAATTGTGATTTACTAAAATAAAATGTTAAAATAATTTTAACAAACATATCTTAGCTCTGAATAAAAAGGCTTCTTTTCTGTTTTCTTTGCTCTTGACCACTGAAGGTTCCCAAATCTCAGGTGCTAGTTGTTTTCTGGGTACCGAAGACCCACCTCGGGCCTCACAGCCCCAGGCCCATTAGGAGGCCCCGCTTCCCTCCCAGGCAGGTTCTCTTCCTCCCCTGACCTCCTCTGCATCCCTCTGGGCCTGTCCTTCCCTGCTGACTGGGAGAGCCTGGGGAAAATAAAGGCCTCCTGTGCCACCCAGGAACACCAGGAGGCTGTGAGTTAGCAGCTGAGAGCCTCACGGTTTTCCTCTAGAACTTACACTGGGAGTCCTGGGAGGTGAGGAAAACCTATGAAAAAAAGCAGGATTGACGACTTTGGAGACGCTGATTCCAGATGATCAGAAAATGATCCTCCCTCTTCCTTGGGAAGCTGCCTGAAATTCCACCAGTTAGAAATGCATTTGGGCTGAGGGAGGAGAGAGGCCCTGAGGCGGTGCCTGGCTGCCTGGGAGCACTGAGAGGCCTGCGGCAGGGGAGAGGGAGAGGGGGAGAGGGAGAGGGGGGGGAGGGGGGAGAGGGGGACGGGGGGGAGGGGGGAGAGAGGGAGGGGGGAGAGGGGAGAGGGGGAGAGGGGAGAGAGGACAGGGGAGAGGGGAGAGGGGAGGGGGGAGAGGGGGGAGGGGGAGAGGGAGACGGGGGGAGGGGGGAGAGGACAGGGGAGAGGGGAGAGGGGAGGGGGGAGAGGGGGAGGGGGGAGAGGGGGAGGGGGGAGAGCGGGAGAGGGGGAGAGGGGAGGGGAGGGGGAGGGGAGAGGGGACGGGGGAGAGGGGGAGAGGGGGAGAGGGAGACGGGGAGGGGAGGGGGAGGGGAGAGGGGACGGGGGAGAGGGGGAGAGGGGGAGAGGGAGACGGGGAGGGGAGGGGGAGGGGAGAGGGGAGAGGGGAGGGGAGGAGGGAGGGGGAGGGGAGGGGGGAGGGGGAGGGGGGAGGGGAGAGGGGACAGGGGGAGGGGAGGGGGGAGGGGGGAGGGGAGAGGGGAGGGGGAGGGGGAGGGGAGAGGAAAGGCAGAGCGGGTCGGCACGCGCACCGCGGAGGACGGCAGCGCTGAGGACGGCGGCGGCCCTCTGTCCCGCGCCGTGGGGAAGGGCAGGGCCACAGTCTGGCCACCGCAAGGGAGCGCTGACCGTGCTCGGCCACATGCACGGTGACTGTGTCAGGTCGGTCCCGGGTATGGCCTGGCCAAGGTGAGGCGCAGTCTCCCTGTGCTCCGCGGTGTCCTCTAGGGAGCTGTTTAAGAGCCTAAGCAGCCTCCATAGGCTCCACTTTGCAACATGAGACCCTGAGAATCTGAGAATTTCAGGTCTGGCCCCCTCACACAGAGAAGGCTGAGATTAACCCCCGCTGGGTCAAGCCCAGTCTTCTACCCCGGCAGTCAGTGAGATATTAATATGATCTGTAGTTACAGTAGCTCTTTTAGGTAGTTATGTTATTTTGTTAACTCATATTAACTTACTGTGTACTTAAACTTCTAGTATATATATATATATATGATCTTCACATGCAGCATACAGCATTGAGTTAACTCACACATAACATAGGTTTATAAGAAAGACGAGATCACTTTTTAATCCCTCATTAATGTGCAGACAGGCTGCAAAACCAAAAAAAAAAAAAAAAGATTTAATAATACTAGCTCAGACTGCGGAGTCAGTGTTTGGGATGGATTTTGGCTCACCTGCTGGTTTTAGTTTTCTCATTTGCAAACTGAAGAAAAATAGCAATAGCATTTTTCATATAGATTGTGTGAATAAATTATTCAAGTAAAGCATTTTACACAGTGCCTGGTACATGACAAGGTTCTATAAATATAAACTAGTATTACTGTTACTATTATCATTTTTACTTTCTTCTCAAACTCATCTTTTCATTCCAAGTACAACATATGCTTCATTGTTCAAACACACAAAGATGCTCCTAGATATTCATTCATTTTTACAACGTATTGATAATCCTAGCCAACTACATATAAATCACAGTTAAAAAATTTATCGTTAACTTTTTCCCCACAGCTTTCTCTCTCTAATGTACAATGCAACTTGCATTCTAGTAGCATCACGGGAGCAGCCTATTCACCTTTATCAGTGGTTAAAAGTATAAGAAAAGGCAGACAAAAAAACGTGGCCAGTCATCTGTTGGACATAAAAAACCTGGTGATTGCGGATTTAAGTTTTGTGTAAAATGTTCAAGAACCCAGGGAACTTCTGATTCACACATAACATAGGTTTATAAGAAAGACAAGATCACTTCCTAATCCCTCATTAATGTGCAGACAGGCTGCAAAATCAAAAAAAAGAAAAAAAAGAAAAGATTCAATAATACTTAGATTTCCACTCTTAAAGTGATTCCACGACCTGATTCTTAGGTAGCTTCAGTTTCCACTTCATAAATCTGTCTTTCAGTGTGTGTTGTTTTTTTTTTAATAAAATGGTTAGTTAGATGCATTTTCTTCAGCCTCCTCATTTAACAAATCCCTGTACATCCTTTAAGATCCAGGGCAAATATTACTTTCAAGTAACAGCTTAGAGAATTGTTTTTCCTTGGTGCCTTAATCTTTTGGACACACATTAGCTTTAGGACTTATCCTATTGCTCTGCAATTTTTGCATATCTTGTTCGTTAAACTGTGACCAACCTTGAAGGCTGGAATTTGTTACTAATCTCTGTGCCCACTGTCTGGCACAGGGTAGGGACTTAAATAATTCTTGTCAAGAGTAGAGGGGGAGGAGAAATCTTGGCATAAAATGCTTTAGGCCAGTGAAGTACATGGCACACAACCATGAAGAGTAATTTAATATATAATCCTCCATTCTCGAATTCCTAGTTGATTATTCAATATAATATAAATTTTAAAAGTTGAACAGGAATGCTCAGACAGAAAACTGAACAGAAGTCAATTGAAGATCAGGGTAAGATGGTTTTAAAAGAGTTTGCCTTAATAGGTAAGGAGTGACAACTGATTAATGACGGAAAGTTTCAGATGGGAACATTTAAAATCGTTACAGTTATGTAGGTAGCTGAAAGGGGCACCAATAAATAATATTAAGGCCCTGGTCGATTTAGTTCAGTGGTTAGAGCATCGGTCCGCAGACTAAAGAGTCTTGGGTTCAATTCCCAGTCAAGGGCATGCACCTTGGTTGGAGGTTGATCCCTGGCACCAACTGGGATGCATGTGGGAGGCAACCAATCGATGCTCCAATCTCTCATAATGATCTCTCTCTCTCTCTCTCTCTCTGTCAGTCTCCTCTCCCTCCCCTCCATTCTCTCTTTAAAAAAATCAATGGAAAGCATATCCTCAGGTGAAGATTAAAATTAAGTAAGTAAGTATCTTACAAGATAACGGTGAACATTCAGTAAATACGAAACTCATGTTTTATACATTTTTTTTTTTTTTGCTAAGGAATATAACAATAAGAATGAAGATTGATTGCAAATCTAGGCCCCTTCAGCATCTCTTTCAAAATAATAAGAAATTAGCCCTGGCCCGTGGCTCGGTTGGTTGGAGAATCCTCCTGTTCACCAAAAGGCTGTGGGTTGGATTCACAGTCAGGGCACATACCTAGGTTACAAGTTTGATCCCTGGTAGGGCTGCATACCAGAGGCAATCCATTGATATTTCTCTCTCACATCAATGGTTCTCTCTCTCTCTCCCCCCTTGCCTCTCTCTCTAAAATGAATAAAAACATATCCTTGGGTGAGGATTAAAAAAAGAATAAAAATAAGAAAATAGTTGGATTTAAAGATGTGAAAAAAAAGCATAATTTCATTTCATAATCTCTGCATATTTATCAAGAGATAAATAAAATAATTCTTAATTTAAGCCACAAAACAAAATCAATCAAATCCCAAGACTGTTGTTATTTATACAATTTTTCTATTGGTTATAAGGTAAAATGTGAGTGACTGAGCCTAACAGGCAGCCAGCAGGCAGAAGCAGGTGGAGGCAGGTCTCCAGATGCCATAAAACATTTGCTGACATGCCCCTGGGCCTAGATCTGGAAAAAGTTGGACTTGGTGCACAGCTTGGTCCTTTGCGCACACACTCAAGCCCAGCAGAGGCAGCTACAAACTGTCAAATGCTCGTAGCTCCAAACAGGTTACTGAGGATCAGTCACAGGCAGTGTCTTACCTTGGCCTACATCAGAGTCCATCCCAGGAGGCCCAGAGACAACACACCCAATGGTCAGCTTCTGATAACATCAGAGCAGGACCCAATAGACTTCACAAGTGGCAAATCCAGAGGCAAATCTCAGCAGGAACCAAACCCTCATGAGGCTAATTCTGCTTGGTGTGGTTAACACCTAAACAGGAGCTTGTGAGCTGTGGTTGGGGTTGAGTCTCACAGTCAGCCAATCTGAGAGTTAATCCCACACACAAATGGGCCAGTAGCAATCAAGACCCAATTGCAACAGAAGGGCCTACATAGCCCATCCAAGGGATATTCCTGAAATAGTAAGCTTAGGCGATTGAGGAGACAGCACCACTGGTCCCCACAGGACACTTACTACATAAAGCCACTCCTCGAAGACTAAGCGTCATAGCAGTTCTATCTAATACACAGAAACAAACACAAAGAGGTTGCTGAAATGGGAAGAGAAAGAAAGAGTCCCCAGTTGAAAGAACAGGAGAAATCAGAAAAATAGCTAGATGAAATAAAGACAAACAACTTGTCAATACAGAGTTCACAGTAACAGTTATAAGGATGCTCAGCAGTATGGAAAAAGACAGAGAGACCATAAAAAAGGACCAGTCAGAACTGAAGAAAACGGGCTGTGAAATAAAGACTACCCTGGGGGAAGGCACAGTAGGTTGGATGAAGCAGAGGGTCAAATCAGCTATTTGGACGACAAAGTAGAAAAAGCACCCAATCAGAACAGCAAGAAAATAATAATAATAATAATTTAAAAATATGCAGCTAGTTTAATGAACCATTGAGACAACATGAAGTGGGACAGCATCTGCATCATAGGTGTGCCAGAAGGAGAAGCAGAGATAGCAAGGGATTGAGAACCTATTTAAAGAAATAATGACAGAAAACTTCCATTACCTGGTAAAGGAAAAATACACACAAGTCCAGGGAGGGCAGACAGTCTCCAACAAGATGACCCCAAAGAGGCCCACACCAAGAAACATCATAATTAAAATGGCAAATGTTAAAGACAAAGAGAGAATCTTAAAAGCCATGAAAGAAGGAGTGAATTACCCACAAGGGAGCTCCCATAAGACTGTTAGCTGATTTCTCAGCAGAAACATTTCAGGCAGAAGGAACTGGCATGAAATATTCAAAGTGATAAAAATCAAGGATCTACAACTAAGACTGTTTTACCCAGCAAGGCTGTCATTTAAAACAGAAAAAGAAAAAAGAGGTTCCCAGGCAAGAAAAAGCTAAAGGACTTTGTTACCACCAAACCAGCATTACAAGAAATATCAAAGGGTCTGCTTTAAGAGGAGGAAGAATAGGAAGCACGGCCAGCATGGCTCAGCTGTGGGGCATCGACCTAGGATCCAGGAGATGGCAGTTCGATTCCCAGTCAGGGCACATGCCTGGGTTGTGGGCTCGATCCCCAGTGGGGGCGTGCAGGAGGCAGCCGATCAATGACTTTCATCATTAATGTTTCTATCTCTCTCTCCCTCTCCCTTCTGCTCTGAAATCAGTAAACATACATTAAAAAAAAAAAAAGGTGGAAGAGGAGAGACAGAGGAGCAGAGATAAAAGAATAAAATGGCAACAAATACATAACCTATCAATAATCACTTTAAAAGGAAATGGCTTAAATGCTCCAATTACAAGATAGGATGGCTGAATGGGTGAGAAAATAAGCCCCAGATACACGTTGCCTACAAGAGACCCACCTCAGAACAAAGACACACACAGACTAAAAGGTATTTCATGCAAATGGAAATGACCAAAAAAAAAAAATCCAGAGTAGCAAAACTTACATCTCACAAAATAGACTTTAAAACAAAGGCTATAGTAAGAGGCAAAAAAGAAAGCTACTTGCCCGGCCGGGAGTGGCTCAGTGGTTGAGCATCAACCTAGGATCCAGGAGATCAGGGTTTGATTCCCGGTCAGGGCACATGCCCGGGTTGCGGGCTAGGCAGCCGATCAATGACTCTCTCATCATTGATGGTTCTATCTCTCTCTCTCCCCCTCCTTTCCTCTCTCTGAAATCAATAAAGATATATATATATATATATATATTTTTTTTTTAATTTTAATTTTAATTTTTTTTAAAGAAAGCTACTTGATACAGGGAACAATCCAACATGAGCATATAACCCTTGTAAACATTTATACACCCAACACAGGAGCACCTAACTATATAAAGGAAATCTTGATGGTCAGAAAGGGAGACACTGACAGTAATGCAGCCATAGTAAGGGATTTTAACACCACATTGACATCAATAAATTGATCTTCCAGATAGACAATCAATAAGGAAACAGTAGCCATAAATGACACACTAGATCATATAGATTTAATTGATATTTTCAGACCATTTCACAGCAAATCAGCAGAATATGCATTCTTTTCAATATATGTCATCTCACATCTGTCAAAATAATGGCTCTCATCAATAATTTTTTTAAAAAGTGGTGGCAAGAATGTGGAGAAAAAAACACTTGTGCACTGTTGGTGGGAATGCAGATTGATGTAGTCACTGTGAAAAGCATTATGGAATTACGTCAAAACATTAAAAACGGCCCTGCTGGCATGCGTCAGTGGTTGAGCGTCAACCCATGAACCAGGAGATCTCGGTTCGATTCCCAGTCAGGGAACATGCCTGGGTTTCAGGCTTGATCCCCAGTAAGGGGAATGCAGGAAGCAGCCCATCAATGACTCTCTCTCATCACTCATGTTTCTATCTCTCTCTCTCCATTCCTGTCTCTGAAATCAATTTTTAAAAATATATTTTAAAAAAAATTAAAAATGGAACTTCCTTATGACCCAGCTATTCTGCTTCTGGGAAGTTACCCAAAGAAATTGGAAACACTCACCCAGCAGGGCATGGCTCAGCGGTTGAGCATTGGACCTAGGATCTAGGCGATCGGGGTTCGATTCCCGATCAGGGCACATGCCCGGGTTGCAGGCTCGATCCCCAGTCCGGGGTGTGCAGAAGGCAGCCGATCAATGACTCTCTCATCATTGATGTTTCTCTCTCTCTCTCCCTTTCCTTTCCTCTCTCTGAAATCAATAAAGATATATTTAAAAAAAAAAGAAAAAGAAAGAAATTGGAAACACTAACTTGAAAGAATATATGCACCCCTATGTTCATTGCAGCATTATTTACAATAGCCAAGATTTGGAAGCAGCCCAAGTGTCTATCAGTAGATGAGTGGATAAAAAAGCTGTGGCACATTTACACCATGGAATACTATTTGGCCATAAAAAAAAAGAAAATTTTACCCTTTGCAACAGCATGGATGGACCTGGAAAGCATTTTATCCTTTGCAACAACATGGATAGACCTAGAAAGTATTATGTTAAGTGAAATAAGCCAGTCAGAGAAAGACAAGTACCATAGTATTTCACTCATATGTGGAATCTAATGACCGATATGAGCTAACAAGCAAAATAGAGATAGACTCACAGAGAGCAGGCTAACAGCTGTTGGGGTGAGTGGATGGGTAGAGTCGGGTGGGGGGATTGAACAAAAAAGACAAAAAGAGGTAGAATGAAATGTAAAATGTGCTCCGTTAATTAAAAAGAATAAATTTAAATGTTGCAGTTTTCCCGTTGGACTTATTGGGACTGCCTGAATAAACAAGCAGCATGGGTTGATGTTTGCATAGGGTGAACCCTCGATTCGTGGGCCTCAATTTAACAGACTTCAGATTTAACACACAAAATTTCCAATCTGTAGGTCATACGTGAAAATGAACACCCTGTTAATTTTAAAATGCTTTTAACCAAGATTTGCTTATAATTAAATAAACAGGTTATTTTATTATTATTATTATTAACAAATTTTAGGGAATAGGCCATATGTTGGGGAAAAAACAGTGTAGTAATTTTGCCAACATAAATAAATATTGCATATCTACAACTATAGCCTCTACCTATTTAAATCCAAGAGTCACCACCAGTAAACAATGTTCGGTGAATGATTAGCACGTGATCACACTGCACCTCCGGGTAACTGGTTCTGTGGTGGAGGGGTGTGACTTCCTGCAGTATTTTTGTTGTTTCTGTTGGTCCTCACTGGAGGATACTTTTTCCATTGCTTTTCAAAGAGAGTAGAAGGGAGGGAGGGAGCTGCGGGGAGAGAGAGAAAGAGAGAAGCATCCATGGATGTGAGAGACACATCAATTGGTTGCCTCCCCACTTGCCCCAACCCCGGGCAGGGAGCAAACCACAACCCAGGTGAGTGCCCTTGATTGGGAATCGATCTGAAGGTCAACGCTCTGACCACGGGGCCACAGTGGCCCGAGCTCTGCAGCAGTTTTAACACCTGCTGGCAGACACTCCCATGTGCACTAAGCTGCACCCCGGCCCTGTGCATTTGTTTATTCTAGGTGACTGGTGAATGCACACACTTACCAGACCCATTCAGTGCAAAATTAGAATTACAGTCGTACACATAGAAAACTTCTGTGAAATGAAACTTTTCATAAATACTTAATTTTAATTACACAAATGTGTCTACGTAGGTAAAAACTGGTAAACTAACTAATTTGTTAATGTTTTAACATAGGCATTTGGAAAACCTACTTTATTATGTAATGGACTTTGGGCTTTAACAGACACCCTGTTGCCAGAATTAGTCCGTTACATTGAGGTTTTACAGTATTTGCATAACATTAATAATTGTGAAGGTGAAATGGATCAGCTAAGGTTCATAGGCAGTAATTGCTAAGTCAATAGATGCTGAGATGAACCTGGTGCTGAGTTCTCGGCATTCTTTATGACCTTAGGAAGCCACTTTTCTCTGAAAGAAATCCATTTCTAGTTCTTACATAAAAACATCTCATCTCAATCACAAAATAACGATATGCAATTTAGTAAACCTCGCTTTAAGGAACACTCAAATGTAAGAGTAGAGTATTAGAGAAAGCATAAATAAATAGATGTTTCTTATGTTTTAAAATGATTTAACAGTCTTTATTACCAAATATATATTATATAATTTGTATAACAATAAATATATAAATTACTAACATCAATGATTTTATTTGACATAAAAATCAGATACAATTTCTCAGGAACACATTGTTGCACAAAATACATACATCTGCATTTAAGATTTGATCCATCAAGACACAGTCATTAAAAACCCACAAGTCTCTAGTGTTGTGAGAACAAAATAATTGATAGTCCCTTAATTTAAGAACTTTAAGTGTGAGGTGGTAGGTGAGGCATGTGTAACAATGGGAGAGAAACGTGAATATGAATGAACTTCAGCGGCTCACCCAGGCTCCTCCACGGGCCTCCCTGGGCTGCGTTTACTTTGGCTCATCAGCAGCTACAGTTGCCCAGCAGCCTGAAGTGCGAGCTGTGTGTGTGGCTGGTTGGCATGGGGCTCAGGGTGGAGGCAGAGATATCTATTGAATTGCTGCTGTTTGATGCCCTGTGTAAACTATTTCTTTAATCCACACATATCTCCAATGTGGAGGCATTATCTTTTCCATTTTAAACTTTTATTGAGAGAAGGGAAGGAGAGAGACACCTGCCGTTCCACTCATTCGCGCATTCACTGGCTGATTCTTGTAGGTGCCCTGACCTGCGATCGAACCCGCAACCGTGGCGTATTGGGAGGATGCGCCAATGGACTGAGCTAAGGGCCAGGGCTTATTATTCCCATTTTAAAGGGGGATGCACGTGAAACTCAAAGAAGGTAATTCATCGGTGTCAAGGAGAAGATCAGATTCCTAATCAGTTTGGAGATAAAAAACAAAAACCAAAAAGCACAGGCTTTTCCAAAATCTGGAACCCACCCTCCTCATCCAGCTTACCTGTCTCGAGGGAGTCCCGTGTCCCACCCTGGGCTGTGACATCCCATTTACCTGTGACATCCCATTTAGTCCATGACGCCCTGAGGCAGGTTCCACTGTCTCCACCTGCAGAAGATCACCAAACTTAAGTAACTTACAAAGTCATCCGACGGCCCCGGTGCCGTTTTTACCACTGCATTTGCTCCCCGCCCCGGGTCTGTTTAGGTCTAAATCCTGTGTCCTCAGCTAGTGCACGGCACTGTCTGCATGAAGTCGCTGCACCCCTCCTCCTCCCCCTGCTTTCTGCTCCTCGATGACATATTTAAAACAAACTACACATGCAGATATTGCTCACCGCAGGCTGGAGCCTGTTTTGTGTGCTTCCATGGGGAATTCTGGAATCTCACAAATGAGCACTGGGGCTCAATTTGCGTCACGGTACAGGGACTACATGAAATACGCAGAGCTCTGGGCCACGGGAGTTCTCCCCCTCTGAGTCTCAAGAGGAGACTCCCAAGCCCTCTTCTTTCTCATATCCACTGTGTCTTCTCAGGCCTGGGGCTGGGGGTGCAGAGGGAAGTCAGGTTGTGGTTGCACTTGAGTTGGCAAGGCCATTGGAGATGAAGAATCCAGAACCTCGCAGGTCACTGCGTCGGTGGCGTCGCCGCGTGGGCACAGACGTCACTGTATTCACGGCAGCACGTGGGGTGCAGAGGACTGTACACCTGGGCCCGACGTCCTCGGTGGCTGAGAGTCATGAGCGGCTCAGGATGAAGAGACTGACAGAATGCACGGGCGCAGAGGAGAGCCTTTTATTCCCCCAAGAGGGAGCTTTCGAGTATTTCTTCAGGTGACCCCTCCTCACTGCACAATAAAACTGATTCCAGGAGAGATCCTGTGCGAAATCCCGTAAGGAGGAGTGAAAGCACCTTCCACCTGCGCGGCGGAAGACGCGGTGTCCCCTAAAGGGAGGCAGGTCCTGGCCGAGGTGGGAAGTGAAAGGACCATTTAATAAGGAATTCGAGGGGCTCGGAGTGTGCTCACCATGAAACATATTCGAGAGCGCATTGTGGCCTGTCCCGAAGGCAGGGAGAGCGGGAGGGAGGTCGTCAGAGGATAGTATGACAGGACACGGGGCTTGGAGAAAACCGGGAGAATGGGAGTGCGTGCGTGTGTGTGAGGGAGAGAATTCAGCTGGGCACAAGGTTACAAAAGTAATAATCACCAGTCCTTAAGGGGAAGGGAGGCTGTCAGGGCCCTGCGCTTGGAGAGGGCGCAGCTCGCCAGTCAGGGCGTCCGGCTGCTCTGGCCTGCGGCCTAGGCCCTGCCATGGACGTACCTCAGCCCCTGAGCCTTGAGTGCCGGCGGGTTGGGGAGGGTGCCGAGCGGGCACGGTCTTTATTCCCCCAGACCCAGGAGCCTCCCCCCGCCTGGCGACGCTGGTGTCGGGTCCTCCTGTCCTTGGCGGCTCTGTTTCTATGAGGAGGGAGAGAGGAGGGTTTGAAAGTAGACTTTTCTTTTCCAAACTACACTTTTAACCCAAACAGCTGAGTTTGTTAAATCTTATTTGGTACAAATAAACAAATGCAAAGAGCCTTGTGTTCTGGAAGGGTTTGGCTAGGGTATTTTTCAGAGATGGGAAGGAATGTTAAAAACATTCTAAGCTCCTGATCCACGATCCCGTAGGGGTGTCCGAAGGTCAAATAGAGAAGTAGGAAGACTATTTTAGGGGGTAGAGGCCACTGTTATTCTCGGGAAATATTCCTTCAGCCAGACAAAATCACTTGAACCCAGCACCGTCCCGGCTCTCAGAAGACACTGCTGTTTCCTTGTCGCCGAGCAGAAGTGGGGCACAGCCTCCCGGGCTCCAGGGAGCCTCCATCCGTACAGCCCTGCTTTCCACTCGGGAACACTGGGCTCCGAAAGGCACCCCCACTTTAGCTGCTGCACACAGAGGGGGGGAGTGGGTTTGCCCCAGGAAGTGTTACTAGGTTTTGCCAAATTCTGGAAGAAAATCTAGAGGAAATGTGTCCCCCCACTCCCTACTCTCCTGATTTATAGAGACCAAGTTTAACGCACCTGCAGCTTTTTTCTTTATTCATTTCTCCTTCTTTCTCTCTCTCTCATTCTTTCTCTCTCTTTCTTTTTTAACTGAGATATGGCTGAAACCAGTGCGAAAGCGATGAAGTCGTGTGGTCAGGCTGCTGTCTCCAGGGCAGCGGGAGATGGGCTCTTTCTGAGGAGAGTGGTGACGCTTGGCCGCAGGGGACCTTTCACGTCTGTGTCTCCATCTCCCAAGCTGCTTTCATCACTTGGATATCGTGACACTTATCCATCCATACGCCTCCCTGAAGCTTCACAACCCCCCGTTTCACACTGAGGCTCTGCTTAAAGTAAACAGACCCAGAGAAACACATATTAACACACACACACACACACTCACTAACACACACACATACACTCACACACACACACTCACACACACACACACACACACATGCAGGCACCACCCTTTGCTACTTTCAGCATAGAAGTCTAACTAATTATACATTAACAAAGTGAGCATCTGTTATAATTTAAAATGTTGAATTGTATGCCTCTGAAATTACTAGAGGGGTGTCAATCTCTATCAGTAATCTAGTCAAAGTTTCTCTAATTACTAGGAAGAGAGACCAAATTAAGTCACTTTAAACTAAGAGAACAACAAGTTAGCTGCTAGCATTTGTTGGAGGCCTACTCTTCGGCTGCCGTGCTCACCACAGCCACTCACTTAACCGCAGCCCCATATGCTGCAGGTGCTGGTATTAAATTCATCGTAGGGGTGAGGCAGCTGAGGCGCCATCAGACTAACAGCTCGACCAAGGTCACACGGCAAGTGGCAGAGCCAGACCAAGGTCGCGTGGTAAGCGGCAGAGCCCGTGGGTCTGAAGGTATCAGAATCTCACAGAAATAAAAGATGCAAATTAAAGTGCAGCCAAGCTTCGCGCTCTTTCAAAGGGATCAAAGCTGTCATTTCTTATGTGGCACAGATTCCGCTGCTTTCCCATTTGCCAGGGAGCCCGAGCTTGCCCTAGCTCCCAGGGTCACATGGGTTCTTATAACTCTGTACTGCGTTGAACAGTGTCCCACCCAAATCAGTGTCCGGCCAGACCTGAGAATGGGATCTTATTTGGGTCTTTACAGAGGTGATCATGCTAAGATGAGGGCGTTCTGGATTAAGGTGGGTCCTAACCTAAAAACTAGTGTCTGTATAAGAGGGAAATTCAGACACAAACATTCAGAGAGGGAAGTTGAGATTTGGAGGCGGAGATCTGAATGATCCTGCCACAGGCCAGGGAGCAGCCAGATCGCCCCCACTCTGCTGAGGCTACAGAGGCCTGGAAGGGTCTTCCCTCAAGCTCAGAGGGACCAGGCCTTGCTGACACCATGATCTCAGACTTCCAGCCTTCAGAACTGTGAGAGAATAAATCCTTGTGATTTCAAGCCAGTGTGTGGGATGTTGTTACAGCAGCTCTAAGAAACTAATATAGATGCTAAAATTAAGGGTTCAGTTTAGAAAGCAGAGACTGCCCGTGGTCGGCTAATAATTGCTCCCAAATATGTCCATGTCCTAATCACTGGAGCCTGTAGAAATTACCTTATTTGAAAAAAAAAAAAAAAGGTATCTGCAGATATAATTAAATTAAAATCTTTACATGAGCGGATTGTTTTGAATAATCAGGATGGGCCCTAAATGCATCCCCAGTGTCCCCGTGAGAGGAAGGCAGGAAGTTTGATGCACACAAAGAGGAGAAGATGTTGTGAAGGCCGAGGCAGAGACTGGACTGATGCACCACAAACAAGGGAGCCAGCAGCCAGCAGATGCTGAGAGAGGTAAGGAGCAAATTTCCTCCCGGCCTCCGAAGAAAGCACAGCCCTGCCCACACCTTGATTTTGGACTCTGGTTACTAGAATCTGTGAGAGAATAAATTTTTTGTTTGAAGCCACCAGGTTTGGGGTAATTTGTTACAGCAGCCACTGGAAACTAATACCTTACCCCTTACTCCAGATATCTCAAGCAGAGTGATATGTCAGTACAGAAGATAGGTACTCACAAGGCCATGGAAGGGCTTCGCGGGAGATGGTAGAGGGTGTCACTAGGTCACTCAGAGGCCTGGAGACGGCATGGAATGCTGCCCAAGTCAGTGACCCCTCAGTTCTGGAGCTGGTGACTAGAGTAGAGCATGGAGTCTGGCAGCTTCAAATATTAACTGCCACCACTGCAGAGAAGACAATGCAAAGGGACTTGCCTGACGAAAGGACATGCAAGTGGGAGAAAACAATGTGTAACAGATGACTCCTAAATAATTCACAACTGGTAGCTACAGGCACCGCAAGTCAGAATGGACGCTACTTAGTCCATGGCCAACGGTATGTAAATAATGGTGCATACCAGGTAAACATTAGCTTTGATAACAACCAATTTTAATTTAGTGAGAAATATATTATGAGTTTCCCAGTTTATTATTTTGAGCAAGGCCATGCAATTTTGGGTCAGCTTATAGATGGGCCTCCCCCTTGGTCAAGGGTTCTCCTTGGCCAGTTCTATTCTGGTTGGAGTAGCAGTGAATAGTTAGGAGTCCATACGTGTGAGAAATACCCCTAAATGGGGTAAGTGTGGTACACGTTTCTCAAATATACACCATCTTTTATCAGTTCTAAGATGCCATCAATTTTAAGACATGCCATGTCTTTGTGCACCACTGAGAAAAAAAAATGCTGCACATTTAACTACAATGTGACATTTATTGTAATAGGCATTCCAAAATGGGCAATGCTAACACGTGACAGGTGCGTGTTGCAGAATCAATGAATTACAGTAACTCAGAGGCAGAGAGGGATGAGTGACCTGTCTTGTGATTTGTAGGCACATTTTGGATACACATTTTGGCAATGAAAAAATCAAATAAAAACACATTATTCTGTCTTAAATTTCTTTTCAGTCCTATTTCTATCATTATAAACATAATAGCTTATTGGTGAAAAGGCAGAAATTATACGGAAGCGATCGAAATCATGCATGTAAGGGCACGGGCGCCATGGAAACTCATGGAAGCTCATTTTAATGAAAGCAACACCTGGAGAGAAAGATAATTCTTGTCCAACTGACTTCCTCTCCGCTGTCTCAGAAAAAATTTTTGAAAATTATATAAAGATTGCTGCTACTTTCAGTTTGCTTTATAAGTTCTACTTGACTCTTCTGATGCTGTGGAACATAGGTTGTCCTGCAGGTTACTTTCATTTTAGTGAACAGCCAAGTTTATACCACGTTTATACTAGTGTGAATGAATGGCTTTTGACTGCACTGGCCTTTCTGAGAGCATTTGCTAACTCAGCACAGACACTTCCACTAGAATCATTTCTACACACTACACGATTTCCCTTATCTCTGCCTGGCCATGCTACAATTAAAAAAAATAATATATTAGTGAAGTAATGTGTGAAGAACTTCTAATGCCATGTCTGTTACATAGCACATACTCAGAATATGCTAGTTAGTTTTCATATTATTAACAAAAATGTAGGATTTTAATTTAGTAGCACTTCTGCTAGTGAGCGATATAGAAATAAATAAGACAGACCTGACTTGGCTTCTAAGTCTTTTATTTATTAACTGTGGAAACATGTACAAGCAACTACAATTTTATGAGTTTTCTTACATATAAAGAAGACATGTCTTATGAATCTCGAAAAGCCGTATTAACTGAATTAAATATAGGAAAATGCCTCAACAGCACTTAGCAAAGTTGCCACTCGAACATTGGGTCCTGGCCCTTCCCTTCCCTTCCCTTCCCTTCCCTTCCCTTCCCTTCCCTTCCCTGCCCTGCCCTGCCCTGCCCTGCCCTGCCCTGCCCTGCCCTGCCCTGCCCTGCCCTCCGTCCCTCCCGCAGTTGCCCCGTCCCTCTCTCCGGAGCCGAGACGCCTGCTAGGTGCCATGGCCTGTAGAGTACCTTGACCCTAAGCACCACAGGGCCGAGGCCTGTTCGCTGCTGTGGCTGCGGTGAAACGCACTCGACGGGCAAAGCAGAGCGAATGGGCAGGGGAATGAATGGATGACTCACACGTGCCGCTTCTGTCCCGGCCTCTGTCGTACACACACGGATGGTGAGGACAGTCAGAGCGCTGCGCCTGATATCCTCATGATCCACGGCTGCCCGACAAGCTGGCCCCGCCGACGAACGTGAGCATGGACACGCCCCGGGCCAAGAATTCAGTGTGCCCTCGCGCGGCGCCTCTGCTTCAGCAGTTGTCGTGAGGCCGGGGCTCACGGGTGTCGCTGAAGGCCCCGCGGTGGCTGCGCGTCCGCTCTGGACCTCACTTACTTGGCTACTGGCCCGCCTCGGTCCTTTGCCACGAGAAACTTCGTACCAAACTGCGTGTGACACGGCAGCTGGCTTTACCCAAGAAAGGTCCAAGAGAAGAAACTGGGTGGCTTAATCTGACAGAAATGTGTCCTTTCACAGTCCTGCAGGCTGGAAGTCGGAGAACAAGGCTCCCGTGGGCCCCGTTTCCTTTTGAAGGCGCTGGAGAGGGGCCCTTCCTTGCTGCTTCTAGCTGCTGGAGGATGCTGGCAATTCTTGGCGTCCCTTGGCTTGTGGATGCATTACTCCAATTTCTGCCTCCATCTCCCTGTGTCTCTGTGTCCAAAAACATGTTCTTCTTTTAAGGACACTAGTCATGGGGTTAGGACCACCCTAATTCAACATGGCCTCATCTTAAATTCATTATACCTCAAAATCTTTATTTCCAAATAGGGTCACATTCGCAGGTTTCAGGGCTTAAGGCTTTGATAGATTTATTTTTGAGTGACACAATTCAATTTTTAACTGAGGTAACAGGGATAATTTGGCACATTAAACCTCCTGGGTTCTTTCTAAAATTATCTACAGGTGCTGAATTTTGGCAAGAACTTTCTTGATAATCAATATTACTGTTCCTTCTCATGAGCCTGCTTCCAGGGCATGAGACCAAGGGAGAGTCTGGAGATGACAATAAATCATGCAAAAACTTCAACTGGAAGCAACAGTGTCAGTGCAGGATGCTCTCCCCCACTTGTCAGTCACAGTGAGCAGGAAACAAGACCACCGGTCTCCTCTACCTCATTTGGATCTGCAGAGATCAATCAGCAATTTCTGGCACACTCTCTTAACTCTTACTTAGTTATAAAGCAAGAGAGACATTCATAGGTCTCCATTATAGGAAGACGCAAACAGAAAAATTAATGGCTATGCAGATGAGGGGATACAATTCAAAGGGTGGAAACATTATAAAAGTTCACAGTAAATAATTCCCTCTGAAAGAGGTTTACTCTAAGAAACAGGAGAAACATTTTTAAATTGCTGATTGGTTCTTCAACCAAAAATATTAAAGAGCATTCATTTTGAGGGGAAATAATTCTGAGGTCAAAGAAATTCAAATGAAAATTTAAAATGAATTCTGCATTAAAAGTCCTATGGAATTACTGCTTCTAGGACAAATTTTGAGAATTTAAAGAACTTAAAGTAACTTGAAAAATAAAATGAGAGAAAAATGAGATATATACAGATTTTATAATATAAATCAATGTTCTGTAAGCTTCTCAGATTAATAGAAGAAATCTTTCCTGTAAAGTATAGAGTGCAAAGACTTAATACGTACCAATAAAAATAAATAAATTAGTAAATAATTTCCAATCTAGAATTTTTAAATTTTAATAGGCAATTATAATGGAACAGGCTGTTCTCAGACCTGCTGCTTCATTACCAAATAGTGTCTTATGCTGTTATGAATTGATCTGCCGATTCCAACTCAAGATTTCCAAACTGTTTTTCATATGCAAATCATCAGGGAAACAATATTTCCCAACAAAGGGTGCAAAAACAACAGACCCTCCTGGGAAAATGTGATTTTAACCAACTGAAATAATCATCAACTAATTCAAGAGGGGAAATAAAGTGGAAAAAAATTAACAAGAACAAATGAAGTCAGTCATGTAAAGAGTAAATTATGTATATTCACTTTTAGAAAATTGTGCAATAAAAGGTTTTTGGAAAGACAATTCATAATTTGATATCAATAGTGATGCCATTTGTTAAAAGTTTATAATGGGTTAAATATTTTAACTACATAATCTCATAAAACAATTTGGACCTGAAATCCAAGACGATAGTAATGAAACAAAACAGAAAATTGTCAGTGGAGGTAGAAGAAGGAATGGGAGAAATAAACATGCTAAATTTCTTTCCACACATATGACGAAGACAATAAATACTGTTTCATTCCATGCTGTTGTCAATGAGGTTAAAGATGATATACATAGGTTACATATATTAATATAAGTATTTATATAGATTACATACAGTCATATAAATATTTACATATATGAAAAATATATATGAGTTTGTAAAAAACAATTATACTCATACATTCCAACAAACAATGTAAGAAAAATGAGTTAAGAATAAACAGCTCTCAAGAGGCCAAAATTAAACAAAAGCCATTTTATTGGGCCATCCTCTTATTGGGCCACACGCTAAGTCGATGTCCATCCATTTTCAGGACTGCCTCCAGGCCCATCATTCCAGAAGCAAACGCATACATTAGGAACTACAGCAACGGGCTACTAAGGAAGCCGTGTACCTTCTCTTTCCCCTCAGAGGTATTTGGTTCTTGCTAAAATGTTTCATTCTCAGATTTCTCTGTCGTTTGTACCTCTGGTCTAGCTCAGAGCCATCTAATAGTAAGGATTAGTTTTCACTAAGTCAGGTTAATCTTCAGCATGGCTGGAAAAATGATCCTTGGCTAGGTAATCCGTCTGAAAGGGAAGGAAATATTGAGCTATACCAAGCAATTAAAAAACCCATTCCTAAAACCCCAACAGTGCAAAATCAAGGAGTCAAGCAAATGGAATCCAATGACTGTAAATCAGTTAGCATAAAATATATGGAACTTCGGATAGTGAACCAATCTACTTCTGGACAGAACTGCATGTAAATCTTCTCTAAATAGCTGATAACTCTAAACTATGTTGGAGATTTTAATATACTCTAGTATCCGGCAACTTTCAAGTTAAGGATTTCAGATAATTTATGTTGCAACTGAAATATGATGCTTTAGTTTATTGTCAGGAGAGGTGAAGCATGAGTAGCTGTTACCTTCAGTCAAACGCCAACTCTAAACGAGGTCCAGTTATTACGTTTACCTTCAATCACCAGCAGGCTTGAGACTGACCGCCAGCCTTGTCGAAAATATGTTTTAGAATTAATCTTCCATTTCTCTTTGTTGGTATTAGGCCTTTTTTTTTACTGTTGGTTTATTAAATCCTGTGTTCTTCAACCCCTGAGGGTAAGTCTAGGTGAAGTTATGAACTCTTGAGACGAGACCATGCGAACACAGGGAGATGTGGAAATTGGCAACCTGAGCTAAGAAGCGTGTACTTTCTCACTGGACTCCAGGAGAGCTACTATTCCTGTTCTTGTAATGAACTGAGAAATGGGCGCCTCTAGACCTGAAATGGGAACCTGGTGGGAGCCCCAACAAGGATAGAGCTTTGGAATGGGAAGAGATGGGTACTGAAACTATTTGTGAAAGTTGATTAAAGTAGTCAGAATCCCAGGATATTACACAGATTGCAGTGAAATAAAACCCAAATAGCAAGTTAATGAATATTGGAGAAAAACCAAGGTTCATCTATAAGAAAGCTACACAAGAGAAAGAAAACCAAGGCAAGGAAAAGTGAGGATATCAAGAGGTAGGAGTCATTCACACTTCAAAGAATAATTGCAAAATCACTCTAATGAGTTCTAAAAGCAAAATTAGTTCTGTTTGGGGACCAGAAAGTCATCACTGTGATTTAATCCATTTAATCCTTTTGCATCTCCAGCACTTCGTATGGTGTCTAACACGTAGTGTGTGGTCATTATGGTTTATACATGAATCCACAAGCCACATGTCTGCATTGCAGAGTGGCAGTGCTACCTGAGACACAGAGATGATCTGAAGATCTTGTAGAAATGAATAAAGAGAAACCTCATTGAAAATGAAGTCAGGAGGCCAGAAGGAGGAGCTCTCATATCCTACGTTGATCTCAGAGCCCAACAGGAAGAGCGTGTTTATAATAGCTCTCCCAGCTACCTCTTCCCTTTTATATAAGTGTTTCCCCTCCCTTGTTTCTTGGGACTTGCATGTGTTTTCCCATTAGACCATATGGCCCAATTGCAATTATTATTATTTTTTTTTCCCCTGAAAGAAATAATTTAGCTGGAGAAATATCTGGCTGTCTATTTGTTTAAGGTCAACATAATTTGGTGGCCCATACAGGGATCCAGAGAAGGCCCCTGGCAGCTCCAAGGTTGGTGAGCAGGTGGGTGCAGTGCCCACTGAGCATACTGCTCCCTCGCTGACTCAAGAGTGTGAGGGTAAGTCTCTCCCCTGGATCAGGGCTCCTACTCTTCTTGCAATCCAAAGTTTTTTATTTGGAACCTGATTTCAGGTGTCCTCCTTCTCTGGTCAAGGCCTCGTTTGTTGGCGAGCCCTCCATCCGCACCCCGGCCTGACTCTGTCAGGACCATGTTGTTCTGACTACTGTGCTGCTCAGTCTTCAACCAGATTCCACTGGGACCAGTGTGTCCCACTGAAACTACGCTGTTCAGCCTTCAGCTCTACTTCTTTGGGATGAGAGGTGTGCTGCTGGAATGTGTTGTCCAGCTCTGGTAGGACCCCTTTTGTAACTGGACTCTTCCACTGGGACTCTACAGTTCAGTCTTTGACCTGCTTCCTTCGGGGCGGGCATTTTCCTGCTGGAACTAGGCTGGTATTTGCCTGGAGGGGGTTTGGGCTTTTGCTCTAGGAAAGAAACAAACAGGTACAAATCAAAACAAAAAAATTCTAAAAAATGAGATCCCAATTACCTGAATACATTGAGCATGATGACCCCCTTCCCACAGAGACCCAGCCAGTTTTATGTTTAAACAGCAGCTCCTCCTCATGTGCATTTCTGACTAAATGGACCCATTTGACCAAAAGTAGTTAGAATAGCAGTGGTCATTATAGGGAGCTTTTGAATTCTCCAAACTTACTTTTCTCTCCTTCCTTCCTTCCTTCCTTCCTTCCTTCCTTCCTTCCTTCCTTCCTTCCTTCCTTCCTTCCTTCCTTCCTTCCTTCCTTCCTTTCTTTCTTTCTTTCTTTCTTTCTTTCTTTCTTTCTTTCTTTCTCTTTCTCTCTCTCTCTCTCTCTCTCTCTCTCTCTCTCTCTCTCTCTCTCTCTCTCTCTTTCTTTCCCTCCCTCCCTCCCTCCCTCCCTCCCTCCCTCTCTCCCTCTCTCCCTCTCCCCCCCCTCTCTCTCTTTCTCTCTTTCTCTCTTTCTTTCTTTCTTCTGTTAATTCTCACCCAAGGATATTTTTCCATTGCTTTTAAAAGAGAGTAGAAGGAAGGGAGGGAGGGAGGAAGGGAGAGAAACATGATGTGTCTGTGTCTGTGAGAGAGACATGTCAACTGGTTGCCTCCCGCATGCACCCCAACAAGGGTCAGGGATGGAACCTGCCACCCAGGGACGTGCCCTTGACCGGAATTGAACCTGAGACCCTTCGATGCAGGGCCGGCACTCTATCCACTGAGCCACACCGGCCAGGGTCCCAAACTTACTTTACTTAAAACTGAATTGGATTACCATAGCTCTGAAATTGGCAAAACTAAAAGGAATGCCATTTTGATTGGTATTTTGAGGCTTCAATGTTCCCAGGAGTCTACAATTTTCTCTTTGCAAAATACGTGTAAGATAAACATTTAGAGAGAGACAAAGTGGCTTTTGTTCCTCTCCCAGGATTCCTTTGGCTCCGGCCCCACCTCCAAAGCCATTGTGTGTCTCTCTCTGGCTTTTTATCTTAGGCTCCTGTTCTGGCACCATTTCTCCCCTCTGAAACTATCAGTACCTATGCCTTTGAAGTTAAGACTTCTGAGGATCCAAAGGCAAAATCCTTAATTTTGTATATGTTCTGGGCTAAGGCTAAATTGTGAACTAACTTAAAGAATTTCCTAAAGCAAATGAAGGCGCCCTGGCTTTGCTGAAGAATTTAACATGCTTGTTAAAACTTATCAAACTGGTTTCTCTGATTTATATCGGTGAGTCCACGTGCTTGTTGGTGAGGGTCAAGCCAAATGTCAGATGGAGCTCGAGCTCTGGGGACTTTCTGAAAGGGATTTAGGAAAACAAACCCTTAGCTTCTGGCAAAATGCTGAAACACTCACTGGAGACCTCCACTGAACAATTACAGTCGCTTTCCCTATTTTGAGTGGAACAAATTTCAGGCTTGCTCACTGAAGTCAGATGGACCTGCGCATGACAATTACAATCAACTCCAGTTTGTTTCCAAAGAAAACTCTGGTCTTCCTTCAGATGTTGATTCCAGTGGGGTAGCTTTTAACTCCATGTTCGTTCACAAGTTGAACCAAGATCTTTCCCTTTTCGTTAAAGGGACCGGAATGAAATGGGCAACCATGCCCCTCCAGATTTAGTAGATTTGGCAAGTCAGTTTGCTCACACCCTCAATGAGGTCGCCTAAAATTCTTAATTTTTAATTCTAGCAAAGGAAGGCCACTATAGGAAACCCAAAACCTTGTTGATTCTGTTATTATTGTAAAGAGCTCAGACATTGGTAAAGAAACTGTCACAGATGTAAGCATTTCGGGGGCACTTAGCCTTCTCACCAGCCTTCCGATGACATAATTCCACATGGCAGGGCTCTGAGAACTGCAGGTGCTCTCCCCAGTCCTCCCTCTCATCAGCTCGGAGAAGCCACTCTCCAGATTGGGACTGAGTCTCCCTGTCTCCAGGGGACACCAGAGCCGCTCTGGGCCCTCAGCCCCCTCCTGCAGAGCAGCTCCTGCTCAGATACCGAAGGAGTCTCCGCACTGAGGGTCTCAAAGCAGCCACACAGGCTCCTGTCTCTGAACCTACCCTTCTGTTTGGGCCCTTTCAGCAATCCCCTTTTCTTATTTCCTCCAGCCTTATTCATGGATTAGGCCAAGACTTCTTAGAAAAGTACAATACCAGAATGTCTTTTTTCTAATAAAAGAGATAAATAATTCCAGAATTTGACAGTAGCCATTAAAATAGTCAATCAGGTGAACTGAATGACCCTTTGATGCTTTCTATTCCCTCCACTTCCGATGGCACAGTAGCTGACTCTGGGGGCCCTGATCATGAGTCCCTATTAGATCAGCTGCTATCCTCTGTAAAGGCAAAATCTTCAAATGTTATTTTTAGAGCAGGCAGATGGGAAGATGTGAGCTGGGAGAGGCAGCTGGGGCTTGGAGGGAGTAAGTGTGAGACGTGACAAACTGAAAACAGACAATGGAGGTGGCGGCCCCTCTGCGAGCAGGAGAGAGTCAGACCCTCCAGGATGTGGCCTAACCCACAGCATAGCGTCTGGGTGAAGGAGCCTTGTAGCTTCAAGATACATTTGTTGAGACATGAGGGAGGGGTGGCTTGCTCCTTGCCTAGGGGCATTCCAACCGAGGGGTATAAATCCTGCAAACTCCCAAGTATCCGGGCACTCAGTTAGGTCTCAGTCCACTGAGTTGCCCACTCAGGTTCTCTCTGAGTGTATTTCTTTCCTACAAATAAATTCTCACCCGCTTTTGTTGCTATTTGTTGTCTCTTATCTGAATTCATCCCTACAAGCAAGACAAGAACTGGGGGCAGAGTACTGTCTCTGGCCAGAGCTTATCTCCAGCCTAGATCCCCTTGATCACCCGACAATATTATCAAGATCCACAGTTTGTCTCCTATCAAGATTTAAACCCCTTCCCAGAATCAATCAATGCCCCACAAGTAAAGAAGACTTTCAAGGTGGAAAGCCCATAATGGAAGATCACAAGAACCAGGGCCTCACCATCCCTTGTATGAGTCCCTGTAACACTCCTATTTTGCCTGTGCAAAACTCAAGGGCGTTTGTCCAGCACCTCCAATAAACAACACTGCTGTCCTTTGACACTGTTGTTCCTGAGCCTCATCCTTGCTAGCACGTCTCCTTACTGAAAGTAAATCGTGACTGTAATGGGCTCAGGTAGTGCGTTCTTCAGCAGCCCAGCCGATGCAGCCAGTAGCTGTTTGCACTCACCGGGGAAGGAAACCGGTGCCTGGGGGCTTCACTGAGAGTTTGTATTTCTCACAAACCCTAGTGACTGATGGATACTCTATGAAGAGCCCGAGGGCCTCTACTTTGTTGCACTATGCAGGTGCAACACGAGGGGTCAGGAGGTCACCCCCTTGATTCTTTGCAATTCCTCCCAAGTCTCCTCAGCATCCACCTGCTAAAGCTTTTACCTATTAAGGGACATAAGGCACCAGGGAAAGAAAGTTGCAGTTTGCCCAGACCCAGGTTCAATATTTAGAGCATCTGATATCACAACATAGCTGCATCGATAACCAGACTCCTCATGGTGCCCTAGGTTTCCCCAAATCCATAACTAAGAGTTAACTGTACAGCTTTCTTGGACAAACAGATGACCACCAATATTGGATAAAAAATCTCTCTCTTACTGCCAAACCTCTGCATGTTTTACTAAAAAAAACAACCTTGGCCCAATTTTAAGGGAAGAAGAGGCTGGCATGGCCTTTAAAATCCTAGAAGAGAGTTTAATAACCCTAAGGAAACCTAAATAAACCACTTGCCCTTGGGCATCCGACTATCAGATTCCCGTTTTCCTTTTTGTGTGTGTAAAGGAGAGGAACTCACCCAAAATAATGGGGACCACCTTCGACAACAGGGCATCATAGCAGCTGTACCCCGTGGCAACTGAACCCCTCTGCCTTAGAGCCACAGTGCCACTGCTCTTTTGGTTAAGGCCATCAAGGAACTCACTTGGAGATCCGCTTTAACCGCCTTCGCACCCCAGTCATAGGAGACCTTTTGAATTCTCACCACACTCAACATTTTTCAGTCAGCGCCTCACCTCCTATGAAATCCTTTTGTGAAATGCTCCTCACACAATCCTTCACTTTGCAACAACCCGCACCCTGCTCCTGTCCCCTCTCTATTACCAATGAAATGCCTCAGGACCGCTTAACACTGACAGGTGACCTCCTAACCCCTCGTGATGATCTGCAGGAAACTCCTGTGAGTAATGCCACCTACCCAGGGTTCACGGATGCTTCTGAAGTAAAGGGTGACAGTGGCAATCAATATCAATACCTCTGGAGGTAATTGAAGTAGCTTCTTTGCCCTTGGCTACTATGGCCCCAAAAGCCAAATTATATGTGCTGACATGTGCCTGCATCCTAGCCAAGGGCAAGATTGCCAACATTTATACTGATGATACATATGCTTTTGGATTAGCTCATTATTTTTTTAAAATATATCTTTATTGATTTCAGAGAGGAAGGGAGAGGGAGAGACAGAGACAGAGACATCAATGATGAGGGAGTCATTGATCGGCTGCCTCCTGCACGCCCCTGACTGGGAATCAAGCCCTCAACCTGGTCATGTGCCCTGACCAGGAATCAAACTGTGATCTCCTGGATCCTAGGTCGACGCTCAACCACTGAACTATGCCAGCCAGACCCATTATTTTGTGATGTACTGGAAGCAATGTGGCTTCCTTACTTCCAACGGAAAGAAAATTTAAAATGGCCCCTATATTCAGGAATTATTGAAAGCTATCCTGTCGTTAAGCTCCCAGGGCGTGCTAACCTTGGGCCTCCGGAAGCCAAGGGAGAGCATCTTGTTGACACTTCTGCAAGGAAGGCTGCCCTCAAGGGAACCGGGTGCAACCCAAACGCTGTCATGATCCACAGGCATAGTTTCCCAAATGGTAACTTAGAAAAACTGGGTGGTGAAGCCCAACAACTGACCTCAGAGAAAGAAAAACAAAATTGGAAATCCAATAGTAAAAAGGAAAGCTGTTGTTTGGGCCAAATAACAGCCCATTCCTGCCAGAGACTCTACAATTCCCACTTCTAACTACTCCACATGCATTAAATCATTAGTCCACAGACAAAATGATAGCATTAACTAATCAGTATTGGTGGAGACATATTAATAAGACTGCAAAAGTGCCTATTATTTGTCCCACTTGTCCAAAAGGCAACCCAGGGAAGCCTGTTTACACTGCCCTGGACATTTTAACTTTGTTAATGAACCACTTAATACACCTTCCACCATATCGTGGATATAAAGCCGCTTTACTTACTGTCTGTGTGCTTTCTCAGTGAATGGAAGGTCTCTCTTATAGACAGGCTACTGCCTATTTTGTGGCTAAAGTGCTTTTGGAAAATTTGCCTCTACCTGAGAGCCCCGCTTGAACTCCATAGTGACCGGGAAGCCCGTCTTACTGGGCAGGTACTTCCACGAGTCTCTGCTGTGTGACCAGCTTTACACTTTCACTGCATTTGCCACCCACAATCCTCAGGTCTAGTCAAACACATTAACTGCACGATTAAGACTAAATGGGCAAATGGTATCGAGGCTCTCCAAATACTTTTGCCCAAAGCATTGCCGTTCATCTCTCTAAATCTCAGATTTACACGCTTTGGAACGCATGCATTGTCATGCCTTGAGAAAATCACAGGACACCTGATACACATGGATCCTGCCTCCATTGATCCACAGTGGACAAGAGGAGATATATTTCGATGTTGGAGAAGCCTAATTGCTTCTATCAAAATTAACCATATTCTGGTGGAGCAATCTTTTCACAGTGTGCTCCAGGGAGGTGAAGACCTTAAGCAACACACTTTGCAACCTAGAGATTGTGTCTATGGAAAAAGGGACCTCCAGAAAGACGCTCTTTAATCTCTATGAAAAGGCTCCTATCAGATACTGCTAACCAACACTCACGCTGCCGGACTCCGTGGAATACACCCCTTGATTCACATGACACACATCTGAAGAAAGCACCTCCCCCTGCTTGGACCTGCACACCACCTGGTGATCTGAAGGTGAAGATTCTCCAAAATTGAAGCAGCTGATACCTGCTGAGCGAGCTTGCCCAAGATGCCTGGACCAGGCCTACTGAAAGCTGTCTGCCAAACCTTCGATGCTGACTCAATGCTCAGATGTTCTCCAGCGCCTATGATCTTGATCACATATGGATTTGAGATAAAGAATTGCTGAGAGTTCTCCCTTTTACCTCGTTACTCAAACTTCACCACAATAGGTCTTTGGTCTGTGCAATTTTCCTTTGATGTGGGACAAAACACCAAGGAAAGACCATTCCTGGCGTTGAGAGATAAAAAGCTGCTGAAACTAGAAAAAACATGATCCTTGAACAACAATGCTTTCAAGGAAAGATCTTGACCAAAAGGAGGAAATGTAAAAATTAATCAATAGAAATTTCATTTCATATAAAGTCAGGAGACTGAAAAATGAGCCCTTGTGCCCATGAACCACCGAGCCCAACAGGAAGCACGCTGTGTTTAAGCGACTCTCCTAACTACCGTCTCCACTCTATAAAATAGTTTCTTCGCCTTTATTCACATTGTTTGCCATTAGCACAAATGTCTTGAATTGTAATTTTTTATTATTCCTGAATAAACCTATTTTGCTGGAGAAATAGCTGGTCATTTATTTGTTTAAAGTCAGCAATCCTTCCTCAGGTATAAACGCATTTGTAAATCACCACCCTGTAAAAGTGCCAACCAGAACCAAAGCACACAGGGATAGTGCTGCTTAGTGCACATCTGCTAGGCATTCCCCACGCCACAGACAGGTGTCTCGGCGGGGAGGCTCGGGAATGCACATCCAACCCTGCCCACTGGAGCGCAGAGGCCTGCGTAAGGTTTGCTACAATTATTTCCATTTTAATTACCCCAGAATAGTATCTTGTATTAAAAAAAAACAAAAAAAAAACTCCCCTATAATAATTTATATTTATTTCAGAGAGACCCAGTTGGAGGAAACATGGAGAGGTACTTATTCTGATCTGCAGGCCCAAAGTTTTGGGTTAAAGAACCAGGTTGGACAGTGAGTGATGGGGACAGTTAGAAAAGAGACACAACCAGGTCAAAACCGAGGACCTGGAGGAAAAAGGAACAAACTAGCAGATAACCCCAAATCAGAATCAAACCAAAGTTTTACTGCAGGATCCTGGCTTGCTCAGTAAACGTGCAAATAGATGTGTTTTTACTTTCCTCCTTCTGGAAGTTTTGGTGGCAATAAAATAAGAGAGGGTAGTTTATCTGATGTTTGCAGCTGTGAGGATAATAATTAGAATCATATAGAAATAATTATGATCCTGAAATATCCTCAGTGATGTGTGCATTGAGCCCCTCATGCTTTGCTTTCCTCTTGTAAAACAGAAATACTAAGAAGGAAGGGGCACCCGGCATCAAGAAGCAAATAACCTGATTTAAGAAGTGTGCAAAGGGCATATTCAAGTGACACACTAAGAGGACGCTCCTGTCTGAGAGGCTCACTAGCCTCTTCTGTGTGAGTGAAAACTGTGTCATCCATAAGGAAAGTGTAACAAGGCTGCCTGCCGAGTTCACTGACCATCCTACAGCCTGACTGAGGAAGGGTGGATGAATCTGCCCACCTCCCTGACTTAGTCCAGAAAGGTTAGTTTGGCCTGGTAGGTTGGCTAGAAAGTCCCCAATATCCCTAACAGCCATATAATTCCAGGACCGCCTGTTTGGAATGAGGTCCCAGGGCTGCTGCTCACCCCAGCTTGCTTTGTCCCTGCGTTCTTCCTCAAGTTAAATTGGAGAGAGTTTACAATATGCCACCCTAGCTGCTGTGTTAGGGTTTTAAAGTTGGAGAACCAAACATTTGGGGTTTCATCCGAGCCTGGAAAAAAGATTTTCAGCAGAAAAACACTTACGGGGCTCCTGGTGCATTGAGCACTCTGTGGATCACACTGAAACACCTGTCCCCCTAGAAGGTTATTACATGATGATCTAATGAACCTGGAGGGCAACGGAGGCCAGAGCTCCTGCTACCTGTCACCACCCAGCACGAGGAGTGGGTTCTAAGTGTGTGTCTGATAATATCAGATGCCAGAAATCTGAGAAGATGAGGGGTGAAAACCCTAACATCCACCTGCCCTGTAAGCTTGTTAGGGGAAAGCTTATATAAAGGAGTCAGGGGAAGGGAATGTGGGCAGGGAGCACGGGGGGGTCAGGTGATGTGCAGTCCTGGAATTTGGGTCCCTGGGGGTCTTGGGTCTTGATGAAAGCCTTCATGGCTGGTCCCCGGAGCAGGATGGTCAGCGTTCTGACAGTGGTCAGGCGGTGATGGGGTGTGTGTCATACAGGTGTTTCTGATCGACCTCAAATTCCTGGTGACCAGGAGTGTAAGTTCGGGGCTGGTTAAAAGGCCCTTTGTTCTTGCCTGGTCTACTGGGAACTGCAACAAAATCTTAGCCAGAACGAAAAAAGATTCCCCATCATTCTAGACATTCCTGCCTTTCCTGCTATTAATAACTGTCACCTGCAGCCCCAGGGCAGCATTTGTTGAGGCATTTCTCTGCTTTCCAGAAGTTGCTATTTGGAGCTGAAAGCAATATGCCTCAAAAGCAGGCAGCAATCCACTTCCCAGCCCAGCAAAACTATTGTCTGCCGAGCAGCTCTGACAGCAGCTGCCGCGGGAGTGACTGAACCCCCCTGCCAGGCTGGTGTGGAGATGAGAGCAGGGTCTCTGGATTCTGTAGAAAATGGTAAGGGGCCTTCCCCTCGTGATAGCACCCTGCTGCTAAGCAGTGTCAATCCAACTTGCGTGATGCTTCATGCAAAGGCAGGAATTGCCTGATATAGTGCTTGTAAGACACAGCCACCCCAAAGCAATATGCTTGAGTGCAGCCCCTAAATGTCTTCATTTATCGTGGGTTATAAAATATCAAGATAAAAATTATAACTAGGGAAAGGCTGTTAACTAGGTAGCCTTGCAGACAGAGATACAGGCCAAAGGCATTTCCATTTCCTGTGGCAGATCATGCTTCTCAGGGGCAACCTCCACGCTGCTAACCCAGGAGGGAGCTGAAGTTTATTTCCAACCCGGCTGCTACCCGCAGCCTCCTGGGTGGCCTCGTACGAAGGCCTCTCGGCGCCCAGTCCACATTCTCTCTCCAGAGCTGTGACTGCCTGCCCTTTCCCGGCACTTGGGGACCAGGGGCTCTGCATTAGGAGAGAGGCACCAGACTGACGGAAGAGGCAGGTGACAGAAATCTAAAGGGGAGCTGGGCACCCAGGACCGGGCGGCACTGGTGGCAAGTTACAACTTGCCTCAGCTTTAGTTTTCCTTTTCATGTGGGATGCTTTCTGGTTCCTTGGTGGGCCTCGGTCCACAGTGATCTTTTCAAATGCTGAGTCCTTCTTGAAGCAGTGAATGGTGAGTATCGTCACCCTCCCAGCGACAGCTGGCTGACCTGCCTCTAAGGCCCAATCCCAGAACCCCCAAGAGTTTGTCAGGAAGCTCCATGTGGGCCTAGAGCTTGAAAGAAGGACACATGGAAAAGAAAGGAGAAAGGACCTTAGGCTGAGGCCGCCTCCCCTTCAGCGACACAGGAGGCAGGATGAATGATCACATTTGCAGTTGGGTGGTAGTTTCCTGGGAACAGTAAGTAATTTAAGACATCAATGTATTATGGATTTCCATTTATCACTGTATTTTTAAAGCTTGTTGAGGTAAGCCGGCAATGCAGAAAACGGAGGAAACAATTGGGGTCTATTTATTTATTTTTATTTTATTTTTTAAAAATATATATCTTTATTGATTTCAGAGAGAGGAAAGGAGAGGAAGAGAGAGAGACAGAAACATCAACGATGAGAGAGTCATTGATGAGCCGCCTCCTGCACGCCCCTGACTGGGGATGGAGCCCCAACCCGGGCATGTGCCCTGACCGGGAATCTAACCCCGATCGCCTGGATCCCAGGTCGGCGCTCAACTGCTGAGCCATGCCCGGCAGGGCACAATTGGTCTATTTAAAAACGTGACCCTTGATCACAGGTACATAATTGTTTGTGATAATTCTCAAGACATAATTGGTTCATAATTATCACAACATACGTAGATGGGTTTCTGTTCTTTACCCAATGATTTCTTTCAGCAACGTGGTAACGTCCTTTAGCAGGTGCTGAGACGTCCCTAAGTTTACCAGATGTTGAAACGGATATGCCCTGTTACTAAACCTACTTAGTGTTGCTGATTTGATAGTAACATGCGCAGAATTATTGTGTCACCTGTTACTTGGAATTAACACTGGGAGGTGAATAGCAGCTGAGGTGCTTGTTGAGCAGACCCTTGGGCCCACCTCCCATCCCCGGGAGCTCTGACCCGCACTGTTCAAGACTCATTCAGTTGCAGGGCTTTCTTCTCAGGGAAGAGCAACAAGAACCTTATTGACCTTCAGGAACAGCAGTCCTGAATTTTGAATCTCATTGTGTTGATTTTCATTTCAAAATGAAGCAAATATCACCTAGTTACACTGTAGCCAAGTGGGAGCTCCACTTTGTATACAATCTGCTAATGAGATGTTACCTGAAATATTTCTGAGAGCAGCTTCAACCAGTGATTCTTTCATTTCCTGTTATTTTCAGCTGCTGTGTTTGCGCACATGGTGGCTAAGGTATCAGAAGAACTGAAAATTCCAGGGAGCACTGTTTGAGCTGTTATAATTGATCTCCTTGGTGTTCCAGGGTGTCCTCACGCCAGACCAGCGGATAAGATACAACTCCATTGCAATATCTGTGCCGTTTCTTGGAGTATTGTGGCCAGAAAAGCAAGTGAAAGAGCCAATTGATTAATTTAGCCTCCTGGGTTCATCTCAACAACCCAACTATCCATCCAACTTGCTTTATGTCTCTTCCTCCAAATTCAATTGGAGGTCAGCTCAATTTTTCCTCCCGCTCCTCCCTGTTTACATCGCTGGACATATAATCATGCTTTTCCCAAGACTTAAACTCTCCCTGCTGGTGTAAATGATGCTCATAACTGCTCCCCTACAGCAATCGCTGGTCTCTTTTGAGTCTGTCAGATTATTGTCTATCACCTATACTGTTTCGTTGGCATTTAATCATGTTTTCATTCATTGTATCCCTTGCATTGTTATTTAACTTTTTAGCAGTCTACAAACTCCGACTGCAGAAATCACATGTCCTATTTGTTTTCCCCCAAAAGCTATAGCACTGCATGTAGAGATTACATATAGCTAAATGACTATACACTGCTTCACCTCTGCAAATTATACTTCAAGTCTAAAAGATTGAAAGCAGTTATACAGGCTATTTATTTTTGGAAATCAGTAGAATTTTATGAAATATAAAAAAGAAAGTCACACTCTTGAATGCTTTTAGAAATTTTAAATGTTCAGTTTCTTTAGAAATCATGAACATGATGTTTTTCTCTTATTATTTACATACTTTGTAAACATGTACACAGTGCAGAGTGCTCTTCGGGAAGAGGCTTAGCCTCTATGACAGCACAGGCCTTGTAAAATAAATAAAAATTCAGGACATCTTCTCTCCCTAAAGGGAAGCTGCTCCTGCGCTGAGAAGTTGGTCTTCAACCCACAGCAACTCAGGCTGAGTTTTGAAGGATTTTTACATCTCCCTCCTGCTGTCTACTTTCCTTTCCCTCTGTCTTTCCCCCCACAGATGGTCTCCCTTTGAGAATTTCCTGTGGTTTTCCTTGATTTTGATACTTCCTATTGGTTACTTAGCTCCTTTAAATTTCTTCTACTTGCATTTAACCTTTTTACTAAACAAATCATACCTAGTATTCAAATTATTTTTATGTCCTGAAGAAAAAAAGAAATGAGGACACATCTATTGTGTCCTCAGGCCACCACCATGACTTTTAAAGTACCTGGCACTAGGTCCTCTCCCTCCTCTTTAGCAACCGTATTTCTCTAAAACCAAACATACTTTATGCCTCTTAGGCAGAATATAAAGTGAAATAACTTGTATTAATGTAATAAATTGGCTATACTGCAAAGAACAAAATTATGTAACATAACAACCATTCCACAAAATTCAAGCTGTGTGGTTTCTGGGTGTAGGAACGTGGCCAGAGAAGTCTCCTGCTCTAGGAACCAATGATTAAGAGTAATATTCGGTAGACAAGACAAAGGACAGGACAACTGAGTAAACAATAAATATTTAAATGAGATACCCCTATTATTGGCAGGGGTTATGTAATGTTTCTTTGTCAGATTAGCATTCGAGGTTTAATTAAAATTTTATTGGAAGAAGGTGGGAAAAAGGTATAAAATTCCAGTTATAATTAAATAAGTCCTGGGGCTGTGATGTACAACAGGATGAGTGTCCTTAACACTGCTGTGTGCTATATTTGAAAGTTGTTAAAGAGAATATATCCTAAGAGTTCTTATTACAAGGGAAAAAACATATTTCCTTTTTTTGTATTTATATGAGATGATGAAGGTTAACTAAATTTATTGTAGTAATCATTTCACAGTATATGTAAGACATGCTATACTCTTTAAACAGTGCTGAATGCCCACTGAATCTCAGCAAAACTGGAAAAAAAGGCATGAAGTTCAAACCCAGGTACCAAGACCTTGACATATTTATATACCATATACCTATGAAACTATTAACACAATCAAAATAGTAAACGTATCTATTACCTTCTTTGTGATCCCTTCCACACCCCTCTCCCTCTCCCATGTCTCATCCTTGGCAACCACTGGTCAGCATTCTGTGACATCAGATTAGTCTGCATTTTCTAGAATTTTATTTAATAGAATCAAACAACATAAGCCCTCTTTATATTCTTGCTTTTTTCACTCAGCATTGTTATTTCAGGCTCTTCCTCCTTGCTGCGTGTATTTGTACCACATTCCTGTCTCATTGCTGAGCAGTAGGGTTCCATTGTTTAAAAATATCCAATTTTTTATCAGTTTAACTGTTTGATGACATTCTGGATATTTCTAACTTGGGGCTTTGGCCAATAAAGCTTCTGTGAGCTTTCAGGCCCAATTATTGTGTGGATATATGCTTACTGTTGTCTTGGGTGAACAGGTAGGAATGGAATGAGTGTGTCATACGGGAGGAGGATGTTTAACATTTTAAGAAACAGTCACACTTTCCCAGAGAGGTTGCAGCATTTTCCATTCCTGCTGAGAATTCTTCCACATCCTCATGAGCGCTGGGCATGACCAGTCTTTTTAGTTCTAGCCATTTTAGTCGGCGTGTAGTGTTATCTCATCGTGACTGCGGTTTGCGTGCCCTTAATAACTAATAATGTTGAGCGTCTTTCATTTGCTTGCTATTTATGTATATTCTTCAAGTTATGTCTGCTCAAATGTTTTATTTGATTGTATTCTTATTGTAGAGTTTTGAAAGTTTTTATATATTCTGGATATAAGTGCTTTATCGAATATATATTTTAGTTTCTTTCTTCCAATCTGTGGAAAGTCTTTCCATTCTCTTAACAGTGTTTAAAAGAGACGACATTTGTAATTTTGATGAACCCTAATGTATCAAATTATATTTATAAACTGTGCTTTTGCTGTTGGATTTAAGAAATCTCTCTTCACCCAATGTCACAAAGACTTTTTGTGTAATTTTTATAGATCTTTGTTTTACACTTAGGTATGAAATCCATTTTTAGTTAATTGGTGATGTGGTGTGAGGTAGGAATTAAATTCATCTTATTTTTCCCACACTGTTTATTACAAATACCATCACCCCTCTACTAAATGGTCTCTGTTTTTTTGTCAAAAATTAGTTGTTAATTTATGCTTAAACATATAGATTCTCTATTCAGGTCCATTTATTGATGTGTCTACTTTATGTCAATACCATTTGTTTCGATTATTTGAGCTCCACAGTTAAGTCTTGACATCAGGGAGTGTTCTTGTTGTTTATTTTCCTTCTTCAAAGTTGTTTCAGCTCCTCCAGGTCCTTGGCATTGCTGTTTATATTGTAAAATCAGCTTTCACTTGGTTCAAATGTCTGCTGGAATTTTGACTGGGTTTATGTCCAATCCATAGATGTATTTTGGGGGGGGAGGGTGACATTTTAACAATGCAGTTCTGACCTATGAACGGGATATTTCCCCATTTATTTAAGCACCCTTTAATTTCTTTAAAAAATATAATTGTGTAGTTTTTCAGTGGACAGTTTTCTATAACTTTGGTCATTTTACCCCTCTATTTCATATTTTATGCTATTTTGAAGGATATTTTAATTTTCAGTTTGAGTTTGCTGTTCATATTGAAAAAACACTTATATTCTGTAACCTTACTAAACTCAGTAGTTCTAGTAGCTCTTTAGCTGATTCCATCAGATTTTCTAGACAGACCATCAAATTACTTGCGACAAAAGCTGCTTTTACTCCTTTCTAAATTGGGTGTGTATTATCCTTTATTCCTTACCTTAGCTGTTAATATGGGTTTATTATTTTAGTAGCAGTGTCGGTGTTTATAGTGTATCTCTTACCTCATTATGTTATTCCTCTGCATATTATGTAGCACTTCACGTATGGTATGAGTCTCAAAATAATACTCTTCCACTTCTTTCTTCTAAGCCTTTAAGCTACTTTTGTCATACATTTCACTTATCCTGAAAATACATTTTTGTTGTTCAAAAAATAAATCATATTGTAAAGAGATTTAAATAATGAGAAATGCTACATGTGAACCCACGCACTGCCATTTCCAGTGTTCTCCATTCCTTTGTTTAGACCCACATTGCCTGCTCGTGTTATTTTCCCTCTGCATTTAACATTTCTCATAGTGCAGTTCTGATGTCGATGAATGTTTCTCCTTCTGTGTCTGAAAAATATTTATTTTACCCTGAAAAAGATAAAACACATTAGTTTTTTTTGGTTTGGTTTGGTGGTTGTTTTTTTTTTAAATTCTCACCCAAGGGGTGAGAATATTTCTTCCATGGATTTTTAGAGAGAGTGGAAGGGAAAGGGAAGGGGAGGGAAAGAGGAACACCGATGTGAGAGAGACGCATCGGTTGGTAGCTTCCCACATTCACCCCGACCAGGGGCAGGGATAGAACCTGCAACTCATGAAGGTGCCCTTGACTGGGAATGGAATCCTCTACCCTTTGGTGTGCAGGCCAATGCTCTAACCACTGAGCATGCTGGCTGGGGCGCAACGTTATTTTTTTGGTATATATTCACCATACAATTCACTTCTTTAAATATACAATTTAGTGGTTTTCTAAAAATACTCACTGAGTTATGCAACCATCATCACTAATTTTAAAACATGTCATCATCTCCAAAGGAGTCCTATTTCAGTCAATTTTCATTCCTCAGACTCTAAGCCACTGGGAAATACTGATATAATTTCTGTCTGTATGGATTTGCGTATTTTGTACACTTTATATAAATGATGTTATAAAATGCATATCATTTATGTCTGCCTTTATTCACTTAACATAATATTTTAAAGGGTACTAGACTTATTGGAGTGTTCACTTCGTAAGTTATACAAATGTTTAATCACTCTGTTTTTGTGAAACCTGATTAAAAAGACATCTACTAAGAAAGGCTCCTCTTGGCTAACTGAGCTCACATTAAACACACATTAAACACACACAGACACACGCGCACCAGCCATTCCACACAGAAGCCCCTAAGGAAACTGTCCTGGGGCAGAGGCCTGCACTGAGTGCCCGCAGCTGAGCCAGTCCCCCCAAAGGAGCTCCTGGGCCCCCACGGCAGCCAACAGGCCGAGGCTTTCCCCGCTGGGCCGCTCGGCTCCCACCGACTCCACAGGCTCTCTTCTGACCAATCGGCACAGTTCTTCCGGACCAATCACACTGGGAGGATCTTAAGCCCGCCTTTGCATGAGGCCCGACCAATCAGGAGCCGGGGGCGGGGACCTCTGTCCTATAAGCCAGCCCCCCCCCCCCCCCCAGTGTCTCTGCTGGTGCCTGAGGCTGCGGGCGGAGCCGGCGCGGCCGTGGCTGGGGCGGGGCGGCCTGGCCTTGACCGCGGGTGGGTGGAGCGGGGCCGTGGGCAGCAGGGCCGTGCGGCTGGTGGGGCCGCCCCGAGGCTGCCTGGCCGCTGGGCTCTATCACAGTCGAGCAGTTTGCCATAAATAAAGTTTCCTTCTACACAACACTCTAAATTAGGGATTCCTGTGGGCACTGAGTTGGTGCCAGGGATCATCGGCTGACATTGTACACACGAAATTAATATAATGATGTATGTCAACTGCAGTTGAAAAATAGAAAAAGATTTATCCAGGCGGTACTAAGTGTCCGTATTTCATGCCTATTTTTTTTTTCAATTGTATGGCTATACTGCATTGTATTTATCCTTACATCTGAGGGTCACGGGTTTTCTCACCTTTTGGAGACTATAAATAATGCTGTGCTGAACATTTGTGAACAAGGTTTTGTGTAGATACACGCTTGGAGCGAAATTGTTGGTCACATGAGAACTATGGTTCATTTTTTAATGACCTGCCAAATTCTTTTCCAAAGGGGCTACATTTGAACAGAATGTATGAGGTTCCCTCTCTTCCCACATATCACCAACACCAGTGACGCTCTGTCATCCTGATCACGGCCGTCCTGGGGGAGGAAGCGCCTCTCAGCGTTTTGTTCTGCATTCTCTTAATGACTGACACCGTTAAGCACCTTTCATGTGCTCATTAGCCGTTTGTATGTCGTCTTTGGAGGACTGCCTGCATGTTTGAAAGGTGTTTTTCCTCGGTATGAATTTCTAGGTTGATGAAGTTTTCTTACAGTATTTTAAAGATGTTGTCCCATCATTTGCATTGATTCCAAGAAGAAATCTTCCGTCGTCCTTACATTCTGGTGTATTGATGGCCTTTCCTCCGATTGCTTTCAAGGTTTTTTTTTTTTATCAATGCTGAGAAATGTTGTGAGGTTGTTATTTGATTTTGGTCTTTTCATATCTTCCACGTCTATTTTATCTTTTATACAAATGTAATATAGTTCTAATAACTTTTAAAGTCCTTAGCTACTAATTCTAACTTTTTGTCATTTTTTGGTCACGTTAAAGGAATTATTCTCATTTTGAATGGCATTTTTATACTTTCATATGACTGGCAATGCTTGCTTGAATGTGACACTATGTATTTTACCTTGTATTGTATGGCTATTTTAAATGGTTAAAAATAATTTTTTAAAAATTTATTGGGGTGACTTGGTTAATAAAATTATATAGGTTTCAGGTGTAAAATTCTATGATACATCATTTGTATAATGTATTGTGTTTTCAACTCTACAAGTCAAATCTCCTTCCATCACCATTTATATCCCCTATACCTTCTTCTACTCCCCCCCCCCTCCCCTCTGGTGATCATAATACTCTTGTCTTTTTTTTTCTTTTTCTTTTTGCTTAATACCTTCACCCTTTTCATGCAGCCCTGCAAAACTCCCACCCCTCTGAGAGCTGTCAGGCTGCTCTCTATGAGTCCGTATCTATTTTGTTAAACAGTTTTGTTCAGCCCGGCTGGGCGTGGCTTGCTGGTTCAGCATCGACCTAGGATCCCGGAGATGGAGGTTCAATTCCCGGTCAGGGCACATGCCCCGTTTTCAGGCTCGGTCCCCAGCGGGGGTGTTCAGGAGGCAGCTGATCAATGACTCTCATCATTGATGTTGCTATCTCTCTCCCTCTCTCTTCCTTTCTCTGAAATCAATAAAGATATATTTTTAAAAAATTATTTTCTTCATTAGATTCTGCATATGAGTGAAATCATGTGGTACATGTCTTTATCTGACTGGCTTATTTCACTTGGCATAACATTCTCCAGGTCAATCTATGCTGTCACAGAAGGTAAAATTTTCTCCTTTTTTATGGCCAAGTAGTATTCCATTGTGCAAAAGCACCACAGCTGTTTCATCCACTTATCTACTGATGGGCACTTGTGCTGCTTCCAAATCTTTGCTATTGTAAATAATGCTGCAATGAACATAAGGGTGTATATATTCTTTCAAATTTGTGTTTTGAGTTTTTTGGATAACTTCCAAGAAGGAGAATAATTGGGTCATAAGGCGGTTCCATTTTTGATTTTTTGAGGCAACTGCACACTTCTTACAGTGACTGGAACAATCTGCACTCCCACCAACAGTGCAGGAGGGTTCCCTTTTCTCCACACCCTCGCCAACACTCGTTCGTTGATATATTGGTGATAGGCATTCTGACAGGTCTGAGGGGATATTTATTGCGGATTTAATTTGCATCTCGCTGATGATTAGTGATGTTGAGCATCTTTTCATATGTCTATTGACCATCTGTATGTCCTTTTTTGAAGAAGTGTCTATTTAGGCACTTTGCCCATTCATGAATTAAATAGTTTGCTTTGTGGTGTTAAGTTTTATAAGTTCTTATAAATTTTGGATATTAACCTCTTATCAGACGTATCATTGACAAATATGTTCTCCCATTCAGTGGGCTGTCTTTGCATTTTGTTGATGGTTTCCATGGCTGTGCAAAAAGTTTTTCATTTGATGTAGTCGCATTTGTTTATTTTTAATTTAGTTTTCCTTGCCCAAGGAAAGGTATCAGAAAAAATATTGCTATGAGAAATGTCTGAGATTTTACTGCTTATGTTTTCTAGGAGTTTTCTGGTATGAATTCAATCTTGTTTATCTTTTCAAGGAAACTGCTCTTGGTTTCATTGATCTTCTGTATTGTTTTTTATACTCTATTTATTTCTACTCTAATCTTTACTATTTTTTTCCCTTCTACTCACTTTGTACTTTGTTTGTTGTACTTTTTCCAAGTTCCTTTAAGGTTAATGTGAGATTTTTTTTTTTTTTTTTTTTTAATTTGAAGGTTTTTTTCTTCCCTGGGATAGGCATATAATGCTACAATTTTCTTGGGACTGCTTTTGCTGTGTCCCAGAGGTTTGGGGTTGTTGTGTTTTCAATTTCATTGCTTTCAAGGTGTGTTTTGATTTATTTCTTGATCTCATGTTTAACCAATTCATTGTTTAGTAACATGTTAGCCTCCATGTCTCTGTGTGTTTTTCAGTCTTTTTCTTGTGATTGATTTCTAGTTTTATAGCATTATATTTAGAAAAGATGCTTGATATGATTTCAATTTTCTTAAATTTATTGAGACTTGTTTTGTATCCTAACATGTGGTCTATCCCAGAAAATGTTCCATGTGCACTTGAAAAGAATGTATATTCTGTTGTTTTCAAGTAAAATATTCTGGAGATATAAATTAAATCCAATCTGATCTAGTGTGTAATTTAAGACCACTATTTCCTTGTTGATTTTCTGTCTGGAAGATCTATCCATGGGTGTCAATGTAGTGTTAAAATCCCCTACTATTACTCTATTACTGTCAGTCTCTGCCTTTATGTACAGCAAGATTTGCTTTACATACTTAGGTGCTCCTATGTCAGGTGCATAAATGTTTACAAGGGTTATATCCTCTTGTTGGATTGTTCCCTTTTTCATTAAGAAGTGTCCTCCTTTGTCACTTATTACAGCCTTTGTTTTAAATTTTATTTTGTCGGATATAAGTATTGCTACCTGTAATGCCAATGACTATGCCAATTGCAGCGGTGACAATCAAGGCCAGGGAGGCTCACGTTAGATCTGGACAGTCCTAAAGAAAACTGTGGAGCAGAAGGAGGATGAGACCTTTCCTTTATTCAGCTGATGGCTGGGCTGAACAGGAGAAACAAACTGTCTCTTCCCAGGGGCAGCCTGCCGGGCATAAACAGGGGATACACTGCACCCCAAGGGACAAACCTCACCCCTGGAGAACAAACCACACCTCTGAAAGTCCTGGGCCAGTCTTATAAGACTCAAGATAATAGTGGCTCTCAGCCAAGGTTGGGTCAGACATTAGGCATCTAACACTGCATCTGTTATGACTATGCTATATCCTGGCTACATAACTGGGGCCTTCAACAGCAGAAGGTGGTGAGAAAGCCTGTGTTTTCACTTTCCCCACACTACCCCAACTATTTTTTTCCATTTCCATTTCCATTAAATATCTTTTCCCATCCTTTTATTTTTAGTCTATATGTATCTTAAGTTCTGAGATGTGTCTCTTGAGCACAGCATATATGTGGGTCTTGTTTTCGAATCCATTTGGCTGCCCTATGTCTTTTGATTAGAACATTTAAGCCATTTATTTTTAAAGTGATTATTGATAGGTACTTATTTAGTGTGATTTTATTCGTTTAACTGTATTCCTCTGTTGTTGTTATTTGTGTTGTGGTGGTGGTGGTTCTTCTTCATTGTCCTCTTCATTCCTTCAGGCCCTTTAGCATTTCTTGTAATACCGCTTTGGTGGTAATAAATTCCTTTAACATTTTCTTGCCTGGGAACCTTTACAGCTTCTTCAGTTTTAAATGATAACCTTGCTGAGTCAAGTAATCTTCGTTGTGGGTCTTTGCTTTTCTTCACTTTGAATATTTCAGTCCAATATCTTCTGGTCTGAAATGTTTCTGTTGAGAAATCAGCTGACAGTCTTATGGGAGCTCCCTTGTAGGGTAACTGACTTTCTCCTGTGGCTGATAAGATTCTCTCTTTGTCTTTAACATTTGCCATATTAAACATGATGTTTCTTGGTGTGGGCCTCTTTGTGGTCATCTTGTTTGGGACTCTCTGTACTTCCTGAGTTTTTGTGTAATTTTCCTTCACCAGGTTAGGGAAGTTTTTGGTTATTACTTTTCAAATTTTTTTTGATCTCTTGCTCTCAGTCTTCTCTTTCCGATACCTTTATGATGCAGATGGCATTATGCTTCATGTTATTCAAAAGGTTCCTTAAACTATCTTCATTTTTAAAAAATTATTTTTTCTTTTTGATTCTCCAATTACGTGTTTTTTCCTACTTTGTCTTCCAAATCACTGATTCAGTCCTCTGCTTCATTCAACCTACTGTTTATTCCTTCCAGTGTATTCTTCATCTCAGATACTGCATTCTTCATTTCTGACTGTTCCTTTTTATGGTTTCTACATCCTTTTTCATCCTATTAAGCATCCTTATAATTATTAATTTGAACTCTATATCTGATAAATTACTTGCCTCCATTTTATTTAACTCTTTTTCTATAGATTTCTCCTGCCCTTTCTTTTGGGGCCTGTTTCTTTGTCTCCTCACTTTGGCTACCGCTTTGTGTTTGTTTCTACATATTAAATAGATCTGCTATGACCCCCTGTCTTTGTGGGGTGGAGTTATGTAGTAGGTGTCCTGTGGATTCTGGTGGTACAGTTCTCCTTGATCTGAGTTGTGTGCTCCATGAATGTCTCTTGTGTGGGTTATGTGGGCCCTACTATTGTAATTGAATCTTGATTGCTATTAGCATGGTCATGTGTGGCACTGACCTTCAGGCTGGCTAGCCGTGAGGCTCAACTCTGATCACATTGTGTGAGCTGCTGTCCAGGTGCTATCCACACAAAGAGTAATTGGCCTCATCAGGGTTTGGTTCCTGCAGCGATCTCCATTTGGATGAACCATTTGTGAAGCTTATTGGATCCTGCTCTGATGATGTCTTAAATTGGCCACTGGGTATGTTGTTTCTGGGCCTCTTGGGATGAACTCTGTGTAGGTTAATATCAGACAGTGCCTGCAACTGGCTCTGGGAAGCTGTTTGGAGCTCTAAGCAATCCACAGTTTGTGGCTGCCTCTATTGGACTTGAATGGGGATGACCAACCTGCACATCAAGTGTGGCTTTTAACAGCACCAGAACTGGGGACAGGTCATCAAAAGTTCCAAGGCACCCAGAGATCCACCTTCACTTGCCTCAGCCTGCTGCCTGATTGTTAGGCTCAGTCAATGAAATAGTCTGTCAGTACTGGAGTTGCATAAGGTAGGTTCACAGTGCGTCATCAGGTAGGTGTGAGTGGTGTTTACCAGTTTAATACAGGTTCAGACTCAGTGCCAGTGCTGGGTCTGAGGCTACTAGAATTGGTGAGCCAATTCTAGCTGCCACCTGCTAGGTGCTCTCACACTTTTCTGTTGGGTCAGGGTCCCAGGGACTTGTCAGGGTAAGGCCAGCAGAGTTTATCAAGCCAAACAGACCAAGATTTGGCCTTGTGAAGGAAGGGATGTGCTCCAGTCAAGCCCTGGTTTTAGAACCTTTCTGTACCAGATTCTTCTGAGAAGAGACAAAGCTTAGCATGGTGGAGCTACCATGAGTTGGGAGGATGGAACTAGTTGATATCCCATGAGTGGGAGGTGCTGGTAAAGCTTCGGGGAAGGTGGGGGGTGTGGCCACTGCTCCAGAGCCACACAATTCATTCTATCCCAGATTTTGTCCCTACCTTGGCAGGGTGGAACCATTAGGACTCAGGTGGGTGGGGCCTCCAGAACCTGGAAGGTGGTTCTAGCAGATCTCACAGGAGGGGGAAGGGCCAGTCTGTTTCACAAGAAAGCGGGGGAAATGAACCTTGCCCCAAAGTCACAGGATGTAGTCACTGACACCCCTTGAGTCTGCCCAGAACTCTACACCCTGGCCAAGCAGCTGACTCCTCAAGCAGTAGAGTTCAGAGGGTGGGGCTATCGCTTTCCCCAGATTGATGGCACATGGAGGGTAGTACTCCACTCAAGGCAGATGGTGTCCATGGTTTGGGAAAATGACACAGCACAAGTATCTCGGCAGCTATCCCTACAGTACTCTCCCCAGAGCCACAAGGCCCAGTCTCTCGTCAGGTGACTCTAGTCTGCTCTACCCAGGGTGAGTGGCTGCAAACAGAATTTTGTCCATTGGCCCTTTAAGAGTCACCTGTGTCTCTATTGGACTACTCCTGTCTGTCTCTGAAGGACAGATACTCCGCTGCTTTTTACAGCCAGGTGTTATGTGAATGCCTTTTCTCAGCTCTGGTGCTCTGGGTTGGGGAGCCTGGTTTGGGGCTTAGGCTCCATGCTTCTCAAGGTGAACCTTTGCAACTGAGATATCCATCCAGAATCTCAGCCATCCACTGCTCATGGGAGTGGAGCCAGCCCCCTTTGCATCTCTGCCCTTCCTACCAGTCTCAGTGTAGCTTCTTCTGTAAATCCTTGGTTATAAGACTTCTCTTTGGCTAGTCTTCAGTTGGTTATTCAGGATGATTCATCTAGAATTTAGCTGTAATTCTAGTCTGGTCCTGAGAAAGGGTGAGTGTACCTTCCACCTACTCAGTTAAATATATTCTTAATATTTGTTCTAATACACAGTAAAAAACCTGGAAATCATTTAATCTATTTATGTCTTTCCTTCAAGATTTCTGGTAGGACAAGAGTAGCCTTTGGTCTACATAGGGCTAATTATTTCCCACTACTGCGGCAATTTCTTCCTAAGACACTACCCATTATCTATGCGTTTTCGTTATGAGGATCTCCAGACTGGTCCTGGGAACAGGTTCTATCTCCATTCCAATGTGCACTTTGGGTGTGATTCCCTAGTCTTCTCAGATAGTTTTCTTTCCTGTCCTTGAGTTGATTTTTCACATGATCACTTTCTGCTAAATACTTGAGGGGAACCCTTTGCAGCTTCCTGTGTGTGGTTCTGATAATCTGGTAATCTTCCTTTTAACACTGGCTGTTTTGGTCTTCCCTGGCTCAGAGCATAGTCTTCCAACCTAGGGAGTCTGCTCAATTCCACTGGGGTTTTGCCTCTCGTAGTAAACTGTAGTCCAGAAACTTTCGCTTGTAAGTAAGCCATATCAATTCTAAGATTACCCCATTTGTTTTATTTCAGGGTATGCACTCATTCATCTATGAGGGATCACACCTAAATCACAGTGTCTTAAACCACTGTTACCCTAGTTTGTCACTTTTTTGTTGTTGCTCTTGCTTCAGGGGGCGGGTATATTTATCTTGTTAATCCTCTTTGTTTGGAAGTAAAGTTCTTTTATGTAAATATGTAATTTTTTCCCAGGTAGAAAGTAAATTCTAATCCTCCTATATCTGTTATCTATTTGTTTGGGTTTTCTTTGTTTGTTTGTTTATTGTGAGAGCAACATTGAGTGTCTTTTCAGTCTCTCTATTGGTCAAATTAGTAAGGGAACATTGTGACAAGTATAAGTTTAATTTTCTATGTGCCCAGTTTTTCTCCCCTTTAGTTTTATACATTTTCCTTTTTAAGAACGTAATGCTTTGTTCTCTCTGTATTTATCAAATTCTGCTGCTGTGTGGATATTGGAATGGGCCACATGATTTAATCATTTGAACAAAAATAATTTGAGCTAAAATGTTTCATCTCCATAGCAATTTAAAAGATAACACCTACGTCTGTTTTGTAATTAAAGACTTGTCTCTTGTTAAAAGAGTTTCTGGAGTGAAGAAATAGATGACAGAAATGTGCAGGGGAGGATTTTTGTTAGATCTTGGAAGTTCTCAACCAGTCACTGAGAGATGCTTCTTTAGGCATGTCTTGGCCTAGATACCTACCCCTCCTCTGCTCCCTACTCAAGAGAAGAGGAGCTGAGCTGTCTGTGAGGAAACACCTAAGCCAGAAAAATAGGAAACCCTCATGTATTTGGTCCTGCTATAATGAAATACTTTTAAAATGAGACCAGTATTCACATATAAAAAAAAGCTTATTGAAACATCTCTTCTAAAAAACAAACAACTTAAATACTTTAAAATGAGGTATTGGTCAAATTTATGCTAACATGTCCATTTAGTGGATACAACTGAATATTGTGCAACCTTTAATATTGATGTTATAGAAGAATATATAAATCATAGGAAACTATTCTTGATTTGGAGTTAAATTAACAAATGATGAACAAAGCTCTGCCTTGACAATATTAGATAGGACGAGGTCTGAGCAGTTCCTACTAAATGCTATTCTTGCTAAATGTATAAATGTAGCCCAGTATTTTGCAGACCAGCTGTAAACAGGATGAGCTTGACAGGAACTTAGCTGGGTGAGTGTAGCCAACTGCGGAGAAGAAATTAACATGTACTTGATTAACTAACATATATAAACAACGTCGGACTCCCTTAGAGAGAGCTTTGGAAGGACATCCCCTGCCTTCTTTACTTCCTGCAAGTAAATAAAATTACCCTCTGACAACCATGTCTCATTCCAGAGTATAGCACCCTAAGTGGATAATCCCTTGAATTCAGTAACAACACTAATATTAAAAAATAACAAATGATTGGAAAACAATTCACTAAATTATGAGCTGTCATAATCTTTCTGTGGTGTGGCTTTAGATTAGTTTTATACTCAATTTTTGTATTGTAAGATTTTATTTTTTTAATGAGTATGCATTACATTTATATTCAGTAAAAGAAAAAAAATGATTATTTATAGTGAAAGAAAATGATGACTCAATCCAGCAGTAAGCCCAGAGCTGGTGCTTCCTGGGGTAAATGGTTACTAATGTTTACCTTTTAGTTTCCACTTTCCCTGCTGAGAGAGGGGGCCTGTTATTATCATCACTGCAGCTGCCATCCCAGCAGTACAGTCCTCACTCCTTTTAGAAAAAACAGAGCAATCTCTAGGAGGAAGTGTGGCCCTTCCCAGGCACATACCTGCCTTCTGCAACTTTTATGAATTGACTCAATGCAACAGAAATAACCTTGAAACACTGATGAAGTATAAGAATCTGTACGTAAAAGAATGACTGACAAGGCACTGCACTCAGGGGACCCAACTGAGAGCAAGTAGATGCAGTCCTGCCAGCAAGTCCAGAGCTCCTGTAGCTGGCAGGCCCCCGCCACGTGGAGGGGAAGCAACCAAATCATCTTGAGTCTCTTCAGGTATTTCATTTTAGATATTAAAATGTAGTCTATTTTGTTAAAGTCTTCCAAGCTGTTATGCAAATTCAGCCCCTGTCATCATTGGCAGAAGGCTCTCCTTGCTGGGAGGGGTACAGGCGAAGTATTAAATCCACTGTGGATTTAATGGTCACTGTAATTCGCCCTGCTCCAGTGTCCCCTACACTTTAGACGTAAGACAGAGTGATTTCCCCTTTTGACACAGTCTGCTCAGACTCACATTTCCACAGCTGTAACGTATGAACAAATTTCGGTAGCTTTATTCTCTGTCAGACCCAGGCAGCCTTGGGATATCATCTTGGCTACCCCGTGTTCCCTTCCCTTCAGCTTCCCCTCCCCCATCGGTCCTCCTGCTTTGCAGCCTTGATCCACAGAAAGGCCCCCAAACCCAGGCTTTGCACGTGGGGGTGGGGGTGGGGGTGGGGGTGGGCAGGGGCAGGTCTGGAGGGAAGGCAGGCATCTGATGAGTTCCTCACCAGAGCTCAGGCACATTGGAACGTAGAGATCCTGTCTAATTCTCTTTTCCTTTAAGCTCTGTCTCTGGGCCTGCGCCTCAGCCAGCTGGTGCCCGCATCTCCCACACACTCATTCATTCTGTGTGCTTCTCAAAAGTGCACACACAGTCCAGGAGAGCCATCTCCCTGGAAATAGGACCTTTAAAAGGGTTTCTCCTCCATTCACAGCTTAAATCCATCCTCCTCCCCCTGCCTTACATCCCGCATCTTTTCACACTGCATCTTTAAATGCACTCCATCTCTGAGCCACTCATCTTTCGGGATCGTGGAGCAGGATGGCTTTGAAGATCGGATGATAGGACAGATAAGGCACTGCTTGAAAATGACAAAGGGGCCCGTGCAGGAACGTTGCGTTTGCGTTGCTATTTCATAATTCCCATAGTTAATGCATTTGCCTGGCACCAGAACACAATGAGGAGGCCCCGGCTCCCCCTCCTTCATCTGGTGCCCGGGGAGATGTACCTCACCGAGGATGCTGGGAAGAGAAGGGGAAGGTGGGAGGGGCTCGCTCTTGCTACCTTCGCGCATTACATCCATCCACGGCTCTTCCAGGCCTCCAGAGCGCCGTGTGATGTAAACCTTTGCCGCTGAGGATGCTGAGGCAGGGTGTGGAGGAGCGTGCCAGTTCCCCTGCAGCTCCCACTCATTCTGGGCAGTGCCTTTCTAGGTGCCCGGCAGTGCTGCTTGGGTGACCCTGCGTCACAGGTGTGAGGGTATGCACACAGATGTTTCTCTATGGGTGCCAGCTGGCAACTTCCCTTTGCCCACTCTCTCACCAATGCCCTTAACCAAGTGTTTTTGCATCTGGACTGGCTGAAAAAAAATACTGCTAATGTTGGAGAAGGAAAACTCTTCCTGTACCTTTCTCTCAGGGTTAGTGGTTGGGGCCAGTGAGTCAAAGTGGGGAAAGAACAACAGGAAAACACGTTCATTTCTGCACGTACACCCTGGGGTCGAAGCGAGGAGTAGCTCACACGGATGCTTAGAACTTGGGGCTTGTGTACATCCTAACAGAGGGCAGTGAATGTGAGATGCAAGGCCAAGGTAAAGGTATTTTCTTCAGGTATTTGAGCTTCTAAAGGTGGTCAGTTGTGGGAAGATGAACATATGGGGAAATGGCTGGAAAATACGAAATTTTTCTAAGGTTTTTAATGTAGATCCAGCTTGGTGCTGATGTTCTCTCCCCGGTGCTAATGGTGCTTTTGCTCCTGTTGTGGGAAACGGGGAGAGACACCTTACAAGGAAATGGGTTCCTAGCTGTGAGGCAGGAAGAGGGAGGAGAGGGTTTTCCTGCATCTGCTGTTACTTGGTTGCCTTTGGTTCAAAATAATCCTTCTGTTAAAGTGGCAGATCGGGGGTGGCATGTTCTGATCCCCTCGCTGCCTCCCGGGTGCCGGAGAGGGAGGAGGAGCGGGGTGTCCCCGAGGGTGATGAGAAGGCCCCGAATCTCAGGGATCTGGCTTCTCTCTGTTACCTTCGAGAGAGCAGCTCTTCTCCAAGAGAACCACAGACTGATGTGATTAACTTTGTTTCAGTGGAGACTTAATTTAAAAATTGTTGTGACACTGTGACAGGCACCTCTCACAGACACCAGAGGGGTTATGGGACAGCCCCCCGAGTCATGGGAGAGGGCTGTTCCCAAACTCGGTTCTTATGTTCTCATAGAAATGATTTTATGAGAGAGACTTTCATTGTATTGTGATAAAATGAATTTATTAAAACATTAAAGCAAGTGAATTAACAATTAAAGCATAAACGTTTATCAACCAAACAAGGCTATCAAATCTATACATCCGGCTTATGAAGACAGACGGGCTCTCAGGTAACTGAAGAGCAAGTGGGATGGGGGGTTTCCACCTTATATACCCACTTATCTCTAAATTTTAAAAAATGCTCTGCCATGCATCTTGGTACAGGTTAACTCTTTGTTATGGTTTTCCCACAATTTATGAGAAGTGCCTGGTAACTATCTTGACAAGCCCAAGACCACAGTTTAAACACTGGGCTCTCTTCTCTTTCCCTCCTCCCTGCTGTTTCAACAGCCTCAGGATGATTCACACTAAGTAGTCTCTCTGATTAGTTTGAATTATGATTCCTCCTCTCCCCCTTCGCTTCCCCCTCCTCTCCTGAATTCTTTTGTGAGGAGAGGTTTTAAACCTTTGTTCTCAAGATGAGGTTCTGCTACAAGTGGCCTGCAAAGCTTTTTGGCTTTGTTGCATTTTCCTGCCTCAGTTTCCCTATTCCTCCTTCCCTGAAACTTCCCTAGCTTCTTAGTATCTTATAGCAAGGCTACTGCTTGGAAATCGACCAATGTTTTATGAATACTGTGTTCAGATACATCAAAGTAAATATTTTAACATTGAATGCCCCCCACAAGGGACCTGAGATTCTAAGGTATATCACATGTTATACTTTTATGTGATTAAAAAATAACTTTTCATATACCTTCGCCTAGTTAATGTGCCTTTTAAAAATGTTTCCCATCTGGTATTTCATTTTGTACATTACCTGTCACCCTTGCCTTCCAAAAATATCCAGTTTGATTTTCTTTTTCTCTAAGGCTTGAGGGATGCTTAGTGGAGACGCAGTTGATTTAAATATTAACATACAATGAACACGCACTACAAAAGTTAATTGTATCAAGAGCAACTAACCAGAATCTTCCATTAATGAGACATTAACATACATCCTGCTTCTTTGAAGAAAATTATATCTTGTAAGGAATACTGAGAGAGTGGCTTGAAGAAGAGGAAACTCAGGATGTGACATGAACTAAGGTCCTCGCAGCCCCTGAATATTTGCATCCTCCTGCCCGGTCCCAGCCCGCCCATGATGGGTGATGGGTGATGGGTAGACACATTCACGTAGTTGTCTGTTCTCCAGACTGGAGCTGAGCTCCTTACCGGGCGGGCAGGAGTCAGGTCCCCACGGCATCAGCGCCAGCACTGTGCCTGGTTCCCAGGAGGCTTTAGGAAAGAATTGATGATGAAATGACGACCCAGAGATCCTGCCTGATTCTCATTCATCTAAAAAAACATAAGCCATTTCTGCTAGTACCATGTTATTAATGTAGGTGGGAACATCATTATAAGGAAACGTGACTATGTTGACGTGGGATTTCCAAGGGCTAGTGGGGGCCTGATGTTCTCTGGGTCTTCCCTCCTTAGACCAACAGCTCTCAGGCATTTTCTGCCCTCATCACCAAGGGAGATGCCTCCCTCTGGGGAAACTCGTGCTTGTATGGCAGTGGGTCTCAAGGAACAATGGGGGGGGGGTGTGTGTGTGCAGGGAGGGCTGAGGTCTCTTTCAATAAAAGCAAGTGGTTAAATACTCAAGCTCTGGACTTGAAATGCCTGGCTGCCAACCTCTGCCCTGCCAGCCACGGGTTTGTTGTGTAGGTTGCAGTTAACTCTCCGGTGCCTGTCTGTTGGGCGATGGCGACAGTAACTGTAAGTGCTCCGTAAGGTTGGGGCACAGCCTATATGAGGTAGAGCCTTCCAGAGGGCCCAGAGCACACTTCTGTGTGGTTCCGTCTATGGCACAGGGCATTATTGATTTCCTCAATAGCCCTGCTGACTGCGCCACCCCTGTGAAGCTCTGAGTTTATTGAGAGTGTAACATTCCTCTTACATTTCAACTGGTTCCTTAGGCTGGATTCTCGGAAGCAGACTTGAGCTGAAAGTCAGCATCAGTTCAAGAACTGCTTTTTAAAAAGTTTGCTCCAATGAATCCTTCAATCAGAGGCCTTTGTATTTCTACATCCTTACTATCCTGTATATTTTCCCTTTCTCAGAAGTTGAGAGTATTCTAAGTGGAAATGTGTAAAGATAATGTTAAATCTAGACACAGGGCCCATTAGAAACTCTTAGAGGCTATACAGGGTGAGGGAGCACAAAGCAGGCAGGGCAAGGGGCACAGGCGCGGGTGAGAGTGGGAGGCGTGGCCTGCCCTGCCTGCCCTGCAGCCCACACTGAGGGGCCTCACCGATGGCCCCCCTCCCCCGCCCCCACCCACAGCCAGAGTTTGCTCTGACCCCAAGTATTTTCTTTTCTTTCTATATTAACCTTAGAGTTGGATCAATTCCTTCAAAGAGAGCTGAGTGTTTCTGCCCTGGAGTCAGATGAAGCTCCTTGTTCCTATGTTTAGATCAATAAAATGGGCAGAAATAATTTAAGAACTATCAGCCTCCTTTGTCGCTGGCATAGATTATTTTAATCTTTCTGTATGTTTGCAGCCACAGGGGTATTCAAAAGAAAATGGAAACGGTAAACAGTATTTTTGATCTCACTGGACGCTCCCTGTTGCGATACTTCACATAGTTTCCTGTCGAGAAAACGCGCTAGGTCTTCCGGAGAAGAATGGAGGTTTCTAAGTCTTGCCTTTGTTCTGTGCACACCAGTCACAGCTAGTGGTTTTAGTAAGCTACGGTGGTTAGACCCTTTAGAAATGGTCAGCTAGAGGCAACAGATGATCTCTGAATTCAATCAAAAGATGAGCCAGTCAGAGGCATTTGGATTTTCCAAGCTTCCTCAGACTGCTGAGCTGATCGAACCATCTCTTTCCAAACCCAGGGGGCCGGAGTCCCTTAGTTGCCAAAGGTGTGTGCCTCGGAGAGCCCCACCACCCTTCCTGAGGCACTATGCAAAGACTCACAGATCAGCAGCCCCCGGTCTGAAGGCCTGTCAGTCAAAGGTGATTAATTATACATGACTTGGAGGCCCCAGAATGGAGCCTCAGGATGAAATCAGCAGAACACCTCCCGTTCATAATCAGGAGACACCATCAGCTCATTCTTTTTTGTGTCAATGGTTTGATAATCAGGCTTTTTGTTCCAAATAGTGCTGTCATGGGGAAGCGGGCAATCAGTCATTTTGTTCACTCTCATCTGACACTGGTACCTTGAATGTGCAGCTCCATGAAAAGCCCCGAGTCCAGACAAGGAGACTGGTCGCTGGGGTTTCCGCCCCTCAGAGTGATCAGAGACTGGTGCTGTCGGTGCCCGATGGATGAAGGGGCCAGAATGGAGTGGCTGGGAGGGGACCGAGTCTGCTTTGCCCACCTGGGGACCTGGGGTTGCCATGATGCCCTGACGGTGGAGGTGAGTGAGTAGTGCGTACATTTCCTCACGTTGCAGGGAGACTTTTGGTGACTTGCTTGTGCTTTCCTGAAGCTGGGCGGTTTTGAACTTAGTACACCAGGTTTCATTATGCATGGCATGCTTGACTTTAAGATTCCCTGAGTCCAGTGTAGTTCACCATCATTCATTGAGCATCTGCAACAGGCGCCCTGACTTTAAGCTTCCAGACAGGAGCTCTGTGACGATGAGAGCGCAGAACACGTCGGGCAGAGGCAGAGACCAGAGCGCACGCAGTAGCCAGAGCTCCGGGCAGGAGGCGACAGTCCTCGGGAGAGGGTGTGAGGTTTGGAGAGAAGTGACACCGGGGGATCAAAAGCTCTAATGCAGAAGCCAGGGCTTCAGACGGGAGCTGAAGGATTAAGCAGGTGGCTAGTGGTCGGTAAGAGGAGGTCCACGGGCTGCAGAGTCAGCATAGGGCAGGGAAAGGGGTGCCGGTGGGGCTCGTCTGTGGTGTGTAAAGAAATGGATGGGCGACTGCACTAGGAGGCGTGTGGGAGATGCGATGGGCAGCGTTGGGCCGAGAAGTGGGTGATGAATTCCAGACAGTGAGACCCCACTAAACATTCCTTCTCTGGGGAAAGGCACGCTTGGCGGAGCTGAGAAGTGGCACAGACTCTCTGGGTTTTGTTTGAGGAGCCGAGAATGGCAGACTCTGTGGGTCTGGGGAGCTGAGAAGTGGCACAGACTCTGTGGGTTTTGTCTGAGAAGCCGAGAATGGCACAGACTCTGTGGGTCTGGGGAGCTGAGAAGTGGCACAGACTCTGGTTTGGCTTGGCCGCGCAGCTTCAGGCCCCCTCACCTTGTCTTGCTTTTGTTTTCTAACATCGTCACACACATTTATTTCCAATTTCCTCCATCCCCGAGGCCTCAGGAGCAGCCTGAGGATGGCTGACTGTCCAGGGACTTCTACCCCCCGCCCCCCCCCCCCGGCTGCCTGCCAGGTTCCCTGGCTTCACCTACCTGCACCAATGTCGCCACCATTTAACCAGCATGAGGACCACCGAGGGTGATGGTTGGAAATGCACATTCCTGGAGACTCTTGCACAGGTGGAAGGCTACAAATGCTGCCTCCCCATGCTGCTGATGCCCCTGGCTCGGACTTACACACGCTGCCTGGAGTCCTACAAATTCAGCAGGGGATCCCCTTGCTCTCTTCTTGTTTGTACAAACTTTCTTGGAAGCCCTACCAGGAGAGGCTTGGGGTAATATGTTTTATTTTTCACTTGAAGAAGTAAAAGAGACTAAATCTTTATATTAGTCCCCAAGATCAGCAAATATCTTATTGCATTACCAGTGATAACTGCCATCTCCCCTAGGCTGTGGAAGTTCAAGAACATAAACCAGTTTCTCAATAGGTCGGAGATTTCCTGGAGGATGGTGCCCAGGAATCTGTGCTCTCTCCAGGCTTCCTCAGTAGATGCCAGGCAGGGATCACTGACTCTACCCAGGGTCACGAGGCTTCTGTTCTTCCATTTCAGTTGCAGAAAGGACTCATTATTCGTGAGAGCCTCGGAAAGTGTTTACAACTTGTTGCCGCCAGATTGAAAATTTAAATATCTGTGGGTCTATTGTCATAGCCGATGTATTTGCATGTCAAACAAAATGTAAGATAACCTGCCTCAGTTTGGGTGGAGGTTTTCTCTCAATTTTAAAGTAACTTGGAAAGTTAAAAAGATATAATTTCCTAATGTTTGTATATAAAATAATTTCTTTTCCTTTGTTTTTGTATATTCCTCTTTCCCTTTCTTGCAAAATATACAGACAGATGACCCTTAATCCCTTATGGAAATGGGGTGGAAAAATAAAATATTTCAACTGAGAATTAATCATACTGTAAAAGAGGAGAGATACGAAAATGCTGTATCTGTTTTAATGGAAAGTCATTTCAGAAAATGGTTTGCAGTACTAGTAATAAGCTTGCAGATAAAGTTTGGTTTTGACATTTGAAGTTCGTTTTACATGTGAGAAACTTTAAATTGTGTTGGCCAGGTATTTGCCTTCCCTCTATAACAATGTTTTTATAGCAGGAACGCACTGTTTACTCAGTTTTGTACCCTGCTGCAATGTTTGCTCTTTTAAAGTCTTACCTATTTACATTTTTATTGCTTTTCTAACCTATATTCTAAAACTATAAGGTTTGTTTTGCTTTTATGGAGCTTTAAAAGGCTATACAGATTTATGGCTACTATAAAATATTAAGACTGATGTTTTGGAGTGGTTTATGATAATTATGGCCATCATTCATATTTAAATTATTAAAAACCACTTTCAGAGCTCCTACCATACAGATGTCCCTGTCCTCAGTGCTGGGCATCAACAGAGGTTGAAGAGGTAGTGCCTGCCCTTAAGGATATCGCACTGTGCTATTTTGTGATACAGGAAAGAAAATAAAAGGTCCCTCGCATATGATACCAGTGACAAGAGCAGGGGTGGGGTGGGTGAGGAGGGTGCGACTGACCTGTAAGAAGCAGCCCTTTGGAGGACGGCCCTGGGCAATCATGACCGGCGGGCTGGGGGCTGGGGGCTGGGCCCACCCCTCCCTGTTTCATTTCTGTTATCTTCTCACATTCCTTCCACCTTTGTTATTTTAATTTAAAAGTTAGAATATTGAATATATTTATGTTTCAAAATTTAAAAGAGAAAAGTTTTTATGGTATTACTATTCAAAAAGTAGGTATTTAGTTATAAATCTAACAAAATATGTACAAGTGCTGTATGAGGAAAACTACACAACTATGATGAATGACGTAAAACAGGAACTAAACGAACTGATATTCCATGTTCATGGTTAATATGGTCAAGGTGCCAGTTCTTTCTCCCACCATCTCGGTAACAAGCAGAAGCGTCTCCTTCACAGGGAGGCTGGGGAGGCGCCTTAGTGGCCTGGTGGCAGCCTGACAGGGACCCTCTCCCCAACTTCCACAGTCCTGTGGGACCCAGAAATGCAGTCCCCCCTGGTCCCAGAGCCAGGCAATGGCGCGGCACCCCAGGGGGTAGCCACAAACTCTGGGGCGCTATAGATAGAAGAACCAGGTGCCAAGTAAACTCCCTCCAGGAGACACTGGCACTCAGGACACAGCGCAGGGAGAGCGGCGAGAACCAGGTGCCAGGCTGGGGTGCGGGCTCCTTCCTGGGACCAGGAGCTCAAGCTCCCCGACCTCCAGAGCCAGGCGCGTGATCCCGAGGCTTACTTAGGTGCAGCCGTGAAGGTGCCACCTGCTCCGTGCAAAGCCCTCTCGGGAGATCCCAGTGCTCCGGGCCGCCGAGGGAGCGGGAGGTGGTGCCGTCCCCTGTCTCCACCTGCAGAGCGGCCCCCGCGGGCCCCCGCCCGAGGCCTCTGCTTTCTCACAGGCAGGCAGCCTCCCTCCTTCAAGTCTGGGCCTCTGGCTGCCCCAGGGACCCTGCTCAGGGGAGTCTGAGCACACATATAGCTTTTGACTCCCTAAAAACTTAACTAATAGTTTGCTGTTGACTGGAAATCTTAACAATAACAAACAGTTGACTAACACATATTTTGCATGATATGTGTATTATATACTGTATTCTTATAATAAAGTAAGCTAGAGAAAAGAAAATGACACATCTGATAAAGGGTTAATATCCAAAATATAAAAGGAACTCATACAACTTAACAAAAGGAAGACAAAAAATCCAATTAAAAATTGGGCAAAAGCACGGCCGGGTGTAGCTCAGCGGTTAAGCTTCAACCTAGGATCCAGGCAATCAGGGTTCGATTCCTGGTCAGGGCACATGCCTGGGTTGCGGGCTTGAGCCCCACTCGGGGGCATGCAGGAGGCAGCAGATCAATGACTCTGTCATCATTGATGTCTCTCTCTCTCTCTTCCTCTCCCTTCCTCTCTCTGAAATCAATAGAGATATATTTTTTTAAAAAATGAGCAAAGGGCCTCAATAGATTCTTCTCCAAAGAGGACACAGGTGGCCAAGAGACATATGAAAAAATGCTCAGTGTCACTAATCACCAGAGATGCAAATTAAAACCACAATGAGCTATCACCTCACACCTGTCAGAATGGCTCCACCAACAAATCAACAAACAAGTGCTGGCGAGGGTGTGGAGAAAGGGGAGCCCCGGTGCACTGCTGGTGGGAATGCAGACTGGGGCAGCCACTGTGGAAAACAGTATGGAGGTTTCTCAACAAATTAAAAATGGAACTGCCATTTGACCCAGTGATCCCACTTCTAGGAATGTATTCTAAGAATCCTGAAACACTAATCAGAAAGAATATATACACCCCTATGTTCATAGCAGCACAGTTTACAATAGCTAAGATCAGGAAACAGCCCAAGTGCCCATCAGTAGATGAGTGGATAAAAAGCTGTGGGACATGTATGCCATGGAATACAACACAGCTGTAAAGAAGAAAGATCTTGTACCCTATGGGACAATATGGATGGACCTGGAGAATATTATGCTAAGCAAAATAATTCAGGCAGAGAAAGACAAACATCACATGATCTCACTTACACCTGGAATCTAAAGAACTTAATTAACTGATGAACAGAAATGATTCTATGACATGGAAGCATAGATGAGACTGACGAATCTCAGAGGGATGGTGGGGGTGGGTGGGTAGGTAGGGAGAGAGTAACGGAAGAATTCATATGCACATATGCACAATCCAAGGACAGGGACAATAGTGTGGTGAGGGGGGTGGAGGTGGGGTGGGAGTGGGGTGGAAGAGGTCAATGGCGAGAAAAAGGGAAAAAATAATAAATAATAATTAAGTAATAATAAATTAAAAAGAACAACAAAACAAGAACAGAGAAGCCAAAATATAGTTGTCCAAACACAGCACAAGAATATTTATTTCTTATTTAATAGAGGCAGGCAAGTGGCTAAGAGCCGACAGGAGGCTGTGCTCCTGTTTTCAGGGACCCTTGCTTTCTCTGCTACACCCTAGGTGTGCTCCTTGTCCAGGTCTGCCTGCCTGTGTTCTAGCCCCTGGGAAGTATGAAGAGAGGATGCGCTAAGTGGTTTCCTTGTACAAGTGTGACCTGCAATTTGTGCACATCACTTCCAGTTGGATACCTTCATCCAGCCACAGGAGATCCCGGGAAGACTGCCCCAAGCCCGGCTTCAGTGCGCCTGACTCAGACAGCCGGGCTCTGGTACTAAATGTAGGACAGGGAAAGAACCCAGCAGGGTCACTTAGCCGTTTCTATCACCAGATAAGGTCTCTTTTCTTCTAAATATTTTTCTATCATTTTTATTGAAAATGGGTAGGTGCTGCATTTATGATTTTTATAGGCACACACACACTAGGACAAAAAACTGTCCCGGGTTTGTGCTCTTGTGCCTCTCTAAAGAAGATACCCTGTTCGGGTGCCTGCATCCTTCACAGATATTTTGCTCTTCTAGTCAGATTGCTGATGTGAATGCCAAGGAGAAACAATGAAATTAGTTACCTAACAAAACGCCTAAGCTCAAAGCCATTACTCTGGAGCTTTCTGACAGGACAAGTTGTTTTTATTCTGTGTACTACATTTCTAGAGCAGATACACCTTCTTCAGTGCAGCTGTTAGTTTGAGTGGTAAACTGAGAATATACTTAGTTAAGCTCAGCTTAGCCCAGGAGCAATTGGCTGAGATGCTCTAGGCGGTGGTGAGGAGTTGTCCTGGTTTAGAAACTCCCGTAGATGACCCAGATTTACTACACAATTTTTCCCTTTGGTTCCTGACCATATGCTTTCTAATTAGGTAGACAGCAACACTTTCCCCACTGTGGATTAAAAAGAAATATCAAGTGGTTCTCCAAAGAGTGTAAAAACTTCAAACTTATTTTTCCAATTATAGGCTTTGGCTTACAGATCCAAGCTTATGTTTATTTTTAAAATTTTGAATCATCAGGGAGCTTTAAAATACTGCTAATTACCAGAGGTATGCATGTGAAAGTGCTGAAAATAAGAAAAGTGAACAATCTTTCTAAAAATGTTTTAAATTGAATTTCTCAACTACTGACAATAAAAATGTGGCTGTTATTTAGTTGTCTGTTTTAATTGATAAAGGCACATGCAATGACACATGAACAAAGATGATTGATGAAATATGAAAACTATGAAGGGAAACAATGGAAATGAACTGGATGCCTTCATAACTGGTCGCAAGTATTCACTGAGGGACATGATAATGGTTCTGTCGGTCCAGATTCTATGAATTTAATAGTCTACTTGGATATTTTTGTTGCTATATTTTCCCTATAATTATGGGAGCCACTTTTAAGTAAATAGAACCATTTAATAATTTTGATATTAAAGGTCAATATTAGCAGCTACTTCAGGCTCAAAAGGGGTGAATAATACAGGCATGTTTGAAATACATTGTCTATGTTAGCTCATTTAACACAGCAATTCTTGAATAAGTGCTATTATTAGCCACATCTTACAGATGAAAATCTCACTGTTAAATTTCTTTAATACTTTTTCTGGGTTCATGGCTGTTTAAGAATGTTCAGTAAGGGGGTGTGTGTGTGCACGCACGTGCTTGCTATAGCAGTTAGCAGAAGGTAGATTGTACAAAGAAGAAAACAGTTGAAAGAACATGCCCAAGAAGTCAATTATACTCCCAAAGATGTGGGTGCACACTGTTGAAGAGCTTTCTGGCAGAGGAGGTAGATGGAGTTGTTCTTAACAACAGGCCAAGAATGAGCTTTGCCAAAAAATTGAAGGCGATGTCTTCTGGGAAGGAAGGAAAGGCATCCTGGTAATAGTAAGGACAGAGAAATGAAAGAAGAGAAAAGGCAGGATAAATAACGGCTCACATTTATTGGGTGTCTACTGGGGGGTAGACGCTGTGCTTGCATTACAGTGCTTCTCTCCGTGCACACGTGAGGAAATGAGACAGAGACTGAAGACTGCAGAGGCATGGCCAGGAAGAGCAGAGCAGGGATGCTGCCCAGGTGCCCTGACCTTGGAAAGAAAGCCGCTGGGCACAGGAAGGTGCCAGTGCAGGGCACACGCTGACCAGCAATGGCCAGCTCAGCACAAGCCTTCCTTCGAATCAGTGGGCTGCGATGACTCCCTCACTTGGGACGCCCACAGGACTGTAGGCGCAGGCTCTCTGTTCTCTGCTTCCATATCTCTCCTGGCTGTTCCCTGAGGGCACAGTTTGTCTTTTCAGCCAGAGCACGTGCCTCTGTAAAACAAATGTTCTCTTTTTTCCAGTTTCTACTGCGAGCCTCCTGCAGCCGCAGCCTTTGCATACGCTCTTGAAGAAAGCAGGGTAGTGAAGTGGAAATGGTGACATGCAGGCCGATGCAGATGAAGTCACAAGTCACTTCTCCGATCCATTTTACTGAGTGCTTGGGCAAGCTCCACAGACTCCTTTCTTCATGCCTTGTTCATGGTGCTCCCTTGATCTGAAATATCTTTCCGCCTGTCAATGCTCTACAGCATCCATCCTAAATGCCCCGCCGCCCAGGCAGTTTCTCTGATTCTCACAGACCTTATTAACGATCTTCACCCCAGGCTCCTTTCTTGCTTGCCTTCGCCTCTTTAAAGCCAGTGTCCAGTTATGATTCCCATCGGGGTTCTGTCACAGCTCCTGGCATCGTGCCTGGCACACGTGCCCACCACAGGTCTTCACCTACACTCCTCTCTGCCTAGAAACACTCAGATATCTGCATGGTTTGCTCTCTCACTCAATTCTGGGCTTTCGTCAGAGAGGTCTTCCTTCCTGGGACGTGCAGAAGCCAAAGCTGGAGAAGAATTAGAGGCCAAGTAGTTTTACTTGGTCCAAGAAAGCCCACATAGGGGAGGTGGGAAGTGAAGGAAAACAAGAAAGGCTTTGTTACCAAGCAAGTGGCAACTGGAGCTCCAGACACAGCTCAGAGTTAGCCTGTCCCATGGGTGAGCGGGATGGATTATTTATGTACCACCTCCCTGTTGGGGCAATCAACTCTATCTATCTATCATCTATCTATCATCTATCTATCTATCTATCTATCTATCTATCTATCTATCTATCTATCTATCTGTCTGTCTGTCTGTCTGTCTATCATCTATCTATCTATCTATCTATCTATCATCTATCTATCTATCTATCTATCTATCTATCTATCTATCTATCTATCATCTATATCTATCTATCATCTATCATCTATCATCTATCTATCATCATCTATCATCTATCTATCTATCATCTATCTATCATCATCTATCATCTATCTATCATCTATCTATCTATCTATCTATCTATCTATCTATCTATCTATCTATCTATCATCTATCTATCTATCTATCTATATCTATCATCTATCTATCTATCATCTATCATCTATCTGTCATCATCTATCATCTATCAATCTATCATCTATCTATCTAATCTATTATCTATCATCTACCTGTCATTTATCATCATCTATCATGTGTACATGTATATGTGTGCAATGGTCATGGAAATACCAAATTCCTTAGATACAGGTGTTTTGGTTTATAGAGGAGCAAATTGAGTCTCCAATGTTTCTGTGATGCTTTCAAGGTCATGTTCCTAAACAGTCACAGACCAGAACTGGAATGCAAATGGCCTGCCTCCTAGGACAGCATTCTTCCTACCACACGCAGGGCCTTGAGTGAACTGCTGTATCATGGATCAGCCACTTTCCTTTTGCATGGTGTGGCTCTGGTTAGGAGAGCTTTTTAAATGTGCGTCAATTCCCAAAGTGAACGGCTGAGCTTTCATGTACATGGAGGGAGACATCTGTGTGAGACTGATGATTGGCTGAAGGACACAGAACGGGTTTTGAATTCAGAAGCCTTTACTGGACTTTGAAGCAGCCCTTCCTGTGGCTCAGAGATCAAAATGTCATGCAAATCAGATAGCCATGCTCTGACTTCCGCCTGTCTGGGCAGTGATTAAATGACTGCAGTTTCCCCATAATCACTATTTTATTATGTGCTTTCCTTGCTCGACTTGAACCATTTCTACATGAGACCAATTCAGTCTGAGTGATTTTATTCCAGTTAATGGACTTTTCTTTTGCCTGGATTGACTGGCGATTCTGCATTTTCCTTCTGCAGAAGTTATTTGTGGAGGGGAAACACTGAAATTGATGTGTTCCATTTCAGTCACCCATATAAACTGTCTTATAATTGTTCTTTTCTCCTGTAATCTATCTCTTCCTTTCAAATACAAAACATGAGGAAAGTTCAACCAACGTGATGGTTATAGTTCTGTTTCCAGATATATAAGCACCAAACTTAAAGCATGGCACCCAAGCTGCCCAGATGGCAAATGCTGCACCCTTCACCCTTCACGCAGGGCTGACAGTGCCCTGTGTGTGCTGGCCTGGCTGCCCTAGGCATGCACCGTGTGCCCCTCTTCCATGCACAGTGGCTCAAAAGCCACAATGAGGCACAGTCTGCCAGAACAAGCAACTATGGATTTAAACAGTCTCCAAAATTTGCTTGATAGATCTGCCGGAGCCCGCCGCCAAAGTCGAACGGTCCTGAGGAAGGGGTGAGGATTAAGAAAAGACAGACACAAAAAAGATGGGATCGGGAGGACTGTAGCCTTTGACTGCAGCCCCGAGTTTATTTTCCCAGATCAATTTATACAGACACTGTTGATTTTGCTGAACAGCACCCCGCCCCACGTTCCTTCAAGGCCGCATGAATGCTCTTTCAGAGTAAACACCCTGCCACCTGCATGAGCTCAGACCTTGGTAACTATCTTTATCTCAGCTTCTAATGGGAACTTTTGGGGAGGATTGAGTCCTTGGCTTGGGATGTGGCTTAACTGTCCCTTGACCCTACAGGCCGGGGCCAAATTCCTGATAAGCCTTTCTGGAATTTCTGGCTGCAAGCTAAGTTAGTATTGCCTTGGTGCCTCAAGGTCAGGGTCAGGGAGCAGGAGAGCAGATCTGCAGCTCACCCAGGCAGCTCCTCCATGCGAGGAGCAGATCCTGGGGCCACAGCAGCTCCCCACATCTCCCCGGGAGCAGATCTGCAGCTCACCTAGGCAGCTCCTCCGTGCCTGGGGCCACAGCAGCTCCCCACATAGATTATTTCTATTTTTATACATTTATGCCTTGGGAAGTTGTCAGAGATTGCACCTTTCACCCTTAAGAAAAGTACAGAAGGTTCCCAAAATGTGTGTGTGTGTGTGTTTCTGTAATAGTCAAAGACAATATTGAGCTTCAATCCCACACCCCAAGAGAGTTCCTGGAGCTTCCTCTTTCAGGTCTTCCCTGGGCCTGCGGCAGGGCTCTGCTCCTGGGTGCTGTTGCACTTGGGCTTCCACCCTCCTCTCCTCCTTGTGCTGCCCTTTGGTGCTCAGTCAGAACTGGTGCCTTTGCCCCCTGCTGGTCCCCTATAAATGCCAGCGGCTGCTGTGCCTGTGGGCTTCTCACCCTATAGCGGTGGAAGTGGTTCTCAGAGAGGCAGGAAAAAGATTCTTTGCACTAGAAACTTCTTTCCAAACAGTGAGCTCAATCTTGGCATCCTATCGTTTTAGCTTCAGGAATTGGAAGCAGAAAACTGTAGGCCAAGGAGGGCATGGAGAGGTGGGAATCTTGGAGTTCTCGTCACCTGTGATTAATCAGTGTCTCAGGACAGAGCTCCTGTCTCTTACCCAACGATAGGGAGCTGGATGCTGTAGGACCCCCTTCTCAGAGGCCATGGTGTTTGAGGATTTTCATCTCAGCATCCGAAGTCTCTGTTGTAAATTTCAAATCTCCTTCACTGTTTGGCCAAAAAACCAAATGGCTTCACTTAGAGTCTTGGTGATTACTGTGAACTGAATTGTCCCCTCCTCCTCAACTTATAGGTTGAAGTCCTATAATAGGTTGAATTCTTAATACCCCAGAATATGACCTTATTTGGAGATAGGATCTTTATAGATGTAACCAAGTTACAATGAGGTATTAGAGTGGGCCCTAATCCAACATGACTGGTGTCCTTACAAGAAGAGAAAGTTTAGACACACTCCTGGAGAGGAAAGAGTGTGCAGGTACAGGGGGAAGGTCACCTGCAAGGGAAGGAGAGAGGCCTGAGACAGATTCACCCTCACAGTCCCAGTCCTCAGAAGGAACACAATCTTCCAGCCTCCAGAACTGTGAGACAATAGATGTCTCCTGTGTAAGCCACCCAGCCTGAGGTATGTTGTATGGCAGCCCAAGAAGACTTATACAGTGGTCACTTAGGCCACACTAATTAGGGTTCAAGTTCCTTTATGATCCTGATAAAAATCAAAAAGAGTTGGGCGTGTGATAGCTTAGCTCCATAAGGTTCATGAATAGAGGCTGAAGGGTAAGATGATCGCTCTGTCCCCACGCAAACGTTCTGAGTGGTCAGAGCCTCTGTCACAATTACTCCGGGTACACAGAGGGTTGACCATTCTGTAGGGAGCTCGTGACGATAAAACAGAAGACTCGGTGCCCTTTGTGTTCCCCTCTTTTTCTTCATTGAAGAAACCAGGTCATTTGTCATTTGCTTTATTGAGTTTTTCACAGCTGGGTTTGCTGTTTGCATCCCTGTGATGTTGTTTTCTACACCCCTTTAACTCCTTCACTTTCTTTAGACAGCAGTTAGGTTCTGGAGGCCTTATCAGATTGGGGTTCAGGTTTTTTTAAGAATATCTCACTGGCTGTGCCCTGCACTCCCCATGGCATGCCATCAGGAAGCACACAGCACCCAGTTTTCTCTGCCTTTGTGCTATTGGGGTTGGACGAAAGATTCACATAGTAATGGCCTGAGCCCTACAGAGTTCCTGTCAGCCAGTGGTATTGTTAGCTACTGAGGACTGTAGTGTGGGTCCCTTATTTTTTACTTGGATCTGCAAAAGAGTGGCATTCTGCCCTACCTTCTGTATTTATCAGTTGCAATTCTTCTATAATGTAGAATTTTTTCATCAGATGTTTTGTAATTCTGCTGCACAGTTTATAAGAAAGGCATGAGAAATCCTTGATTCTTTCTCTTTATTTGCCAATTTTCAGAGTAAAGTAATGGCCTAATGACCTCCAGAGTTAACTAGTTTGGGTTTATTTCCTTTCATTAACATCTCATGAATTTTAACATACCTGATGTGCTTCAATTCATCATAGTCACTGTTCTTAATATTCCAATTGTCCTAGCTTGGGGCCAGTTGGAGCCCTTTCAAGCTGGCTCATGTGTGCTTATAACCCCAGAACTCTTTACGGGTGTTGCTTTTAGTTACAACCTACTTTAAAAATAACCTACTTTTTCTGCCCCAAACCCAGGATCAATCATTTATCTCAAGGAGCCTTGGTTCTTTTAGTGGGAATTGCTAAGAAACAACAACCTAAAAACTAAGCATGCTCATTGTAACTGAATTAATCACTGCTGCTGGGCCTTTCCTGTAGAGAGAGGTATAAAATGCACATTTTCAAAAGAAAATTATATAACAAGTTCATAATTATATTTCTTATTCAAATTTAACATTATTGTATTTTTACATATCATTTTTATTTTATACTGAGAATGTTTGTTCCTAATACATTTACATAATTATATATTTGCTTTATGCTATTATGTACAATACTTTAAAACAAAAATATAATTTTATTCTTAAGACTTTCACTATAGGTTGCATTTCATATATCATTGTCTTTAGATCTCTAGGTAATTTTACTAGATACTGTCATATTCTTCTCCCTGGTTGTTGAATTAATTTGTATCTTCATTACAAAACATGAGCATACTATACCCCCAGATCTTAGCCTCAGAGTAGGACATGATACACTTTTAGATTTTAATCTGACTGGGGAAAAATTATATTTCAGTGCAGTTTAAAAAAAAAAAAAAGCTTTTCTTGCCTTGGCCAGTGTGGCTCAGTTGGCTGAGCATCACCCTGTGCACCGAAAAGTTGTTGGTTCAGTTCCCACCCAGGGTCATGCCCAGGTTGCCGGCCCTACCCCTGGTCAGGGTGTGTGCAGGGGGGCTGCCGATCGATGTTTCTCTCTCTCTCTTCCTCTCCTTCCCTCTCTGTTTAAAAAGCAATGAAAACATACTTTAAAAAATGCTTTTTTTGGTAAACATATGTTTTTTTAAAGTTCATTGGGAACATTACTAGGAAAAAGGTCCATAAGTTAGGCCCTTGTCTAGAGGTGTCTTGTTAATAGGACATTTTAACAGCAGGATTCTGCCAAGGAAATGATTGTGAGCAGGGCTCCCCCATGGCAAGAAGTCAGTGTATTTTAAAGTTCTCTTAAGTAATTTATCTTATAATGAGCTAGAGTGAACAACTATCGATTTTTAAAGATCATTTGCATATCTTTTTTTAAGCATGAATTGTCTGTTTTTAATCTCTTGCCCATTTTTTAAATACATTTTTTTCTACTTTTATAGTTTTCTGGTGTACTTTTGGAAACTTTCCTAGGACTAGAAATACCCTGTGATGTGGCTTATTAATAGATTTTTTCATGTTTCATTTAATTACCTTTTTTTTGCTTTTTTTTCCAGATAGAAGGGTTTGAGTGGTTGTTTGTTTGTTTTGGTAGCAAAATTTTTTCTTTTCTCTCTTATTACTTCTGCTTTGTTAGTATAGATAGGAAAGATTTTCCATTCTCAGGTTTTTAAGAGGTTCACCCATGCTTCTTCTAATACTTTTACAGAATTATTTGTTTGTTCATTAGTTCATTTGTTTTTCATTTAATTCTTTGATACATTTGGTCAGTCATTTTTGTGTGTGTAAGGAATGGATCTAATTTTATTTTTTTCCCCATATAGATTTTCCTATCCAAAAATTTCTTGTTCAGAAGTCCATCTTTCCTCCCCCACTGATTTAAGGTGAACCTTTTCATATTATATCATATTACAGAAACTTGGGATATTAACCCTTTTAATTATAGTGTTTTTATATTATTTTTTATGTCTGGTAGTAGTAGCCTTCTCATTCAATGTTTGCCTCACTACCCTTGCTTTTCAAAATAAACCGTATGATCAATGTATCTAACTTCAGAATAAAAAAGATCTTACTTTTTTTTTTTCTGGTCTTGTATAAATTTATGCATTAACTTACTGCTTTCCCTTTATTTCAGTCTCCTCTTCTTCAATGACTTTATAATTTTTGCATTGGAATTAGCACACATTCAATATTAAAGAATTCAATCAATGCAGAAAAATGTAAAAGAAGACAAAAAATGATCACTTGATTTCCAGATAGAATAATTTAATTAACGCAGGATCTTTCAATTCATGTTGTATATTAATTTTAAAAGTCTCATTTTTGAAAATTGTAGTGGAGTAAAAAATAAACTGACATGAAACTGATAAACCATTTCTCGATCAGCTGAAATGTTAATTTTTAAACGTTCTCTTTAAGACCAGAGATAATGTTAAAAATAGTATTGAGATGTTCCAGTCATTTTGAAAAGAGCTTAGCCCTTGTATACCTGCCATTAATAATGAAAAATTAGCACTCTCATACTTCTTACTCCCCGTCCGCCGCTTCCTGGTTTATTAGATGTATTATGTTTTTAAATGTGCCAAGGTCTACAAATATATTACCTGCTGCTGTTCAGCGTCCATCCCATGTTGGAGTCGGTCAGGCCTCCCCTAGTTACTGTAGTATGCCGTTTCCACTGTCGAGCTCCTTTTGATCCCTCTCTTAAATGGACAGTATCATGCAGCAGATTTGTCACAAAAGACTCTGGGACCCCCCTGGAGGCTCTCTCGTTGGAGGCCGCCTGATGCCCGCCTTCCCCCCGCGCCTGCTACTCACACAGAGGCGCGCGGGGTGTCGGCAGGAGCCCCAGCCTCAGAGTCGGCACAGCAGGGTCCCCGCTCGGTGCAGGCCCCGGGGCCAGGACGACGGAGCCCCACACCCGGGCCCATCGCGTCTGTCACACAGGCCACCAGCTTCACCGGGCAGGGGCGCGGAGAAAGCAGAGGCTGGGCAGCCACCCCACTGCCTGGGCCCCGGGGTCACACGTTTCTTTGTCTCTTGTCATTGAGCCAGAGCCTGTTGCTTGGCCTCAGCTCACCTGTGGGGGCGGCGAGATCCACAGCCCTTTGGGCGCTGGGAGCACCTGCACCTATGAGTCGATGGGCACATTGCCCTTCACCGAAGTAGCCCTGGGAACAACTCTGACAGTCTTGTTTTCCCTGTGTATTTTTCTAATTTTATTTCCTAAAGGACTAAAAGGTTTTGCTTTATTCTTAAAATTCTGATCTTAATAAGTGTTAAAGAAGTCGTTTTTCAATTTTCTCCATAGAATAGAGAGTTTTAAAAATCAAACTCAGATTTTTCCTTTATTTCAACACATTTTTATTCTGTTATACATTGGAAATGTTCTCTGTTTCATGTGATGTTGTCTTAGTACAAATTACCCTTCTACGTATTGTCATGTTTTTTATTACTTTTTAAATTTCCTTTGACTTGCATTTTTTTTCTTTTGAAATCACCCCAATTTTCTTTCTTCTACTTCATTAGATTAGAATTCTGATATCTCTAAGTTATGTAATTAGTATTATGAAAACATTAGTATAAATCCCAAAACTTTTTTTTTAAATATATCTTCATTGATTTCAGAGAGAGGAAGGGAGAGGGAGAGAGAGAGAGAGAAACATTAATGATGAGAGAGTCACCGATCAGCTGCCTCCTGCACGCCCCCGACTGGGGATCAAGCCCGCAACCTGGGCATGTGCTCTGACTGGGAATCGAACCCCGGTCGCCTGGATCCTAGGCCGATGCTCAGCTGCTGAGCCACGCCCGGCCGGGCAAAATCCCCAAACTCTTTACAGTCTTTCTTTAACACCATTCTGTTGTTTAATCATATCTCCTTTGAGCTCAGTTTCATGATATTATGACCTTATTAAATGGTTTTTGAATGTGAAAATCTCAAAGGAGTCTTTTACTTTTTTCTCACCTGTTTTTCAGATGGGATTTTTGATCTGTAGTCTGTGTATAGTTCCCTCCCCCTTCTCTTCCCTTCCCCCTTCTCTTCTCCTCCTAACTGTCTAGGATGTGAGCAAATTTGCCCCGACGGTTCTTTTCATCCGGCTCAGGCACTAAAGCATGCTTCCCGCCCAATTTAACGCAGGGTAGTTTATCGTTTCCCTAACAGGTGTGAGTGCAGACGAGCTCTTTTCTGTGTCACCCACTTTCTTTGAGGCCTAAGCTGGGAGGCTGGGCTGAGTGTGGCTGTGGGAAGCCCAGATGAGATTGTGACACTGTTAGAAGAGTGGAGTCTACGATTACTTCTGAGACGGTATGTCAGGTTTTCCTGATCAAGTGGGATGTGTATTTCATTTTCAATTAGAGAAACTATTAGCTTTGAATCGTCCCTGGAATCCACTAAGTCCAAAAGGCTTTGCTTCTGTAAGAGAGAGTAATACCCTGTTGATTACTTACCTTCTATTCCTTATTTCTCATTGGCAGCATTTTCAGTTCTCATATTAAGAATCTTATTTTTTTTTAATAAAAGAGTATATTCTCTAAATTCTTTAAGTGTACTTTAGGCTACTTTACTAGATTAAAGATCAGCTGCCACTTTTACAAGTTTGCAACATGAGGCTGTGTCCCTTGTTTGCACGCTGCTGGCACGTGTTTTAAAATATTATCCAGCCCTGGTCCAGGCCAGGTACCCTTGATCTGTGACCTCTGTTCGGGGGCATATAGGAGGCAAACAATCAAGGTGTTTCTCTCACATCTGTGTTCCTCTCTTTCTCCCTCCCTCCCTTCCATTCTCTCCAAAAATCAATGGAAAAATATCCTGGGGTGCAGATTAACAAAAAACAAAAACATTATCGTGTTTTTTCTTGCTCAGCACTGGGGAGAGGGTTGCGAGCTGGCTCCATCCTGTCATCTTTTCAGAAACCTCAGATGTGTTTTTACAGATGTAACAGTAGAATAACCCACAACACAAACCCTTAGGTGCTTATTAGATATGTGGGTCCCTGGCTCTCATCTGGGACAGATCGACCGAAACAGCAGCTGTGGGGACAGGTCTAGTTTATGCATTTTAAATACATTTCCTGGCAGATACTGATCACATGAAAAATTGAAAATCTCTGGCTATGAGATCTTGTGAAAGCTTCTACTTTTCCTGTATCCAGCACATTAAAAATTTTAAATGCAAATTTCCTTTTCATTAACTTTACAAAACATTGTCTAACCTAAGGTGTCTGTAACAAGAAATAAAGAGATTTAGTCTTGGTATTCAGGGATGCCCACAATTCCACACATACCTACTCAGCTTAGTTTAGTGGAAAAATGACCAATGTTCTCATTCCAGACAGCTGTAGATAAAAGGAAAATATACACAAAGTGTTGATGTCTGTACACCCAGAGGCCCTGTTGATGCTAAACAGTCATAATTTGAGTTAATGTCTGTATTTGAATATAGCACAACGTGTAATAATTAGTGCAGAGTTTTAAAGCTTTTCAACCCAAAGGTTTTCCAAGAAATGAAGATGGTTTTTATCACTGTTGGGTGAGCCACAGGGAGCTCAGGTAGAACAAAATGAAGTGCTACTTTTCAATATATTTATTTCCATTTCAGGAAATTGCAGTATTATGCATTAGCATTCACTCCATTGAAAGAGCAACTAACTTTATATATTTTCTCACAAAAAGTGTCTGATTTTATTGCTTATGTAAGTCTCAAAATCCTACATTAAAATAGTAAAGATGTACACATAAGACAAAGAGCACATGCAAATGTAGGTTTGGTCTTGGAAAAATTATGAAGAAAGTGATAGTTGCAAAAACAGTCTTTATTCTCTTTCCCCTGTGTATGGCAGGTCTTCCCTCCTGCTTCTAGGAACCTCCTTTGTAAAGGGTAATCTGGCCCTTTGGTATGACTCAATGTGGATACAATTCCACGTGCCACTTTTCCAGGGAATATTTAGGACACAAACCAAGTTTCCTTAGGTGTCATCAACCTTTGGGTAAAAAAATAAGTTAATTTTCTTAAAAAAAAAACACAAATTAAAATTAGTAATATGAAACTTATTTATGCAGAATTCCAATATAACTACATTATCATAAAATATAGGAAAAATAATTAATTATACTCTGTGAACTTAGTGTGTACAGTATTAATTTTCAATAAATTGTGATAGATAAAAATGCATATTTATTCCATAGAGAAATCTCTAATAACTACTAAATAGAATATAGCTAAAAATCCAAGAGAGGCAATAAAATGGAAGACAAAAAATGGGTTACCCATAAAGAATGCCAGAAAAGAGGAACAGAAACAAAGAACAACCACAACCAAAAAGAAACAACAAATGGGACAAATAGAAAACATATCACAAGTTAATAGACTAAAACCATATCAATCATTATATGAAATGTAAATGGAGTAAATATTCCCATTAAAAGATAAATATTATCTGACTGAATAAAAAAGCAGTTCTTAACTATAAGAGACGTATAATAAACATGAACTTACAGATAGGTTAAAAGTTAAAAGCCTGGGAGGCAGCAAAGCACTGATATGTTAAGTGAAAGTGTGGTAGGGTGGCTATATTTGTATCAGACACTACTGATATTAATACTGGATTACTAATAATATCAGTTAGATCCAGGAGTATTATCAAAGATAAAGTATGCTATTTAACAAGGTTCAAAATATTATTTCAACAGGGAGACTATTAACTTTGTATGTACTTAATAACAGATTCTCAAAAAATACAGAGTAAAAACTGCTAACTTAAAGGAAAACCAGGTGAATCTACAACAATAGTTGGATATTTTTCTGTAACATGTACAACAATTAGACACCCCCCCCAAAAAAAAAATCTGTAAGGAAACAGAAGATCTGAACAACATTTACAACAAACCTTGATCTAATCAACCTTTGTAGAAAACTACAACCAACAATGAAAAAATGCACATTCTTTTCAAGTATACGTGGGAGATGCATTATGACACAAAATATACTGGGTGTTAAATTAATATCAAGCATTTGATTTACCAAGACTTTACAAAATGTATTCTCTATCTACATAGAATAAAGAAAAACAATAATATATCTAGCAAACATCCAAAAATTTGAAAATTAAGCCAGACAACCCGGCCGGGCGTGGCTCAGTGGTTGAGCGTCGACCTGGGATCCAGGCGATCAGGGTTCGATTCCCGGTCAGGGCACATGCCCGGGTTGCGGGCTCGATCAGTGACTCTCTCATCATTGATGTTTCTCTCTCTCTCTCCCTCTCCTTTCCTCTCTGTGAAATCAATAAAGATATTTAAAAAAGAAAAAGTTAGAAAATTAAGCCGGACATTTCTGGCTAGCCTATGGGTCAAATAAAAAAATCACCCAGAAATGCTAATAAGAATGCAACATAGAAAAATGTGTGAGACGTTAGCAAAGTGTTATGTGGTGGGGAAAATGCCATTTAAATGCCTATATTAGAAATAAATAAAGGTTTAAATTTAATGATTCTAAGTTCTTACTTAAAAAAAAGCTATAAAAAGAAGAGCAAATTAAATCCAAAATAAGTAGACTAGAGGACATCATATAGACTAGAACTGAAACCAATAGCAAACAAAATTAACTAAGGATGCTCTGTGGAAGAATTAATTAAAATAATCTCTAGCAAAGTTGGATTTAAAAAAACGTAAAACAGATTGCAAATATCAGGAATTTAAAAGGTGACATTCCACGCAGCCGGAGTGGCTCAGTCAGTTGAGCGTTGTCTGCACTGGAAGATTGCGGGTTCGATTCCCGGTCAGGGCACACGCCTGGGTTGCGGGATTGATCCCGAGTCACTGATGGATGTTTCTCTCTCACATCAATGTTTCTCTCTTTCTCTCTCCCCTTTATTCTCTCCAAGCATGTCCTGGCATGAGGACCAATAAAAAGGTGACATCACTGTAGATATTAAAGGACAATACGAAAATGTTGTTAATAACTTTAGCCAAGAATTTTTTTAAAACTAAGAAAAAAATGAAAAAGTAATTTTATAAAACTGACACAGAAAAATATCAATGTTTCTTTATCTATAAGAGAAATATAGTTTGTAATCAAAAACTTTCTCCAAAAGAAAATTCCAGGAGCAGATTTTTTTCAGTGTTAAAGTCTACCAGATATGTAAGGAAATGTAATACCAGTTTTATACAAACTCTAACCGTAACTTTGGAGGAAAAGAATACCTGCCAGCACACTTTATGAAGCTGGTCCATATATAATACTAATATCCCAATAAAATATTGGCACATTAAATTCAAACAAACATAAAGTGGATAATGCATTATAACCAAATGTAGTTTATATCAGAAATGTGAAATAGGCTTGACTTTTAAAAATCAACCAATATAATTCATCACCTTATGTAACTAAGGAAAAATTCATGTAATTAATCACAATTAATGCAGAAAAAGCACTTGATAAAATTCAAAACCCAATTATCAAAAATTTCAGTTAACTAGAAAGCGAATAAAACTGACTCATTTGGATAAACAGCATCTACTAGAAACCTGTATCCTATCATTTTTATTCATGAAGGTTTATCTCTTTTTATCCGCTATCTACACTCTTTATCATTAATCAGTGATTCTTTTTGTCTGTTTGGATGATTTCTCCCCTGATACCAGCTTTTTCTTTATAAGGCTTCACTTGTTACTATAACAAGGTTTTATACCTTTTTTCTTTTAACTTTGAGTCAATGCTATATTATTATTTTTTATACAGTGTTTTTTTGTCCAAATATGTATCTTTTCTTCTTAAAGAGATTATCTCCTTTACTGTTATTAACAGATATTTGATATTAGTAGTAAAATTGGATCTTATATTTTCGATTTCAATCTTTTGTTTTCTAGCATGTGTTCCACTGAACATCTCTGTGCAGTATGTGGTTGTGTGTTTCTCTTACAAACTTATAAGTTTTGTATTTGGCATTGCAGTGTGTTTTTTTATCTGCTTTTTTTACCGATTTCAGAGAGAGGAAGGGAGAGCAAGATAGAAACATCAGTGATGAGAGAGAGTCATCAATCGGCTGCCTCCTGCACCCCCCCACTGGGGTTTGAGCCCACAACCCAGGCATTTGCCCCAGCCGGGAGCTGAACCGTGATCTCCTGGTTCCTGGGTTGATGCTCAACCGCTGAGCCATGCCGGTGAGGTGGTATTATGTTATTTTTGTGTATCACTTAGGATTCATTTGCAAGAAATGCAAATCTCTCTGGTTAGAGGAGAAGAGCCAATTATAGAGTCTGAGAGCTGATAAAATGGGCCAGAGGAGGTAGCTGCAGGCCGCTCCAGGGACGAGTCCCAGAACCGCTCCTCTCCATAGGCGGACACCGTACAGGGACGACCGTAACAAGAGGAGGCAGTGAGAAGCGACCACGGAGCCCCGATGGGAAGGGCACTTGGTCGGCACTGGGAAGCAAGGAACAGGAAGCTCTGTTGTCACCACTGCCCTTTGACACATAAGAAGGAAGGAGCAGGGGGGTGCCGCTCAGAAGACTAGTATCTCCAAAGCCGCTCTTGCCAGCCACGACTGCCAGAGATAAAGGATGTTTCGCTGTGTCCAGCTTCCATCCTCCGAATTTCCAATGAACGCTTCTGCTCAGTCGACCCAGCTCTATGGAACTCAGGGAAATGTCGCAGGCAGCTCGACTCTCCTCTACAGGGAGCACAGAGAAGAGCTGAGATGGGTGGCGACTATACAGCCAACCGGTAGTGGTTTAATAACTGGCAATTAAATGAACTTTACAGGTGACATTTCCTAGAAATCCCCTAGTTAATTTACGTAATTTCTCTACAGCTGTATATTTAGCCAGAGCTATTTCATTCAGTTAGCTAGAGATTTTACAACTATACAATTTTACACAGGAGTTCTGGCCTGAATTTTTGTAACTGACCTCCTTTCGAATTTATATTTGATAGGCATTCATTTAGCTGATGTATGTGAATGTTATTATTCCATATCACTCTATCCTGCTCTTTCAGGGAAAAGGTACACTCCCAGATCTCCTGTGTGTTTTCATTGTCAATTTTAATATAGTTTGAATTATTAATTTTGCTAAAAGAACTCATCTCAATCGCAAGAAACACAAAATCCCCTATATAATATGAACATATGCACATGGTCCAAGCAGGCAGGGGAGTGGCAGGCAGCAAGCACGGTTTGGAGAAGTTGCTGGTGAAGCCCGTGGTTCCACGTCTGAGTGAGGGCAGAGGACTCTGGCTGTCAGTTCAGTGTAACAACGCCAAGCACATTCAAGTGCTAGTCCTTAAAAAGAAATAAAGGGGAGGAGAAATTTGCTTTGGGTTATCCGGAGTGTAGTAAGGAAGATCTGCTGTACCTCTGGGAAAGTAGCTGACTGGCACGGAAGATAATTAAATGGTTTCCTCCTACCTTTGTGCATTTTGGCTTAACTACACCATGAAGTCTAAATGCTACTAAAATGCCTCAAGGAGAGTCAGAGAAGGTTTCTGCAGGCAAGAAAAGATCCTGCCAAACTGAAAAATAAAAGGCTGGTATTCGTATTACTCTCATGTTGTCTTAAAATATATAAATTTAGGGAAAAATAAATAGAAAGAACAAGAAATCTAGAGTCTGTCATTTCCTTTGCATGTTCAGTGGGATTAGTATTTCTGCTCTCAGTTGATAGACAATTCTTGGTCATGCTCTTCTTTGGAGTGTTCTGTGAACCGTCCAATGCCTAGCTAGCGTTCATCAGTCTTCTCCATAAAAGCCTGATGACAGTCCATGTTTCAACCACTTTCAAAAATAAATCTAAAAGCACAGCAATTAAAAATCTCCTATTTATGAATCATCTATTTCTTGAATCTCAGTAGGTATTGACTATGCCCTTAATACATGCAATAATCTTAAATTAGGAGTAGCAGTCAGTCTTTCTGCCTCCTTTAAGATCGATGCCAAAGACCATACGATTGAAGCTGCCACAAGAACCGTTACTAGCCAGCAAGGGAGCTGAAGGAATCAGATTTACCATAGACGGGTGTGATGGCAGCAGCAACATTTATATTTTATAACAGGGAAAATTAAGCTGGTGAGAAGAGAGTTGGATGCAAAGGCTGGACTTGCCTCAGCTCCTAGAAAGCTAGTTATTCCCTTGGTGGATAATCGGGCTCTCTTATGATAGATTTTGAATTACAAGAGAACTCTATTACATGTCTTATCAATTATGCATTACGTTATTTGAACAGAATTATAAAATAACTAGATTGACTCTCAAAGAAGCCCAAGGGGTATTTTAGGATACAAGACAGAAGAAATTAAAAGATTTGTGCTGGGTAGATTGGAGTGGGGTGAGGAAAGAGGAGCATAAATCCGGAGGAGAGTTACATTCTAGTAAAACATCAGCTTATTCTTGGAGGATAGTTTTGCAAAGTCAATATTAATCAATCTTTCCAGGAGATCTTTTTCCTGGAGCAGACTTGACTTTTGGGCATGATTGAGTAGAGGCTTATAAGATTCCCTTTCTCCTCTGAATTATGCTTAAAGTTTATATTTTAAGGAAGAGAAAGTGACATAGCTGTGTAACCTGGAGTGGTCTGTGCAAGCATCGCAGAGCCAAAGATAGCGGCTTCAGGAGTGATGATATTGTGCTTGGCCTATGGTCCTGTTGAGATGTTTGAACAAAGACTGTTGTTGATGAGTTTGCTACCCCTCTGTTGTTTTTAGCTTAGTTCAGGTCAAGAAGTATCATTGACGGCCCCCCTCCCACATGCACTGTGTGAGCTGTGTGTTGGGCATACAGAGATGAAGAATCTATGGCTGGCGTGGCTCAGTGGTTGAGCGTCGACCTATGATCTGGGAGATGGAGGTTCAGTTCCTGGTCAGGGCGCATGCCCAGGCTGCAGGCTCAATCTCCAGTAGGGGGCATGCAGGAGACAGCTGAACAATGACTCTCATCAGTGACATTTTGGTCTCTCTCTCTCCCTCGCTTTTCCTCTCCTTTCCTCTGTCTGAAATCAAGGGAGCTCATGGTCTGGTGGTAAGTCTGTCACAGGGACAGATGGCTTCCGTCTCAGGGATAAAGAAAGAAGGATTTGTTCAGGTTCCTAGGGGAGATCGGAGGCCAGAAGTGCCCCTCGCTGCTGGGACAATGTGTCCTCTGCACTTCTCTACTACCTGTAGTGCCTGGGGCACGGCCTAGGTGTTGCTTTTTTGAAAAAAGACACAGCTGAGGTGTCTCAAGAGTGTCATGGGGATGGTGGCTGACAGCTGCTCATGTGGTACTTGTCAAAACACTGCTAGAGGCAGCTGGTGGATGCATTTAAAAGAGGAATTAGCAGAAGCAGCCTCTGATGTCTGGCACTGGGGAGACCATCCCCTTCTTCTCTCATCCAGAAGAGTTAATGGGCAAAGGTGAAGGGGGAGAGAAGCCCTTACCTCACTCGGGTCCAAACGTGAGTACAATTACGCTTTTTAACCTACCTGAAACCAGAGCTCTAAGCATTTTGGAATATTTTACATTAACAAAGGCATCTTATAATTTTTACTAGTGTTCTCTCTTTATATTTGGGGGTAATTTTTACTTTGTGAAGAAACAGATTTTCTAAAATGTTAGTATTGAATCTAATGGCTAGTCCCTGCACGCCTTCCTGCTACTCTCTAGCTGGCTAATGCTAACTGGACTAATCCAACACTGTGGGATATACTTTCCACATAGGTTCCAACGCCCACACACACTGCAAGGATTGAGATACTGGGCACAACTTTATAAAAGTTTCTTGAGTGACAGAATCCTGAAAAACGAGGCTTCAGAGTGGAATCATATGCTGGTTGTCACAAAAGTAATCACCTCATTTTAAATAATGATATAGTCATGTTCCTTTAATTTCACAGATTATAAAAATGTTGCCTAATTAATTTTTAAAGTCAGATTAATATAACTAGTTTAAAATGTGTGCTTTGATTCTTTTAAAATCTTCACCTAAGGATATGTTTATTAATTTCTAGAGAGAGAAGAAGGGAGAGAAAGAGAGAGAGAGAGACAGAGAGGAACATTGATGTGAGAGAGAAACATTGTTCTATTGCCTGACCGGGGATGGAACCACAGCCTCTCCACTGGGTGGGAGGAACCCAACCAAATGAGCCATCCGGACGGGGCTTTGCTTTTATCCTTTTGTCCTAAATTCACAAGCAACACACAAGTGACGGCGTGACACCTGCCCAATTCTGGGTGCTCCTGGCAGCGTGCACATACCTCCCTACTCTCTGCTTCACAGGCTACACAGTGGAGCTACCATATCCACGGGTCATTACCCAAGTCAACAAAAAGTCCCCCATTGCCACCAAGGAATTTCCCTTGTGGAAGTTGAGGTCTCTCATTTATCACCTTATCCTCTCTGCAGAATAATCCAATGTCAGAATAAATGTACCTGAAACCAAAGGTTGAAAAACTATTTGGGGGGCACTCTTTCTATTGGTGTAAGCTCTGAATACTGTTTGACGAACATTCTTTACATCTGATATTGGACTGAACACAAATTCTGCTACGTAAAGGAGCTGTACAGACTTGGGAATGGCTATGGGTCATTCTAATCTAATGATTTATATACTGAAGGCTTTGAAAGCATCTACAGTTTTGGTGTCTTTCTTTATATGTAATATAGCTATACTCTATTTTGCCTGGAAATGTCTTCAGTAGGTAGAATCAGAACACGCTGGGCAATCGGGAGAGGCGGTGGCAGCCAGGCTGACCAATTTCTGGGATCAGAGAGACCTGGAGTGAGGCTCCTAGGGACGCCCACCTAGTGCTGGCTCCTCTCCAATCACAACTTTGGAAGTCTCAGATTCTTCTAAGTGTACGATTAGAGAAGCCCAACACTAGAGGAACCCCTGCGGCTGGAGAGAGCAGTGTGTGTGGGAGCGGAAGGGGGCGGCCGCCGTGGAGGTCCGCCAGTCAGGCAAAGCGCAGCAGCGCTGCTCGGCAAGCCAGGCCTCGGGGAGAGAAGGCGACACACCGCGGGGAACCGCCGCCCCCGGCCTCCTCCCCCTGCGGACAGTAGACAGCGCAACCAAGGGCGACAGTTTGGAGAGACGGGCAGTGCCAACGGCCCCGAGGACAGGTGTGCTTGGTAAGGTTCAGTGTCCAATAGCGAACAGAGAACCCGGGGTCACTACCCTAGATCGCGTCCAGCTTTCTCCATGGCCTGCCCCACCTCCCCACATCCAAGGCAAAACTGCACCCTGAAGTTGTCTTTGCTGGGCTTGTGCCCAGCCACCTCTGCTCACACACATTATAGGCCTGGGGACAGCCGATGTCCCCAGGGGGTGATGAGCTCAGGCATTTGAACAGCCCGCTGTAACGAAATGACACATACTTTACCATCTTAAGTAGATAAATCAGAATAATAAACCAAATGAAAAATTTGGAGTAAGTGTCGTAAATACCCTGAAAGAAGTAAGAGAGGGTAACGGTAACAAGGGAAAAAGCAACAGTCATAAAGAAGAAAGTTTATGCACTTGGTTTGACAGATATAATAGCTGAAATAAAGACTTGATGACTAGGCTAAAGTGTTAAGAGCAAACTTGTGGACATGCCCTAAAGGCATTGGGAACGAAGTAAAAGGTAGAAAAGGTGAGATATATGGAGGACAGAAGTGAAAGCACCATTCATGGAATATTCTTCTTCCAAGAAGAACAGAAAAAAAAAAGTAAATGGAAAGAAATAGATGAAAAAATTATGATGGACATCTTCCAGGAAATAAAGATACATGAGACTTCAGATTAAAAAGGCTCACAGAGGACTTATGGAATGTATAAAAACCCCACACATGAACACTATAGAATAAAATATAAGAACATTAAAAACAGAAAGACCACACTAACGTACAGTAGGCAAAAAGAATCAGATTGACAACTGAGTAATACTCTAAAAGTGCTGAAGTGAAAACTAGGCTCAGAGTGTTATATCTAATTACATTTTTAAATATTGAAGATAAAATAAAGGTAAAGGTATTTTAGGCATATTCGGCTTAGTGGGTTTGACACAGAAAGACTGAAAATGTTCTTTTTTTAGTATGGCAACCAGAATTTTTAGACTACATCAAGTAAGAAAAATATTCAAAGTGTAGCTTCCCCACAGAAAGTTATGAGATGGAATCCGATCTAAGAGATGAACTGTAAGCACAAGACGAATGTCAGTCGGTCCTGTGGACAACCACCAGCACCCTTACTGCAACAGTAAACTAAGCTTTGGGCCATTGCCATGGAGGAAAGATGGACTCAAAACCACAACATGCTTGCTAGGGTCTTTGAAAGAGGCTACTGAGGGTCCAGGTCACTAATATTCCTTGGACCCTAGAGGGGTAAATGCATGTCTACTGGGCAAAAAGTCTCATTTTATGGCCTCAGATTTTTCCCGATTAAGAGAATACAAGCAAGAGCTCACTATCAAAGGTCATCAAACACAAAAAGAAAACACGTAGTTGAAAATAAGCAGAAACAAGAGCAACAGTTTTAAGACTCTAAGGAGTTCAGATAATTGCAATGGTCAGAAATGTAACTTAACATGACTATGTGAGAGATTCATGGAAATGAATGCACTCACACCAATTAAGGGAGCAGTAAAAGACTTAAAAAACAACCACACAGATTTGCAAGAGAACCAACTAGAACTTTCAAAAAAAAAAAGAAAATTAGTCAAACAAAATCAATGGGTGGTTTAGACAGCAGATTACACGCAGCTGAAGAGAGAATAATGAACTGCTGAAACAGCAGCCAGAGAGGCAGCAAGAAGCTGGTTACCACGGCGAGCACCCGGCGTCCATCCTGCTGGAGCTGCTGGGGGCCTGTGTGGAATGTGCACCACAACTGTCCCTTGAAGATCTGGAACCTGGGAAACTTGCCGCTGAGTCCCTCCTGCATTGGTTGAGGGCTCCTGTGCCTCCAGGCTGTGTGAAGGGCACCAGGCTTTGCGTTTGAGGGCGGTGCCAACAGCCTGCATGGAGCTATCCCTGGTTCAGAGGGGCACAGTCAGCTGGACACAAACTCAAAAAGATTCACCAAGGTGGAAAAGTTAATGACACAGGAGCCATGGCCACATCTAGGCTTCAAGAACCAGAACCCCTGTATAAGTGACTTATGAATCTGTATTTCTTAAAAAAAAAAATCCAGTGTGATTTGTTGTGGGGTCACAGGACGATAGAGGCCAATCCCCCCTCCCAGCCACAGAACGGCGTCCGCCTGGCCAGCACCAGGAGGAGCAGAGCCGCATATACCGGGTGACTTCCCAAGCAGAGCCGCATATACCGGGTGACTTCCCAAGTCCTTGACCGCTGACCAGCCCCACTGACTCTGTCAGTCCTTGGCCTGCAGGAAGGCTGCTGTAGGTATGCCCCCCCCCCCCCGCTAGATAGGCCCCTGCCTAACCCTGGCCGAGTGGGGAAACTCCCCAACCCGTCCCCATCGGGCCTTCCCCAGATGTAAGTAATAAAGGACATATCCCTCTCCTTTGTCCCCCACGTGGCTTTTTCGGACTAGCAAAGAGCAGCATGGCGCTCCTGGGACTGGAGCTCTTAGGTTACATCTGTTATGCTCACGAAAGATTGAGAAACAGCCTAGTGTGCGTTATTTGCACTTTACCACTCTTGTGATTCCCCTGGGAGAAACATATCATGTAACTATCTATTTTGATCCCCAAAAATAAGAAAAAGAAAAGGAGCTTATTTGACTTCAGGACCTTTATTTACTCTGTTCCAGTAAATAAATCCAGTTATCCAGTTATGTCGCTTCTCCATCTGAACCCCTTTGGACTGCAGTCCTCTGAAGGGGTAAATCGCAGAGCACTTACCTCATTACTTGTAAGAAACCTGAAACATTTTCTCATAGTAATTTTTAAATTTTCTGACTCGTTTCACTGCTTTCACACTCACATTTATATCCTGTATCATAACATCCTACACCAACTGCAGTGTCTCAGGGAAGAGAAGGCCACCTACATTATTTATCTTGGGGGAAATTGTTCAATCAAGTAAAGCAACTCCTTCTATACCTCCCTTCGCTATGAGTGAATGTTTTAGTGAGTCCTTTCTTTTGACCGCTTTGTCAGAACATCCAGTTTCTTAGCTCATCCCAAACCGTAATGCTTCCACCCAATGGCAATTCAACCTACGGACATACGATATGAGATAAACCAAGTACTGCTCCCATAAAATTTCTTGTACCAGTTATTTACATACAGGGAACTTGTCTATTTTGCTAGATCTTACCCCAGTTGCTTTGTTTCAGTTGCTCTGGAGACAGGAAATGAAGACAAATTGATATTTTATTGCATGTCTCAAGCAAAAACAAGGTGGTTGGAAGAGGTTGGCACTCACCTCTGGCCCCTTGCCTGTGGGGGGCCCTTGACTGTCTTACAAATCCCGGGGCCTCATTCACTGCACCGCCCTGTCTTTCTTTGTGTCTTGTAGACCTTGTCCTTTGGTCGCCTGTCTTTCCAGTCAGTGGTACGGGGCAAACTTCCATTGTGATATGGAAACAAACGAAGTATACATCAGCAGATAAATGGATAAAAAATGTTAGAAACGTAAGGAAGAAAAGTTATAGTTATAGTTCTATTTAATGGAATAGCCTTCAGCCATGACAAAGAAGAAAACCCCATCTTTTGTGACATGTAGGATATTATGCTAAGTGAAATTAGACAGAAAAAGACAGATAGTATATGACATCACTCACATGTGAGTAAAAGAAAAAGTAGAACTCAGAAGCAGGGAGATTTCCTGGGGGCTGCCAGAGCTGGAGGCGTGGGGGAAATGGAGAGGTGTCAGTCCAAGGGGATAAAGCTGCAGTTGTGGGGATGGCTAAGCTAGGGACCGAGCGCACAGCGTGATGGCCTGCTCAGTAACATGTACTGACGCCGGGAAAGTGCTAAGAGGGTGGATTTCTGATTTCATCATGGTCTACGTTTCACTGAGAGCTCCTCACAGTGGATGTTTGTGTGAAACATGGTATCTTTCCCTTTCCTTCCTTCCTTCCTTCCTTCCTTCCTTCCTTCCTTCCTTCCTTCCTTCCTTCCTTCCTTCCTTCCTTCCTTCCTTCCTTCCTTCCTTCCTTCCTTCCTTCCTTCCTTCCTTCCTTCCTTCCTTCCTTCCTTCCTTCCTTCATTTTTCTTTTTTGAGAGATTTCTGCAAAGGACTAACCCAGGTGAAGTGGATGCCAAAATGTTTGAAAACATAAGATGGTAATTATAAGGGGTGAGTGTCCAGAATAGCACAGGAAAATGACAAAATGCCAAACTAAGAATAAAACTAGCAAACTGCAGATGACGTGTGCACACTAGGAAACACTGTTTTAAGTCTAACAACAGTCCAGGGAAATCTTCTGGGGCCGTTAATGTATACTATACACTCTTAATTGGATTATTTAAATACTGTAAGAAATGAGATTTGCAAGCTATAAAGTTCCTTTTGCGCAATGAAGAAGATAAATTTTATGGGAACAGTGTTGTGGCTTTTACGCCATGATTCACAGGCTGGCCATATGTCCTAGTTCACAGAGACCGGTTCTGGTTTGCACTGTGGACCCGGAGTAATTATTAATAGTGGCCCTTTTACCACAGAAGGGTCCTGGTTTGGCTAATAAATTCTATATTCACACAATATATTAGCACAGCGTTTACACATGCGTACATGTGAGTTACTTTAGATGTGTGGGTCTGGGGCTCATGACCCACCTGCAGGTTTTTAGGGTAAAAAGGATGTTAGGGGTCTAATTATGGCTGAGGGTCTGTTTAAGCAGCAACAGCTGAAACTGCCTGTCAACCTGTTAGAGAGTAATGGCCCACACATGCTGGGGGACAGACCAGGAAAACTGCTGAACAGCCTTTGAGGGGGATGGGTCTTGCATAAAAAAAAAGCAGAGTGTCTTGTGGAAAAGGGCCTGGGAGGAAAGGAGCACAAAAAGGTAAAGGGTGGTGATTGTGCACATCTGAGTCACCAGCTGGATAAACGGGGAAACTCACCTCTGCACCAGGACATTTCAGGTGAGCTTCCCGATCTATGGAAGTAGAGAGTCAGTCTCTACTCTGGAAAGGAGCAGGGAACAGAGAAATCCAGGTAATGCAAGAGTGCTGAGATCCACCAGAGACTGAAGGGAGAGAAAGAGAGCCTAAGATGACATCAGTGCGAATGATGCACGCCTCTGTAGTCTGCTTCACATGATAGTGTTAGTACCATAAAGAAATATCTGTCACTTTTATTTTGAAAAAGTATTTCATGAGCTCAGGAGGAACAGTGTTAAGAACAGGAATTTTTAGAAATTCAATCTTCAGGGTACAAGAAAAGTGAGATGTTATGGTCACGATCCACCTAAATGTTGTAAGTCACATTTGGTAAATTCTTGTAGGTCAAAAATTAATCAGTCATCATTGTCAAACACACGGATGTGGTAAGGTGTAGCCAAGATTATCTTTTGCATTATACAAAGGTGTTAAATTTTAAAACCTCATCTGACCTTTGACTGTCTCAGATGCCTCCCAGGGAGAGCTGAGAGAGTAAGAAAGAAAAGCATCTGGAGAGCTTAATGCCTGGCATGTAGTATCTGCTGTGCTTTTCAGAAGCTGAGTGTGTGTGTGTGTGTGTGTGTGTGTGCATGTTTATTCTCTATGCTAAACTTCATACTCACCCATGAGTAGCAATAACAGACTCTATGTGCTTCCAGAGAGATTGTTGCTGACTGAAAATGCAGTGACCTTTATGAGATGCCACTGCACCTGTCACTCACGTGCACTCGGTAGAAACACCAGGAGAAAGGAAAGCGCATTGTCACCTTACCTAAGTGGCAATGTGCACTCGAGCCTTTGATGTGTTCCCTGGAAATCTTTGTCACCAGTACAAATGTGGTCCCTGAGTTCTTGTTTAGGACGGGTCTAAATAGTTGAAAATTGGAAATTAAAATTTGATCAATTTTTCGATTCCAAGAGTTACTAAGTTTTACTCATTCTAAAAAAAAAATAGTTTAAAGGAGTTGGCTTGATACTTTGACTGTGTGAAATTTAGCAGCCTATTTCCAAACCTTCCTTTTGCCATGAGCTATACAGAGCCACAAATTAGAAAAGCTGAGTCAGCCTTAATGGGACAAGCACCGCCCTCCTGCACCAGCAAACTGGACGAAAGACGGGGGATGAATTTTTGCAAGTGATGTAAAGTACGCCTGCACCAAAATGCCCTTGCCCTTTATTTCTTTAAGAATATTTGATGTCCTGCTCAACTGTCAATTCAAAGGGGAAAAAATGAGTAAGGAATTTCTAAAAAACTATTAGAAAATTGAGAACACTCTCGGCCATGAGCGTTACATCTTTTATTGGCCACATGAAGTTCTCCGGATCTCTGTGCGTGATGAGTCACTGAGCATTCTGTGGCGCTAAATCTGTATGTAAGATGTAAGAGCCACCAGATGAGAGGTTAAATATGGAAACAGGGTTCTTTTTTAGAGCTAAGCAATGCCATGAATTAAATATATATTCATTAAAAAGAGTCAATCATTTCTCCATGAGCGCTTTCATTTTATTTCACAGTGCTGCTCCCAGTGTGGCCCATGGGCTGAAGCTGGGCTGCAAACAGCTGCTGCTACGTGGAGGGAAGGTAAGGAAATAAATGGAGCCTTAGAAACTTTGATAGTCATTTGAGTAATTTTATATCTGTTGAATCTAATTTTAAAATGGGAGGTATATTACATATTTCTAAAATTTCTTCATAATTTTACCTGTATATATTTTCAAAGTGGAAATTTTAAAAAAGGTACTTTGGCACATATAGTTCAGGCAGTACTTTTTTCGCATACACAAAATACTTCTAATTGGCTTTTCAAAAACAAAGATGCCCAGTGATTTCCAAGTGTCTTTAACAATCACAAGTCATTTAAATGAAAATAAGCATCAAATTTAGTCATGATAGTAGTATTTATAATTTATAATTTCATTTACATGAAACTAGTTAAAATTCAAGGCCTGGAAGTTTAAAGAGCAGAAAGAATAAAGAGCATCCCAGTTAAAATCCTAAAGTTGGGAAACGTAATTCTAGCTTCACCCAGAGAACCTAGGTCAGTGTTTATCTAACCAAGCCGCAGGGTTTTTGTTTCTTTCCTTTGGCTCGAGGTAGGCCTGTTACCTGGCCTCAGACCTAAACAAGGCCCAAATGCGCTGGGCCGGCTCACCCTCTGCTGTGGGCCCTCGCAGCTCTGCAGGGCTGGTCAGGGGCCATGTCCGCAGCACCTACGGGGCAGGTCGACCGCGCCCCCTCTGATCCTGAGCAAGGCCGTCTCCCAACAAGCTGCTCCCAGGAGGGAGTTACTCTCTGGATTTGCTCTTCAGCAGTAGCTACTAAAAAAAATATATATTGAAGGGCAATTTCTTTCCTTTAAATTTGATTTTAAATATTTCATGTATCGCCCTGGCCTGAGTGGCTCAGTTGGTTAGAGCCTCATTCCATACACCAGAAGCTCACCAGTTCAATTCCCAGTCAGGGCACATGCCCAGGTTTCGGGTTTGATCCCTGGTCTGGATGCGTAAGGGAACAACCGATTGATGTTTCTCTCTCTCTTTCTCTCTCCCTTCCTCTCTCTAAAAATCAATAGAAGCACATCCTCAGTGAGAATTAAAAACATTTCATGTATTAAAATTTTTTAATTGAAAAAATACATATTACCTGGAGCTATTTATTTTTGCTAGAAAACTACCTTCCTAGACATAAAGAGGAATAAGTTGCTTTACATACTAAAAAGCAACGTGGTATCCAGGTGTTGTGCACCTGAATCAGTTTTGGGACAGATTAGCTTAGACCCACGTGTGACCAGTCCTTCCTGCCCTGGCAGGAGATCCATGTTACAAATAAAATCTGCAGCTGTTCACCTCAGGGCCTGGAGTTGTAAGGAATGTTTTTACCTCCCTGAGTTGTGTACCTTTGAAGATGTTGTGCAAAGCTACCTCTCTGGTTTATTGCCAGGTAATTAATTGTCTTTGTCTATTCATTGTCACAAATATTTATCGAGTATCATTTATATGCAAGGCCCTGGGCTAGTTACTAGGTGCCCAATGCTTAATTAAACATCAAGACCCCAGCTGTCATGTCGATAACAGTGCAACAGGAGCGGCAGACAATAAACAAAGAGATAAATATTTAATTACAAACTGCAAAATTCTAATTGGGAAACACAAACAAGGCAGCGACAGAGGAGGTGTGGGCAGCTCCCTCTGCTGCTTCACTGAGTCTTGTCTGTCTGCTTGGCGCTTCCCTGGGGATAAAGTGCAGCTTATCTCCCAGCAGTTCCGTGAAAGCCCTTCTCGGTCTAACCCAGGGCTTTCATAGCTTACTGACTACAAAACTCATTTCTTGGTCCCATCCCAGACCAACTGACCTGTAATCTCTGGGTGTGGGGGCCAGGCATAAATATATATATTTTAAACATCCTCGCTTGACTCTAATCTGAAGGAAGGTTTGGAGCCTGCTCCTGCCCTGGCAGACTTCAATGGGCGGTGCCATGGTGAGCACCCTTGTGCTGAATCCCTGGTGACAGGGGCTCCTACACCAGCCTCAGGCAGCTGTGCTGAGCAGGGCAGGGCGGGGCAGGCCCTCAGCCCTGCAGAAGCCAGGGGCTATGACTTCTGTCTGGTTGTGACTAGGTTCTTTGGAGCAGGATTCCATTTACTTCACACCCTATCCCTGTCCATCAACCTGCTGCAGAAATAAGCAGGTGAGCTATGACTTGCCAAGGTAAGAAAAAATCATTTACAACTGAAAGGACTGTTTCACCTCCCCAGGTTTTCTACTTTTCTTCTTAGCACCACCTTTCTGATACCAAATATTGTTTCTTTATTCTCATTAAATTAAACAAATGTCGTAGAATCGCAGTGTTTGGACATTAAAACTACATTCAAAAAGCACTCCTTGCAGCATAAATAAAAAATGTTAGAAGCCATGAATTGCCCCTGCCCTCCGAGAAAGCACGGTGCATCCCTCTGTCTGCTGCCATGGAGCCTTCCTCATTTTCCAGGGTCCAGTTCATATGCTACTTTCCCTACGGAGTCTTCCTAGATGCAACAGGCAAGAAGAAAGCTGCTTCTCTCCTCCAAACTCCTTGTGCGTGCTGTCTGTATATTGTAGGCACTCATCACAAATTGCCTCCTCTTATAGATATTTTTATAGGTATAGGGCAGTCCTTTTCCTGCTTATGCAACTGTAGGTTTATTGAAGGTATTATAGCATTTATCACTGGGTGTGTTTTTTGGCAACTAAATATTTTTGAAATAAGTAACTTAATGGATAACTCCATGAATAGAAATGTTAATCTGAAATATAATACTATCCATAATCAATCATTTAAACCAAATCAGTCATATATTTCAGCAATGTACAAAAACCTCATCATAATTACTTATAAACTCATCATTTACCAAAGTATACATGATAATCCAACCAATATTAACAAGCAGTTACTACATTCTAAGTGCTGAGCTAGGACTGTGGGATTGTGGGGGAAAACCCCCAGAAATTATCCTTGATCTTAGGAAACGTACAAACCATTGGGGGCAGGGGGAGCATAAGACATTAATCAGTTTATCAAACACACAAATAAATAATGACAACTATAGAAACCACTTGGAGATTTTTTTCTTCTTGAAAGCCTACCAAATAGCATAATTGACCCAGCCTGGAAGGTAGGCTCCCCGGATTGCTTGACTGGGACCAGATAGGAGGGAAAGGCCTTACAGAAGGAAGAACTGCCTTCATGTCTGTGAAGAAAGGGAGCGCAGGAAGGTGAAAGTCTGAGAATGTGCCCACTGTGACTGGAGGTAACTGTGGGGAGGGAATGAAAGGTGTGGGCAGGGAAGGAGGTTGGGATGTGACATGATCAGATGTGTGTTTCGTGCAGAGCTCTCTAGCTGCAGTATTGAAAATGGATCAGTGGGTTGCCCTGGCCAGTGTTGCTAAGTGGTTGGAGCACCTAAGGGTCCAGTTTGATTCCCAGTCAAGGGCAGGTACCTGGGTTGCAAGTTCCATCCCTGGGCCGGCCAGGGTACCTGCAGGAGGCAGATAATCGAGGTGTCATCGCACTTTGATGTTTCTCTCTCTCCCTCCCTCTCCCTTCCCCTCTCCCCCCTCCCTCCCTCCCTCCCTCCCTCCCTCCCTCCCTCCCTCCCTCCCTCCCTCCCTCCCTCCCTCCCTCCTTCCTCTCTCTAAAAATCAATGGAAAAAATATGCTCAAGTGAGGATGAACAACAAGATAAAGGATTGGTGGGCAGAACGAAACAAAAAATGGATCTGAAGGCAGTGTGTTGAGTTGGTGCCAAACACCCAGCGAGGAGAGCAGTGTGAGCGAGAAATGATATGGTTCGGACCAGTGGTGGTGATGGAGAGGAGACAGGTTGAATGATATTAGGGACACACCCGGACATGACAGAATGAGTGGCAGGAAGGTGTCCAGGAAGCTTCCCAGGTTTCTCTCCTGCTCCTCTGTTAGAAGGTGTCGACAGTCACTGAGAAAGGAAACACTGAACCAGAGACTAAATGGGGGGGGGGGCATGAGAAATACCAGGAGACCAATTTTATACATAGTGAGCATTATGCTTAAAATATTATTTGTCTTTGTTGCATTTATTCTACTTGCCTTATATAGTCATTAGGCTCTGGCTCCAGAACTGAAACGACCCTAGAAAGTCTAGAGGATGAATGAACCTGGTGTCTGTCCCCCTGGGGTTGAGTGTCCCAGTCGGGGATGCTCCTTCTCCGGTGCTGATCCCCAAGGTGTCTCAGGAGGGCTGGTCGCCTTGACCAGGGAGGTGCCATGAGGGCACTGAGAAGCTTTATCCTGTAGCAGGGAAAATGGCTCTGGTTCTCTTCATTGTTAAAGAGGCATTTGAGAGCAGAGATAAATGATTTAATGTAATACAACTGATCTGCATGACTAGACTTTGATACAAGCAGATTTATTTGTGACTTCAGTGAAATTTGAACTTTTTAAAAAAATCAATGCTAGAAATCAGTGGCTTTTAAAGCTAAATTTTAATAGTGCTTTTCTCCCTTCAATGATATGGCAAGATAATTTTATGTCTTTTTTCTTATCAGTTCCAAATTTTTAAAAAATCAACATATTTGTATACCAAAAAGAGGTTTTTAAGTTACTAAAACTCCAGTTCTTGATTAAGCTCTACACAGATTTCTGCACTGAAGAGAGACCAGTGTAGCCCTGCCTGTGTGACACAGACAGCGGGAGGGCGAAGCCCCTGTCACATCTCCCCTCCTGCCCTCAGGTCAGGGGTCACAGTGGAGGCTGACACAGAGGCCGCCACAGCAGCTCTGCATCCACAAGGATAAGTGTGGGTCCTCTTATCAGTGACTGCCGGCCTGCAAACCGCTGGTCTCCATTAAGCCTGTTGGCCAATAAGCCCTTAGGATGGACATAAGGATACTCAGTGTCCTATGACTGAAAAACCCCTCTTGCTTTGGGCCAACAGAGTCCAACGCTGTTTTGTTTTCAGCACAGAAGAGCCCTTCGTGTATAAGTTGGACTGTCCAGGTTGCAAGCCCATCCTCTCCTTTTGCATTTGTGTTACTGTGGCTGCCATGTACTGTTGCTATATTTAATGAGTTTTTATTAGACAAGTTCCCTGAGAGTTTTGAGTTTTAATTAAATGGGTGGCCCAACTTTAAAAATTATATATATATAATTCAGTATGTTTTCTGAGGATGAAAGAAAAATATTGTTCACTATTTGGTGTAATTCTTCCATATGTTGATAATTTGCATTTGTCCAGAGATATCCTCAGCATCTCCGCATCTGGTGCCTTAGCCTGGACTGCCACAGCTTAATACCATTGACTGGGCAGCTTAACTAGAGACATTTAGTTTTTACAGTTCTGGAGAGTAGAACATCCAAGAACAAGTTGTCAGCTGATTTTGGTGTTAGAGCTCTGTTCCTGGTTTCAGATGGCCATCTTTTTTCTGTGTCCTCATGTGGCAGAAAGAGGGGGGCAGAGAATATACTCTTTCTGGGGTGTCTTCTTATAAGAACACCAATCCCATCATGGGGCCCCACTCTTGTGACCTCATCTAAACTTAATTACCTCCCAAAGGCCCCACCTCCAAATCCCATCACATTGGGAGTTAGGTCCTCTATGTATGAATGTTGTGGGGATGGCAGGGGAGACCCAGTTCAGGGCACAGCGCCTGGAGTCTGCTGCCTTCTGACCGTCTCGCTCTGGGTTTAGCAGAAGAGGGCGAGGGGCACATAGTGTGCAGTTACCTCCCAACCGCACTTCAGCCTCTCGGTCACCTGCTTTGAGCTCTCTATATATTATGCTTCATATTTTCTTTTGTTTTTTAAACATATCTTTATTGATTTCAGAGAAAGGAAAGGAGAGGGAGAGAGAAAGATAGAAATATCAGTGATGAGAGAGTCATTGATTGGCTGCAGCCCGCAACCCGGGCATGTGCCCTGACCGGGAATCGAACCCCGATCGCCTGGATCCTAGGTCGACGCTCAACCGCTGAGCCACGCCCGGCCGGGCTTGCTTCGTATTTTCATTTCATTATTCCTTCTCCTACATAGACTTTTTGGTAACAGGTATACATGTTTACTTTATCATTATTTATAAACTAGCAACTCACTTCAATTGATTTTTATTTCTGAAAGTGCCTCATAAATGACTCCTGTTCCTCAGTTTCCAGGTCGCGATTTTTGGCATAAACTATGACCCGGGCGTGGCGAGCATGTGGCAGAGAACTGCTCGCTGGCTGCACCACCTGCGACCTGGGTCGTCCCAGCTCTGCTCCTGGCGCTGTGCTGTGAGGCTGCAGCCGGCACCTGCCTTCCCTTCTGTGAGCCGCAGTAGGGCCTTTATTTTACACAGCACACGGCGACCTTCTTTGTTTCAAGTATCCATCAACATCCAGCTAAACAAATTCTGAAGGGAAAAAATCCCCAAATAAGATGTTTCTTTCTTTAAAAGTTTAGAAATTCTTGTACATATATATTGTATGACTTATATAACCAAATTATTGGGACATATTTATGTTTAACACTTTGAAGAACAGCCAAAATGCTTTCCAAAGCAACGTTAGCATTTTGAACCCCATAGCAATGCACAAGGGCTCCACTTTCTTTATGCTCTTGCCAGCGTTTGTTATTGTTTGTCTTGTTTAATCATCCTAGTGGCCGTGAAGTGGTATTTCACTGTGGTTTTAATTTGTGTTTCCCTGGTGACTAATGATTTTGAGTATTATTTCATGTGCTTAGCAGCCGTTTGTATATCTTCTTTGAATAAACATCTATTCAAGTCTTTTGCTAATTTTTCCACCTTTACTGAGATATTTTCACATACAATGTTGTGTAACTATAAGGCATCCAATGTGATGATTCAATGTACAATTATATTGAGAAGTGATGACCACAATAAGGTTAGTTAACATCCATCACCTCACATAGTTACCATTGTGTGTGTGTGTGTGTGTGTGTGTGTGTGTGGTGTTTACACATAGTAGAACATTTAAGATCTACTGTCTTAGCAACTTTCAAGTATACATACAGTATTATTAACTATAGTCACCATTCTGTGAATTAAAGTCCCAGAATTTACCCATCTTATAACTAAACGTTTCTACTCTTTGACCACTTTCTCCCATTTCACCCACCCCCTTTGCCCTTAATTACTACCAATCTGCTCTCTGTTTCTCTGAGTTGAGTTTCTTTAGATTCTGACTATAAGTGAGGTCATACAGTATCTGTTTTTCTCTCTCTGACTTATTCCACTTAGCATACTACCCTCAAGTTTCATTCATGTCACAAGTGGCAAAATTTCCTTCTTTTATGGCTGAGTAACATTCCACTTTAAACCCTGAACACAAATATTTATAACAACATTAGTAATAAAAATTAAAAAATGAAAACAACCCAAATATCTATCAACTGGTGAATGTATAAACAAAATATGGTGCATCCATATAGTGGAACAGAATTGACAATCACAATGAGTAAAGTGCAGGTACTACATGCTTTAACATAGACAAACCTTGGAAACATAATGCTAAGTGAAAGAAGTCAGCCACAAAAGGCCACATGGTACATTTCCACCTACAGTTCAAAAACAGGCAAATTCTCTGAGCCAGACTTAGATTAGTGGTTGCCAGTGTATGTGGGGGAAAGGAAAATGGGGCACAATTACTAATGTGTATGAGATTTCTAGTTTAAGTAAAGAAAACCTTCTAAAATTAAATAATAGTGAAAGTTCCATCTCTGTAAATATACTAAAGGCAAAGAATAAAACATTGATTTGAACATTTAGGAGGATACATTTTATAGTATATTACCTATATCTCAATAACACTGATATTTTAAAATTAAGAACACATTCTTGCCTTAAGCTGCAGGAGTGTTATGGTCTACTAGAAGACCTGCAAGAAAAATTAATTTAGAAATTTGAATAACATATAGTCATTTATTATCTCAATTACATTACCAGTGGGGGTAATAGTTTTCCCCCCAACTTTATATTTTGAAGAGCTTTAAACCTACAGAAAAATTGAAAGGATAGTACAATAAAGACTCATATACTTTGTCCATAACCAACAACACTTGCGTGTGTGTGTGTATTCTGAATAATTTGATAGTAAGTCTCAAATATCATGATGCTTTCTCCTAAAGTACTTCAGATCCAGAATGTGTCTCCTACAAACAATGGCATTCTCCTACAAAACCACAGGACCATCATCAAGAAAACACCCCAAAAGTGACAGTGTATGTGGCACATTAGTATATGATATGCAGTCATTACTCACATTCCCCAGTTTTCCCAACAATAAGCTTTATAGCTTTCCACTGTCCCAATCCAGGATATAATCATTACATTACACCAAACGTATTTTAATCCAAGTCAGCTTCCCTGCTGCTTTTATCTTCCACATCATTGACATTTTTAAAGAGTCAAAGCCAGTTACTTTTTAAAATGCCCTCTAATTTTCTTTTAAGTTCAGATTCACTTTAAATGCTTTTGTCAAGGATATCACATGGATGATAATGTATTATATCTGAAAGCATGTGACGTCAGCTGTCCCACTCTTAGAGGCGAAATTCGGTGGAATAACTGTTTAAGGTGCTGTCAGACCTCTTCATTATAATGGTACCTTTATTCCTTGTAATCAATGAACAATCTTTGTAATTAATAAGTAATAAAAGTGAATATTCTGTTCCCCCAAATTAGTAAAACAGATATTAATATTTTTATAAAGCAATATATTTTAGGCATTTTCTCCTTCCTTCAGTGCTAAGAATTTATGGAGAATGTTTCTGATTTCCAATGGCCATTGATAGCTGTGCCTACCTGCACTGCCCCATGGGAAAGTCTGGGGGATTGTTGGTTTTCAAATTAACTGTATCACCATAGCAAGGATGTGGAATTGGGGAGTATTCATTAATCCATATCAGCAGCATAATCTCTCTGAGATTTGGATATTGAACAGAGGTTTAATAACATAAACTCCCTGTACACATATAGCTTATATTTAAAATAGATTCAGTAGTACCTAATTCTATAGCATGGTGCCAGGGCAGAGAAGCTGAATGGTCTGAGAATGCCCACGGGACAGATTAAATGCTCTTGGATTTAGAGAAAGTATTGCTCCTATCTACAGAAGAGCAGTTCTGAGTAAACTGCAAGTTGAAAAGAAGCTTAGAAATAACACTTTTCCTATCTAGAGCACTGTCATGCTTACAAATGGATGCACTTGCCAGTCATTAGTCAATCTACCTCTAGGAGACGTACAGGTGACAATATACTAGTTACATCATTTCCTCTGAAGGCTGGAGGAAGCCGGATCCCAGCATTGTGACTGTTGCACAGCCATCCACACCGCTGTGGCAGTGTTACCAGAGCCCCTTGTGTGTGGGGGGAAGCGGGGGGGGCTCTCCCCTCCTCAGCTCTTGTCAGTATCGTACATGAGAAGGAATTCAGATGACTGACTAAAAACATCATTGAAAGAAAACAAGCGAATTTATTAAGGGAGCAAAACAAGCACCTTTATTAAGAATGCACTTGTCATAAAGCTCAAGTGGGCAACTCAGCTAATCTGAGCGCCCCTCCCCTGTGGGAGTTCAAGGGGTTTTATACCCTTCCCTCTATAGCAGGGGTGGGGAATGTCCGGCCTGAGGGCCTTATATACGGCCCTTGAAATCATTTGGTCTGGCCCTGCCAAGGCAACTGCAGGAGGGGCTTGAAATTCAATAAATCTAGGAGCTTTTTTCATAGCTAATTTTTAAGCTGATAATTTTGTATGGTAGGTGAATGATGTTATAAATATCAAAATGGCCCTAGGCGGAAAAAAGGTTCCCCACCCCTGCAAAAGTTTCACAGTTCCGCTGCCAGATATCTTGGGCAGAAGACCAGGTTTCAAACTTCCCTTTGACATTGTTGTGGCTTATCTCAGAATGTTTGTACACGCATCTGGTCATCTTGTTTGACAAGTCCTAGGACAGCTGATTTGTTTGCTGGGTGAGATAAACTCCCCTTTGTTCCCCTTTTTGCCCTTTCCTGCCCTCGTGCCCATCTATTCTGACAGTAGGGGGAGTACCTTGAAGCTTTGCCTGCTCGTTTCTTTAACATTAATAAAGAGCAGATTTTTCCCTGTTTCATTAGAGAATGCTGAGAGTTATATGAAAGGTGAGGTCAGCTGAGCTTATTTCTGCTTAAGAATTGCAGAGTCACATCTTCTGAGACGCTTTCCTAATTCTAAAAGCTGCTAATTTAGAGAGAATGAATGAATGCCAAGGAATGGAGAACAAAGAAATTAAGGAAGCACTGGAAATACTTGAAAGATTTAGTTCAGAGACAAGGGTATAAACTTAGAACCTTATTGCCCTGGTTTTGAACAGGATTTCAGAACTAATTGGGACTTTAACTCCCCTCAAAAGCATGTTTTACTCAAAGGCCAGTGAGGCAGCTTCCCCTTCCTCCTGTCTCACTCCAGGACTTAGAGATGGGACAACACCAAGAGTGGACATCAGATGTGAGATTTCGTGTTGGAGAGAAAAGGCGATCCTGAGGCTGCAGGTTGAGTGAAGAGCGCTGATCAGAGCAAGTCTAACTGGTCCATGAGCAAAGGGCGGAGCAGTAAAAACTCCTGAAGACCGTGTGCCTCGCCAACCGCAAGGCAGACAACATCGGCGTGGCTCGAGGCCCTTTCCACTGAGCTGAATACACGAGGGATGGAAGGTGTAGTGCGACGCCGGGACAGTCAGCCCGCTCTCAGGCCTTCCAGCCAGAGTTGGGCGCGGGGCTCCCTGGCTTGCCCTAGGAGCTGCCGCTGCTGCTCCCTCAAGCTCTGCACTCAGCATTAACCGAGAGCTCTTTCTCAGCACTACAGACCGTGCCCCTGCGTGCACTCGTTCAGCCTAAATAATACTTCTTCAATTGTGTAGTTTTTGTTGCTATTGCCCTCATTGCCCACCTTACGTGGCTTGGATTTCTATACATATCAATTCTAATACGAATAACATCTAATTCCCGAGTATAAAGTTTGTATCAGCCCATGAGGAGGATCGACCAGAAGTTAACAGGCTGGCTCGGTTCCTTGGCGGCAGACACGAGCACGGTCCTCCTGGTGCCAGGCCTGGGCCTTCTCGCTACGCCGCGGGGGCAACGCCGGAGCTCGCCGTGCTCCCCACTCAGTTCTGCAGCCTTCCTTCCCACCGGCACCTCGGGAGGGGCCGTGGCCTAGTAACACCGGAGCAAGGACGGGCAAATCCACAGTGCCTGTAATCAGTTGTACCTTTTCATGGGGTTTCAGAAGCTTCTGATAATGCACCATAAATTAAATTAGCCAAACCTCTCAGAAAGTAAGGGGACATATTAACATAAAAATAATTTCTTTAAATATTTTTACATTCTCAGAGCACAAAACATTCATGGGTTTTACATTTTAGCTGCATCCACGGTGATCTATTTCTTTTTTAAAAAATTCATCTTTTGAGGACAGACTGAGTTGACATTTGAAAGTATTTTTGTATTCAAACAAGGGTTTATGTTTGAAGAAGGTGAAGCAGAACCTTGGAAAGGAAAAAACTCAGCAATCTCTTTATCGAGAATAATTTTACCCTATTATTTTTGCACCTACATATTCTATGCAAAAGTTAAGGCGTCTTTCAACAAATATATTTTCTGAGACATGTCTAAAAATAAAAAATTCAACATGTTTGTGAAGTTTATATTCACATTCTTAAAAAGGAAACACCTCCGTTCACTCTCAAAGCCCCAGATCTGCAGCTCTGATTACTCTTTTTTTTTTTTTTTAAATATATCTTTATTGATTTCAGAGAGAGGAAGGGAGAGGGAGAGACAGACAGAAACATCAATGATGAGAGAGTCATTGATCGTCTGCAGCCTGCAACCCAGGCATGAGCCCTGACTGAGAATCGAACCCCGATCACCTGGATCCTAGGTTGAAGCTCAACCACTGAGCCACACCCAGCTGGGCTGATCACTCTTTATCTTTGCTTCTTGTAGAAGAGTGTGTGTTAAGTTGGTGGAACTAACATTTTTACTGATTGACATCCCGATAATGCTACTGACACGATGGGTGATACCAGAATTCTCAACCCTGCATATGTGACTTTCACTGAATTACAGGAAAGAGGGACTACTTCCAGTATGTGTAGGGATCAAAATGGAAGCAGAGAACACCAGGAACCTTGAGAGCTACCAATTAGGAGCAAGATGTGAACCATTATCATTAGTATTATGATTACTACTTAAATATGTTTTTATTCATTTCAGAGAGAGGAAGGGAGAGGGAGAGATAGAAACAATAAAAGAGAAACATCCATCAGCTGCCTCCTGCACGCCTCCTACTGGGGATCTAAGTAAAGAAAGGAAGAGCATTGAAAAAGAAAAAGTAAAATTAAATATTTATTTTTTTCTTATTCTTTGTTCATTTAATAGATAACTGTGCAAGTAAGGATAGCAGCAATGTATTTGGTGAATTTATCATATATATGTACATATATATATGAAATATACAACAATGATATTATAAAGGACAGGAAGAAAAAGTTGGGATATTCTGCTGTAAGGTATCTGCACTACCCATGAATTAGTATAGAGTTATTTGAAGGTAGAGTTAAATTAGTTCTAAATATATGTTGCAAACACTAGAGAAAACATGAAAAAAAATTTAAACTATTTTTGATATGCTATAAGAGGAAAGAAAATTAAATGCTAAATGAAAATACTTAATTAAAATCAGAGAAAACAGATAAAAAGAGAGGAAGATTTTTGAAAAAAGAAAGAAAAACAAGTTCAACAGATAAAGTTACCAACATGGAAGACATTAATACAGCCATATCAATACCCACTTTGAATGTATACAGAGTAAATACACCAATTAAAAGACAAAGCCTGACAAAGTGGATAAAAAAAGTCAAACCTCAACTATATGTTATCTATAAGAACCCCACTTTAAATATAAAACTACAAGTAAATTAAAAGTAAACAGAGACAAATAAACCATGTTAACTAATACAACCAAAAGAAAGCTGTACTACCTATATTAATTTCAAAGCACAATTCAGAGCAACGGAAATTATCAGTAATAAAAAGGGGCATTATACAACAATAAAGAGGTAAATTTTAAAAGAAGACACAACAATCTTTAGCATAAATGCACCCAATGACTATCAAAATAAATGAGTCAAAACTGATAAACAGCAAGGAGAAACAAATCCACCATTGTAGCTGAAGATTTCAACACACTTCTATTAGTAACTGACAGGTCCAGCAGGCAGAAAATAAGTCAACTGGCTGTAATTGACATTTATTGAATATATCATTCAGTAATAGCTGAATGAGCATTCTTCTCAATTTACATGGACTATTCATTAAGATAGACCATATTCTTGGCCATGTAAAGCACAGGTCAAAAAATTTAAGAAAATAGAAATCATAAGTTTTCTCTGAGACCACCAATTAAGCTAGAAAGCTATAACAGAAAGCTGAAAATCCAAAAATATTTGGAGACTGACAAATCACAAACGAAGGGGGGAGGTAGGGGCAGGAAGAGATTAACCAAAGAATTTATCTGCATATCTGCATAACCCAGGGACACAAACAATAGTTCAGTGAAGGCCTGGGGTGGGGGAAGGCGAGAGCTGGGTGGAGGGGTGTCAATGGGGGGAAAAATGGGGATGTCTGTAATACTTTCAATAATAAAAATAAAATAAAATGAATAGTTGGAGATTAAGCAACACATTTCCACTTTAGAAAACTAGAGTATAAAAAGGAACTTAAGACTGAAGCATGAAGAATATAGGAAATACAAATTAGAACATAAATCAGTGAAATTCAGTACAAATCAATAGGAAAAAAATCAATGTTACTAAAAGCTGTTTCTGTAAAAATAACAATAAAACTGATAAACTTCTAGCCAGGATAACTAAGAAAAAAGAGAAGAAACACAAATTACTAAGATCAGAAAATGGGGTCATCACTACTGACCTTTTGTTCATTTAAAAGGTAATTTAAAAATGCCACAAACAACTCCCTGCCCACAAACTTGATAACTTAAATGAAATAGACCAATTCCTGGAAAGAAAAATCTAACAAAAGTTTGTGTGTCAAGAAAATAAATAATCTAATTGGCTTACTCCTATTAAATAAATTGAATCAATAATTAATATTCTTCCCCAAAAGAAAGCACACAAAGGTTTCATTGGTGAATTCTACAAAATATTTAAAGAATAAATAACACCAGTTCTCTAGATTTTCTCCCAGAAAACAAAAGCAAGGGAACACTTCCTAACAAATGTTATGAGGCTAGGGTTACCCTATTAACAAAAACAGTTAAAGACATTACAAAAAAAACCACACCACACTTCAATGAATGTTCCTTTGAATAATGCAAAAATCTTCAAACTTTTTAAAATCAAATCAAATCTAACAATATATAAAAGGAATTATACATCATGATCAATTGCTATTTATTCTTGGTATGCAAGGTTGTCCAAGACACACATGCAAAAATAATTAATGTAATCCATCATACTATAGGCTAAAGAAAAAAGTCATAATCATATCAATAAGTATAGAAAGGGAATTTTATTAAACCCGACACCTATTCATGATAAAAATCCTCAGCGAAGTAAGAATGGAGAAGAACTTTCTGAACTTGATAAAGAACTTCTATAAGAAAACTATAACTCACATCATACTTAATGGTTAGAAATTAAATACTTTATCCCTAAAATCAAGAATAAAGCAGGATGTTCTGTCTCACCACTCCTACTCAACAATGTACTGGAACTCCTAGTTAATGCAATAAGACAAGAAAATGAAATAAATGGTAAATAGATTGGGAAGGAAGAAATAAAACTGGCTATGTTTATAGATGACATGATTGTATACGTAGAAAAGTGAAAAATTGACTAAACAAACTCTCTTGGAACTAATATGTGATTACAGGAAATTTTCTGGATACATGGGGTTAACATACAAAGTTAATTACTTTGCCATATAACAGCCACGAACAATTGGAATTTGAAATAAAAACAATATCATTTACATTAATAGCAAATTTTTGAAATGTTTAGGTATAAACCTAACAAAATATATATAGGATCTACATGAAGAAAGCTACAAAAATCTGATAAAATTACTTAAATAAATTGAGAGATATTTTATAATGCTTTATAGGAACTAGCTAACTCCTCACATCTACTTAATCCAGTACAGGATTTAGAGAAGGAGGTGGAGCTTGGGAAAAGAAATAACTTCTTTAACCATTTGGTCCTAACTCTGTTCACATTTCCCTCTTCCATTAAACTAGACATACCTGGAGTGCAGGCAACGTATTCTGTGGATCCCTGGGTATCCTACTGCTAGCAAAGTGCCTGGAACAGACTTAATAAAGGCTTATAAAAAGAAAAATGCATATCTATATATAGAGAAATTATTTGATTCATGAAGAGAGTGTGGCCAAAGAAAATTAATTCAAGGGCAAAATTAGCTGAAATTTTAATGTAAATGTGGAAAGAAGAATTATTCAGCCAAGAGTAGAGAGGCCACCTCCAATAATATATTATGTGCTAAACTTCAAAAGTGTAGCCACATTGGAGTAATAGGACTTTTGGTTATCTCAGTGGGATCTGAAATTTAGACTTTAATTGTGCCACCACTCACAGGATGGTCTTTGGAACCCAGGATCACTTTGAGTTGTAGGTGACTTTGTGGAAGAAAACAAATATAATTAATTTCAGGATTGATAAATTGCCGAAATTATAAATGACTTTAGTACAGAGGAAAAAAAAATCAAGCAAGGAGGCTACTGAGAGCAGGTACCTACTTTTTGTGGGGAACAAGCTGCAGCACCCCAATGTAACCCAGGGAATTCATGGGTTTAGCAGGCAAGAAGCCAGCTGTTGGCTCGTGGTGGGGGGTGCGAGTGGCTCTCTCGCTTTACCGGATGTGTTTTAATATCCCTTAAGCCCCAGTGCACAGGCGCTGAGCAGCTGTTCGCTTTCAGTCAGTCCCAGGAACAGCTGGCACCCAAATCTGGACCTTCTGTCCCCAAGAGGTCTTTTCCCTGCTGCCAAGTTTGCTTTGGCAGGTCTGTGATATGAGAAGAGAGACCTCCGGGGGGGGGGGGGGGGATTTGGCCTTAGAAGGAAAGCCAGACCCCTCGGCAGCTGCCCCCGCCCTGCCTCTGGGGATAGGGAGAGTGTGGTGCTGGTGAGAGTGGAGTCCTGGAATCTCTTACGCCGCCCTGGGCCTAAGGAGCTTTCCCTTGTCTCAGTAAAGCTTCTTTCTTCATCCACGGGGTGTGATGGCGTGATGTTGAGGAGTTTGTTCTGCCCTCTTGCATGACAGATGGCCCTGGAGGCACCACCTGAGACAACATATGCTCAGGCTTCCTAGAGAGCTCCAGTTCTCAGGCACCGAGTGAATTGCCTCCGCTTCTTCCACCCTGGTGCGGCCTGCTGCTCATGCTGGAGTCTGGCGACCTGGGCTATCTTCCTGCAATAGCTCGCTGTTCATTGGCGCAAGCTCTAAACATAGCTCGATATTCTGAATAAGGAGGAAAGCTCTCTAGCGCGAGGATACATGGCTTCCACGGCCATGGCACACATGGTGTCCAATTTAAGGTGGAAAACACATGTAGTTTCTGTTCTATATGTTTTTGGAAATGGAAGAAACTCATGAAAGGAGTTGCCTTATTTTAGTGGGCTTTTTTTCCAATTTTAGCAGAAAAATTTTATTGAAGAACTTGGTTTTATTTTTAGTAAACATTTATTTATTTTACTTATTTTTTTAAGTTTCTGTATCTTTATTGTTGAGAATATTACAGATGTCCCCTTTTTACCCCCACTGATCCGCTCCACCCCACATCCATCCCACCCTCAGGCTTTCCCCACACGAATGCTTGTGCCCATGGGTTATGCTTATAAACAGAAAAGTTCTTTGACTAATCTCTCCCCACTCACTCCCCCCTCCCTGCCTTCCCTCTGAGATCCCTCAGTCTGTTCCATGCTTCTATGTCTCTGGATCCACTTTGTTCATCAGTTTATCTTGTTTATTATATTCCACATATAAATGAGGTCATGTGGTACTTGTCTTTCTCTGACTGGCTTATTTCACTCAGCATAATACTTTCTAGTTCCCTCCATGCTGTGCCAAAGGATAAAAGATCCTTCCTCTTTACAGCTGCGTAGTATTCCCTGGTGTGAATGTCCCACAGCTTTTTACCCACTCATCTCCTGAGGGGCACTTGGCTGTTTCCAGATCTCAGCTATTGTAAACTGTGCTGCTATGAACACAGGGGTGCATAAGTACTTTGTGACTGGTGTTTTGGGTTCCTTAGGACATATTTCTAGGAGTGGAATCACTGGGTCAAATGGCAGGTCAATTTTTAATCTTTTGAGGAAACTCCATACTGCTTTCCATAGTGGCTAGTGGGCTTTTTAAATTATCTGTGACTTGAGCTGAAGCAAATATTCATTTTAGTTTTATGAATATTATAAAGCAGACATTTCAGCTCTCTATACCTTTCTGCTGTTTTGTCATTTATGTTTTATTTGGATAATATAAAGACATTAACATGTTAAAGAATTTACATTCGAGTGTTAGAGTTTGAGAGGAGATTTATTTCATTATATTGTAACAAAGATTATTGATATCAGTTTTCTTTAACAAGAAAACAACGGGCACTGGCCCGTGTGGCCGAATTGGTTGGGTGTCGCCCCTTGCACCAAAAGGCTGCAGGTTTGGTTCCTGGCCGGGGCACAGGCCCGGGCTGTGGGCTTGATCCTCAGTGGGTGGCGTGCAGGAGGCAGCCGATCCACGTTCTGCTCTCATATCGATGTTTCTCCCTCTCCCTCTCCTTTCCTTTCTCCCTAAAAATCAATAAAAATATTTTCTTTAAAACTATGGAACAGTGACTCCTTTATGAAAGTCTTCCAGTAGTGGATTTGAAATTTTGAAATATCTGTCAAAATTTAATGGAAAGCTTACATTTTTCTCTTTGATCAACCATGGATAACAGCCCTTTTTTGTTAAGGTTTTTCAAAACCCTTCAGTGTAATTTTCATTATGTTCTTACTACTTCTAGATATTAAAGAGACTTTAAAAAAGCACATTTTTTATTTTCTCTTATCAAGCATGTTAGGTTGTTTGGGAATAGCTTAAGAAAAAAAAATTGGCAAAGGCAACATTTAGCAGTTACGTAACTTAGCCATGTTATAATTGTCAACAGTGGAACAATTTAAATATTTGTCAGATAACCATACTTATAAATTGGATTTAAAAAATAAAAAAGAAAGATATATAACCCAGTAATAAGCAAAGCTTCCCAGGAAGATACTTTTATTCCCTTTAGGGATAGGAGGAGAAACACAATGTAAAGTTATCAAAGTTTGGGGAAGCTTTTCATTCAAATTTGCTTTCTCAATGCAAAGTATACATCAACTTTGCAAACGTAAAATATATAAAGTCAATTGATTTTCTCTATTTAAAAACAATAGAAGTTTAGTTTAATTTAATGAACTTTAAAGTGATGGGAGGAGGTTTGGCTGGTTTTCTGTCCCCGCTGCCCCCACTCTTCTCTTTTATTTTTGTATTTAATTTTTTCTTCTGCTTTTCCTTGCCTTTTGTGTTATTACCCTAATAGATCATTTTATTTAAAATTGATTAAATAGAGCCTTCTATTTTTATTATTTTTTTAAAAAAATGTTGTTCTAAAATGTTATAGCAAAACTGCAATAGCATTTCTGTTAATGTTATCTAAATAAAGTAATAAATTCAATTTCATTGCTCAAAGTAACAAATGCCAACATAGCTTTCCAAAAATATAAGAAAGTGGCTAATACCATATTACCTTCTTTATTTTCCTTTTAAAAAAATTGATTTCAGAGAGAGGAAGGGAGAGAGAGAGAAACATCAGTGATGAGAGTCATTGGTCGGCTGCCCCCTGCACGCCCCCTCCTGTGGATGGAGCCCACAACCCCGGCATGTGCCCTGACCGGGAATCGAGCTGTGAGTCATGGGTCAATGTGCAACAACTGAGCCACACTGGCCAGACTTATTTACCTTTTATTATAATTTTATTTATGTCCAAATGCATCTACATATCATAAGGATACAGCTCAGTGAACATTTACAAAGAGCACGGAGCTGTGTCATCCCCGATGAGGAGACAAACCAGCTCCTCTGGAGGCCCCCTGCTCGCCCAGGTCACACCCCCACTCCTCCCCACAGCTTAGCCCAGTTTCAGCTCACCTGCAGTAGGTTAAGTTGGCCAGCTTTTGCAATTTATAGCAATGAAGTCACAGAATATATATTCTTTGGGTCTTATTTCTTTCATTCAGTGTTATGTTTGCATGAGATTTATCAATGTTGGTGCTTGTAACTTTGGTTGCTAATGTAATATTCCATTTTATAATATACTACATAGTCTTTCTACTATGCATGCATATTTTGGGTATTTCTAGTGTGGAGTTATGACAAATGTATATGTACATTTTTATTGGGTATATAACTAAGAATAGAGTAGGAAATGTTTAGGTTCATTTACTTGATGTTGCCAATAGTTTTACAAGTGATTTTTACCAATTTTCACAGCAAACCAACAGTATAGAATAAGTGATTATTCCATGTTATCACCAACACTTGACATTCTAATCTTTTTTAAAATTTTGCCAATTTGGTGGTGTGTAGTGATATTATACTGTTGTTTTAATTTGTGCTTTCCCAATAACTAATGAGATCGATTACTTTTCCATATGCTTGTTGGCCATTTGGATATTCCTTTTTTTAAAGTACTTCTTTTAGTCTTTTGCCCATTTTTATTGTATTGTGTTTTTATGTATTTATCTGTAGTTCTGTTAAATTCTGAATATGAGTTTTTTGACATATATATAGCAAATATCTTCTCTCATTGTTTGGATTGTATTTTAATCCTTTTAATGGTATAGTTTGATGAGCAAGAGTTTTAAACAAAGTTCAACTTATCAGTATTTTGTTTATTATAGTGCTTTGTGTGGTCCTATTTTAAAAATATTTTCCTATCCTAAGGTTGTGAAGATAATATTTTATATCAACTTGGTTTTACCTTCCACCATTAAATCTAAATTCACAAGGAAATTTTTTTTTATGTGTACAATACAGTTTTTATGTGGCTAAGATTATTTTTAAATAAATTAATACTTTGTGTGCGTGTTCCAGTGAAATTCTATGTACTAAAAGGGACAGCAGGCTAAATTTTGCTTGTGGGCTGTAATTTGACCTCTGTCCAATAAGACAGACAGATTGCCTTATCAAAAAGATGACATGCTAGCTAAGTTGCTAGCTCACTGTATAGATAATTAAATACTTTCTTAGTTCTTTGGCTATAAACTATGAAGTAAAGCCAAAGAACTCAAAAAATCAAGTAAATATCTATACAGTGAGCTAGCAACTGCATGCAAATGGGCCTTTAGACAGTGGGATGCTGGAGCTAGCTCTGAATGAGTCTCATCCCCCTGCCATGTTCAGTGATGTCATGTTCAGTGATGTCATGTTCAGCGGTGCCATGTTCAGCGATGCCATGTTCAGTGATGTCATGTTCAGTGGTGCCATGTTCAGCGATGCCATGTTCAGTGATGCCATGTTCAGTGATGTCATGTTCAGTGATGCCATGTTCAGTGATGCCATGTTCAGTGATGTCATGTTCAGCGGTGCCATGTTCAGCGATGCCATGTTCAGTGATGTCATGTTCAGTGGTGCCATGTTCAGCGATGCCATGTTCAGTGATGCCATGTTCAGTGATGTCATGTTCAGTGGTGCCATGTAGGTGGCTTGACATCAGCCTGGTGAGAGTATCTATTCCACAGAAATCATGCACTGGCAAAGCTTCTTATATCCCCTGGGAGAACCAGTTGTTAAACACTTATTAGCACAGCACTGCAACCTCAGAGTGAATACACTTTCTCCTTTAGAGAAGTTTAGGTTTACAGAAAAATTATATAGAGAGTAAAGTTCCCAAATATCTCTTCACCCCACTCAGATTCCCTTATTATTAACATCTTTCATTAGTGTGGCAATAGATTACCACTGATGAGCCAATGCAACATTGCAATAATATAATAATTACAATAGAGTGTAATTACCTGAGGTCTGTAGTTCACACTGGGGTTCCCTCTTGGTGTTGCGCATGCTATGGATCTGACGAATGTACGTAAATCCACCCTCACGATAACATAGAAAATGGTTTCACCACTCTGAGAACCCCATGATCCATCTGTTCACCCCTCACGCCCTCTCTCCCTCTGAACCCTGGAAACTGCTGATCTTTTTTTGTATTTATACTTTTGCCTTTCAGCCGTCATGAAGTTGGAATTATGCACTATATAGCCTCTGAAAAATGACTTACTTCACTTAGCATTATGCACGTAAGCTGCTTCCATGTTTGTCTGTTTTTTGTAGCTTTGTAGATCATTTCCTTTTATCACTGAACAATATTCCATTGTATGGGTGCACCGCAATTTGTTTATCCATTCCATTTTGAAAGACATCGTGGCTGTTTCCAAGTTTTGGCAATTACGAATAAACCTGCTATAAACATTCCCGTGCAGCTTCTTGTGTGAACATAAATTCTCAACTCTTTTGGGTAAATACAAAGAAGCGCACTTACAGAACTTTGGCAAGAGTATGTTCAGATTTGTAAGAAATTGTCTTCCAAAGTGACTGAACTATTCTGTATTTTCACCTGCAGCTAATGAGACTTTCTGCTCCTCCACATCCTCACCACCCTGGAGCTGTCAGTGCTGTGGATGTCAGAAACGCTAATAAGCATGTAGGAGCATCTCACTGCTGTTTTCATCTGCAGGTCCCCAATGACACCTGCTGCTGAGCTTAGGTTTATTCGCCAGTTGTGTATCTTCTTTGATGTGTTGTCTCTTCAGATGTTTTGTCCATTTTAAAATTTCCATTGTTTGTTTTTCTTATTGCTGACTTTTAGGAGTTACTTTTTATATTTTAAATTTAGTCTTTTATAAGATATGTTTTGTAGACATTTTCACCCAGTCTGTGGCTTGTAATATCATTGGCTGTACAACATCTTTTGTGGAGCAGTAGTTTTTAATTTTCATGAAGTCAGCTTACCTTTTTATGTCTTCCATGGCCCGTGCTATTGGTGTTGTATCTTAAAAGTCATCGCCAAATTCAAGATTTACTCTTATGTTATTTTCTAAGAGTTTTTTAGTTTTAACTCTGTAATCTATTTTCAAATAATTTTCTGAAAAGTGTAAAGTCTGTGTCTAGATTCACATTTTGCGTGTGGATGTCCAGTCAGAATTCATTTTTCCCCATATTGATATTCAGATGCCAGTGCTGCTCATCAGCAGTCATTTGCAGTTGCTTCTGGTTTATTCTTCCCACTTTTCCTCACGCGTAAATGAACAGGTACATGTACATTTCTTTATGCTGTGTTCACTGTTATGTGAAAGAGAGCATACCATACACAAGTGCTTTCTGCACTTTGATTTTTTTTTGTTTAAAAATTGTAATCCAGAAATTATTTGGATCAGCTCACAAATATCTGATTTGTTCTTTCTTGTCGTTTTATTATTTATTTTTTAATTTTTACATAGCACATAGTACTACAGAGTTTACTGAATTACTGTCCTATTTATAAGCATGTAGTGTCATGTTCGATGTTTTTACATTTCAAAAAATGCTGCATTGAATAGCTCTGAAAAAATATATAGGGCTATTCAATAAATATATAAAAGTATGCGGAATAATATATATAATGAATATTTTATATAAGATGACCACATATTATATATAACATATTTATAATTTATAAAATATATTTTGTATAGTAAATATTTTTCATGTTGTTTGGGTGTAATTCCTAGAAGGGAGACTGCTAGACCAAAGGCAACACATTTGGAATTTTATTAGGCTCTGCCCAAAGCACCTTCACCAGGACAGTAACATTTTGCAGTCTCACCGCTATCGGATGAGCATGCCTGTTTCCTCATGGCCACACCACAAAGTGTGCCGTCACACGTCTTCATTTTTGGTAATCTAAAGGTTAGAATATTGTATGTTGGTATCCTTCTCCCTCTACTTCTAATTTGCATTTCTCTTATTTGTAAAAGGGATGAAAATCTTTTATAAACTTAAGGGATCTATCTATATATACACACACATATATACTACAAATACATATATATTTATATACATGAATATAAAATATATATACATACGCATGTATAGCATGTGCGTGAGTATGTGGGTGTGTATTTGTGTGTATGTATCTGTTCTTGTCTTCTTCCCAGCTCTCTAAGAGGTATTGGCCTTTCTTTCCTTCAATATTTGAGTTTATTATTGTTAGAGATATTAGAACTTAATCTGTGAATATATGGCATAAGTTATATCTCTCATATTAGTTGTCTTCTGACTTAGTTTATAATGATTTTAATCACACATTCTTTAAATAAAATATTATTTTAGAATAGTTTCAGCTTTCAGGAACTTTGGCAAGACAATATAGAGAAGTCCAGTATGCGCCTCACCAGATTTTCCCTATTGTTAACATCTCACATCACTGTGTTACCTTTGTCACAACTAAGGAGCCAGTGATACATGCTTCTTAACTAGTCTCCACAGTTTATTTAGATTTCACTAGTTTCTCCCTAATGGTTTCTTTCTGTTCCATAATTCCCTCCAAGATACCACATTATATTTAGTTGTCATGTCTCCTTAGCCTCTTGTGGTCCAGGATATTTTCTGTCTCGCCTTGGTTTCAATGACCTTGACAGTTTTGAGAAGTACTGCTCGGGTATTTTGTAGAATTTCCCTGAATTTAGAATTACGTTTTTGTTTTTCAAGGTTAGACTGGAGTTACGGGTTTTGGGGAGAATGGCCGCAAGTATGCATGCTGTCCTGTCGACAGGGCTGTTCACTGATGGGCTCGTCTTGATCATCTGACTGAGACAGTGTTTTCCAGGTTTCTTCACAGTGAAACAGCCCCTCTCCACACTCGACTGTTTGGAAACAGTTCACTAAGAACAGTCCTCATCATACGGTGGGGATTAAACGTCACTTGTCAAGTGGTAGTGTCTACATAAACTATATGGGATTCTTCTCTAGGGGAGGTTTGTCTCATCTCTCCCATTTATTTATTCAATATTTTATGGACTGATGGCTATTTTGTCTTTGAATTATAATCTATTTTGTTAGTTATTTTGTTCAAATTGTTGCAACTTTTGTTGTTGGGAACTCTTAGTTTGGCTCTGTGTCACTTTCACATGCTCCCATTATTTTGTTTTTGATCACTTTCTTACTTCCTGGAATTACAAAGATCTCACACGCATCTTGTATATTTCCTTCTCCAGCCTTAGAATCACTTGTTTCTCCAGGAAGTCGTGGTTTCTTTTACTGATACGTGAAAGTCAAAACTAAGAACTGGACACCTGGCGTGCTCGTTTCTAATGGAGTGTCATTACATCTGGGCTCCCAGGGCACAGAACTAGAAAACGTATGTATACTAACCCATGTGTATACCTGCAATTCTAAAAATCTATGCATCTGTATCTGTCTTACTTTAAACTAGTTTATACTGATGTTTCTGAACCTAGTCCAGTAAGAAATAGTTCATTCTTGCCTTTCTCCCTTGCATATCTGTAATTTCTCACTCTATGAGAATCCTGATTCTAACTATCTGCCATTGACTTACGTACTTGTTCAACATTTACATGGAGAGCACTAGCAGAACTGTTCATGTGTAATTACATGTTACTTGTCCTCTGACTAACCTTGAGTTCATTGTTTCTTAATATATGGGGTTTTCACCTTTAAAACTATTTTTATATGTAACCAAGAAAGATATTTCAGCTTGTTATAAAATTCAGATAAATGTTATGGTGAGATTATTGTAGTGGACAGGTGTCTAAATAATTTTGTATTTTGGATTTTCATAAGAATGATAGGAATTAGAGATACAAGATAGATGACCCAAAGATTCTGAATGGAACATTAGCATATAATTGATTTCATTAGAACTATTTTAAGACTCCAAGAAAAAGAGGTGCTATGATTAGCTTTGCTGTTGAATCTTGGTGGCATAGAACAGAAAAGAATTATTATGGATCTCCACCAGGGAAAAGAAAAAAAATAACAAGTGAAAATGTATCTCTGAGATTAGTAAAAATGTTCCTGTTATCTGTGGAAGTGGAGTTCTTGGGATGCTGTGAGGAAAAGAATTTCCTGAGGCCCCCATAGGAGGATGGGGTTTAGTGGAAAGCTTTATTGATGATATAAAATTAAGGGTGTTCCTCTCCAAGATCTCATCTCTGTCCCTCTTGCCATGGAAGAAGTCCAATATTGTCTTTAGCAAGGCCAACACAAAAGCCAGTGTCCAGAGTTTCTGCTCAATATTAAAATACAACCCAGTCCAGCACCTGGGTACCTTAGCTTGTGTTCCCAGCTGCAGTGTGGAGTCCACATGGCCATGGGCCATGTGTCTGCTTAGGGCCACATGGCTATGAAGAGACAATAGGTGATCACACCGGCTCGTGTGGGAAGTTACAGAGCAAGAGAGAACAAACGCAAACAAGATAGAAAGAAAAGTAATTCTCTTGGGATTTTAACTTTCCAACATTTTGTGGGTTTCTGATGGGTTCCACCCCCTAGGCTACACTGACAAGCAAGCGCCTTCCCTATGTCCCCCCCACTTCACTGCGCATGCGTCCTGTTTCCCCTTTGTGTGATCTCTTCCCCCAGTGACCTGCAGGGAATGGACTGCTGGTTCCCTGGGGAGCATGAAGCTGTAGCTTCCTGGTGAAGCTGCCCAGATGACCGTGCTTATAATGTCTTGCCTCCCCTTTGCTCTCTTTCCTTTATTAATATTAGCTTCCCGATTACAACAATAACATTCCTATCATAAAACATCAGAGTTTAACATTTTTACAGGTATTCTCTCAAATTTTTATTCACTTGCCAGGTATCTGGAAGCCCACCATCTGTCATGAGCAGTGTATGTAGATCAGGGTTTCTCAATAGTTTCCTTCTTGACAATTTGGCTATTGGCATATTGACAGATAATTCCCTGTGAATTATAAAATGTTTAACCTATATTCATTAAATTCCAGTAGTACCACCTACCCTCCAGCCCTGAGTTTAAACAATCAAAATATGTACAGATGCCAAATGTCCCCTGAGGGCAAAACTGACTTTGCTTGAAAACCACCGGTATAGAACAAAGCTTGATTAAGCCTATTCAAAAATTTTAAAATAGTTTTTAAGTGAAAAATGAGTTTGCCAATTTTTTTTTTTTTTTTTTTAAAAAGATGCCTCTGCCATTAATGAAGAGACTTTGACTTACATTCTTAATTTTTCAGATGGGCTCTATAGAAACCCATTTTTTACCCAGATGTATCAATATGTAAGTATATAGGCTCTTAAACTTCCTGCTACATGACTCTTGTCAGAAATAACTTTTAAAATAAGAGTTGGTAGGTTGGTGGCTCTTACATATTTTATAGTTGAAGAACCTACATTCAATCCTGACATTCAACCCTGATATCTTTGGAGATGAGAAGTGGAGAAGAGGCATATGAGGTTCAGGGAAAGGTTTTTAATCCCAAATTATAGAAATATTTTTAAATCCTTTCAGATATGTAGCTAACATTTAGGAATAACTGAAAATTCCTTGAATAAATGACTTTTTCCAACTCAGAATTTCCTTTTACTATTAATAAATTGTACCTTTTTTATTCAACATAGCCTCTTTATTTAAAGATTCTATTTTTTTTTTAAATGTTGCCTTTCTTTAACTTAAAATTTAGAATTTAGTTCTTTATTGTAGTAGAAGTTTTCATTTATTATGCTTGAAAAGCATGGGTCTATTTAGGAGCTCCTTCAGTGCTTAGTCATAGTTGGCTAAAATATATTTACAGACTCTGATCCAGGCTGAGTTTGACAATACTATGAATTACAGAAATTTCTTCTTGATCTAAACAGTTAACAGTCTATGGAAATCACTGCAGCTTGAGACTAAGTTATATCAAAAGGTTAATGCTCAGACCCTTAACTTTGTGGACTTTCATGACTCAGACATTTCTGGAACTACAAGTCAAAACAAAGGCCAGTAATTTCAGCAGGTTCTTAATGAACACTTGTCTGGCATTTAGCCCCTCTGAGAGAAGAGTCTGAAAGGTGCTTGTAATTCGCCTTTCATTTTAAACTTAAGTTGGCCGAAGTAGGATAAATGACTTAATGTTGAAACTGGACAACAAATGAGTGTGGCTGCCTGTCACTACTTGAGCCAATTAAGCAGAGACAGGATTGAATCATATATGAATGTTTATTCCAATATTGCTGGCAATATGGAAAAGCAGTGCTAATCCACGAATATCTGCTCTACCACTCTTGCAATAAGCAGCTGTTTATATTGGGTAGAAGGACAAAGATTACATGGAAAAGTAGGAATTGCAGGCATGGGGAACTAGGCAAGGTATAATGCTAACAGGTTACAAAACAATGTGGGCTGGTGGTCACAAAGAGCGGGTGCCTTCGGGACACCATTGTTTCAAGAACATGGCTGTTAATCTTCCCACGAAGATAAAAGAAGTATGGACCACATTCCAAAGTTAACTCCCATGTCCCCGGGCATACAACTCTCAATCAGGTTAGAATGTGCTTTCTCTAATCAGAAGAAAACAATCATGGTTAACAGAGCATGATTAATATTTCTGACCCCAACAACCTTTCAAAGCTGGTTTATTAGTGTAAGTTATCAGGGTCAGTATTTGTGTTTTCTGTATTTGTGACTCCTGGTACATGTTGCTTTTTTTAAAATGTATTTTTATTGATTTCAAAGAGAAGAAGGGAGAGGGAGAAGAAGAGAGAGTGATAGAAACATCAATGATGAGAGAGCCATTGATCAGCTTCCTCCTGCACACCTTCTGCTAGGGATAGAGCCCACAACTTGGGCATGTGTCCTGACTGGGAATCAAACTGCAGTATCCTGGATCATAGGTCGATACTCAGCCGCTGAGCTACACCAGTTAGGCAGTGCATGTTACTTTTTACTGTAGGTTATAGGAGGTGGAGTGGTAGGTGGTCACTCACAGTCAGAAGAGTTAGCATCAAAGGGTTCCTTAAGCAGAGGAGTCCGGGACCAGAACAGGCTAAGTGGAGATATCCAGGGTACACCACTGCTTTTTCCTAGAAAGTTAAAATGGAAAACATAAATAGATCAAGAAAATGCAACTTCCTCTGGACCAAGAGGAAAGGAAGATGAACACGACTAAGTGGGAACACAGTGAGTTAGTAATGGATATCTGGGCCTACTGAAATGTCCGAAAGAACAGGGAGGTGAATCATATGCTCTTGTGACTATTTCAGGTTAACTGGTAACCCTAAGTTACAGAAAAAAGCTCCGGCTTATACAGAAATGCATTCAATGGGAGACTGTAGGCAGATACAAATGGAGCCAGGTTTCAGACATTCATGCCAGGTCTTGATAGATCCAAATAGAAAATGAGCTATAAAAAGTCATTCTAAAAGAAAAAAAAAGTTCTTAAATCTATAACTAAAATGGGTATCTTACAATCAGAACAATTTTATTATATGAAGCACTATGAAACTATTATACTCCTTAGCTAAGAATGCTGATTCTCAAACAAAAAAGAACAAAAGAAAACAAAACCAGATAGAGTTAGAAATTTTGTAATGAGGCAGAAAGGAAATGAGTTTATGCTGACTTCCATAATGTCGTGAATCTTATGTAGGAGCTAGATTCTGTACTCCCCAAGCAAACAAACAAAAATCATATCAATAAAAAATACTTTAAAAGTTTTAAAATAGCTAAACATTTGATAGATGTCTGCATGTTTGGCTTATTTTTTCCATCACATTGGAAAGTAAGCTCTGATGATTCAAGTGCGGAACTGTCCACATTGGTAATATTTTCATAACCAAACATACTAATCACCTGCCATAACTGGATCATCAATTCCTCATATCAAGGTCATGAAGGTGGTTGGCCTTTGGCATTGATAGATAGAGCTCATGGGTAATTCTTTATATGGCTAAAATGTAGTAATTTGGCTATTACAACTACTTTTAACATCATTAAGTTCAAGTTTTAGGGGTAATATTTGGGAACATTTTTTTCCAAATGATGAAGAGAGTAGGGGGAAAATGTCACACCAGAGTTATTGAAACTGTTGAAACCAAAGCTTTGTGCTCATCAGTTAGTAAACTTGATAACAGGGCAGAGCCACTGTACTCAGGTAGCACATGCATTTTTATTATTGAAAATATTCTAAATATTTCTACATCTGTCACTTTGGAAGTTATAAAATACTCTCCAACAGAGTGCCCAGTTAATATTCTTTATCATACACAAATATATTTGGTCTTTGTCTCTTGTTCCTGGCACAGAGTTCCTGTAACTACTCATATTCCCTGTCTTCTGCTATTCCCATTGAGCCCTTTATATCACACTTGCGTTTGTGCTGATGAGCTGACCTAGAGTGTGGGGCCCTTAGGTGGCCTCAGGATGGGGTCGGTCACCAGAAAGACCAGCTTAAGGGGTTGGGACTGTCAACCTCACCTACTAAGCTCCAGGGAAGGGAAGAGGGCTGGAGGTTAAACTCTATAGAAATGCTAAACAAGAACATTCGAAAAGCTCCCAGATGGGTGAACACGTTAAAGAGCTGGGGGGCAGCACACCCAGAGAGGACGGGCGCTCCAGGCCCTTCCTCCATACGCTGCTCCGGGCGGCTGCCCCATTCGCCTGTGCCTGAGCTGTGTGCTCGGAACACAGGAAGTAAACCATTTTCTTGAGTTCTGTGAGCCATCCCAGCAAATTATTGAAACTGAGGAGGAGAACATGGAACTTTCAGTTTATAGTGTGTTCATCAGAAGTTCATGTGGCAGCCTTGAACCTGCAGCTGGCATCTGAAGTGGGGGTGATTTTGTGGCATGGGACCCTGACCTGTGGGGTCTGTACTAAGTCTAGGGAGTTAGTGTCAGAATTGAATTGAATCGTAGAACATCCAGTTTATGTCTGAAGAGTTGGAGAAATGATCGGTGTGGGGGAAGAAAAGAAACATAAATCTGGTATCAGTATTGTGAGTGAAAACAGTTCAGGCAGGCAGGGCAATATTACTCTTTTTTATAGGTAATAGAAGTAAAGCTTATAAAGTTGAATTGAGTTACCCAAAGGATAAGCCATGGTGGGTGCCCATATAACGGTTTCATGCCTTACTCTTGAGCTCAATACCATCCCCTTTCTTGCCTCTCTGTTGTCCTGGGCCTGGTGTCTGGGTAATCGTGGGATGACATATTTGGAGCTCAAAACTGCAGAAATCTGACTAGCAGCCTCAGACGAGGGTAGACTCAGAAAAATAACCAAGTCAATATAAGCTATTTTCCCTAGAAATTGTACAAAAGCTGCTTGTTGCTGTTTATTGAAATTACTGTCCAAATCCTTCTCAAGTAACTTCTTTCGGTTTATTGCTCAGCAAGCTGCTACAGTGGCACAACACTTGATTTCTACAGAAGGAGGGATATCTGTACCATATTGCAGGAGAAAACCCTACTTATAAAGACTGAGACACTATTTAGAGAGTGAGAAACAGCAAGATCAGTAAATTATATTAGACAGAAAATTGGCAGAGGCTTGACAACATTTTGCTAAAGCTGCTAATGGGATCTTCCTTCAGATGGCAAATCCAAAGTTTGGCTGAATTTAAAAATGGCAGGTGTGTGTGGGTGTGCGGGCATGTGGGTGTGTGCTTGAGTGTGGGCATACCTGTGTGTGTGTGTGATTCTGTTTGCGGAGGGGTTGTGGGCAGTAATTGGAAACAATTCAAGTTAAATAGAAAACATTCTATTAATGGCTGCTAATTGAGAGGATTGTGCATCACACGTGATGACAGCCTGGGGGGGTCACCTTGCTGTGCTTGTGATGGGAATGGGATAGTCAAACCAGGTACATGAGACCACACTGAGAAACTTGAAATGGAAACAGTGATTTTCCTCAGACATTTTTACTGTAGATGCATAAAAAATATGTAAATATTTTCTAATGATGTTAGCTTCATCTCACTTAGCTCTCTGAGCTTTGAGACATTAAGTGCCATCCTAAACTGATAAATCTGCAATGGTTTCAACACAGCAGTCCCTCGTGCATTCCTTTTCTCGGAAATGAGCTCAGAGAGCTTCAAATGGAATCTAACTGTAACAGCAGGTTGGACAGATAAGTTTGTATTCATTTTCAAAATTGAAGAAAATGGATAAAAATTTTACCCGATGAATGGCCTTCCTCGGTTACGATAACTATACATCAAAAGTGTGAATCTGACGTACACTGTTCTTCTTAATATCCGTAACGCTTCTAATGCATTTCATGCCTAGCACGCCTAGCTCCCAGTGGTCTTCATGATGAGCTCCATCCTCCTTGGTGAGATCCACAGGGCCTCTGTTCTCTGTCCCAGGTGGAGTCTTCACCTTCATTGCTTGTCACGCTGTCACCATGAGCTGCAGGCCTATGCAGCTTATTGCAATCCCACATCCTGCTATGCTCCCATATTTCTCCTCAGGAACAGGTAGATAGTCTTCTCTCAGGTTTCTACCTGGCTGGTTCCCTCCCACTCATTCTTCAAACCCAGGGGATGTGTCATATTCCCCCGCCTCCTCTGAGGAGCCACCCCTCTCTGTGTTGGGCTGTGTATGTGCCTTGCTTTGTCTTCCACACTGTCTGCACTTACCTTTATTATCGCGGTAATGCTCACACAGCATTGCCATTGCTTATAGCTTTGCCATTGTGGGTACTGGAACGCAGACATTGTCAGTGCATTACCCTGTTGCCTAGCAGAGTGATGGCATATGACAGTCAATGAATGGCTGAGAGAGTGAGCAAAGTCAATATGAAACAAACTCCTAACCTTTCCTTCTGACACAGATACGGTAGAGGTGTGTTTTACAGACATGTTGTGACCCAAGTTATTTATAAGTGGTGTCAATCAAGAGGGGAAATGGGCTGACTGAATTTTACAAATGTATTTTGAAAATGCCTAGTGTGTATGGAACATCTAATTTAACAAAATTTAAGGCCAAAGAATGGGTTTGAGGAGACTGGCATTAATTATAACTTTATTCTGCCAGTTTAAAAACTTATATATCATATATTCTAGATCATGCAAAGGATCCTGAAATTATGTTTGCACTTAATCTCTCCTCCTTTTTTCTGTTCCTCTGCTGTGGAAGTGATGATATGGCGGAGGTAACGATATGGTGGAAACAACAATATGGTGGAAGCGATGATATGGTGAAAGCAATGATATGGTGGGAGTAACGATATGGTGGAAGCAGTCGCAGAGTGAGGATCAGCTGAAGAGGGAAGTGTTGATTGAAATGGTGAAGGTAGCTTTTTAAAGAAAGGAACAATATTTGCTGGGACCTATTATGACTTGACAACATTGCAATACATACTACTATTGCTCTCTCAACAGTTTAATCAAACTATATTATGATTTTCCTTTGACCACACACACTACAGGTCCCTCTCCCAGGTCATAATCTTGTCTTCTACCAAGAAAAGAGAAGCAGCCAAAGGCAACACTTCATCTTCACCCGTGGAGGCTCCTTAAAGTGGCCGCTGAGGATGCAGGTGAGGTGGCGCGGGGTCGCTTCCAGGAACCACAGACGTTCTTTGCACACAGGCTCTGCTTGCGCCGCAAACAACGCGGAGAACGTTACAGAGGAGCGTGAGCGGGGCTATTCTTGGGGTTCTGATACGGGGCCATCTGCGTAAAAGGAAGAGCTAATCTAAATCAAAGTTTGGTAAATACAAAGTTTTTAGAGAACATTTTGGTATGATTAGCAGCAGGGAGGGAAAGCACAAGCTTTGCTTTGTTAGGAGCAGCAACAAAAAAGCTGAGAAGAGGAGTCTCGGGCTCTTGGTCCTGACGGCCTTGAGCCTTCGAGTTCTCAGCTCGAGTACATTGCCCGTGTCCGTGTCTCCTTTAAGTCCACAGGCTGATCAGCAACATTCACCCTGCAAAGTCCCCCAGGCCTCGCGCGCCAGCCGCCCTCCTGCACGGGAGATCAACTCCTTCCTCGCCACAGTGGAGGCCGTCTCCACTCACCTTTTCATGATTCTTGCTCCTACACGAAACATTTTTTTAATATGTCAGTGTCTGTCTCTACATTGATTTATTCCTATTATGGCGCAGAATCTCTCATCTTTAAGTAAATACACAAGCCCTTCCTTAACCTTACAACTCTTTCCCGTCCTCGCCCACTTCTCAGTTCACTCACAGCTGGAGATCAGATCACGCCCCCTTCAAACATGCCACTTTGCCATATGATTTATCGGGAGCTGAAGGCAACTGAGAATCAGCATGTGCAGAAGTCAGGCTTTTGGAGCTTATGACTAAGAGCGGGAACTTCTGAAAAATGATGACCGCACTAAATCCCTCTTCTGGGGGAGTTTCGTAGTTGTTAGGAAGAAAGAAAGTTGGCCCAAGATGGGCCTGTGTGGACATACCTTACAAAGCAGTGCAGATCTTACTGTTAGGTTTAGCAGGAGGGGTCGGGTAGAGGTGAGGTTGGTTTCACCACATACTCAGTTCACAATTTAAAAGTTCAGAACCCTTTTCCAAAGCCTTGTCACTTCTCCATAAACTCATTGCCTTTTGTTAAAATGGTATAGAAGCCTCTAGGCCTGACCACGGTTATGGAATTTTTATTTAATGTCTGTAAACTCCTCATTTGTGTATAAAATAAGGCTTCTTGTCCTATTAATCTGTCGTTTGCTAGTTCAGTCTGCAGAGGCCAGGTCCCTGGGCCAAAGAGGTTAGAGGGAAAGGGGTGTGTTTTTTCCTCCCCTGATGCAGCCGAATTTCTTTAAAAATAATACATAATTTCTCATTGGACTTTATCACATCCTGTTCTTGCCCGGCTCCTGCCACTGAGATTTTGGATCCGACACCCACGTGCCTGTTTTGCTGAGGCAGCCAGTAACTTCCACTTGGTACTTGTCAGCACAGGTGACTACTCTTTTCCTTGGGTGTCTCTGACAGCCCACACGCCTGCTTTCTACCAGCCCGACTGACTCCTCGGTCTGTCTAGCTGGTTCCTTCTTTGTTAAATCTCTAAACGTTATTGGCTAAAAAGCTTACTCTTAATGCCCTTCTCTGACCTAATCACCATTTTTCTCTGTGTAATTTCAACCATAACATTTTCACAAGTATTTTGGATTTTTTGATGATGCCTGTATTTTCATTGTCAGACTCAAGTCACATATCCAACTTGCCTACTTGAGAGCTCCATCTGAAGGCTAAAGGTAGCACAAACTTAATATATCAAAAATAGTCACTTATTTCACAATTGAATCTTTAAAATTGTCTCCTCCACAGTCCCATTGGTCTCAGTAAATGTTTCCACCATTTACCCAGTTGTTCAGCCTCAAAATCCAGAATCCAGCTGTCCTTTCTCTGTCCATCAGTCTCTCCACCTAACCCACCAATTAGTTTCTCCCCATAGAACATATCTCATGTGACAGCTTCTCTCCACCTCACTGCTGCATTCCAGCGTAAGCCAAAGGAGTTTTGTGACAAGCCTCCTAACTAATTTTTCTTTTTCTCTTCTCCCTCCACATTGCTGCTGAACTGATACTTTTAATTGCAAGGCAGAGCATGTTCCAAATCTGCTTAAATTTTTTACTGTTTGGCTCTGTGCGTGGAATAAAAATATCAAAATCCTCAACACAGTCCCATAGCCCTACACAACCTGGTTTCTATCTGCTTTGTCAACCTGCCCTCTAGGGACAGGGCTCAATCTCAAGACCTTCTCCGATTTACTGAGCTAGTCTCGTTACCGCACTGGGCTTGTGGCACAAGGAGCTTCCTCTTGTGGACACATTTCCTCCCAGATCTTTACATGTCTTGCTTTTCAGTCATTTGTGTCTCAGATCAAATTTAATGCTACCAGTGAGATCTCCCTATTATCTAATATATTTAGAAATTTTCCAACTTCAACTGTCCCCACCTAACTCCTAAGAAGGCAGGTTAAGAAAGAAATGAGAAAAATTCTCTGGCAAATGGAATGAAAAAAAACTAACACAAATCGCTGAACAAACAACCAGAATTTCTGAGCAATTAACAGCTGATAAATCACAAGGCTCTATCTTCCCTAACGAAAGGTACCTAGGAGCAGGTGGTCTAAGTCCACCCTCCTAACCAAAGATACCTAGGAGCAGGTGGTCTAAGTCCATCCTCCCTAACCAAAGGTGCCTAAGAGCAGGTGGTTTAAATCATCTTACCCAGGGAGACAGATTAAAAAAATAAATTAGAGCCAGACTAATCCAAGATAAAGATGAAACTAATTGGAGGATGACCCTTGAGCCTACTATAGGCTCATTTTGATATATCAGCATCCTAAACAACATACCTGGAAATCTAATGAATATTCTGTTGGAATATTCCCCTGGGACCTACCCCCAGAATTCCTGCTTGTACAAACTAGATAAAACCTTCAGGACAGAAAACACCAGAGCATGTCCTTTTGTGAGCACGCCTGTGCCCCTTCCTCAGGCCTACGCTTTGCTGCTATTTGCCCCACTGCCCTAAGCTTTAATAAACTCACCTCTACCTTCACCTGGTCTCACGTCTTGAAATTTTTCCTGCACGAGTCTAGAACCTGGAGCTCCCCTGACAGGCGGAAGGTCCTGGACCACGCTGGGGCAGGGCGAGCTCCAGCGCAGAAATGGTTGGGTAACATTGATGTATCACCAGTTTTCATTTCTTCATCACATGATTGCCCACAATATGCCTATGTGTGTAAACATAAATACAAACTCAGTGACACATACAGGTCACACACACACACACACACACAACCGAACAAATTTCTACTCCAAATGGAAATACCCATTCCCCTTGCTTTTCCCCTCTAACTTCAAATCCTGAACCTTTCTGTTTATATGCAGGTGCTGGATCAAGCGTGCGAGGTAAAGGCTGGAACTTACTACCTGCACACAGACAAGAAAGACGCCAAGGCACACGGAGAGCTCTGACACGTGTTATGCTCGCCAACAGCTCAGGGCAGGACACCAATCTATGAGAGAAAGGGCAGGGCAGGGACTTCAGAGGAAACAGCCCATTAAAGCTCCTAGACACTGAGGGAAATGAGAAAGGAGGAGCATGGAGAATAGAGAGAAAGGCCCCAGAGGGGCTGCCTCAGGAGGACAGGGACAGCTGAGTAGGACACATCGTAAGGCCTGCCTGCAGGTGAAGTTTCCTGCTCCTATCTTCTGCTCATCTATTCTCTTGACTCCAGGCCGAGGTGGACAGACCTGAGTACATGAACACTCCATTCCTTTGGCTCTGGTCACAGATGTGAGAAGAGCTGGAAGTCTCCCCAAACAAGTTTGCAAACCAGGACACACATCAGTGACTCATTCTGCCTGTGAAGAAAGGACAGTTTGTCTCAGGAAGGCACACAAGTCCTTCCCTTTGCAAGCATGGTTTCACTTTCAAATTCTCCTTAACTGCTAGATACCAATAGGTTCTGCTCTCATTCTGTTCCGTTGAGCATTCCCCCACCTAACACAAAGGGGCCTTTGTTGGCTCTAAGAGGCTGCTTGCCAAGGGCATTGTTAGTGCCCAGGCCCTGTGCATCCATCCTATCTGAGCGGCAGAAGAAAGTATTTCACCAGTCCAAGCGCAGCACATGAGGTGGATGGAAGGCAATGAGCACAGGATGGCCCCTGGGTTCAATACGCAGTAGGAATTAGCACACATGCACCAACTGTTGCTTGCTCTGTGTCCCAGGAATCAGAAGTAAAGTCAAGGAAGCAGGAGTAAGACAGACATACCACACAATATTACTTTTCTTTTTTTCGCCCTGGGGTCAACTGTGCAGTTTCAAACTGCTGGATTTGTGCACATCCAAAGTCAAGCTCATCCTGGAGCAGGGAGCCAGAGAGCACCTGGGGCCCAAGGTGGAAATGGACACACTTCTCAGCTCCCAAATAACCTGACTTCACAACCTGGGGAAGCAGCTCCCCTAAGCAGAGGATGGCTTATGTAGATTATTGACAATAGCACACAGAAGCTACGCAAACTCAGGGAAAGGAAAAATCATGATCAGAGAATAAACCAGTGTTAAAGTAGCATAGTGCTAGCCATCAGCATGAGTGTACTGCATGCAAATAAGCCTTAGGTAATTTAGCACTAACTACTGAAGAGCTGTGTTTTTCTGCCTTTCTCCAGCATCCATCCCTCTTTCTTTATGGGGTTCTGACTTTCCTGTATTTCTTTTTGCCAGTCTCGCTTTATTGGGTCAGCTGGGGAGTGGCACAGCTGGCAGTGGCCGTGGTATGAAAAGCCAGGCTTTTCTGGGGATTGTCATATAGACAGCTTTATACATACATTTCTCAGAGCAGCAGCCACATTAGAGAATCCACTGGTTTGATCATTTCGGCTTTGCTCTGCTTCAGAAGCTAATAGAACAAAACCCAAAGGAAAGAAATCTAAGTCACAATTTATTTAGCACCATCTCCATCTGCTTTTGAAGAGCTAAGGTGCCTATGACCTTCAAGGGGGGATTTCTGCCAGGAAACAGACTGGAAAGGCAGATCAGAGACCCAGAAACCGTGCTAATTGCCTCTGAGCTCTCTTGTAAATAGCTGCTATTTTAAAGACTAAAAAGGACTTACACATGTAGCCCTGCTCTAGTGGTGCCCATTCATATGCCAAAGGCTTTCGTCTGAATCTTTAGCACAAATTCAGTGACGCCCAACCCTCTTTGTGCCCCTTCAGAAAATCTGCTTGCTTTCGGTTGCAGGGACCTCTGCTTCCTGACTCCTGTGGCCCTCTCACAATGGACACCTTCATCATACAGAAATATGCACATAAACTGAAACCTAGTGCTGTTTTTTATTATCAATTGCAGTGGACACTTAAGTAACAAAAACGTGGACAGACATACATTGGTACTGAAGAATACAGCACCCTATGTTTCCACTTCATGAGTTTTGCTTCCTTTTGCTATATATTACTTGTTAGTATTATCAGCCTGTAGCGCCAAAGATTGATTGTTGGCCATATTTTACTTCCACATTCTAGCAAGTGTCTGGCATATGAGAGACACATATAAAATAATTGTTGGATTATTTTAAAAGGCCATTCTGGAAGGGTTCACGGAGGAGCTGGGTTTTAGTCAGTTTATTAATCTGATAAGATCATTGGAGAAAGTGGTCAAGTTTGTTACTATAGTCCAGGTTCATGATATTAAAAGGTAGACATAAATTTAATATTGTATTCATTTATTCAACAAATATTTGATGCCTATTATGCGCTACAGCCCATAAGCAATAAGGAAACATAGAAAGATTTCTACCACAAATAGTTATAGCGGGAGAGTCCAAAAATAAACAAGAGAAACACACACTCACACACACATGCACACATTTTACATGGCTCTAAGAAAAACAAGGCAGGGGGAAGGCCAGGAAGAGCTGGGAGTGGGATAAGGCATTGTCATTGCAGTTGTAATGACCAGGGGAAGCCTCACTCGAGGTCCCTCTGAGTAAGCTCCCAAGGGAAGTATGAGTGAGCCATGCACATATCTCAAGGAAGGGTGCTCTGATGAGCAGGCTTGAGCTACTGGTATACCCATATGTCCCAGAAATAGCTAGAAGGCCAGTCTGCCTAGGACAAAATTAACGAGGAAGTAAATAGGGTGTGAGGTCAGAAGGATGTCATGCAGAGCTTTGCAGGTCCTAGTAGGGGATTCTATTTACCGAGTGAGCTGACCCACAGCAGAGCAGTGACATGACATAGCTTGTATATTAACAGGATCACTTTAGCTGCTATGTTGAGAATAAACTGTCAAGGTCAGAAGCAAGGATACTAAATTAAAAAGAGAAAACTATTGAACTATTTTAGGCAAGTATGATGGTAGCTTGTACTAAGGCGGAGTAGTGCTAAGTAATAAGATTCTGGATATATTTGATGTCATAACCAACAGGATTTAGATATGTGGTATAGAGGGGACAAACTGGGAATGAAGGATGACCTCAAGGGTTTGCCGTTAACCGGGCAGAGAAGAACATTTAAAGAGCAGGGTGGTATGGAGAAGGCCAACTGTCAGACAGTCAAGGTAGCATGGGACAGTTTGGGAAGCCTCTTGCTCATTCAAGGGCCATGTCGAGTGGAACAGTGGACGCATGGGCCAGCGCTTAGGAGAGGGAGCTGAAGTCATGACCGTGGGAGTCAGCGCACAGATGGCCGAGGCGGGACGAGATGCCTGAAGAATGAGTGTGGATACGGAGGAGCAGAGTCTGGGGAACACCCAGTTTTACAGGCTGGAGTGATGAAGGAAAATGACAAAGTCAACAAAAAAGGAGCATCCAAAGCAATGAGAGGAAGGAGAGAGGGACAGGCTGGTGGCGGCTGTTGAAGAAAGTGCCAAGGGTGAGAGTGCTTAGCTGTGTCAGATGCTAACAGCGAGGCAGAAAGGGGGGGCTCGGTGAGGTCAAGACTAAAATGTCACCATTGGATTCTTTTCCTAGCTTTTAGCTGCTTTTCTTTATTTTTGGTAACATTTTCTATTGGTAAAATTTCAATGTAGAAATGTTGCTGGAATGAAACAAAATACTCTCATATTCTCTTTATCCATATGCACTGCTTGTATTAGAATTCTCTCTATATGTCTAACCTCTTATAGGTAGATATATAGACATGCATTTTTGTATGAGTTACTTTTTTGAAACATCATGTCCCTTTGTTCCTAAAAAATTCAGTATTTCCTAAGAATGAGGACATTCTCTTATATAATGGCAATATAGTTTGCAAAATGGAAAATTTAAGTAAGATTAATATATAATTATCATTTGAATTTTTTGAATTGTCCCCCAAATGTATTTTTCAGTTGTTATTTCCCTAGTCTAGGATCAAATGCAAGATCATACATTGCAATTAGTTGATATGTCTCTTTAGTCTTTTAAAATTTGGAATAGTTTCTCAGCCTTTCCATATTTCTTTCTGACCTTTATATTTTGTAGGAGTGCAGAACAATTGTATTTTAGAAAATACATCAATTTGAATGTCTGATGTTTCCTCGTGATTAGATTATGCAGTTTGGAAGGAATAACATCAGGATGACATTGCATCCTTCTCAGGACACATACTGGAAGGCACATGATGTTCAGTTAAGATAGTGTTTGCTGCCCGGCCCGGAGTGGCTCAGCGGTTGAGCATCGACCTAGGATCCAGGCGATAGGGGTTCGATTCCCGGTCAGGGCACATGCCCGGGTTGCGGGCTCCATCCCCAGTCGGGGGCTTGCAGGAGGCAGCCGGTCAGTGACTCTCCCATCATTGATGTTTCTACCTCTCTCTCCCTCCCTTCCTCTCTCTGAAATCAATAAAGATATATTTGGAAAAAAAAAAAGATAATATTTGCCAGGTTTTTCTATAATAAAGTTGCCGTTTCTATTTTAGGTAACTTTAGTGTGGTGATAATTTGGGGGGAGATAATTTTAGACATGCAGATATCCAACTCCACATTAGAATTTCCCCTATTAGTTTTAAGACAAGTTGATAATTTTCTCTCCCCTCCCCATTCTTTTTATATTAATTGACACTGTGTTGTAAAAAAGAGCTTACTATTCTCCATTTTTTAAATTTTTTGGTTACTTGTTTGGCTTGTTTATATTATTATGTATTTAATGGCTTTTAAAAATTATTCAATTGGTGATAATCCGTTACTAAAATTATATATTGTCCCAGCATTGTCCAGTGGGAGTCATGATGCCTCTTGCATCACTGGATAAGTTCCCACTGTTCTGTCAGCAGCGCCTCATGTTCTGGTGCAATAATTTATTCCAGAATCGTCTCAGAACTTTCTTGTCCCAGCTGCGGCATCAGCCATTTACTAAGAAAACCTGTTTCTTTCTATTAGAGAATGATATTTAGAAACCAACATCTGGGTGTTTATTGGACATTTGTATATCTTCCTTTGTGAATTTTTTAAGTCTCTTGCCTATTTTTACTAGGTTTTCCGGTTTGTTTTTTATAATAACACTTCATTAAATGTATTGAGGTGAGAATGGTTACTATGCACATATAGGTTTCAGGTGTGGGTTTCTATGTTACAAGATCCGTATATTGCTCTGTGTGCCCACCCCCCGTTCTGTTTTTTAAGTGTGCGGATACAGTCCTTGTCAGATCTCTCTATCTAATCTCCAGAACTGTAGCTTGACCATTACTTTTTAGATATGAACTTGAAAGACCAAAACATGTAAGTATTGATTATGTTTATGTAGTTATTTTTCTTTTTTGTGTAACACTTCTTGTGTCCTCTTTAATTAATATTTGCCTACTCCAAGTTACAGAGAATATTCTCAGTGATGTCACTGGGAATGACAGATTATGTAGTTTCAAAAATCTCCTTCGTAATAACAAAGAGAACCTTGACCAAAAATAAATGGACAAAATCATTTTTTTAGAGCTCTAAGAAATAACCAAAGGCTTAAAATAACACCGGGAGTATTTATTTATGGCAAATAGCTAAACCTCAGTAAGAACAGTGTTTTGTGGCCATGTAACTTGTTCTCTTTTCAACCCTTCTTGCCAGCTCCACGGTACCCATGAAAATCAATATCCTATGGGCAGGGTGAAAGTCAGCAGCCCAGTAGTTCCTGGAAGGGTCAGCATGAGTTAGAGCTCTTTAAAAACCCATAATCAGAGAATTAGCATTGCTTGACCTTTCTGGGATTTCCTTGGAAGAGACACTCACAAATATATGCCTTTGTTTTACCTGACTCAGAGCTCACTTAATGTGAATACCCTGTTCTGCAGAGAAGTTTAGCAAAAAAGATCACCAGCAAAGATACTCAATATTCCAGTCACCTGAGGAGGTAATAACAGTTGGGACAAACAATAAGTTAGCCAAAAAATTTTAAAGGAAAAATTGGGGAATTAGATGTCAATTTGTGATTTTGTAGAGCTCAGACGTAGTCCTTAGAATCTAGAATGTCAGGCCCATGTGCAGGGCTGTGCACCCCCTCAGAAAGTCCTGAGAAGCATGTGTGCTTTCACCCCTGGCTGCACTGGAGTCCCTGGGAAGGCAGGAAATTAAGGAGAGGCAGGTCTGCACACTTCCTGGCCTAATGTTTCAAGCATGTCCCAACACACACACACGCGCGCACACACACACACACACACACACACACACACACACACACACACACACACACACAGACCCTGAGCAAAACCTGGGAAGCTTACTGGTTCCTGAGATTTAAGAAAATTTCTGTACACTCAATAAAAAAATAATCACCACTAAACTAACGAGAGCTGCCAGGAGCTACAAAGAACAAAGAATACAAACTTTAAAGAACTAGTTCAGCAAAGTCTTTAAACAAACAAACAAAAACAGCAATAACAACAAATCAATAAACAGCTACAACAACAAACCCTGAACAGGAGGATCTGAGGTGCTATTCTATTCGATTCCATTATTTATTATTATATATTACTTTATGTTGCATTACATAACATAATATATTATTGTATTATACCATGCTATATTATCTGAAGAGTCCAGTTTGCAAAAAATCTTAAGATGTGAAAAGAAACAAGAAAATATTGCTCAACATAGGAAAGAAAAGGAATCAACACAGACTTTCCATGAGTTGCCTGGCCAAGGCCACTGCCTGTGTGGAATTGGCCCATTCTCCCCACGCCTGCATGTTTTCTCTGAGTTCTCTGGTTTTCTCTGACATCCCAAAATGTGCAGGTTAATTGGCCTGACTCAACTGTTCCATGATGAGTGGGTGTGAGTGTGGGTGTGAGTGCACCTCGTGGTGGGAGGCATCCTGTCCAGGTTGAACCCCTGCCTTGCAGTCTGAGCTGCTGGGATGAGCTCTGGTCACAGCAACTCTGAACTGGAATGAGTGACTTGGAAAATAATTACCTTCCTTGTTTTCATTAATCTTTCTTAAAAGTATACTTAACTCACATTTATTTTAATATTTAGTATTAGACGTTTTTTGGTTCTTTGTTTAGAAGTTTGTTGCTGATTTCTGTGACCAGAAATATTCCATAGGAACTTACAATCTTGGTTATATCAGTTAGCCTGTGTTAAAATAGACTTTTTTTTTACACCCTTTCACATATAGTTGCAGTTTTCATAAACCTATTAACAACGTTATGTGAGGACTTGCTATATTTTTACACCAATTTACAGATGTAAATAGAGTATATATGTGTTTTTGGTAATATTTATTCTCCTATTTGACTTAAAAGCAATTGCATAAAACAATAATTATAAATCTTTGTTGATTTACATACAATGTATAAAGATACAACTCATATAACAATAACAACACAAAAGAGAGTGTGAAACACAGATATAAAGAAGCAAAGCTTTTCATATACTATTGAAATAGAGGTGGTATTAATCTTAAATAGACTGTTATAAATTAAAACAGTAAATGCAAATGCTCAGGGCAACCACTAAGAAGCTAACTTAACATATAGTAAAAGAAATACCAAGACAATAAAAATGCTACACTAGAAAATATGTTTAACACAAGAAAACACAGTAATAGAGGAAAAGAGCAACAAACACAGGACTCTGCAAAATTTAAAATGGCAGATGTAAATCCTACTTTAACCAACCGCATTCAATGTGAACAGATTGAACACTCCACCCAAATTGGTCCAAGATAGTGGTGGCTGCTGAACTCACCCCTCCCAAGAGCTCACTGGAGTACACATCTAGATAGAGAGGAACCGTTTCTGAGAGACAACCGAGGGCTGAATGAACAGCTTCCGAACAACAAACCAAAGAGACTGAACAGAGAAGGGTGGAGAACTGCCGCTCTCGGCGAGCTGCGGGAACTGCACAAAGCCAGGGGTGCAGTGAGGGCCACTGTTTATCTCCCCTCGACCTTGACCCCGTGGCCAAGAGCTTTGGCCCACCCGTAGGCTTAGCACAGTGCATGCCCAGCCGCAATGCCGGCGGCACGCTTCAGCTCTGAACGAAAGGAGCAGGCAGGGTCGACAGGGAGTCACCGCAGCCCCTGGCCTCCCTGCCTGGAGCCGCTTCAGCCTCAGAAGCCGGTGGCCTGGGCGTCATAAATACTATGCAGCTCCAACCAGCCTGACAAAACGGCTTATTACACACGACCTCCAAAGAAGTTGCTTCTATTTGTATAACGAACAAGAGAAAGGCCACACAGAGAAGGCTTGGAAAGCCTGAGAGCTCGCTGGGAACTGTGGGGACTCTAAGGGGTGGGGTGCCTTTGTGTACGTTACGCTCTACCTTTGTAGGCCGGCAGGAGCTCTCTCCAGGTGCTCCAGCCTTCTTGCAAGCTCCATGCAGCGCATTCCCAGGGACATCCCCTGAGCCCGTTTCAGTTCTGAACAAAGAAGGCAAACAGGACCAATAGGACATCACTACACACACTTGTCCCCTCTGCTCCGAGCTACACAGCTCCGTGAGCAAACACCCCGGAAAACACAGGCACCTGCTGGGCTCCAACCAGTCTGCCAAGACCACCACCCCTACGCACACAGAGTCGAATACATGTCTCTTTAACACAAAGCCAGCTGTCAAGACTGGGAGAGTTATCTATTTGGTCTATTTCATATAAACAGAGTCAAACAAAATGAAAAGATTGATAAATATTTCTCAAACGAAGAAACAAGGAACCACCCCCTCCGGCAACCCTGAGGAAATGGAGATAAGTAACTGACCTGGTAAAGAATTCAAACAGTAACAAGGATGCCTAACCCAACTCGAGAGTGAAACAGAGGAACTTAGGGAGAACTTCAGCAAGGAGTTAAAAAGCATAATATAGATCCAGACAGAGCTTAAGAAAACAATTAACTGAAGTGAAAAGTACATGAGAAAAAATAACAACTTAGCTAACACAGAAAAACAAATCAGTGACCTCGAACACAGACTAGTGGAAATCAACCAATCAGAACAGCAAATAGAAATATTTTAAAATGAGGATAGGTTACAGGACCTTCAAAACACCAAAAAGCACACAAAAATTCACATTTTAGGGATCCCAGAAGGAGAAAGAAAAAAAAAAGAGACAGGAACAAAAACAAATACAGAAGAAATAATGGCTGAAAAGTTTCCTATCCTGGAAAAGGAAAGAGACATCCAGGTTCAGGAGACACAGAGTTTCGAACAAGATAAACCCAGAGACCCACCCAAGAACACATTGTAATTAACATGGCAAAAGTTAAAGATAAAGAGACAGTTTTGAAGGAAGCAAGAGGAAAACACACACATAGTTACATACATGGGAAAGCCATAAGAGTATCAGCTGATTCCTCCGCAGCAATGTTGCCACACAAGAAGAGAGTGGCAGGACATCTTTAAAGCGCTAAAACACAGGAGCTCACAACACGGTGATTTAGCCAGCAAAGTTATCATTCGGAAGTGAAGGAGAGGGAAAGAGCTGTCAGGACACCAAAAACTACATGAGTTCAGCACCATTAAAACAGCTTGAAGCGGTAACAGGTCTCCTTTAAGCAGAAAACAAAAAGCCATCACCAGAAATAGGAAGATATGAGAAAGGAATAAACTCTTGCATTTCTAACTGCAGCCTCCACTAGGACTTCTTCCACAGGCTTTGGTTTTACAGTGCTAGGGAGGGGAAGTATTTCCCAGCCAGACATACCTATCCTGCTGAACATTTAGGTACAGTTGACACAGCTTCTTTACATAATAACTACTAAAATGTTCCACCTTTCATAACCCCATCAACCTTTACACTTTCAAGTTCTCTTGGTTTAACTGCGGCCTGAGCCAGGGCTTCACTAATGGGTTTTGGTCACACAGTTCGCGGGACGCCCATATCGAGGAGCCCTGGGCAGTCCCCACTCCCTGGCCATTTTACCCACTCTGTGCAACAGGCTTGGGGTCCACAGCAGAGGGTTCAGCCAAGGGACGGGGCCCTTTTCCCACTATACCCCTAGTTTCAGTAGATTATTGGCTTTGCCTGTCCTGTACGTCGGTGACCTTCTCGGTGGCCGGACAGCTTTGAGATACTTTCCGTTGTCCCTGCACAAGTTTCACCTTGGGTGGCAGCTTTGAGGCTAGTGGCCAAAATCCGGACTCCCTGAAATCTGACTTTGGTGTAGCACCCAAGTGGCACCCAGGACTCCCTCTGAATTTCATGTTGGCTGTTTCAGGAGCAACGACAGAGACTTGCGTATCTCACCTGTTCCTTCTTCCTTTGCGTTTCCTTATGTGTGCGGTGAGCCAGCTCCCTGGAGTCGGGCCCATCTCTCAATGCCCATGGTGATGTTCACCTGCAGTAACAGCAGGGCTGCTGCTTCATGTGGGCGACCACAGGGCCACCAGGAATCAAAGGCTCCTGGTCCTCCACTCTTTCCTCCTTTCTCTCCCCAAAGCACGTGCCAGAGAGGCAGGGTTTGCTAGAACGGCCCTGTGCCCACCAGCTACAGGCTGGCATTTCTAACCACCCTCTCCTTGGGTTTGAGTACTTTGCTAGAGTAGCTCACAGAACTCAGAGAAACAGGCACTTACTAGATATACCAGTTTATTGCAAAATGATAGAGCTAAGGAACAGCCAAGTGGGAGAAACACAGAGGACGGGTGGGGGAATTGGTGAGGGGCCCCCACGCCCTCTAGGAGCTCGCCGTCTCCCCAGCCTCCACGGACCCGCCCACTGGAAGCTGCTGGAGGACTTTTATGCCCATATTATATCTTGTACGCTTGCTGAACACACATACGAGTTCTACAACGCTTTTTACTTTTTCAGGTGAAATCGTGCCCTCCGCAAACAGGCAGCTTTCTTTCTCTCTCCTCCGGTTTGAACGCCTGTGCTGGTTTTGTTTCTACGGGACGGCTCCAGGACACCGAGTGCTGTGCGAGCAGCAGTGCTGAGAGCAGGCGTCTTGCCTTGTTCCTGGCCTTGCAGGAAAACATTCAGCCTTTCACCACTGAGCACAATGTTAGCTGTGTATTTTGTATATATGGGTTTTTGAATGCGTTTTAAAATTCCATCTTGATTTATTTGTAATGTTTTTAAGTGTATCACTTTGCTAGGTGTTACTATTTTATGTGTGAATCATCACAGTTTACCAGTGTCAGTGTTTCAACCTTCGGTGATGTGTGGAAACCTCTTTTCCATTTAGGGGCCTTGGTGCTCCCCACTTTTTAACTAGTCCTAAGTATTGAACTAAAGGTTTTCCTCTACCTGTATTGAGCACTACATAAGATGGTCTGAGAACTTTTGCTTGAACCATGAGGTACAATTTTAAAAATTCATGAGTCTATTTTATTCCCTCATTTTACTCATTTTGATGTTCTCTTTTTATTTCTTGAGTTCTAGTCTGTCTTAGGTTTTAATTTCCTTTCTGTTTAGAGAACTCCCCCCACCCACCGTTCTTTAAGGGACATTTTTCTAGCAACAAATTCTCTAATTTCACCTGGGAATGATTTTATTCCACCTATTAATGAAGTATCTTTGCTATAGATATTCAGTAGATGGTTAACAGTGCTTTTCTTTAACACTTAAAAAATATTGTGCCTCTTTTTTTTTTTTTTTTTTTTTACCTCCACGGTTTCAGATAAAAAACCCACTGCCATTCAAGCTGCTTTTCCCCTATAGCTCGGGTGTTATAGGTGTCTTGGCTGCTTTTCAGATATTTTGTCTTTAGTTTTCAGAAATTGATAGTAGGTTTGGGGGTAATTACTTCCATTTTGGGAAGGGGTTTATCCTATTTAGTGTTCACTCATCTTCCTGAATCCATAGATTTATGTCTCTTTTTTCCCCCCAAATTTGGGAAGCTTTCAACCATTACGTCTTTGCCTCTCTTTCAGTCCACGCACTATCATCTCCTCTCTCCTGGGACTCCGTGATCTGAAAGCGAGCTTCCCTGTTAATAACTCCAGGGCCCCAAGTCTCTCGTAATTTACCCTTTATTTTAGTCTATTTCCTGTTGTCTGAGTTGGACACCTTCTATCGAGGTGTCCTCAAGTTTACAGACTCCATCCAGTGCCGTCCCCACTCTGCTATTGAGCCCATCCATCAAGTTTTTATTTCATTTCTGGGAGTTTTTGGTTCTGTAATTTCTACTTAGTTATTTTTACAAAATATGTAACTTTTATTTCATTGGTGAGATTTGTCTATATATTTCTTTGTTTCCAGAGAACTTTTAATTAATTGTGAAAGCATTTTATGGTATTTGCTCTAAATTCCTTGTCAGATAATTCCAATACCTGATTCATTCCGCTTCTCACTGGCCCCACTGACGTCACAACAGCACAGGTGGAGCGCGGGCTCCCTCTGCCAAATTAGAAACGACCCTGCTGATACCTTCCCTTCCCAGCAAGAGTGAGCCCCTCCCGGACCCCTCAGGATCTCCCGGTGGGAGCGTACTGTGTGCTCAGCTCCTCAGGGCCCCATTGACGCCGGGGAGCAGGGAAGCTGAGGAATGACTCAGAAATACTTTCTTGCTCCAGGACGGAGGCAGGACCTCAGCCCCTCACGGGGGCCCACCTGCACCAGGGATGGGGTGTTGGCACAGAGCAGCAGCGTGTCCATCGCACATTGCCTTGTTCCCTCACTGGCCAAGCAGGTGAGCAAGTTCAGTGTCCCATGTGTGCTACCAAGAGGTGAGGGCTAGGTGGAGGGGGGCAGCTTCCCTTCGCTCCACTGTGTTAAAGCTCCTTGCGGCTTGGCGAGGGGGAGGCTCGGCTCAGAGCCCATCCTCTGGGCACCGGCGCAGAGCTGTAGCTCTGCCTCCCTGTCCATGGCGAGGACACTGCAGGGCGGCTGCCCAGGCGGCGGGAGAACAGGGCAGTCAGCCGGCTCCCGGCCCCGCGCAGCGGGAGGGCCCTGCTGACGGCTGCCTGGAGTTTGGCCGGTACTGATGAAAAGGCTTCTGCCCTCTATTTCCAGTCCTCTGGCTTTCCTCGGGGCTCCTCTTGTCTGTGCCTGTTGGCGGTGCGGGTGGAGATTCTGCAGCCCCGTGTCCAGGATTCCGGAGGGGCGACAGGAAAATGTAGGGACTCACCACTGGGTCTTTTCGCAAGTCCCGAGCTCCCAGGCAGTCTGCCTCCTTCCTTCTCCCTCTTAGACGCTTTCTATGCTTCTGTTGTGCTCTGGGGCGCATTTTATAATTGTAACAGAGACCTGGGAAGAGCAGGGCTATTCAGTCTTTACTCAAACCCCATTCCAAGAGGCATTTAAAAAACTCTTGTGAATAGCAAGACCTCAGGGCTTGGAGCAATCAGGTTACAACTTTCATTCAAATCTCAAACTTTTAGATTTTTCTTCAGCCTTTTTTACTTTGATTGTCTTAAAGTGAGCAGGATAGTAAATTTTTTGTTAACAATTTCAATGTGAACAGAGGGACAGTACCGTCTCCTGCACCCTCAGGGCGTAGAGCTTGCAACCCAGGTGTGCCCTTGACCAGAATCGAACCCAGGACCCTTTATTCCGTAGGCCATGGCTCTAACCACTGAGCAAACTCAGCCAGGGCTAAGTGGCTTTTATAAAACACGTTCTTCATTATTAAAAAAAATTATCTATCTTTACCATTTTGTCCCAAAAAAACTCTACCAAGGAAAAACGGGTGTTTTTTCCTCTGATATTACCATTACAGCATATTTATAACACAGCATAATTTATATTTTGAAAATAAGAAAAATGCATACGCAATAGATGCTGAAAATTCAAAATCATCAAACTATGACCACACTGTGACTTTGGCAGAGGGAGGCAGGGGAGGCAGACCTGAGGCGACAGCGTCAGGATGGGGCTGCACCAGCCGTTCCCGGTCAGCAGGCTCTCCAGGCGGCCGCGTCTCCCAGCGTGTTATCCCGGGGCCGGCCCTGCTGTCTCCACGAGCTGCTTTCAAAGGGGAGCATTCTTATGCTGAGCAAGTGCGCCTCTCTGCTGCTGAATATAATGTCTTATTCTGAGACTATTAAAAATAAATATTTGCAGCTCCTGTGATAATAAAAGAAACACCGTAACACCAATGACAAGGTAAGGCAAAAGAAGAAAGACATTTAAGTGATGAACTTATTTTTTAAAAAGATAAAAACACAAGCAACTATTTGACTTTTAAGAACCCATGGTCTTGAAATGAATTCTTTGCTAATTAGGAATTTATTCATTTATTTATTTAAATAGATATTCATTGATTTCAGAGAGAGGAAGGGAGAGAGAGAGATAGAAACATCAATGATGAGTCATTGATTGGCTGCCTCCCATACGCCCCCGACTGGGGATCAAGCCCGAAACCCCAGCATGTGCCCTGATCCGGAATCGAACCGCAATCTCCTCGGTCTTAGGTCGATGCTCAACCGCTGAGCCCCAAAGGCTGGGCAGGAATTTATTTTAATGTTAATAGTACCTAGTAAGATGAGCACATTTATCCGTTTTGGATTAGATGTACCCACTATTACATGACAGCATGTAATTAATTTCCTACTAATGCCAATAAATGTCCTTAACGCACAGCACACAAATAAAACCATCAAACGTAAGCATGGTTTATTGACTTAACGGCAGCTTGGGATCAACCAAAATACACACAGCAAAGACTTAATTTCCATGACATTCACTTGCTTTTACGTGGTTTCAAACAGAAGAAAGGGGAAGAAGGGAAAGAAAATATTTTATTCACATTATGTAATAACAACTTTGAAAATTACAGATTTATCGTTGCAAGCGGAGCAAAGCAAGGGAAAGGCACATGAATGAAGAAAGGGCCCTGGTTTGTTTCATGTGCCTGGCATTGCCTTCCAGGGCTGAGGGAGGCAGGCGGATCGCCCGGCCCCCGGACGGCGCTTGTCCTCCAGAGTAAATGAGCCTCCTGAGCAGCTTCCCTGAAGGCCGGCTCTTCATCATCTCCCTGGTTTGTCGCCACCTCACTCTGTGACCTTATAAAGCTTGCTTCCCGACCTCGTCCTTGCACTTTTCCATATCTCCAAAACAGAGACAACTGAGTGCTGTGCGTTTCCTTTAGGAAAGTGCAGTGTGCCCTCTGCACAACGTAGGTGATTTTGGAGACAGGTGTTCCTTTTCTGCAGCTGGGCCATCAGTAAATTATTGAGGAGGTGCCTTCCAGTAAGGTATTTATAATGCATATTTTCATAAAAGAAATCATATTTTGTTATGAACTCTCTTGATGTAATCAAAGTTTTATTCCTGTAAGGAAAATAGAAATTCTCCAGAGAATACATTTAGATTCAGATCCTACTTACGTTTATTTGTTAAGCATTGAAAATACATCTGAGTATGTTAGAAATAGGCACAAAGTTCGTGGAATTTAATATTTATGACAACAACCAGTTATGAATTTTAATTTTTACAAATAAGGATTTGGGGGCTTGGTATAGTTAAGTGACTTCCTGAAGTGGTCGACCTAAGAAATGGCTCCTCAGGACCCCAAACCGGGCACTTTCTTGCATATTTCCCAGGTTGTAAACTCTGACTGAGAACAGACAGGGACCTCAGGACAACCTTACAGCAGATGGCACCGCAGCCTGGCCTGGCAGCAACTTTACTTTTTCAGCCTCTCTCTGCTTCTGTGTTGCTCTGTGGGGTTGGCACCATCTCCACCCCTCAGAACTGTCACCTGGACCTTACAAATAGTGCCTTTTTTTAATCTTTACCCAAGGACACGCTTTTTATTTTATTTTAGAGAGGGGGGGGGAGAGAGAAACTTTGATCGGTTGCCTCCCATACACACCCCAACCTAGGATCAAACCTGCAATCTGGGCATGTGCCCTGGCTGGGAATCTTTGGGTGTACAGGACCAGCTCCGAACAACTGAGCCACACAGGCAGGGCCAAATCCTATCTTTATCTAAGCACCTAGTGATGTGCTAGCTGCACACCAAGAACTTACTTATTTTGTGTATCAATAATTTCTTCAAGAGCTGTGCTAGGTATTGACTTGCTAGGAGGTGCATACATGGGGTAAGCGTCTCTTCATTGGAGGAATTACCTGTGCCAGGTGCTGCACTAGATACTGGCAATAAGACAACCCGCCAATAACAGTCTAAGTAGGGAGATAGGCTGATCACCTGACAAGCCCTGTGGGGCTGGCGAAGGCACAGTGTAGAAGCAGGTGTAAGACTCTGTCTCTGTGCAGACCCGTCTCCTAGGTCTCTGTGGTCAGTCCAGGATGCTCTGCAGAAGTGCCACAAGGGTCCTGCAAAACTAGAGCATGCACTGCCCTGCAGATGTCTACGTCTGAAATTTTACACTCCACAAAATTAAGGTTTTGTATATCAACTTACAATTTTATATTAAGAAAGAAAATAGTTTACCATTCTCCAGAAGAGCTAATCAAATGAATAGGCAAATGCCACAATGAACAGGCTTCCTCACCTGCCTCCCTTTTCTTACCAATAGCTCGTTCCTCTCGGCAACAATGTGGGCTGAAGACAACCTGGCTTCAAGGTTTCCTCCGGTGATAAATCCTCTAAATCTCTATAAGAACAGCTGGTGCTTCCTTTCATGGCAATCAATAGTAGATATTACTGACTTCATCAAAGTATCATTACAATGACACTTATCCTGTAATCAAATTAATTAGCTTTATTTACAATAAGATAAAGTGATTAGAGGTATTGATTAGTAGAGGAGCGGCTAACCCACCCTGAGTTTCTTTTTATTTGGCCTACTTTCCAAGTAGTGCAAGCTTTCAAAGTACAGTTCTGGTCTGCTGTCTCCCCAGGTTTCTCTTTAATGCCTGAACACTGATGACCTACAAAAGAACAGAAAATAGGTGGAAAGGTAACAGGGAGAAGAATTAAGCATTTTAACTTTGGGGTTCTCATTTGTAACAGCTCAGACAGCTCTTTCATTTAGGGACTCTGCAGATTTTAGCCCAGAAAAGCCTAATTACAGGAAATCAGAGGTCACCAGGGTCTGGGAGCCAGGAAGGAAATGGTGACAGGTTGGATAGAAAATCTAGCGTTTTCACTTTCAAGTTCTCATAGCCTGCTCGTCTCATCCATTCAAAGAAAGTGCTTGGGCAGCCTGTGGATCAGGTGCCCCGAGGGCTGCTGTGCCGTCAGGGCCGCCAGGACCCAGCGGGCAAAGGGAAAAAATCCCGAGCAAGGAAACCTTGTCTTGGAGCCGCAGTGTTTCTCGCGGGACACTGGGCTCACACTAGTGCCCCTCAGCTGTCCCTGGATAAACAGCTGGGAGGAAAGGGGGACTGAGGCCCACAGTGAGCTCAGTGCCTGACGTATTTATAGCACAGGGAAGGCTCCAGATTCTCAGGTACAGCTTTCAGGAAATCTATCACGGGAAATCTGGGTGTCCGGGGGAACTGGCTGCAGGCAGGCAGCTCCGGCCACCCGGGAGCTTTGGTGAGCAATGGCCCTGACACGCTCGCAGGCCGGTTTGCTGCTTATACAAAAAGTGTTGCCTGACACTTAGGAAATTCGAAGTGTGCAAATAATACAAACCTTGGGAAGGAGAAAAAGCATGGAACTGGACTAACGAGGAACTTACGGGAGAGAGAATTAGTACATCGCCATCTCAAAGTCAGTGAGGAAAAGGTAATGAATTCGCCGAGTAGCTATGTGACCGAGTACAGAAAGGGACGTTTTGAAGCACAATTTCGAGTTCTGTTTGGGAATACAATTAATGTCGTTAAGTGCTGGGATGAAGACAGGAACCACCACCAGGAGCTGTGAAAGAGGAATTTGAGCCAATCAAGTGTTTGTGTCCAAAAGCTATAAAATAAAAATTAGTGGAATAAGGTAATGCTTTTTTTTCCTATGTCAGCCAAAAAGTATTATTATTCTCTATAAAGTTATCATCTCATCTTCTGAATCATCCCAGATCTGGCTTGTTCGTTGGAAGTTAAACAAATAAAAAGATCCTGCTGGAGTTTCCAGACACTGGTGAGAGCAAGCTCCCCGGCGGCAGGGCGACGCGGGTGTGAGGCCGCAGGCTGGACGGAGCGGCTCTGGCTGGATGGGCTTAGCGGCCGCGAACCCCCCCAGGTCTCCAGAGCCCAGGGAGTGCCAGAGGCAGGTGCTGGAAGGCAGGTGACGGAGCCTGGGCTCCTACAGGTTAGTGCTGGGTCCAGGGGCAGCCACTCCCACCCTCACTCTCAGCTTTCTCATCTTGAAATTGAGAGGGTTGACCTATGTTATCTCTGGTTCTTTCCAGTTCTGAACCTCCTGAAATTAATCTGTATTATTTCATCTATTTCATAACCGTTATTTGCCTTCTTAAAAGACTGTCTCTAAAAGCTCAATTCAATAAAAGTGAGTCCTTAACAAATTACTGTATGTAAAGAGAAAAGAGTATGGAATGAGATTTTGTTGTTACTAATGGGCTCTTACAACCCCTGGTGTGTGTGTGTGCGCGCACTATTGTTATTAACATGATTTCTGCTATTTGTATTAATCTTTCAGAAGTATTTGTGAAGTACCATTCTATTTTTTATGATTTTATGCCTAATAAGCTAAGATGTTTTCCTTTACATGCTAGTAGTATTTATCAACTTCTTTAGAGATGTCTATTCAATCTACATTACTACTAAAAAGGGCAATGTGCCAATACTCAGGAGGCATTTGTTTAGCATTTATGGATGTCAGACATACCAATGAAGGTTAGCCAGGACCAAGCACAGTGGAGCAAGGTTCTGAGCCCAGTTAACTTTATGGGGATTCACAGCTATCTGGGAATGCTGTGACAGAGAATTGGGGCAGAATCCACCCCAAATGAGCTGACATTTTCTTATGCCAAATCCCTTGGGTCAGATGTATTTCAGAATTCAAAATTTTTCAAATTTTAGAAACTTAATACTCTATATAATGAAACTCTCAGAAGGCTTAAAGAAAGCACTCTTATTTAATCATAGTGACATTTCTGGAATGTAACAAATGAATAATTTACAAATAAAGACTATAAAGGCCTCTCATCAACCCAGAGCAGGTTTTGCCATTAAGTGGGTTTTCTGCAAACTCCTTGTACATTGTCTGTGTTTTGAAGGTTTTGCTTTTGAAGTGCTGACAAGGTCTTGTAGATCTGTGTCACTCTGCAAGGACTCCCACGATTTATTATCTACTCTCCTATAGACAGAGATTTTTTTAATGAGAAATAACACTGAAATCAATGTTCTTGAAAATGCATCTGAGGTGAAATATAAGAGTATATCATTAGGAAAAATTCCCAGAAGCAGAATTGATGCGCAGCTGAAGGATCAGTTGGTACGTGATTTTACATTTTAATAAATATTGCCACATTTCCTTCCTAAGAAGTTGCACCAATCCAGGACTCCCACTAGCAGTGTTTGGAAGCGTCTGTCTCCACATGCTTCCCTAGTGTTAGTTTCCTAGGGCTGCTGTGACCAAGTACACAACAGGGTGGTGTAGATAGTATAAATTATTGTCTCACAGTTCTGGAGGGTAGAAGCCTGAGATAAAAATGTGTCAGGGTCCGTTCCTTCTGAGGGCTGGGAGAGAGGATCTGTCTCAGGCGTCTCCTCCAGCTTTTGCTGGCCTCAGGCATCCCTTGACCTGTAGATGGCTGTCTTCTTCCTGTGTCTTCACAGGTCTGCCCTCTTGACATGTTTGTCTTTTTCCCCAAATCACCCTTTTATATGAAGATCCAGTTGTATTGGATTAGGACTGACTCTAATGATATCACCTTGCCTTGATCACCTGCAAGGACCCTACACCTACCTAAGATCACATGGGATTTAGGACTTCAGCATGTTTTGGCAGAACTCTATTCACCCCATAAAATCTCCAACATCTACTGTTTTACAGCTTTTTTAATATGATAACTAAAAAACAGCATCTCATAATTCCAAATTGCATTTCTTTAATTGACACAGCTTTTTGGATTTTCTTCCTTTTCCTCTGAAATTAATATAGGCCCACACACGAGAAGTTGTAAAAACGGTAGAGTCCCGTGACGCCTTCACCTAGCTTGCTCCACTAATGACTTCTAGGGTAACTGCAGGACAGTATCAAAGCCAGGAAACTGACGTGACAGGGGATTGTCACCCGACTTTAGATCCTATTTCATCTTCTCCAGCTTTTCCCTACACTGTGCGTGTGCACGCGGGTGTGTGTGCTGCTGGGCGGGGAATCGCTTTGCTCTTTCATTCTCGGTATAGATCCCATGTATAGACTTGTATAACCATCTCCACAGTCAAGGTATAGAAACACGAAGAAACTCCCTTACACTGCCTTTAGTCACACCCAACACCCCACACCCGGCCCTGTACCCCAGCAATCACAACCTACCTTCCACCTGGCCCGTTCTGCCATTTCAAGGGCGTTATATGATGATATCATGCAGTACATAGCATTTGGAGATTGCTGTGTTTTTTAACTAAACATAATGAATGTCCTTATGTTGTATGAGATAGTTGTACATAATACTTGGATCAGTCATTTGCCCTTTTATTGCTGAATAATATTCTATTTAATTATGTTTCATATTCCTAGGCATTTATATTTTTGTGTGTGTGACTTGCCCGTCCATACACAGGCCCGTTTAAAAAGGCGATGTTTCTTTTTGATGTTGTCTCTGTCTCCTTTATTTTTTTTCATTTAGAATTGTATTTATCATGTAAAATTTATCAAACATTTGTGTTATGGGTCCTTGGTTTTCAGTCCTTCTGTCTTACTCCCACTCAAAACTTGAAATGTTAAAATTCTGCCTAGAATTATTGTGTGTGTTTTAGGAGTGAGGTAAGATTTCAGATACTTTTTAAGTCTTAAATATTTATTTCTTAAAGATGATTCTGTGCATGCATTTTGTGTAACCTCAGTGTGTATGTGCATTTGGGAACTTGAACAGCCAATACACCTTCTTGGCAGAAATGTGGTTTATAAGCCTCAGGTTAACGATGACATTAAACTCCTTCAGCTGCTAAAAACCAATTTCCTGCTGGTTCATTAAAAAATTGTCGAGGATTCCAAACCTAGGTGAAAAATGGGCGTTTGGGCAGGTAAAGCTAGACTTTAGGAAAATATAGAAAGTGTTAAGTGTTAACATGCAAAATACAGGGTGTAGGTTTTCCAAATGAGGCAAGTTTACGGGCTTCCAGCTAGATTTCCAAGGTTAGTATAGCTAAATCTATCATCTGATTTTTTAAACAAAAAGTGCTCCCTAACCTAAGTCTAGTAACGTGGATATCGTAGGGTACAGAACTTTCCCACAGATGGGGGCAGGTTCCCCATGGTGAGGGCCATGCTCTCACCTGCAAATGTAGTGTCCTGCCCTGTCATAGTCTTCATGCTGGGGCCTGGCCTAGAGTGTTGTGGCTACTATGCGAGCCCCAGCAAAGACAAATAGAATCAGTAGATTAGTCTCCAGCTCTTATGTGGCATTGGTGATGAGCTTCCAGTGATTTTCCTCAATGCTCTTTTCCTGTTAGCTATATAATCTTTCATGTCCAGGAAATATTTCTATAGAGAAGTTGCCAACACATGCAAGACCAATGACTGGGGGAGGGACCAGAAAGGAGTGTTGGGAGAGCCACGTACCATTAAAATCATGGCTGGCTCCCTCCCACAAATAATCTCTGAAACCCTCAGGTGAAGTCTCCCTCCACGAGCAGCTCTCTCCTGTAGCACCTAGGCTGGTGTAGCCTATGAGTGTTAACAGACTTGATTTCAAGTAGTCTTGGGTGTTCATCCCATTTTACACCTTAAGAGTTATATGAACTGAATAAGTTACTAAATTTCCATCATCGTGAAGTGGGGATAGTGAGAGTGTGTGGGTTACAGTTTTCGTGAGCAGATTAGAATAGGTGATTTAGGAAACGTGCCCTGCGTAGTGCCAGGCTCGAGGTATTAACTGCTGAGCTGCCATCATGATTACCTCCAGCATCCAGAGCCTCTTCCCTCCTGCGGCCATCCCAATAGCTCAGGAACAAATTGCACTTGAGCTTTCTGAATTCATTATCATCTGCTGTTGAGTCCATAGTGCAAGGTTAATCTCCTCCAAGTTCAAATCCTTTCGTTTCTTTCTTTGACTATTAGCTGAACCCACCATTTCAGAAACCGTATCACTCCAAGCCTGCCCTGGGCAACCCTACTAGCTAAAACAGAGGATCTGAAAGACTCTTTCCTCCTAGACTGTAATGGGTGACAATGGCTTAATGTCCACCTTCCCAGGTAGCATATTTGTCATTTTAAAAAGAGCCCTCAATGCCGTATACCTTTTAGAGTCACTGACAATGAGACTCCTGTGTCCGAGGTTGTCTACCTGGAAGGACAGAGGTGAGAAAGGGTGTTGGCGGTTGTAATTCCCCTCATATCATACAGGAATCTGTGCTGCTATCGGGGACAACTGTTTTGCTTTGTTTTTTTGTTTGTTTTGTGTGTGTTTCACTTGCTCATTTCCCCTTTTTATTGTGAGGGAATGGAAGTCATGTTTTCTTTTGGGAACTACCCTTTCTAATTTGATGGGACTGTCAATCTGAAGGTCCTCCTCTCCTTGCCAATCAGAATTCCCTATGACTGGAGACTAGACCAGTGGTGGGCATACGACCCAAAGCGGAATCCTTTACCATGTACCCAGGAGTCCACATGAACACAGGAATAGGGAGATTATCCCATTCCAGTCATGAACCCTAAGGACCAGGTGAACTGGGGAATCATCTTTGCTATCACCTGTAGAGCAAAGAAGAAGGAATGAATGAGATACACATTTTTATGACATCTCCTGAGCATCTAGATATAGTGATGTCTGTGGTAGCTGGCCATTGACTATTTCCCTGGCACAATGACCTTCCCCATCCACATTTTTGGTCTTTTTTTGGTCCTTTCTTTAAGTGGATTTGGGGAGACTTATATTACAAACAACTAGAGGAGTTTTAATTAATACAGTTGTGTACAGCTGGATGTCTAGTTGAGGAGTGAAGGCTACAAAATTTACTACCACTGTTGAACAGAGGACTTGCAATTTGAGCTACACTGATAATAAGCCAATAGCGTAGAAGAGTAAAACAAACCTTATCAGTGCACACAAACCCTTTCATAGGCGTTTGCTTTTTTATGACAATCATGTGACCTTCTTTGAATCAGGCCAAGGGCTTAATTGTGACATGTCATCCTCCATCCAGTGTCATTCAGGTCTATCTTCATGATATTTTATATATCTGTAATGTCATTTCCTGGCTTTTCATTTAGTTAATTTGAGATGTAAGACCTTGGCTTCTGGACTTCCAGAGACTTTTTTTTCCATTAATTTAATTTTTAATTTTTTTTTAGATAAAGTGGAAAGAAGGGGGGAAGGAGAAAGAGAGAGAGAGAGAGGGAGGAACACTGATGTGAGAGAGACACATTGACTGCCTCCCAAACATACCTTCACCTGGCCAGGGATCAAACCTGCAACCCTTTGGTGATCAGGCTGATGCTCCAACTACTGAGCAACACCGACCAGGGCAACCTTCATTAAAAAAAGAATAATTTGGGAAATAATAGTAACTACTGCATAATATTGTAACATTTAAATGAGATAGTAAATTAAAGTGTCTGCCCATGGTAACTTCTCAGTGACTATTAGCTATTGTTGTTTCTATGATTTTGTCTCTCTAGCAGGCAGCACACGACCTACATGTGATGGTATCTAGATAAATACTCATTCAATTAATAAACAAACATATCCTTAGCCTTGAAAACTTCTTCAATGCACATTTTCTCCATCGATGGGAAATCCCCTGTTTTATGGTCGAGACAGTGAGTGGAATGTGAAGCCAGTAAACAGGTGTTAAGGTCGTATATGCTATTGTTTTACTTATAGGACTTGAGCAAGTCACTCGCTTTCAGGGAGCCTCCATTTCCTTGCCTGTGCTTAGTGAAAATGAGACTACATTCTCTTCGGTTGTCAAAAAGATGAAATAGATTGTTTGGTAAGTCAGTTGCATGAATTAGTAACCTGTTCCTCCTTCCCTTTGTAGTGGCTATTGCCTAGCATATATCAGTATAGTAATCCCTGGGTGAGTAGATATTATTAATATTATTTTAAATGTTGCTTTTTGGTTTCCAAATAAGAAAAAGACCAAAAAAAAAAAAAAATCAGTAAGGCTGGCTTAGTTTAGCTGTGAGAACCTTGTATGTGCCTGATGCCTAATATGAAAACTCTTCACCTTGGATTACATGGAATGGAAACTAGAAGAGCAGACCTGCCACCAACAGTCACTGAAAAGATCAACTACTTTCTATGGCCGCTTGAAGTCACCGACTATCCACTTTTCACTGAAAGGCTTTCACAGAAACTGTGCTCCTACGTCTCCACTTTGCTTCTTTCCGGCCCTACTAATCATACCAAAGCGTAAGTCATTTCAAACCTCGGTGGGAGCAGCCGCCTACCGAAAGAGCTTTGTCTGTGCTCACGCGGGTGGTCACCTAGCTGGGTGCTCCTGTTGCATCGATGGCAAAACAAGGCCGGATGAGTGAATCCAGCCATCCGCGCACACAGCCAGAGCAGCCTGGGCTCCTCTGTCAGAGAAGGACACATAGTCCATGCAGCTTACAGTCCCTTAAGTCTGCCGTTTCTGTGGAAAGTGCTTTACAGATATCAGGGCTGGGAAATCTCAGAGAAAAGCAGCTCATACCGCCCTGAAAAGGCTCGTGCTTGATTTTCCAAGGAGTTGCCCACGAATGACCAAGTGATGGAGCCTGACGAGAAGACAGACACGGGTAGTCTCTGACTGCTTACTTGCGTATGTGTGATATTACACTTTTTATATTTTCAAACACGTGACAACGTTAAAAGTGCATAGAACACCACAAGCAAGTCTATAAGATCTTTGTGACTAATTTAGCGTATTTTTCAGCTCAGCAAGTAGGCAGTGACCATAATGATGATGTCAATGAGGGTATTCATTCTTTTTTTCCTTTAAGAAGCACGGGTTCTAGAGAAGATGTGATGCGGGCAGTTCAGTTTTCATGAATGCTTAACCCAGTGTAGTCAAAATAAGCAACATGGATAATTTGGAGATTTATTAAATCAGAATGTAATATTGGAAAACTCAAATCAAAGCATCTAATTTTTTTAAATTTTGGATTTATTCATGTAAGTTTCTAAAGTTGTGATAACAGGAAATGCCATGTAACACAGTGATTGGAGTGTCAGCCTGCACGCCAAAGGGTCACGGGTTAGATTCCTAGTCAAGGGCACGTACCTGGGTTACAGGTTCGATACCCAGCCCCCTAAGGGCACATTCGGGAGGCAACCAATCCATGTGTCTCTCTCACAACAATGTTTTTCTCTCTCTCCCCTCTCCCCCTCTCTTCCACTCTTTGTAAAGAGCAATGGAAAAAATATCCTCGGGTGAGGATTCACAAAACAAAAGAAGGTGAATTTTAAAGTCAACTTGCTTGGTTTGCAATTCCAGCCACTGCTTCCTAGCTCTAGGGTATTCACCCTTCCACCCCTCGCCCTCCTGTTCTGTAAAACGAAGACAACACTGGCGACTCTTCATAGTGATGCTGTGATAGTGGGTACGTGTAAGGCATCCGGTGTGGTAGTTGGCAGTGAGAGCTCAGTAAATGTTAGCCATTATGATTTTGAATTAAGGATTTCATAGCCAATTATTCTATGAAAAACAGGATTATTATGCATGCATTCCTGAGACTGTCACACACTGCCCAGGTGATGGTGACTAAGACTAGACTCCCCAGGTCAGTCTCAATGACCTGGACAATAGATTTTAATAGAAATATCAAATATATGGGGACAGTTTATGCTCTCGGTTTGTGAAATCATTATCTATGTGAATCAAGAGAAGCCTTCCACGCCCCTCAGTGTTTCCCATTAGTCAATTTAGCTTTATCCCCAATGAAAGTAATTAGAACCACAAGAACTGCAGGAAGTTTTTCAAGCTTGCCTCTAATTTCTGCCATTGATAGTGACACACATTGCAGGCGAGCATTTCGGAAAGTAGCCAGCGCTCACCACTGTCTGGGCTCCACATGAATAGCTCGAAAAGCTTTCTCTGTGCTCATTTACTTTGTGTATCTTGCTGTTATCATTCCCAGTCTCTGGCCTGTCTGCGTTAACTTCAAATGGTAGGTCTTTCTCAACTTAACTCTAAACTGGACTTGAGATCATTACTGCGTATGAGGTTGGATTTCACTCCAGTTTAGCATTAATAGTTTAATTTGTAGACTGTCTAACTGAACAGCAACATTTTAAATGGCCTCTTTGTGTGCTCTGTACCAGCTCCCATTTTCATGTATATGCCAACATCAGTGACCACTGGTGTCTGAGGGACTTAAACACTTGCTTGCATCATGAAAGAAATCTGTAATAGCCTCTCTCTCACATGGCCAAGTTGCAGCAACCCGGGTCCCTTAGAGACCAAGGCTGAAAGGCCCTGCACTGCCCTTGAGCCCCTCCCTTAGGCTCAGGTCGCAGTGGGCGATGGAGCTGTGAGTGACCTTGACAAAACCAGGTGACCTGAGATCCTTGCCAGTATTTTCTTTTACTTTTGAGCAAACAGCCCTGCTGCCTATTTGGAGAACACAGGAGATGAGGTGTAGCTTAGTGATTGCACAAAAGGCAGGCCATGGGTCCTTGCCATGCAACAGTTTCTTTCTCAGAATATTTTAGAGCCCGTGGGGGCTTTGGGGAGGGCCAGGCAGAGGCTTCACTCCGCGCGCTCTCGGCGTCGCTCTCAGCATCGCTCCTTTTCTGTCCTTCTGGAAGGAAGGGCTTCCAAGGTCAGTGTCTGCCATCAGGCTTTTTGTAAAATGAAAGTTTACAAAGAAAGAGAGAGACTTTTTTTTTCCAATCAAAAGTAAGAAGATAAAGGCAACTAAATGTTGTTGGGAGACAAAATGGTTTCCGAAAACTTCAGCTGCGGGTTTGAAGCTGGGACGTGCTCTGCAGTGAGTGGGATGTGTTGGAACAGACCTAAATGTCAAAACACAGCAATAAAAGTGGAAGCAAAAGCCACCTGACATATCTTGTAACCCCTGGCACAGTATCCTATTTTGAGGTTGTTAAAGCAGCCTCCTGGGGTTACCCTTCTCTCAAATTCTTTCTCCCAACGAGAGAGAAAACAAAACAGAACAAAAAATAAGGGAGCTGGCTATAGCTCCCGGCCTTGCAGCAAACACCTAGGCCTTCGATGCTCTCAGGCTGCGCGCCCAGCGCCTCAGCTGCCGAGTCGCCTTCCTCAGAGCCCGGCAGTATTTGTCCACTGTCTTGTAGTCCACGCGTGGACCTTCCTTCCCGCTCCCTCCCTCCCTGGAACAAAGAGCTGTACTCCAGTTCTCCTCACAGGGAGGGGCACCTGCTTTCGGAAGCCAAAGACAAAACAGACGACTTCTCCCTGAATGGCATATAGGATGAGACAGCGTGCATCTGAGCCTGTAAAGGAGACAACAGGAAGGCCATGCAGTTTTGGGGGGCCCATGTGGTCCTGCACATCAGAAGTACCTGCAGTGGGATGGCCCCATCCCTGCTGCCGCCAGCTGGTCCCGCCTGAGTGCTGGCCTTAGAGTCCCGTGCAGGGCAGGCTTGCCACGAGATCTCTGCAGGCCCGGGAAGGCAGGGAAAACAAATGAGGGACTGCCACTGGCACTTGCAGAATTATGAATTTTGAGTGTCAGAGGCAGACTAAGAGCCTGCTGCAGTCCGGGAGGACCCCCAGTGCAGCGAGTGCCTCCTGATGAGAGGGGCCTCCTTTGACTGGACCCTGACACAGAGCAGAGCAGGGAGGCCTTGCTCGTGGCAGCTCAGTGCACACTCACAGGAACACGCCATCTAACGGACAGGGCGGCCTGCTGAGAAATGAACTCGGAGGGGAGGGAAACGAGGAGGAACAGACCCGCAGGCTGACCGTCTCGCACATACTCCTGCCCCAGCAAGAGGCCAGCGGCTTCCTCTGCAGGGCCTCCTGGAGGGACTGGAGGCCTTTCTTTCCTTGATATTTAAAAAGAAAGGTGTTTGTAACCAAAGAGCTAGACTTTCCTGCATGTCCTTCCATATCTTGCTCAATTTCCCCTTAAGCATTCCTCCAAAACCGGAGATTGTCAGCAGTTCAGCAGCTCCTGCACACCTCAGAGGCCTCGGGAAGCTCCGGCGCTGGGCGGAGACACCCTGCTTTAGGGTGCTGGTTATCTGCAGGTGCTGATTCCCTTTCCTCCGGAGGCACCAGCATCTTCTTCCCTTGGCTCCTTGGCAGTGGCTTTTCTGTGCAGAAAAGAGAGGCCTTTATAGATCCTGTCATTTTCCCTGGCAAGACTCTGTTTGGCTTGAAGAAATTAAACTCAGTTTATTCATGGGTTTCATGATCTCTGACAACAAAAACAAACTAATGGAAAAAATTCCCACCCTGCGTAACAGAATCTGCGGGTCACCAGCATTTTCACCCCTCCGGCTGCCTTGCGAGCAGAGTCCTGCGAAAGATGTAGAAAAAGAGGTTCTGTTAGCAAAGGGTTTCCAAGTTAAAGCCAAGAGTAGGATGGTTTTAAGAACTCTGGGAAGCCACAAGGAACCTCTCATTTTCTGTGTGTCTCTCTCTCCCCAAGGGGGCGGGGGGGCAGCTAAAAGCCAAGTATTTACATTCCCAGTCTGTAAGAGCCTGATTACCTTCCGGAAGCATTGATTGGCGACACAGAGAGGAGGATTTGTCTAAAAGCCGCTGGGCAGGGTTGTGTCCTGTGTCCCCGGCCTCACCTCTGCTCCTTCCTGGAAGGAGCCACACCAGAGCTCTCTGTTCTCCGAGGACCAGTGACGGCCTCCTACAGGCTGCAGGCTGCATTTCCGCCTAGTGCTGCTGTATCATCACACCATGTGCTGTTTCTACACTTGTGTTTTCATCATTCAAAGGTCAAGGGTCCCTTGGATTTTTGGTGTATAGTTTGGCTGAAGGTGAATTATTTTCTTGCTTTGGCAATTGGTTCAGCTCTCACCCTTCAAAGACTGAGCCACAGAGACCCACAGGCGATTTATTTCCAAAACACACCGGAAATTCCAGACTGAGTTGTTAAAATGAACCATCCATTGCATATTACATTTCTGTTTATTAAGAGACTTAAAAAACAATGTAAGGATATAGGAACGTGAGCTCCTTCTAATACTCAATGCTTTATTTTCTGTGTCCTGATGCTTTCATAGCTGGGGCCTTGCTGACCCTGGAGGGACTGTCCTCTCAGAGTCAGCTACATTAGGGAGGTCGGAAACAGCTGGACCACTAGTGTGCCTTCCAGACGCAGCCCACCCAACCCAATGTCCACACCCCAACCACCTTCTCTGTGGGGCTCTCACGCTGTGGACCATTCATTATCTGCCTCCCTGGTCACACCAAGGCAGGTACCAGGCAACCAGGGACAGCTCTACGCCCAGAGCCCCTGAAATCATTCACACTAAAACCCTAAGCCTGCTAAACCTGTCTCAGCTGCTCCTGAGGACCAAGGCTCTTGTTCCAAGTTCCCCTTCTCCTCAGCCTTCTCACCGCCCCGGGGTTGCCCTGTGTGGCCTTCCATGGTGTGGTGTGGCACGCCCTCTGCCCCGGGAACAGTGAGTAAGTAGTAAACTATAGTTCAATGGCAGACATCTCCTGGTCTCTTGGCTTTGCTGCATCTAAACAATAATAACACTTAGAGTTTAAAGCATTCCCCATAGAGCATCAGGACCCCAGATTTTGCCTATTAACAATTTGCATTAGTGTTGTATATTTTTTACAACTGATGAGCTGATATTTATACAGTATTAGTTACTAGAGTCCATAGTTTGCATTAGGGTTCACCCTTTGTGTTGTACAACCTACTGGTTTGGACAAACGTAAAATAACATGACTCCATCAATACTGTATCACACAGAGAACTGCCACTGTCCTAAAATCCTCTGTGCTCTGCTGATTCAACCCTCCCTCTCTCCTAGCCGCTGGGAGCCACTGATCTTTTTACTGTCTAAATAGTTGTGCTTTTCCAGAATGTCATAGAGTTGTGTTATCAGGGAAGTTGGGGAACCATCCTCCCCACTCCCACTGAGTGCTGGGAGCGGGGTCCTTACAATACCTTGAGGAAAAGAATTTTCCGAGACTCACATGGGAGGATGAGTGATTTTTATTTGTGTGGACTTACATCCCTGGGTTTCCAAAGTCCCATTTCCCTTAATCCAGTCCTGGAAGAAGTATAACTGAGGTTTCAGTAGAGTTAAACCCAAAGCCAGTGTCCAGAGTTTCGTTCCACGTTGCAGGCAGGTCCAGTTCGGCATCAGGCTAGCTGCAGTCCATTAGTCCAGTGTGTGTGGGGTCCGCATGGCCATGGGCCACACGGGAGAATGCAGGGGAGCAGGAGCATGAGAGCCCCGCAAGCCAGGAGCCAACCAAGAGAGCACAAGAGCCGGAACCCCTCTGTTTAGGGAATTAAGCATCCCAAATCTTCCCAGGCTTGCAGTGCCCACGCCCATTCTGGCCAATGACCTGTTTCCGGGTGTGACTGACAGAAAATACCTTTGCTAGTCCCCTCACCTTTACTGGACATCTGTCTATCTTCCCTACTGTCCAGTCCCTTCCCCTAGTGATCTGCTGGGAATAGACTGGTGGCTCCCTAGGGAATGAAAAGCGTTAGTTTCCTGGTGAAGCTGCCCAAATGACAGTCCTATAATATTTGGCCTTCCCTTTGCTCCTTTCCTGTTATTACTTACAAGGTTAATTACAGTGGTGTCAGTTGGAATCATATCAGAGGTAGCCTTTTCGACTGGCTTTTTTCACTTAGCAATATGCACTTAGGTCTCCTCCTTCTCATTTCGTGGCCTTTTAAAATGCTGACTAATATTCCATTGTCTGTATGTGCCACTGGTTTTTATTCATTACCTGTGGAAGGACATCGTGGTTGCTTCCATGCTATGGCAATTATAAGCAAAGGTGCTATAGTCATCCTTGCACAAATGTTTCTGTGTACCTGAGTTTTCAGTGTGTCTTGGGTAAATACCAAGGAGTGCAATTGCTGAGTCCTACTGTAGGAGTATGTTCAGTTCTATGAGAAACTGCCAAACTGCCTTCCAAAATGTCTGTGCAACTTTGCATTCCCGCCAGCAATGAATGAGCGTGCCTGTGTCTCCACATCCTCACCAGCATTTGGTGTTAGTGTTTTGGATTTTAGCCATTCAATAGATGTGTAATAGTATCTCATTTTTTTTTTTTAATTCACAATTTTCTGATGACACATGATGTGGAACATCTTTTCACATACTTATTTGCCATCTGTATATAAATTTTTAGTCAGGTGTCTCATTGGACCTTTTGCCCGTTTTTAAAATTGGGTCATTTGTCTTTCTATAGTTAGGCTTAGAAAGTTCTTTGTATATTTTGGATACAAGCTTATTAGAAAAATGTCCTGTAAACATTTTCTTCTGGTCTGTGGCTTGTCTTTTCATTCTCTTAACAGTCTATTTCACAGAGCAGAAGTTTTTAATTTTCATGGAGTCCAATTTATTAGTCTTTTTCTTTCATGGAATGTCCTTTTCATGTTTCATGTAAAAAGTCATGGCCAAACACAAGGTCACCTAGTTTTCCTGTGTTATCTCTTAAGAGTTTTATAGTTATGTGTCCTGCATTTGTATTTACTATATATTTTGAGTTAATTTTTGTCAAAGATATGAAGTCTGTGCTTAGAATCATTTTTAGGCATGTGGATATCCAGTTGTTCCAGTACCATTTGTTGAAGACTTTCTTTCCACTGAGCTTCCTTTGCATATTTGGGTGGGTCTATTTCTGGCCCTCAGTTAGGTTCCATTGATCTCTGTGTCTATCGTCTACACATCAATGCCACCTTGATTGTGGTAGCTTTATAGTAAGTGTTGAGTCAGTTAGTGCCAGTCTTTCGGCTTTGGTCTTTTTCCACCTAGTGTTAATTATTCTGGGCCTTTTGACTTTCCATATCAACTATGAAGGCAGTTTGTCAATATCTGGATGATAACTTCCTGGGATTTTAATTGGTATTTCATTGAATTAAAGATCAAGTTGGGAAGAACTTAGATCTTGACAATATTGAGTCTTCCTGTGCATGAACATAAAATTTTTCTCTATTTAGATCTTCTTTGGTTTCTTTCATCAGAATTTTGTAGTTTTCCTCATATAGATCTTATACTTACTTTGTTGGACTTATATATAACTATTTCTTTTTTATGCTAATGTAAATGGTATTGCATTTTTGAATTTCAATTTTCAATTCTTTATTGGTGTTATATAGGAAAGAGATCGACTTTTGTATATTAACCTTGTATCCTCAGATATGGCTGTAATAATTTATTAGTTCCACAATTTAAAAAAATCCTTTGGCATTTTCTATAAAGGCAATCATGTCATATGTGAACCAACCCAAGTTTATTTTTCCTTTCCTAATCTGTGTAAGTTATATTTTCTTTTTTTGACATTGCATTAGTTATGACTAATGTTGATGTTGGATGGGAGCAGTAATAGCAGATATCCTTGCCTTTTCCATCTTAATAAGAAAGTATCTAGTTTCTTACTCTTAAATATCATATTAACTGTGGATTTCAGTAGAAATTGAAGTTGAACTTCAAGTTGAAGTTCCTCTCTATTTCAAGTTTGCTAAGAGTTTTTATAATCAATGGGTGTTTAATTTTGTCAAATTATTTTAATCTGTTAATGTGATGGATCACAAAGGTCAATTTCAGTTGAACCAGCCTTTCGTGTCTGGGATAAATGCAGCTTGGTTGTGATGTATAATTTTCTAAAAATTTTTGGATTTGTTTTGCTGCTATTTTGTTCAGAATTTTTGCGTCTGTGTTCATGACAGATATTCATCTGTAGTTTTACTTTCTTGTAATGTCTTTGTCTGGTTTTAGTATTTGGGTAATTCTGGCATCCTAGAACAAATTAGGAAGTGCATATTACTTTTAACTATAGTCAAAGGTATCCATCAATAAGACATATCATCAATAAGGATTAGTCTCTAGGCTGTATTTTTATTAATAACAATGTGTTTATATGTCACTGTCCATCTTTCCTCTTTCAAGACCTCTAAACTCCAAATTAGAGGTTGTTGAGGAGCTCTTATTTTCCCCAGCAGTCCGAAGCTGAGGGCAAGTTTGTGGTAGGTTTGCTTTCCTTCTTAGCAGAAGGCAGGTGAATTGGCAGGAGGGAGCAGACTCATGTCTTCATTGTCCTGAGCACCCAGCTCTGAGGTCCCGGCAAGCACTTGGGTGGTGCTATGACTTGATGAGTGAGCTCATCTTGCTTAAATAGCCGCTGGCTCAAAAGGTCAGAATTGAGGGGGAGATGACCAGAAGAAGAGAATGAGAAGTGAAATTGTTTACTACAGAGAACATCCTGTGCTCAAATGCAGTTACCTTGCTGAAGCCTGCAAGAACGAGAGCTCTGGTATAAAGGGCCACAGGACACTCCCGGTGTCACCTGGAGTCTACAGATGTTTCAGGGCCCTGAACCAGAAGCCAGAAGTGGTGTGAGACCACAAGGCAGGAAGCAAGGCTCAGTGAGAAGATGGGAGGAGCAGGTAGTTCTGTTCCCTAATTTAGCCTAGAAGTCTACATTGTTGTTGAATGGCCTTTGGTTTTAAAATCTGTCTTTGAAGCCAGCCATCTAAGAAGTGTTCTAATTTATCCTTTGAAACAAACTAACAAACATCAAGAAATAGGTTTTCTGTGCTATATTTCTTACCTATTACAAGTCAATTACTTGATATTCTTACATCTTACCTGCTGCTTCTCCCATTCCTCACATTAAAATAGGTTCTATTATCCTAAGTTGCTGCCTATTTGCCACATATTCTAATATCTAGGTTGTTGAGGTCAAGAGTGCAATGGTGAGCCAGAGGTTTATGTTCTGTGAGCCCAGCACTGTAAGTATATATGAATGTCAGCAGTTATTACAAGTCATTTACCAACTACTAAGGCTGACTGTAGTGGCCATGGTGAAAAAATGTGTGTGTGTGTGGAAGGATAAACTGTAAGTACATAGATTGCCTTCCACTTCAGCTTTATATTATTTATTCAAAATAGGCCTGTAAAGTGTTTTTGGAGTGCTTACATTAAAAAGCATTCCTACAATGGCCTGTTAAGCCAGTAGATTAAAGTAGCAAGTCATGGAACATAAAGCAGCTCTTGGTAGTCACCGGAGCCCTTTTCCAGGCCAAGCAAGGCAGTTTTTTGATTAGGGCTGGCCTCAGATAAGATCTGGACAGTGTCAGTGTGGCCACACCAAGACTTCCTTTCCCTTTGGGTCTGAGAGCTTTCGGTCCTTATGTCATAGATACCTATCAATAAGCTCATAATTCTGAACTTCCTTCATCAAAATCTCCTTGCAGGAAAGTTATAGTCTCATGGGTGTCAAGTACAAAAGGGTGTCAAGTAATTTGGGATCTGATATAATTATATCCTGTTCAAAGGCTTGGTTTCATCCCACAGGGTAAACCTCTAGTGTAAAATCATATCCCATGGCAAATGATAAATGCCGTTTTAGTTGTTATTATTTAGAGGCTATTTAGAGTTATCAGGGGCATTTTTGTCATTCCTTCACATCTTCAAGCCCCTCACAGAAGTGGACGCCTACATAAGGCAAATCCTGCTACTTAGATCTTGGTAACATAATCAAGTGACTCAAGCACTTTATTCTTTGAAAGCTGTAGAATATTGTTTCTTAATAAATGAATCAAATTTAGTTTTATTTCTTGAAATAAGTAGGACATATGGAGTTACCCTGAGAGAGAGAACACATACCCATTAGGAAATTATTGCCTTATTTCCAAACATCCTCGCAGAGACTATTGGGCAATATAATTTTCCTTTATCACTTAATGAGAACATCTGAGCAATTATATCAAATGTTTAAATGTAATCTCTTTTGCCAACAATTGGAAACAACCCTTTAAAAGGTAGAATGCGAGACCCATTAGCTTGGATGTGGAAGGAAGTGCAAGCATAATGTAAGATGCACTGTTTATGGAGTGTTTAATGATCCTATTAACTAGCAAAGTAAACAATTCAACCTTATGGGAACATTGTTTTGGAACATAGTATAAAGAATAGCATGTGATGATTTAGTACTATTGAACTAATACCATTTGGAAGTATATATGGCTATTTAGATTTCATGGTAATTTAGGTCTCAAGATGAACGGTGATCCTGAAACAGCAATTTGTATTATTACCAGCATTCATTTTCCTTAAGAACAGTGTTTGGGTAAATTTCACTGTGTGTTGCTGTGGACACAATTACTACTAAACTGTAAGGCCATATGGCATTTGTCACACTTAAATCTAATCCTACACTACTCAGCCTGATACTTTTGGAAATATTGAGAGGGTAATAATTACCTATTGCTCTATAGCATATGGAAATAAGAAATGTGAGCCTTATATTAAGTACAAAACTTCAAAATCTTATATGTCTTAATCAAGGGCATACAGGGTTTCACATTGTACCAAAAGTGGATTACTACTTATAATTGTGTTTTTCTCATTTAATGAAGAAAGGGGCTGAGGGAGAAAGAAAGGGAGGAAGGAAGAAAGGAATTACTATTTGTACCCAAGCACCCCAAAAAGCAATGACTACAGACAAGGGTTAGCAGGGGTGTTAGTGCCACTGCCCCCAAACCATCCCACCAGCCTCTGGGAAGAATCTACCATCACTACATAGCTCTTCCTCCGGGCAGGATGCCGCAGAGGGAAGCTTAGACATTCCTTGTCAGTGCCCTTCCGATGGCCTTTCTCCTTTGCTAAGGGACCAGGATAACGATTACTCACTAATGCCATGAGGGTGCTGAGCAGGCTACGGTGAGGAAACGTGGTCTGACGCAGAGCCAGACATTCGGATTCTTTACCCTTACAGGTACCCAGGAGGTTATCTTGGTGGATCTCATCATAAAGACGAGGGAGTGACTGTGTTGGATCTGAGTCTCCTCGAGCCAAACCCAGAGTTCTCTCCACCACATACACAGCTGTCTGTGGAGAAAACGCAGTTTCCTCTGGCTCTTCAATATCGTTAGTAAGTGACCATTTCTCTGCACTTAATTTCATTCATGTGGTCAGAAGTATTCCTTTTTCCTCCCATCAGGAGAGACAATGCACTCGAAGGCCTGGGGCCCTGAGAGCAAACCGACGGGCGCTGGCAGTTGCAGGAAAGGAGAGGCGTGGGAGCTGCCAGAACCTGCCTCCTTTCCTCTGTTATGGGCGAGCTTAGTGCGAATGGGGTTACTCAACCTGTGAGCCTGATGGCATTCCCGAACACCCATGGAGGCTTGACCTCACTCCAAAGCAAATATTCATTTTGACAGTGTTTTTTATTTTTATTTTATTTTTATTTTTATGTCCAGTGATTACATAAGGAAGCTTTCAACTTGGGATCTAGGGGACATGCTAGAGAGCCTGGGGTTTCAATCATCCCAGTTAACTGAAGCTTTCTTCTATTACTAGGATTACAGGAACTATTCCACGTATATTTTCTCATGGTCTTTCAAAGGCTGTATTTTGCACAATATTTTCTGAGAATCATATGCAATGCTTTGTGGGGGAAATGTATGCCATCATCAAACAAGTTTGCACGACACTGCATATTCTTCGTCCCCCTTTCAGCTGCATCATTTGTTTAGCATTTTCAAGGCTCTGAGAAGTCCTGCAGAAAATAACCCAGTTACTTCAGACCTTTCTTCATGTATCGCGAGCAACTTTGCCTGGGGCAGCTATACTCTGACACCAAGTGTATATAAAGCTATGTTTGCAGTAAACGTTCTGCAGCCTGTGGTCATCAGCCCCCCGACTCCTAGGTTCACACAGTCCCCACTAAGCCAAGAACAGGAGAGCTGTGCCATCTCCCCTGAAATGGTGGGCGGGCAGGCTTGCTGGGTTTTCATCTTGATTTTGAAGAGTGCTGACAGAAATGTGTAAGCCAGGCTGTGCAGTCCCCGCCACAGAGCTCTAGTGCCCTTCCACAAGGCTGGTGTTCTCATAGGAATCCCATGGCCAAGGAGAGGCCTGAAAGGACAGATGGCCGATTTAACACCAGGCCCTCTAGAAACAGGGGCCTGGCTCCAGGTGTCCTCACACCACAGGGCTTACACACCAGCTGCTGCTACCTTCCCCAACTACCCTGCTCAACATAAAGAAGTGAGAGTTAAGGCTTTATCATATTCTTCTCCCACAGTCAAAGGAATGGGGAAAATGTCTGTCAGGTGTCTTCACAGCAGCCTTCTGAGCAAGTGTAATTTGGTTACACTTTATAAAAGAAAAGAGGTGATTGTGAACATTTGCTTTGAAATGTCAGCCCAGACCAGACTTGATTTCAACCTTCTGCAAGGTGATCCCTGATCCAGATGGAATAAAATTGCTGCCCCTGGCCTCCTGAGGAGCAGAGCTCCCAGGGGGTGCCCCACTCTCTATTGCCAGGTGTAAAAATCATGCTTCCTTTGAGGCAATCTTTTGGACATTAAGTATTTTCTGTTTGAGGAGGCCTGTTCATTTGCCCCAGCTGAGTGATGAAGAGATTGTGTAAACCCACGGACGTTTGGCAGCCACCTTGGCAGAGGCACAGACCCCTTCCGCAATGTGCCGAGCCTCCTGGCCAATTCACCTGGAAAGCGCACTGAAGGGACCATGTTCTCTGAAAATGGATCTTTGCATATGGTGGGAAGAGGGGCTTGGACAAGGTTCCAGCTTAGGTGACTTGTTTTATAAATAAAACGTGACTGGAGATGTTAGTCTCAGAGATGACACAATGCAATCTGATGCTCTGTGCTTTGAGGGAGCTCTTAACTGTGTGAAACTGAAGCAAGTGACTAAACTTTAGACTTGATCTAGATTGATAAGCCTCAGTTTGGATTGGCATCAATGGGTCCTGGCTTGGCAAACGTTCATCAATCATGTTTCCAAAGACTTTGGCAGTAATATGTATTTTTCAGTTGATCATGGAGGTTCTTTGAGTTAGTGAAGATGGTATTAATAGCCAGTAATTTTAAGCATGTGTGCATTTTCAATAGTTCCAAGCCATTTGGATGAGTTATCTTAACTAATCTCCACACCTGTGAGAAGTAGATACTATGGAAAAAGAAACAGAACTTGAGAGAGATTCTTTAATACCAAAGAGCAGTATGTATTGGTAGCTATTGCTGTCTCATAAACTATCAGATGGGAGCCTCTGGTTCTTACTAGGCTCCCCATGCAGCTGGTCAGGTGAGGGTCAAGCACACAGTTCCCCTGAACTTGGCTCGACTCTCACATGCTTTCAGTAGGCTGGCTCTCAGATGGCCTTGGCTGGGGTGTTTGGAATCCCCCCTGTGCGCAGATACTCTTTAGCCAGCTCGTCTGGAGCTATTCACACAACAGAGGCAGGTGAGGGACAAGCTGCCTTTTGAGGTCTAGTCTTAGAGCTATAACACCATTACTCTGCCTCATATCTTGGCCAAGGCAAGTTACAGAGCCAGTACAGATTCAAAAGGTGGACAAATAAATTTCAACTTTTATTAGAAGGATGTGCAAGTTATAGCACATAATTATGGGAAAATTAAAAGCATGGGGAAATGGAAGTGACAGCATGGTGAACACTCCCATACCTACCACCCCAACTTATAGTTGATATTTGACTATATCTGCTTTATCCAGGATCTGTCCACCTGTCTTCTATCTCTACAATGCTCATCTTTTTTAAAAAGTGTATTTTGAAGTTAGTTGCAGACAGGAATACACCCTCTTACAGATGTATCATCGACTGGAGAGAGTCTTTATCCCAGCCTTTTTATTCTTTTGAAGTAAGGTTTACGATGGAACACACAGTTCATAAGTGCACTTTTGGATGAGTCTCAACAAATGCATTGACCTGTGCAACTCAAAATCCTGTCAAGGTGCAGGCAATCCGACACTCCAGAAATGCCTTCATCTTCCTTCTACTAAATCCTACTCCTACAACCCAAGAGGCAACCACTATTCTGATTATTTTGCCATAGGTTAGTTTTGCCGGTTTTAGTAATAGATAAAATCATACCGTGTGATCATGCTCTGTGTGCTCTTGCGCAAAGCTGCTCTCATCCAGCGTGTTTCTGAGACCTATCGTGTCTCAGCAGTGTGCTCCTTTTTGTCACTATGTAATATTCCATTATACAGCATACATATTTTCTAGTTTTTGTGTGCATTCTCCTGTTGATGAATACATGAGCTGTTTTAAGTTTTTAGACTAAAAACTACTGAGAATAAAGCTGATATGCAATTCTCCTATAAGTGTTTTTATGGATATATGTATTTATTTTCTTTGAGTTAGATAACTAAGAGTAGAAGAGTGGGTCTTAGGATAGGCATATGTTTAGACTTGTAAAAATTTTATCTTTATTGTTAAAAATATTACAGTTAGCCCCTTCTTTTCCCTGTTGACCTCCTCTATCTGGCCTGCAACCCCCCCACTTCCCAGGCCTTCACCACACTATGTCTGTGTCCATGGGTTATGCATATATGCAGATAAGTTCTTAAGTTAATCTCTTCCCACTCCCCCCCATTTCTTAGCTTTATTGTGGTATAATTGATATATGAAAAACTACATATTTAAAGTGTGATATTTGAGAATATATATATATATATATATATATATATATATATAATAGACACACTGACAATGAAACTTAATCATATATTATATATACACTACATTTATCTTGTCAGATAAGTGTTTTGTAAATATTTTATTCCAGTTCACGGGCTTTCCTTTTTATTGTTGTAAATAAATATTTATATTTAAATATACTTTTCTTGATTTCAGAGAGAAGAAGGGAGGGGAGGGATAGAAACATCAGTGATGAGAGAGTCATTAATTGGCTGCCTCCTGCATGCGCTCCCTGCTGGGGATTGAGCCCTAAACCTGGGGCATGTGCCCTGACTGGGAATTGAACTGCAGTCTCCTGGAGCATAAGTTAATGATAAGTTAATGTCAGGCTGTAAATAAATATTTTGAAAGGTAAATGTTTTAAATCTAATTAAAGTCCAAATTATTTTTATATATATTTTGAATGTTTTGTGTCCTGTTTAAGAAGTCTTTGTCAAAGTGAAAATTACTAAAATTGCTTTCTGTTTTCTTCTTGAACTTTTGTAGTTTTCACTCATCCTGTACATGTAAAATCGATTTTGAGTTAACTTTTATATATTGATTTAGGTAAAGGTGAGATTATTTTCGTATGACTACTTGATTGTTCTAACACAGTTTGATATTACTGTTTACCCATTTAATTTGTTTGTCCCCTTTGTCAGAAATCAAATATTATGTGTGGGCCTATATCTGGATTGTCTCTCCTGTTCCCTCTATGTCTGTCTTTACGTCATTACCATGCTGTGTTGATGTAGTTTAAAAATAAATCTTAAAATTTAGTATTATAGGGTCTCAATATATGTTTTGCTTGTCAAAAATCTTTTGATTATTCCAGATAATTTGCATTTCTATATAAATTTTAGAATTAGCTTGTCATTTTGTACAGAAAAGCTTGCTGTACTTTTGATCGAAATAACACTGAATCCATAGCTATATAGACCAATTTGGAGGAGAAAGAATTAAAATGTGGATTCTTCTCACCCTTGGTTAAAGTACATCTTCCCATTTATTTCCCTTCTGCAGTTTCTTTAAGAACTATTTTATAGATTTGAGTGTATAAGTCTGGTACAGGATTTCCAAATTGACACATAACTTTTTTATAATTTAATTATATTACAATGTAATTATTTTTAAAATTTGCTTTCTGTTTATCCATTTCCAGAATATATAAATACAACTGAGAACTGTACACTAACTTCATATCCTGCCATCTTGCTAAAGTCACTTATTATTCCTTGTACTTTTTTTAATATATCTTTATTGATTTCAGAGAGAGGAAAATAGAGAGAGAGAGAGAGAGGATAGAAACATCAATGATGAGAGAGTCATTGATCGAGCCCGCAACCCGGGCATGTGCCCTGACCGGGAATCGAACCCCGATCGCCTGGATCCTCGGTCGATGCTTAACTGCTGAGCCACGCCAGGCTGGGCCCTAGTATTTTTCTTATCTTCAGTATTCCTAGGTATGAGAGCATCCTATCTGCATATAAAGACCATCTGCTCTGCTTTCCAGTCTGTGTGACCTGGTTCCCATGGTTAGAACTCTGGGATTATGTTGTGTAGAAGGGGTGGGAGCAGAAATCATTGTCTCGTTCACATTCGTACAGGGAACTGCATCATTTAATCATGAAGTGTGCTGCTAGCTATAGGATTTTCGTAGATCTTATTGGGTAAAGAAAGTTTCATTTTATTCCTAGTTTTCATCACAAATATATGCTATAGTTATCCAATACTTTTGCTTATAAGTTAAGATGATCGTATAGTTTGGACTTTTTTAGCTTGTTAATATTGTGAATTATGAATTACATTGACTGATTTTCAAATTTTAAGCCAATCTTAAATTCCTGGGAAAACTCACACTTAGGATACCTTACTGCATATATATATAGTTGGATTGAATTTCTAAATTTTTCTTGTGAAACATTGCCTCTACGTTTAGGAGGAATATTAGCTTCTAGTTTTCTTTTGTGATAAGCTTTGCATCTAGTTTTGATGCTGGAGTAATGCCAGCCTCATAAAATGACACGGAGAGTGCCTTCACTCTTCTAAATTTTTCTAATATCAATTATGTAAAATTGATATTCTCTGCTGCTTAAATGTTGGGTTGAATTCACCAATGAAGTCATCTAAGCCGTTTTTTCTAGAAATGTTTTTACTATAATATTTTCTTTATAGATATAGGGTCTTTCAGATGATCTATATTTTTCCTGGTTAGCTTTGGAATTATATGTATTTCAAGGAATTTATCCATTTCATTTAACTTGTTGAATTTATTGATATGAATTTTTTCATATTGTCCCTTAAAGTGTCATTAATATCATAGGATATATGATGATGTCTGCTTTCTCATCACTCATATTTTTAATGTTTCTATGTTTCTGTTTTCTTGATTTCTCTGGCTAGGAATTTATCATTTTTATTAACCATCTGTTATGAATTCATTGATTTTTCTGTAATTTTCTGTTTGATATTTCATTGACTTTTTCCCTCTTATTATTTCTATTGCTTATTTTTTATTTATTTTGCTCTGCTTTCCTTAGTCTTTCAATTCAGGAATTAAGCCATGGATTTGAGACTTTTTTTCTCTTATCTTATATAAGAGAAATTCGTTTATTTTATAAACGAATTAAGCACTGCTCTAATTGGATACTACAATTTTTCACATGTTGTGTTGTCATTTTAATCTAGTTCAAAGTACTTTTTATATCTGCTTCATCTTCAACATTCCTTTTGAGCTTTTTTATAAGTTATATAAATGTATCTTTAATAACCAATAATTTGGGATTTTTCATATATATGTCTCCTCATGACTCATAACTTTATTCCATTGTAATCATAAAACACATTTTGTATGATTTAATTGAGAGTTGCCTTATAATCCAGAATATAGGTCAAGTGCGCATAGGGAAAAAATGTGCATTCTCCTGTTCTTAGATGGAAGGCCCTGTTGATGCCAATTTAGGCCAGTTGTTTGGTAGTGGTGTTCACTTGTTCTATACTATTATGACTTTTTGCCTATATGTTTTATCAATTATTAAGAGAGAAGGATTGAAATCTATAAATATTTATGCACATTTGCCATTTCTGATAATCCTCTTTCTTTTGTGAAGAACCAGATTTCCATTTGTACCATTTTTCCTCTATCTGCATAACTTCCTTTAACATTTTCTGAAGTGATGGTCATTTGGTGGTAAATTATATTAAATTTTCTGTGAAAAAAATCTTCAAGTTGCCTATATTTTAGAAAGTATTTTTGCAAGGTATAGAATACTAGGTTAATCTTTTTTTGTTTTTTTCTTTCAGAATTTAAAGATGTTATAGCATCACTCTTTTCTGGCTTGCTTCTGTTTTCTTTCTTATCTTGTTTCTTGGCATATGCTGTATCTTTCTCTTGGTCAGCTTTAATATTTTATTTTTATCTTTAAGATTTTATATTTGCTTGTGTGTCTTTTTATTATTGAGTTATAAGAACACTTAAAATATTCTAGACATCAATCTTTTGTCAGATAGGTTTTTAAAAAATATTTCTTTTGTCCATGACATTCCGATCTATGTCCTTCATGATTTATTTTGGTGAACACAAGCTTTTAGTTTTTATGAACTATAATTTATCAATGCTTTGTCTTAATGTTTATTGCATTCTGTGTCCTAGCTGAGTATCTGCCCTTTCCTCCATGTCATGAAGAAATTCCACAGTTTCTTCAAAAGTCTTCATAACTTTTGTTTTTATATTTAGGTTGTGAAACAAAACTCAAATTAATTTTTTGTAAAGGGTGAAGCATGAATAGAGGTTTATTTTTTTTATAGATGTCCAGATTTTCCATCACCACTTAAAAACATTATTGAATTTATTGGGGCAACACTGGTTAATAAAATTACATAGGTTTCAGGTGTACAATCCTATATCACATCATCTGTATGCTGTATTTTGTATTCTCCACCCCAAGTCAAGACTTCTTCCATCACTATTTATCCCCCCTTTACCCTGTTCTACCTGCCCCCACCTTTTCCCCCTCTGCTAACCACCATACTGTTGTTTGTATCTATGAGGTTTTTTCTTTTTTTCTCCCCTTAATCCCTTCACTTTTTTTTAACCCAGTTCCACAACTCACTCGCCTCTGACAACTGTCAATCTGTTCTCTATCTATGAGTGTTACTATTTTGTTTGTTAGTTTATTTTGTTTATTAGACTCCACATATGTATGAAATCATATGGTGTTTGTCTTTCTCTGACTGGCTTATTTCACTTAGCATAATGCTCTCCAGGTCCATTTATGCTCTCACAAAACGTAAGATTTCCTTATTTTTTATGGCTGAGTAATATTCCATTCTGTAAATGTGTTACCGTAGACAACCAGTGAGAGTGCCAGGGAGTCTCCCCAGTTGGCCAAATGCTGCCAGGGTAGGTTCTTACACTCAGTATGCCAAAAGCTAGAAAGATGAATGGATAAGACCCCACTCACTGAAAGTTAGAAAGATTAATGAACAGTGCCCTAGCACACCAAAAGCTGACAAGATTATTGCATAGGGAAAAAAGCCCTACCCTCCTTGTCTCTGTAAGAACTGCAAACTTGAGCTGGAAGGGAAGATGGTCTTTGAGACCAGAATCCACCATTCTCCCAGTTTGCATGACACCTGAATAAAACTTCTTTCCTTTTTCACCAGCACTGCCCCACAAGTTTGGCTTTCATTGTGGCAGGCAGCTGAACCTGCATTTTTTCCAGTTACAGTTTTTGTTGGTTCCACAGGATCAGCTTGGACCTGGTAAGTCTTGGAGGGCCTGGGCTGTGGTCCCAGTTGCCTGTGGCAGGCCCAGTCTGGGGATTTCCCAGCATCTGCCAAGAGCTTTTCTCAGCGAATTTCCTTGTACTCCCTGAAAAGCTTGGTTGGTGATAGGAAATGAGTTTCTGGGGAGCAGATGGACCCCAAGACTGGGTAGTCAAACAGGTGTGCACACCGGAGGTCCTCTATCCCTGCCACTTGGCCTTTGTGCCATTTGGGTCTGGTCAGGACTGCTTATGGTACTGGTTGGCAGGAGATAAGATACTGGGACTTGCTTATGAACACTCATTTGGACTAATGGAATTGTGGATCCAAGCTTTGTTGATAGGTTTCCACTTTGTCTGGGGTCTCTCTATGGTTATGGTTTGGGGCTTGTACTTTTGTATCATCAGGAGTTGTTCTGTTTCAACTCCTGAAGGGGGGCCCACTGGGGCTAATTTTAGCCTATTTTCCCAAGTACAGATATGATCCAATGACTAAGAAGGAACTGGTTTTCTATTGTAACACGGCTTGGCCTATGCATACTTCAGACTACAGGGAAAATGGCCTTTAAATGGGTTCCCTTAATTACTACACCATCATACGTTGGAATTGCTTTTCCAAAGGTCAGGGGAAAGGGTCAAAACTCTTACGACCGGGCGTTTATGTCTTTACACAACAAAGATTCAGCAAAGAAAGGGAACAACCAAATGATGCAGAGAAGGGAATGGGCTTCAGAACTCCTGTCTGAGAGTGAGATGCAAGAAAAAAAGAAGGCGAGGAGATGAGTCTCTTTAATGCCCTGAACCCGGGGCACCCGGGATTGGCAGCAAGACGGTCTCCCTCCCACCACCCCAGCTACCAGATAGCCAGCCCTGAAATAGGGCCCGGGAGGGCAACAGCCCCAGCCTGTATGGTGAAGGAATGGTCTCCTCTTCAAAGACCCAGCAGGGCACCAATTTGGCCAAGGAAGACCCCTACCTGGAACAGGACAATTCCCTTTGAGGTGTTCCCTATAAGCGGAATAAAACGTGAAGACCAGCCCGCTGGCCATTCCTGGGCCCATACTCCAATTTTCACTTCAAGTTTACAGAATAAGAAGAATTCCAACCCCCCACATAGGGAGGATCCTCAGAAAATGGCAGATTTTACCACCTCCACTTTTGCCACTCACTATCCAAACTGGGCAGATGTACAGGTTCTCCCTAACATCCTGCTAACAGCATTTGAAAGGCAGCTAGTTATAGACAGGGCTACTGAAGAGGCTCATCGCCTCCTTCAAGAGAATCCCAAAAAGACCCCCAACCCAGATGGAGCAATTTCCTTGACAGAGCCCAACTGGGACCTGAATAGTGGGGACCTAGCCTTCTTAGAACATTACAGAAGGTGCATATTGGAAGGGCTTAAAAACAGGCCCCTACACAAAAGAGCCTGAATATGGTACAAACCTTTCAATAGAAACCAAGTGAAGGTGTTTCTGAATTTTTAGAAAGAAATATATTGGGCCTATCGAAAGCACACTGATGCTAAACTCTGATGATTAGTGAAGTTGTTTCCTTCACCATTTTTAAACAGGCTTTTAATTTCCGTTGGCTTACTTTGACACCTTGGTTGGAAATGAAATGACTAAGTCTGTTTCTATTTCTGGGGTTTATATATTGTTCTACTAATTTGCTTGTTAATCCTCATGCTGAAAATCACATTATCTTGATCAACATAGCTTTACATGTATTGTTTGGAAGTCAGGTAGCGTAAGTACTCCAACTTTGTTCTTCTTTATCTAGAATACTTTGGATATACTAGTTTCTTGGCATTTTGCTACAGACTTTATAGAGAACTTGTCAATTCCTATAAACACATGGCTGAATTAAGATTGGACAGCACTAAATATATAGATCAATTTAGCAAAAATTGATAATTTAACACTATTAATTCTTCCAAATGATAAACAAGATATATACCTTCTCATTTATTTAGGTTTTCTTTAATTTCTCTAATCAGCGTTTCTCTTCCTCCCCCCCAGTGTAGAGTTCTTATATATCTCTTGCACAATATATTCCTAAGTATTTTATGATTGTACACTATTGAAAATGGTATTTAAAAAATTTACATTTCCTATTGTCTGCTGTGAGTATATAGAAATGCATTTTTTTCCTTGTGTCAAGCTTAGCACTCGACCTTTCTCCGGTCAACAGGATCTTAGCCAGACAATTCTCTTTCTTTTTTCTCTTTTAGGTTCATGACTGCCAAAGCTCTGCTACCCCCCAACCCCCACCCCACCACCACCACTATGTGCTGCCCTGTTACCTGCACAAAGCTTGGACTGTTCCTACCTTGACGCATTCTCACAATTAGGACATGCCCCACAGAAAAAGTAGCTATGAAGCGTGAGCTCACTCCCATGGTTCTGCCTCTTAGAAACCTTAATCCATCTAGTCTGGGTATATATAATACATAACAATCTACATAATATATTAGTATATGTTATATATGGTATTTTGTATTATTTATATAATATTATAAATAACATTATATATTATAGAGTAGTACATGGTATACACATTTATATATATTATATACATTTCATAAGAGATTTTATTAGCTTTCTATTTGTTTTCACTGGGAGTGTTAGTCAGCTCAAAGCTACTGTAGCAGAAATAAAAGCAGATCCAGGGGTGATATTTAAGAGTTAATATTGAATGAATCGGAAATAGAAAGTTGAAAACTTGTTTTAAAGCATTTCTATTACATATAAGATCTAGTTTGGGATCTATGTGGAATCTATTTGGAATCGATAGAGCTGGACTAAGTCACCTCCACTTATATCCTGTTATGTTTTATCTTGGCTCTGTCCTTTACTCAGTTACTCACTATTAATTTGTGCTCTGGTTTATGTATTACTAAGCCACCTTGCTTCTTTGGAGCCGGTAGAGGTCAAGGCTCCATACAACTCACTTTTTCTTTTTCATATTAGTACTTAGAATACTGTTTTCCTCAAGCAGGAATTAAATGGAATATTATATTTCTCTCAGCTCTACCTCTTCTGCATAAATATACTTGAATGTTTCTGTGTAGGAATTTTTTTCCTGGCAGTTTCTAGCTTTCTTCTATGTTTTTCCAAATCCCAAATCCTGAGAGAAATTATTCAATAAATAAGGAAAATAGGACATCTTTTATAATTCTCTATTATGTAAGACAATTCAAACTTAGTGAACAGCATAGAGACTTTACCGTTTAAGGAAAACTGTTGACAGCACATGGAAAGCAGGAGCCCGAGAAGCTGATGATCAGTCACAGGTTAAGGTGGACATTTCCCTGCATCAGAGCAGGAACAGGGAGGACAGAAGCCACCGCTTTCTTGCCCGCTTCACTTGCAGTCCTCGCCATGTCATGTATGTTTTCCTGGCTCTTTGTGCCACTAACGGGGAAGTATTCTTGCAAATAGATTAAACATCAACGCATTTATATGCAAAGTATACTTTGTACAACTCCTATGAGTAGCTAACTCTGGCAGCAAGAAAAATAGTCCTAAAAGTGGTAATTTCATAAGCAGATTCTGTGGAGTGCTGTCAACCTTGCTAGCTATAGGTTCAAGTTCTCAGGAAATAAATTCACAGAAGAAATGCGAAAAAATAAGATGTTGTGAAATATTGTGACATGAAGATGGAAACTGATCTAAAAATCTTACTTTAAAAAGCAGCAATTTCAATGAAAAACACACACACACACAACAGTATTAGAACTAGTCAGCAAAATCCAGCATGAAGATGCTCAGAGTCACATTCAACAATATGACCAATGTCAGCATAGAATGAGGCATTGTCCACATTTGGAATATTTCTCATGAAACAAAGACCAAGATTATGGGATAGGGCAATTAATAGTTTGGTTTTTAATATTTCATTTTAAGAATGATAACTTCTAATATTAAATATTTATAGTATCTTTCAGCTTTTACAAAATTTTCTTTGATATTAATATTCCTCTCTATAACTGCTTTTACTGTCAAAAGTATAGATCATTTTCTATTTTTCTGAGTAGTTTGAATATTTGAATATTTCTGTTTTTTAGTATTTTGAAATACATTGAAATATGTGTTCATAATAAACTATGTGCTTATACGTTTACAAATATGTACAGTTTTAAAAGGAAAACCTGTAAAACCTTTAGTGAAATCTTACTATAGAAATCTGATGATGTCTTGTTTAGTATTATGGACACTTGTTATGTTACAACTTATAAATAAAGAGTTATGAATATGAAGAGTAACATTAATATTAAGCTTTCCTGAGACTTGGTTTCTCTTTTTAAATCTCAAATTTAACATCGGAGATTTAAAAACACTAAATACAATGACGGAATCTATAGTTTTACCCTTAAATATTATTGCAGGCTCCTCTGGGACAGTGAGTCCAATATTTCTCAAACATTTTCAGCCTTTGCCCGGGGTTCAGTGACCGAGCGATGCTTGTTTTGCTATGCTTGCTTTGAGGTGTCATCTGTCTCAATGGCACGGCTCTAACCAAGTCAATAGCTTATGACAAGCTCCTGGCCTCTCTGAAGCCTGCTGTCTGTGTGGAAGGCCTCCCAGAGTGCTTGGTGGCGCTGTGAAGTGTTAGCTGCTTCAGTGAGGCACTCATTTAACACGACTGTGATTCTGTGCCATGACCAGTTCTGAAAAAATGAAGGTAAATGGACTGTCTCATGTTTTCAAGGATAATTGTACCTATTTATTGATTTCTTTATCTTGGATTATTTACTGGGTTATTATCCTGGTGTAATCGGGAAGTTACTGTGCTGTCCTCTTTCTAGTCACAATTACACCAAAAAAACTATAGTAATTAAGAGTATAATTTCTGCCTGGCCAGCATGGCTCAGCAGTTGAGCATCGACCTACCATCCAGGAGACTGAGGTTCAATTCCCGGTCAGGGCACGTGCCCGGGTTGGGGGCTCGATCCCCAGTCGGGGCGTGCAGGAGGCAGCCGATCAGTGACTCTCTCATCATTGATGTTTCTACCTCTCCCTTCCCTTCCTCTCTCTGAAGTCAACAAATATATATTTATTTTTAAAACAAGACTATAATTTTTGAACATGAACAATAAGTGATATCACATTTGCAGACTAGGGTGATAGCTGCCATACTTATTTTATTAAGACATTTATTTTTCCTCTGTGCAACTTCACTTTATATCTAGATGTACTCATTTGTTTTCAAGGGAGACTACACGTTTTAAGGAAACTCGTGCAGAGCTGATACGTACAGAGCACGGTGGAGTCTGGGAGGCAGAGGCTGAGGCAGAGAGAGGGGTGAAGGCTGTAGCAAGGAGCCAGGAGAAAGCTGCGAACACTGGCCACAGTCCAGGGAAGGAGGGCACTGCAAGAACAGAGTCGCCAACAGTGTCCAGCGCCTAGACATGCCAACCAGGATGTGAACTAAAAATAGCGACCAGAATAATCAAATCTGGGCTTGCTTAGAAATAAAAATCAGTGGTGTGCTGGGGGTAGGGAAGACGGCCGCAACTTCGCGAGTGAGAAAGGTGAGGAGGTGGGGAGAATGTGGTCCGTGTGGGACCCAGCGAGAGAATCTCTTTCAAGTGTTCACCCCAGAGGCATAGAATACTAAGCATTTACTTTTTAAGCAATATTATTTTTAATTTTTGAAAATCTGCAGAATGGAAAGTGCTATTACTTTTATCTTATTTGTTTCTCGTAACTAGCTTGTTGCCCTTTAAATTTCTTGAATTGTGAGTTCATCCATTTGCCTATTTTTTTTTTCTGTTGAATTTTTTCTTTTGTTTATTGTGTTCAAAGGTTTTTACAAAACGTGTTCTCTCATATATTCCTCTGTCTGTCTCCTCCTCCCCGCACAGTGGAAAACTATTCTTTACAAGCTTTTCCTTTTCCTTCCAACTTCACCAACTCTTGTGGTTTCTTAAATTCAGAGAATTTTAGTTCCAGATGAAAATTATTTTTACCTTAGGCCTTTATGTACTTAGAAATAATTTCTTAGCAACTGTTCTAAATTTCCTAATCTTATTATCTGCTATATATTTAGGCTCTACAGTGATAGAAATTTCATTAGTCTGCTCTGCACCCTGTTGGCCTTTTCATTCTAAAGGTAAAATTATTTCCTCTTCACTCTGAAGGTTTTTTGTTTGTTTTTTAATTTGTGCAATGATTTCATAGTTTACTTACCTTTTTATTCTCTTTGTAGAGCTCCTAGGAGTCCTTCTCCTCCAGCTGCTTCTCCCCAGCTTCTTTTTAATGAATTGTATCTCAATTATTCATGATGAATGTTTATTTCTAGGTTTTCCTTTTCCACCTTATTAATATTTTCTTCCTTAGGGTTTGTTCTGTTGGTGTTTGCATTTGGTGCACCCTTCTTAAGCTTTGGTTCTTGTCTGTCCGTAAATATTGGTACGTAAGAGCTTGAGTTGAAGATATCACCAGGAGTCTCCAGTGTCCTAACGTCTTCACAGGGCTTCTGGCTGCTTCGCCCGAGAGGCAGGCGCGGCTCTAAGCCCGCATGTCTTGTTGGTGGTCGTGATGGCAGCACTGGCTCAGCTCCTCTCCCTCTGTGGCTACTGAAAGATATAAGAAAACCAGTAACAGAGACTGAGCCAGAGAGTCACGGGATGCCGCTCATTTGGGCATGCCGTGCGTGCGAGCCTGTTGGGGCCCAGCGGACAAGCCCAGACAGGATGTAAAGACGCGGATGGATCCTCAGTTTATGCAGGAATGTGGGAGTCCAGAGGACAGGAATTCACAGGATGGAGGGGGCAGGTGAGAGCAGTAAGAGAAAAATGTTCAAACAACAAAGAAATTGTAAAACACATTATTTTACAAGATGAAGAAATCAGGAAAAAACATAGTAAGCAATGTGGAAAGAGAAGGAATGGGCCATAAAATGTAAAGAAAAGAGGAGAGGCAAGCTAGAAGGGTGCATCTTACCCTTCAAAATTTTAGGTAAAGAACGAAAACCTGAAACTAAAATATAGAAACACTTGACTCTCCTCTTCCAAGATCTGGGCATTCCATCTTGCTTTGCTTCCTGCTGTTCTTAAAGGATTTTGTTTCTTCTACATTTTGCCACAAATATAATTGTTTCTCTATGAAGAAGGAACCCCATAGAATGAAAGAAACATAAGGATGGAATTATCCCTTAAGTGTACTTTCATCAAGGTACAGAAGAACAATCAGAGTAGTGCGAACACTTAATAGATGCTCTGCATAAACAAAAGTAATGAAACCGCCAGCTCCATAGGTCAAAATAACATAAGCTTGAGCTCAGTGTTTGCAGTTTCTGTTGTGAGGAAGGAACATAACTTCTAGATAGTATAACCAGTTGTTGTAGTATCAGAGGTTTAGGAGAAAACCAGGATGCAGAAAAGTAAGTGAAAGTTGGACATAGGAATAAAAAATCAAGAAAAACATTGAAGTCAAAGAGCAAAGGGGAGAAGATGATTTTTGAAGGTTACAAAAAACAGAAAATCACAGAAAAACTGATCAAGGTGTTGAAAAGACACCTAGATGAAATAAATGATTCAAGATTTTTTTCTTTAGTAGCAAGATATGTTTGCTTGTTTTGAAGTAGAAATATTTGATTTTCTCAGGAAGTTGTCATATCTACCACCGCATGTTGTCTCTCTGTCAAATTCAAGGACTCTTTCCAAGCCTCAAAAAATTCCATCACAATTTAAAAAGCAAAACAAAACAATGATAAACAATATTATTCTTCTGTTTCTTATCTGTGAAAATTCCCTTGTCATCTGACTTAATGGTATGCAAATTTCATTATTTTCCCCGTAGATTCATTTCAAAGCATGGGGAAAGTCTAGCTGGAAGGCTGTAATTTCATCATATAGTAAACAGCATTCCTCTGCCTCGTGCTTTCTCACTGAAACCCTCGTGGTGCTTTGATGGAAGTTACCTGCTTGTTTGGGCTTTCGCTGTGCATCCCAACTGAGGCAGGAGGTCGTCATGGGTGACCTACCAGCAGCCAGCAAAATTGAAACATGGATGATCCAGGCTGTTTCCTTTCCTTTCTTACAGATTAATGTCTTCCCATTAGTATGCACTAGAAAACAAAGCAAAACTAACCCTCACTAAGATTTTACCTGGTAAGAGGTTCAAGTATTAACCCCTACCAGGAAGTGCTTCAAGTCCAAAGAAAGAGATGAGCTGAAATTCACATCTATGGCAGGAACCCCTTGAACATTTGTTGGCAGGACCTTGTGCTACAACCCTTCAGCCCACGTAATAAACTTCTGCTTTCTAGCCAAGCATAGGCTCATCTGTTTGGAGGGACTGGGACACCAGAACTTTATCTTTTTGAGTCCTGTTTTCTTACCACCAAGTCAACTAGAAAGAAAAGCTTGGCCCTGCTGTTTAAAACTCAGCCCCATTAAAATGCCTTTCCCGACAAATTCAGTTCACCTTCTGTCATCGTGCTGAATTTTTCTTCTTTCCACTCATATTTGGTATCAGCTCAGCTGAATTTCCATCCTCATTTGAGCATCCCGTCTTGATTTCGGGGGCTGCGTATGCCACCCTAGTATACGTAGTCCTAGCTTTGTTTCTCGGACACAGTAATACTGAATTGCTCCTTTGAGGACTTCTCCACCTGTTTGTGTCTTCAAACCAAATGTAACTCATAGAACAGATTTCCAGTTTGCCCAATTTTCTACAAATATAGTTCTCCTGTGTGCCTTCTTGGAATCTCCACTTGAATGCCAGCCTATGTCACCCCTCAAAATCTTCTCGAGTGATTACGGTCTCCACTTTGTCTTCTTTCTTTGTCTCTTGGGTCCAGTTCTGTGAGGCACTGTTCCTAACATGCCAATAAAATAATTTTTGTCAAGATCAACAAGCACCTCCACCTTTCCAAAGCTAATAGTCCGTTTTCAGGGTGTATTTCCCTTGTCTTAAGCTGCACGTGACGCAGCTGACCACTCATTCCTTTTTGAAATGCTGTCGTCTTTTGGCTCCACTCTTGTGGTTCTTTTCTAATGGCGGTTTCTCAGTCTCCTTCACAAGCTTCTCCTGTCTACGTGTGAATGACCCGAGGCCTCCCCGCTTCTAACTATTCTCTCTCGTAGGGTGATTTCATTCCGTTTCATGTATGTAATGCATTTTATATACCAGCAACTCCCGGATTTGTATCCACAGCCTAGAATTCTACTCTGAACTCCTACCTTCAACGATGCTGTTTTGCTCGGCTAATAGATATCTCTAAATTTGCTTGCCCAAAACAGAGTTTTTAACTTTTTTTTTTAATACTCACCTGAGGATTTTTTTTCCCATTGCTTTTTTCAGAGATAGTGAAAGGGAGAGAGAGAGAGAGAGAAACATCAATGTGAGAGAAACACATTGATTGGTTGCCTTCCATTTGCTTCCTGACTGGGGCCAGGGATCGAGCCTGCAACCGAGGTACCTACCCTTGGCCAGGAATCAAACCTGAGACCCTTCAGTCCATAGGCTGATGCTCTAATCACTGAGCAAAACCAGCCAGGGCCAGAGTTTCTAACTTTTTAACCCACCCACACCTCCCCCAAAATCTGTTCCTCTAGTGATTTCTACATTTCTCAGTAAGTGGACACTCCAAAAATGACACCAAATCAATACCTCTGCAGCTGATCCAACTCCCTCATCCTCAGTGTGTTTCTGGCTTTTTGACAGACCATTTTCCTACTCTGTAAGCTTGTTCTTTTCTCTGCAGCAAGAGTAGAGAGAGCCCTTAAAAGTGCTTTCTGTTGGGCTTTAAAAAAAAAAGAAGCCTGGTCCATATTTTTAAAGTTCTAGAACTAATGCTAAGTTGATTTTCTCACTCTCTCATCCACACATGCACACACTCACAGCGTCTGCTCAACCACGGCCGCAGCCCCGCATGAAACGTCAGCGTTGGCCGGGACATGCCCGACAGCTCTTTGTTTCTGTAGCCACAAACCTTGTATTAGATACTTATAGTCAAATACAGACTATAGAGTGATAGTGTTTTTATCTTCTCTAATCTTTTTCCTTGTCTTACTTTTTATAACAATTCAGCCCACTTATATCTGCTGTTCTTTCAGCTTATGGAGATATAAGCTTATAAGTGGTATTATCATGATGTTGAAAATGTTTTCTGTTTAACATTAGTTTTATGCCTCCCATTTTTTTATAGAAAGAGACATTCTCTTCCATGGGTTGGACCATCTCTAATTTTATCTGCCATCAATGTTTTAAAAAAGATCATCAATGAGCCCAGATGAAAAGTTTCAATAAACAGCCAGAAAAGAAGAGATTTCTACCACATTTTAAATTTTTCTAATTTTATTTTTTATCTAAGGGGGAGAGAGAGAGAGAGAGACAGACAGACATCCATTGGCCACCTCCTGAATGATTCCTGAGTGGGGATGGAACCTGCAACCTGGGTATAAACCTGTGAACTTTTGGTGAATAGGCCGATGCTCCAAGCAACTGAGCCACATCATGCAGGGCCACATTTTATGTTTTTAAGATGTGTATTTAATATTCTCCTTCATCGCTGTAGGAGGAAGATAATCTTGCCAAGTGCCAGTGCTGTGTGGTGGGGAAATCCTGGTAAGCACTTGCCTCTTTGCAGTTGTCTACATGAATGCAAAGTGCCACAAAGACAAGTTTCCACACCCCAACCCTCCGAAGAGATGGAAAACTACTCAGTGGGCAGCAATCCCAGTTCTGGAACCCCCATGGCATCATAGCTCATTGCCTTTCACAAGAGGGAGCACAGAGGAAAGACGTTTCCCATTAGGCCCACAAGGGGACACCACTGCTGAAGAAGATTTGGGGAGGAGGGTAACCCAAGCCCCTTCTTGCCCTTGGAGAAGTGCTCCACACGAACTGTTCCCTGCAGATGACAACATTCTCCACTTTAAATGTTTCCAGAGAGCAGACAGGTCCACACTCCTCAGGACCAGGATGATCAGAAAGGAAGCATTCAGATCTATTGTCAAGGCATAAAAACCCAGATAGATGTAACTATAAGATGCCATACGATTTTCATGGAGAGCAGTGACTTATTCCTATAAAAGCTAAGTTCGTTCTGCCCCCCAAGCAATAACCAGGATTAAAGATGTTGAAATTTAGGCTACTTGCAGCTGGAACAATAGATAGGTAAATTCAAATACACTGTTGTAGTGGGGCCACAGCTCTCATGCCATACACTTGATTTGGCTTGACTGGGTATCGGAAACAGGAAAATGCCATAACTATGTAGATACACAACCATTCTTTCTGTGCTTTTAAGACAGTATCGGTTCCTGTCCCTTCCCTTTGACTTGTAAGCTGAACTATCAGCCATATATTATTTTTAACCCATTTCTGGTTAAAAAAAAATAAAAATAAAAATAAAAATGGTGATGCTATGGTTGATCTGGTGCAAATTTATTAGGAATTGGTCTCCTTGGTTAGAAAAGGCTGCTTGACTTTCTTCCCTCCCCTGTGCAAAATGTGGTTCACAGAGCACTGCCAGGCATGCAAACTGTTTGAGTCTTTTCCAAAAGTGAGAGCAGGGCAGTTCTTAGATTGATAAGATATACTCCTCGGGGGTCCTTAATTGGCCAGTCATCCCTGCTTCGCTGCCCCCCCCCATCTCAGAATAGTCCAATTCAAAACCCTCACTGGCCTGGGCTTCTCCTTCATCCATCTGGCGTCCGTCTCCTCTGTGTCCAGCAGCTTGCTGCCTCACTAAAGTGGGGTGAAGGGAACCTGGAACAAGCTATTGAGTGGATGACAGTTCTCGCAGATCTAGCTAAGGTGGCTAATGAAAACAAACTATTCAAAGTTCACTTTCTTCTTTTAAGATAGAGAACAGAGCCTGACACAAGTCCATATTTAATGTTTTCATTAACTAAATGAATGAATAAATGCATGATTACTGTACAACTGATGCTCTTTTAAATGTTAGGCCTTTTCAGTGGAATAGTTGATTAACTGCTTTGGCTGCCATTTAGAGATGACTCTGCATGGGAGAGACAGACCCTTTGATTGCACATGATTTGAGTAATTAAATTTGTTCCAAGGAGTTCTCTGCAAAGTTCAAGTTGATGCTTCTGCAGAATTTGGATGTGGGAAAATATGCAGTGATGTTGACTGACTCATCCGGTTCCTTTAGACTTCAGTTGGATAAGAGCCTTTTTAAAAGAGAAGGAGACGGGGTGCGGTGGCTTAGCCAGGGCTAAGGATGGGGGCACCTAGAGCACCTCCGGGAGGCGGCCCTGGCGAGGCTGAGCGCAGGGATGCCTTTCCCTGCCCCTCTTCTCTGGTGCAGAGCTGTGCGTGTCTCCTGTGAAAACAGAGACATGTCCCTCGGTCTGATGCGGCCCAGCCCCGGGCCTCGCTCTTTCCTTTCTCTTCCCCCAGCCGCCTGCCTCCCGTGGACTCACAGGCCGAGTTCTTCCTCCCATCTTGCCACACGCAGCGCTCCCTGAGGGGCCTGCCGTGCCTCTCAGGCGCACTCAGGTCTGTCCTCACGGCCCCCCGGCCCAGCGCGTGTGCACTGCAAAGCGTGCTTTAAGGTGTCCCTTTGCATGTCTGTACCTGTGTGCTTGTGGAGCAATTTGTGTCCCCCGCTAGGCTGTAATTTTTATGAGAGAAGGACTGGTCCTGTTTTTCTAACCATCACCTTCCAGCTGCTCCAGACACTGCCCGGCTCAGGGCAGTGCTGGACAAATGCCTGCCGATGGAATCGAATGGGGAAAGCAACTAATGTTTGAAAGAGAGACGTGGTGATCTCCAGCGTGGCCTGTCTGAGAACACCCGCGATGGTTTCACCAGCACACTGCTGCACACAAGGCTGGCTAGACAACTCCCTCTCATCGAATGCGTCTATAGACTTGTTGTCATCGGGAAGGGAGGGGAGGGGACGGAGGGGAGGGGAGGGGAGGGGAAGAGAGTTCACTAAAACAACACAGGCCGGTTGTAAGTGTCCCCCTCTCCTCACTACCACTATGGTGAGGACTTCAGTTACTTGAAATGTCAGGTAAAGAACATAAATAACTAGCTGTGAAATGATTAAATAAATAGAAGACACCATTTTAGAGTAATGAGCAACCAGTGTGAGACCATCAAAAAAGAGCATACAGATATAAAAAATTTATTTTAGAGACAAAAATTGTCCCTGAGCGTGAAGCATTCTCAATGGACAGAGCCTGTTCCACACATAGAGTGCTTTCTTTGTTTAAGTAATTAGGCCCTCACCTGGCAGAATTTACAGCAAAAATAAATCATATTCCTCCGATCTGCCCAAAATTTCAGTCTCCTGAACCCTTTGGAAATCTTCATTGAAACGTAAATGCGTTACCTGTTCGGGAAAAACTCTCCACCTTTAAGTTAGGTGTCGGGGGAAAGGTCTAGAGCATGAGATAGGACAGAGGGACCGCAAGTCTTCCAACTTTGCCTCAGAGCTATTTTTACACACGTTGAGTTGCCCTAGAATATTGTCCCCTTCTCTTCTCACCCATTAACATCTGCTTCTCCTCACCTGTCTGGTAGCTTCTAAATTGTTTTTTTTCCAATGAAAGCTGCTGACTTTTCTGCAGCATTTTAACCTGTGGATTACGGCATCCTTTTAAAACTCTTTTTTCCTCTTCCTTGGATTCTGTGGCACCAGTTTCCTCTAAGTGTTTTGCTGTTTATCTGCCTTCATGCCTTTGCTGTCACGGCCTCCCCCTCTCTCTGCGTTGGAAATAGTTCCTTTTATGCATTTGATTCAGTTTTATGTTGGTTTGCCTCTATTCTAGATTTTTATGTTTTCCTGGGTGATTTTATCTCTGGTTTCCCAACCCCTCCCCCACTGAATTTACAAATATATTTATGTCTACACCAAAATTTACTATTTTTCTTTTGCATTTTGAAGAAACAGATATCCTTCCATTTGTTTCAGTGGAGCCTTTCATATTCCCACAGTTCTCCCAAACCGCTTATCCTATTATTTCCTCTTGCTTCTATAGCTCTACCTCTTGGCTCCTTCCCTTCAGCTTCTCTCTCTCTGTCTCTCTCTCACACAGTTATGGTTTATGATTATATATATATTTATACTGTAACTCCCCATTTAATCTATCATTACGAGACACCCATGTTCATTATGTTGCTTAAACTGCTCTGAGATCCAGAGTGACGCCCTAATCAATAAATCCAGTTAATAATTTTCACTCATTACGCTTTATGTCCGTGTGAAGTTTGGTTCTGTTGGCCACTTCTTTCCGGCGGTTGATGTCCTCTGGTCTCAACCCCCTGTTCTGTGTGCCCAGGTCACCGGAGAGCTGATCACCGGGCAGTTCTCAGATGGACGACGGCCTGCTTTGCTTCCTTCTGTCCCCCAGAAGCCTTTTTCTAGCTGGGTTTCCGAAACCTTCGTGCTCCGAAGGCACTTGCGCATGATTACCTGTGTTTTGCTGCAGGACTGTGAATTTCCTGAGCACGGCTATCGTGTGCTTTAAACCCTCTACCGCATGTTTAGCCCGGCGCTACAGTGCCCGATGTAGGAGGAGTCAGTATATATTGGGTGGGTGAATGAAGATGAAGAGGGGGCCCCCTACAGTTATGACTAACGTTTCCTTGCGGGCTTGGGCATGAGTGGCTGTGCTCCACAAAACCGTGGTATCTGGGTTCAGGATCTGGAAAAAATAGGAAGGGAGGAATCGTCTGAACAGATGGCAGATGGCTAAAGAAAACTGACTGCCCCTTTAACTACGCATGGGTTAAAACTAGAGATTCGTGCCCTGGCCAGTGTGGCTCAGCTGTTAGAGCACAGACCTGCACACCAAAGGGTTGAGGGTTCGATTCCTGGTCAAGGGCACGTACCTCAGTTGACCGTTTGCTCCCCACCCCGAGGCAACCAATAGATGTGTCTCTCTCACACCGATGTTTCTCTCTCTCTTTTTCTCTCTCCCCCTCCTTCCATCCCTTCCATTCTGTCTGAAAAGCAATGGGGAAAAAATCCTCAGGTGAGGATTAACAAATAAATAATATATTAAAAAACAAACAATTAGAAATTCACTCTTTCTTAGGATATCGAAGACATCCCCAGATACTCCTTTTGTTTCCAGGATAAACATAAATAATGGCATGCTGCTAAGTTCTTAACGAACCGCTCTATGAAGTAAAGAGTGTCGTGCTTACCCACAGCACAGCAGGCCTCCGTTATCCACGGTTTTGTTTTCCATGACTTGTTACCCTTGTTAGACCATAGTCTAAAAATATTTAATAAAAGATTCCAGAAATAAACAATTTGTAAGTTTTAAATTGGGTGTCATTCTGAGTAGTGTGATGAAACATCCTGTCTTTCCTGTCCCACCCGAGACACGAGTCATCCTTCTGTCTAGCATGTTCACACTGTATAAACTACCACCCACTGGCCATCTCTGTTATCAGGTGGCCTGTCTGTGTCACAGTACTTATGTCCAAGTCACCCTAATTTTACTTAATGGCCCCAAAGCACAAGAGTAGTGATGCTGGCAATTCAGACATGCCCCAGAAGCTGTAACATCCCTCTATTTTATCATTACTTATTATTGTAAATCTCTTACTCTGCTTAATTTATAAGTTAAACTTTATCACAGGTGTATATGTATAGGAAAAAACAGAGTATATAGTGTTTGGTGCTATCTGTGGTTTAGGCATCTGCTGGGAGTCTTGAAATGTACCCCACGGATAAGAGGCAGCTACTGTATAAAAACCTTCTCCTGCCTTATTTTAAGTTAACGATGTGATGTCAACTAGCTTTCTAAATTCCTAAAAAATTGACAATTGGCTCTTGCACGCTGGTCCAAGCTGGCTCTAGCACACCACTGGACATACACAATGTGTGTGTAAATATCAATTTACTTGCTTTTCAATTCGTAATATTTTTATAGACTTTCAGGAAGACACAGTATTATTACTTATGCATAATAAATGAGGAAATTAAAACTTAGAGAGTTTAATGACTTATATTATCAGAAAGGATCATTTTGGCAGCCAATAATAAAAATTCCTGCCCAGCTGGGCTTGGCTCAGTGGTTAAGCATCGACCTAGGATCCAGGAGATCGAGGTTCGATTCCTGGTCAGGGCACAGGCCCGGGTTGCGGGCTCGATCCCCAGCAGGGGGCAAGGAGGAGGCAGCCGATCACTGACTCTCTCATCATTGATGTTTCTCTCTCTACCTCTCCCTTCCTCTCTCTGAAATCAATAAAGATATGTTTAACAAAATATTCGCAATTTAAGTTCACTTAAAACTAAGGAATTTAGTATCTTCCAGAATGGATAACCCAGGAGGAAAACCAGCTTTCACAGTTGTCTATGTGGCTCACAATGTGGTTAAGAATCCTTTGTTCCTCCCTCTCCTCTGACATTCTGGTGTCGACTAGAGTTTCCACTGGTTTTTCAGGCTGGTTCAGGCAGCCCAGCTGACCTTGATAATGTCCAGTGCAAAGATGAATGAAGGCTATCTCCTCCTGTCCCATGACTAGAGGTCAGAGGCCCTTTCCCAGGAATACCCCTATAAATTAACCTCATTCACCACAGCTGAGTCACCGGTACAAGGACAGGGCACTTAAGGGCAAGAAGGTGAAACATGTCGGCTGACTTGGCTACACGGGGCACTCTCCCGGTGCTGGGAGCGGGCCGCTCGCCTCTGTGACCCCTCGGGGAAAGATGTGTATCCGAACACATTTGATGTTCTGTTAGAGAGGAAATCACGGTGGGTGGATAAGCAGTTTGCAGTGTCCACACACTTGCCAAAGTCACAATCTCATTGGTGCCAAAGTCTGGAACCTGACTTCATAATCAAGCACCACCTTCCTAAATCCAGTTTCTTTAAAAAGGTGTAAAAATTATTATATCCCTCATGGAGCTTCTATAACACTATAAAATGCTTTCACCTTTGTTTATAAATATTTCAAGTTATGTAAACTGTTTACTACTGTTCAAGTTCTAGGTGTAGACACGCGAATGCGTGTGCGGCCCGAGCATATACACATAAACCCTGTGTGGCTGGGTGGGACACCTCTCATATTAACAATTTGTGCTCTCAAAGTGCCTCTACATGAAAAAACAGTAAGCACTACATATAGAACTGAAAAATAAAACCAAGACTTCTCTTCCACAAGAGTCTTTCAACTGTTTTTCTCATACTTTCCAATATTATTCATCATTTAGTAGAGACAAACTTTAAAGCATCGAGCCCTAGATGAGACTTTTTCTGAACAGCATCACAAGCAGTGGGTGAGAAGGGCCGGCACCGGGTGTCTCGCGGCTGTAACTCTAGAGCTCACTGCAGTGATTACTATAATGTGAAGTGTGGCAGGCTTACAGTTGCCATGGGAACCATAAATTTGACTTTGTGAGGTTTTGTGTGTATGAAATCTCAACTATAATACGGCCTTCACATTTTGTCTTTTTCAACTGCTGTACATGTACTTAGGTCCAAAGTAGGTCACCGGAGCTAAAGACAGAAATGCCTGCTGCTTTCTTCAAAAATTCCCTTAATACCTCAGCACTATCAGAGTTCAATCAGAAAGAGCATATATAATATTATTTTTGATCTTACTTCAAACATAATAGATGGGTCTTTTCCAACCACCTTACACCATCCCTTGGAATAAAAATCCCCTCTGTATGGCCAGCTTTTGATTTTATTCACTTTTACAATATTCATGTGCTGGTGCCATTCCAGGTGGGTGACAGATGATGAATTCTCATCAGTGTCCTGTTGTTATCTCTCGTTTCCTAATAATTCCACGATGTCCTATTTCTGCGTGGATGACCTCTTGGCTTCAGTCGTCTAGTAGGGTGAAGCGCTTCTCGCTGCCTGCAGTGGGTGCTTTAACTAATAGCTGCACAGTGGCCGCAGTTCCCTCCACCCCTCTGCCTCTCTTACTATTCTTCCCAGTTGATGTGAGCTCTTTGGAACTCTGGGAACTCACATCTCTATGGCTTTAATGGAAGGAAAGTTTGAATTGCTGTGGTGATAGGTCCTGGTAGACTAGATTTAGCCTTTACTCCCTGTTATAGATCTGCCTTGACAGCAGGAAATGTTGGCTTTCTCATTCACTATAGAAGCACACAGAATGTAACACATTTATTTGGCCGCAGTGAATGAGGGTATTGCTTTCATCTTTACTTCCCTTGTGAGAGGTCAGCAAGAACTTTCCACACCACTGCTATGTCACAGCTAGCAGCAGGGGCTAATGTTATTTAGCTGTTGCTTCCACATCTCATTATGGATAAAGGATGTTTATACTTGTTTGCTCAACAAACTTGAATGCTCTGCTGTTTTACCTTGAAGATTTCACATTGTCACAATTTTCTATTTCTTTAATGTAGGTAAAAAAATAATCTAAGTTCTACCACTCTCAACAGAGCTCTGGAGTGCTGATTAAAACTGTGATTGGCAGAAAGCATTTTTAACAATGGTGGGAATAAAAGCTTGGAAAAGAATATGGTAGTTACGCAAGTGCCAACCTGAATAAGAGATTAACCTGTATTCTGACATATTGCACCAGCGACAGTTAAATCAAATTGTCAGAGAAAAGAAGGCACATTTAACAAGCGCAGTCATTTTGCAATGATGAGGTGATGGCCATCATAGATTAGTAAAAGACAAGGCGATGTTCATTGAGTCAACATGTCTTCAGGACAACTGGGTGGTGTCAGTTGTTTACAACTGCATGTGTGCAGTAACCTGGATAATCTTCAGAAGCCTCAGTACCCTGCATCACTCGGTAAGACAAAGAGTTGAGAGAAGAATACAGGATAAATTTAAAAAAGAAAACTATTACTAACTTCATTAACTAGATCATTCATTAAACATTGATAAGTGTTTAGAGAGTTGTGTACCATTTGAGTACCAAATATTCCCAATATTTAACTTGGGGTGTATTTGTGGGTAAAATAATACCTTGTAGAGAGATGCGAAGACTGGCTCTGATGAATGGCCTTGCTTTAGTCATGCTAAATGAGAGCAAAATATTGCATGACAGGAGAACCCACATGGTGAAAGTGACACGGGCCACTAAAACATATAGAAACCCTGGACAAAAGAAAATAATAATGAAAATCAACATTGTCTATCAATCACTCATCTAATTCTCACAGCAATTCTATAATGAAAAGAGCAGTGAAAATAGCACCACACTCCTATTAAAGTAACTAAAATCCAAAAAGAAAAAAACCCAAAACCTAAAGACACCAATTGCTAGAGAGAATTGGAACAGGCAGGAACTTATCCTCTTTGCTGGTAGGAATGCAGGATGGTGCAGACACTTTGGAGACAGTTTTTAACAAAGCTAAACATAGTAGAGTCATATGATTCAACAATTATGTTCCTAGGTATTTATTTATCCAATTGATTTATAAACTTAGGTCCACATAAAAATATCAGGCACATTTTTATAGCAACCTTATTTATAATCAGCAAAATTGGAAGCAGTCAAGATGTCTTTCAGTAAGTTAATTGATAGAATCCATGCAATGAAATATTATCTAACACTACAAAATGCACCATCAATCCATGCAGTAAAAAAAAAAAAAGGTATGAATCTTAAGTTCACATTGCTAAGTGAAAGAAATAAGTTTAAAAAGGCTATATATTGTATGTTTCCAACTATATGATGTTCCAAAAATCCCCAAAACTATAGAGATTAAAAATAGATCAGTGATTGTCAGGGCCTTAAGGAAGGGGAAATTTTTTGCACAGAGGATTTTATTTCATGATTTTATTTACTTTATAAAAAATAACTTTTTATTTAAGAAAACTTTGAGTTACAGAAAAATTACAAATATAATTCAGAGGATTTCTATATACCTACACCTAATTTCTCCTTTTATTAACATCTTATTTGGTATGGTAATTTTGTCATGATTATTGAACCAATATTGATACACTATTATTAGCTAAAGTTAGTACTCCATTCAGATTATTTTACTTTTCTCTAATGTCCTTTCAGTGTCCCAGAATTCCATTTAAGATACTACATTACATCTTACACTACCTCAGTCAGGAGATCAAAGTCAACTGTGACAAGTCATGGTCATAGTATGTGCACTTGATTTATGTCATGAAAATGGCACTTTACCTCTGTGTTCTTCTTTCCCCAAGCCCATAACATCCATCTGATCCTGAGAAAAACATCTAATCACAGGCACAATCTATAAAAAACTTGGCCAGTACTCATTCAAAACTGTCGAGGTCGTCAAAAACAAGGAGTGCTTCAGAAATTATCACAACCACGAGGAACTTAGGGAGGCATAAAATAAAATGTTATGTGGTATCTGGACAGACTTCTGGGACAGAAAAAGGACATTAGGCTAAAACTAAGGAAACCTGAGTAAAATATGATCTTTCCTTAACAATAATGCCTCTGTCTTGGTTTATTTGCTGTGAAAATGTGCCACCTCATGCACAATGTTGATACTTAAGGAATCTGGGTGTGGCCTACAGGGAACCCTCTATACCACCTCTGCAATTGTCATGTAAATCTGAAATTGTTCTACAATAAAAAAGTTTATTTAAAACTCCATTATAAGGAAACTTAAACATATATTTTTTAAATTGTCTGAAACAGTGCAAGTAAATAGCAGAAAAAGATTCAGGCTTAGGAATGATAGAGTGAGAGTCTGAACTTTGCAGCTCTGTATAGTATTTGTATACACATCAATGCTAAACAAGAAAAGAAAAAGAAGGTAGTTTCAGGTGCCGGCGACAAAGAAGGAACTAAAGCCAATAAATAATATAAGTGGGAGCCCACTGGCGTCTCGCGCCTCAGGGCTCCAGCCCAAGGTCAGCGCCCCCGTGAGGCGTGACTTGATGGCGTGAGGCGGGAACAGAAAGCGAAGGCGTCCGTCCCGGGGAGCTGGAGAACGCACGCTCCCAGTCAAGGGGGACTCGGCCTTCACGTGGTAGGGATCCTGAGTTGCCCGCCGAGTTTCCAACTGTCAGTTCCAATCCATGAATTGCTGCTGATTTAGCAGTTCTGTGATTAGAAAAATAAAAGCAAAACTTTTCCTGCTCTAAGACGCAGTATGAGCCTGGCCCTCAAGGCTTTGCTCCCTGATCAGCACCCAATGCCCGAGCGGGCACCTCGTGTCAAGGAGGGACAGGAAGGACAGAGGGACACAGGGCACAGTCAAGGCTCCTGGGCCCCCGCAGGCTGGGGGAGGGCCTGCGCTCTGCCACGGCCGCCACCACAGCACAGTCCTAAGGGCTGAGGGATGCGCCTGCCCCACGGAACCCCCAGCTCAGGGACGGCAGAGCCAGGTTTGCCCGTAGCTGGCGCAGCATCTCACACACAGCGCACCCTCAGGAAGCACGTGCCGCCCCGCAGGCCTCGCCTTCACCACGTGGGATGCTTCGCTAGTGGGTGGGATCAAGCTTCCTATCAGCTCCAGGCTACCACCTGACTCCCGGGTGGCATTTTATGCTCAGTGTGCCGTCTCTGACCAAATGGCAAGCCTGTCAAAGTCATATTTTTCTGGATGTCTTGCTGTCAACTCAAGTGGAGCACAGCTGAGAAAAGTACATTCTTTTTTTTGTATGAACGTTATGCTACAGAATTGTTTTCTCGGCAATTTTTAACACTACCACACAGGCTGTCCTGCGACAAAGGAGGTGAAGTTTCCCTTCTGCTGGGTCACCTTCCACCCCACTCCCACTGGCCCGAACTGCTCAGGGCTATGCTCAAGCCAGCGCATGCTGGCCAGAATTACCCAAGTTGTACCCTATTTTCAGTGTCATGTGCTTTGGAAACTATTGATTTGGAAGGTGATCCAATAAGTAATTGATAAGACCTGAGCACGGGAGTAGCTTTAAGGGCCTCCCGCATCAGAGGATCCTAAAGTCAACGGGAAAGATATTGTTACTGACCACCCAGCTCCGCCTTCAGGCTACTAACACAGTCCTGGTGTGCAGACAAGCTGTGGGGATCAAAACCTCAACCAACCGCCTCGCTTTATCTGTAAGGATAACTAAGAGCCAGTGAAGCACATGTCAGCCCAGGGTTGTCCAGTTACCCAGTTGAACTGTAGTGTCTGCAAGAAAATTCTACCCCCCTTATTCATTAAAAGTTAATTACTATACATTCAGTACTTTACACTTCGCAATGTTTGCTTTAAATGCATATATTAAGAGGGTAAAATAGGATCAATTTTTACTACCAGCCCAGCCTTGAATGGTCTAGGAGGATGCTGGGAGGAAACAGCATCTCCACACTGTCCCTTCCATGCTCCGTGCTGCATCATTAGGGTGTTCTCACCACAGGGACCTCCTGGAGGCATTTCCAACCACGTACTCTGTCCCCTCCGAGGGGCCCAGAAATCTGGGTCAGATTCTCAGAGTGAAACCCTTCTTCCTTGTCTGAGGCACAGTCCTCCAAGAACTAAAAAAAAAAAAAAAAAAAAAAAAAAAGATCTTTGGGTTTTTACTTGAAATACTTGGGCTTAAGGTCACAAACTCATCTCCTTTACACAGCCTTGCTAACTTAAAAATAAAAAGTCAAAGTGGGAGGTAGCAGTGTTTGCTTGAGATAAAAAAGAATAGCAGTTCAGTCAAAAACCCAAGTTACCTTCCGAATATGGGATAAGGCTAAAGGTTTTTATGAGAAAAGGAAGGAAAGTGATTATGAAAATAGAAGAAAGGAATTTCCATTGGTGTGAAGCTTAATTACTCCTTAGCTAGACGTGGCTGGCCACGGATGCGGGAGAATGCCCCAGTCATCAGTCCTGCAGTCGGGAGGCTGCTCTCCTGTTAGCTTCCCAAACAGTGGTTTGTAAGATGATGCTGGTTTGGCCCAGTTCAAACATTCTAGAGGCTCAGGGAGTAAGACGTGAAAGGCCGTTCCTCTGAGAGGGCAGCTGTGACTCCATTTTTAAATGGCTCCATTTATGTCATTTTTCTCAGCCGGGATAGGTGACGACCTGACACTTAAGATGACAGGGGTCTTTGGCACACTTGTATCCTCCAACTTCAGACGTTGCAGGACTCACATCTTGTTTGTCCATGCGACCCGGGTGGTGCTCACACCATCTGGGGCTGAGTGACTCCCACCCCTCGCTGGGTCATTTACCATCAGGAAAGTGTCCCCGGTGCCAACCTTTCGACAGGATCCCAAATCGGACGGCACCTGGTGTGTTTCTGCTCAGGTCCTCCTCGTACGTCAGGGTGCAGAGCCATCTGACCTCCTGTCTTGGGATCATCTCCACAGTCTCCATGCTTAGCTCTCACCTCATTCCCCTTTACAAACGGAGGGGAAAGAATGGCCACCCCAGAAACTTGCCTTGGCCTTTACCTTGCAGGATGCGGGTGAGTCCCTTGTTTCTCTGCTGTGATGCCCATGTCACGTTGTGGGGAGCTGCTGTGGCCCCAGGCACGGAGGAGCTGCCTGGGTGAGCTGCAGATCTGCTCTCCTGCTCCCTGACCTTGACCTTGAGGCACCAAGGCAGTACTAACTTAGCTTGCAGCCTTAAATTCCAGAAAGGCTTATCAGGCAGTTGGCCCCGGCCTGTAGGGTCAAGGGACAGTTAAGCTACATCCCAAGCCTAAGACTCAATCCTCCCCAAAAGTTCCCATTAGAAGCTGAGATAAAGATAGTTACCAAGGTCTGAGCTCATGCAGGTGGCAGAGTGTTTACTCTGAAAGAGCATTCATACAGCCTTGAAGGAATATGGGGAGGTGTGCTACTCAGCAAAATCAACAGTGTCTGTATAAATTGATCTGGGAAAATAAACTCGGGGCTGCAGTCAAGGGCTGCAGTCCTCCCGATCCCATCTTTTTTATGTCTGTCTTTTCTCAATCCTCACCCCTTCCTCAAGACTGTTCAACTTTGCCGGCGGGCTCCGGCATCACATACTCATCTTCTGGGTGCAATACTTAGTAGAAGCGCCATGGTCAGTGACCATGCATCGCAGTGGTTCTCAAGCTTCAGGGCATTGGGGGACACATAGCTTCTTCATCGGCGGAGCCTTGGCTCCCCTCCAGACCTACTAGTCCAGCTCTTGGGTTAGATCGACCAGCCGCCTTTTAACAAGCTCCCAGGCGTGAGCGCGCAGGCCTGCCTGGAGAAGCAGTGCCTGCCCAGAGCACGCGGTCTCCTTCTTCTGAGTCTCTCCTCCACTCTCCATTACGGGTTCTCACCTCCTCACTTTCTGATCAATACTCATCTCTGCAAGCGATTTTTCTCAATTAAGAGTCAGAGAACGAGTTTTCAGGTGGCCCAGTTTCCCAAATTGTGAAATGGCTAATTATCTAACAGAGACACTGCGGAGACTGTGCTGACACCTATGAAGCATTTGGAGTCGTGAATACAAAAAGGACGTTATGAAATATGGATGACCTGTCTGTTCCATAAACCTTCACTTTTAGCCAAGAGATTTTCCCCTCTGTGCTCTAGACAGTATAATTTATGAAGACAATTATTCCTGTCAATAACGATAAATGCATGTCAAATTTGTAAACAAAATTTATTTCAGCAATTTGTTCCTGTGTTTCCCAAGCACTGCACCGTGAAACAATAGGACTTGGAAACTGGGATATAAAAAGAAACACAGCTCTCTTTATGGGGCAGAGCTATCCTCCCATCACTATGTAGGAAAGGTTAATTAATTCTCCTTTAAAATACTTTTTTGTTCCACTGAAAAGCAAATATTTTTCTTATGCATAAAAAGTGTCCTGGAGTGCTACTGTGTGGTAAAAACAATAGCATTTGCAGATAAAAGGCATAAAAGAAGAAAATTTGAAAGGAGGCAAAATAAAATTGTGCCAGTTTCCAAAATGAACTCTAGCGCCATGGATTATGAACAGTAAGCATGGCAGCATTCCCTAACAAAACACGTTTGGAAAGCACAGCGTCAACTATCCTGAAATGTATTAAACAGACTGAAATGGGGCGCTTGGCAGGAGTCCCCAGAATTTATGATGTAGATCGTGGGCACTGTGAACCCCTAAGAGGGAGAAGCACTGGCCTCTCATATTGCCTGTATTTAGAGCTGCTTGGGCCTGGCTGGCGTGGCTCAGTGGTTGAGCATCGACCTAGGAGGGATCTAGGAGATTGGGGTTCGATTCCTGGTCAGGGCACATGCCCGGGTTGTGGGCTTGGTCCCCAGGGCAGGGTGTGCAGGAGGCAGCCGATCAGTGACTCTCTCACCATTGATGTTTCTCTCTCTCCCTCTCCCTCTCCCTTCCTCTCTCAGAAATCAATAAAGATATAATAAAATAATAAAATAAAATAAAATAAAATAAAATAAAATAAAATAAAATAAAATAAAATAAAATAAAATAAAATAAAAAGCAGCTTGGTCATCTAAATTTACGTTGTAACTGATAGGAAATTTAATAGCAGATAATGGACAGGAGAGAACTGAGAAATATACCTCCTCATGCCCGTGGCCGTTCACAGTGACATGTGCCATTCTATCTCCTCTGTTTTTATAGGACACACAACCAACCACTGAAGACGGGAATGGTACTAATGGTCGGATGACAAGGGGAAAGCTTACATGTGCTTTGAAATGTATCACAGCTACTTTCCCTAATCGCCGTGCCTAAAACACCTGCCCATAGATGCTCCCTGGAAAACCCTGCTTGGAGCTCCATCTCTACCCCATTCAAAGACTTTCTGTAGTTATCAAAAGGTGCTGCTCTCAGGGCACCATCGCCGCCGGCCAGGAGCACGCCCTAACAGCGTTGTCCTCAGTGACTGTAGGGAGTGGCACCCTGGCCATGCTCAGCGCGGCCGGTCACAGCTACACACCGGGCAGCACCAAGGCCCACCCTGGCGACCCACGGTGGACACCCTGGGTCTGGGAAAGCTTCCGTGACAGACCCATTTCCATGCATGTAATCTCTGTGGCTCACACTCCTCAGCAATGAATTTACTCCTCTGAATAACGTTTGCAATGACTTGTGAAAGGTCAGTATTTGTGGCCGCACCTTGGGGACACCCTTATTTGGAAATCAGACTCTGAGAATATCTAGAGCAGCAACACCCTTGGAAAAATAACAGAGCCTAGAACACTGAGCATCGTTGAAAAGAGAAGTAAGTGGAAGAGAGCTCATGTGTGACTTAAGAAGGGGGTCTGACGTTCAGATGCCCCCTCAGGAAGGCTGAGGCAGGGACAGGAGCCACGGGGACAGGATGAGAAGGCTGAGGACACCACACGGGCGTGTGCAGTGGCCGGGACAGGGCGCAAAGGCCAGTTAGCAGAGGGGAGCAGCCGAGGAGACAGCGACCGAAGAGGGGGTGGTGTTAGGCTGCGGGGGGAGTGGGCCCTGCAGAGGAGGAACTGCAGCAGAGGAGGGTGCTGCCGATGAAGGGACACACAACTCACAGCCACCCGAAAGCTTTTACATCACGCTCTGCGCTTCAGGAGCAAAGGCGCCAGGCCGTCTGTCCCCCACACCCAGGCCGTCTGTCCCCCCACACCCAGGCCCTCTGTCCTCCCACACCCAGGCCCTCTGTCCCCCCACACCCAGGCCCTCTGTCCCCCCGCACGCATCTCTAGGCTGCAGGGAACGCTATGGCAAGTAAGTTCCTTCTTTCCCTGAAAATGCCCCCGGCTTAGCACTGAAAGTCCTAAATCCCATGAAACCACGTGGGTGGTCACCGTGATTAGCTCTGACTTGAAAGAGCAGTGCGTCTGGGCCGCCTGTGAAGCAGCCCCAGTGGTGCTAGAATCACTACTGTTCTGTATCAACCCCACAGGGTGCAAGAAACCCTCGGCGGGGGGTAAGTCTGAGAGTCTGAGAAGGGGGTGCATGGCCTTAGGAACTAGCCCACCAAGGGGTGTCCATCATAATGCTTTCAAATCCGTAAAAAAGTTAGCATTTCCTCTGTGCACATATTGTAAATATGTTTTCAGAGGAAAAATCAATAAAAATGTTTAAAATAAAAGTTTCCATGTTCATAATGTTTTAATCTTCTGTTATAGGAAAGTTAATCTCTACGGAAGGGTCCATTTTCTGGTGATGCTTTGTAGGAAGCACTGTTCTATGAATATGTAATGTTCAGCCCTTGCAGGGGCCTTGGTTGCTTGGAACATCCCAGTGTGTTCGATCTCCAGTCAGGGAGCATATAAGAGGCAACCAAGAATGCAAGCCTAAGTGGAACAAAGAATCGACGTGTTGTTGTTGTTGTTGTTTCTCTCTCTCTCTCAAATCAATCAATATTTTTTTTAATTAAAAAAGATATATATTTAATGTTAAAATCTATTGGTGTACTTTCCAAGTCACCTTTTTAGTTATGGTTTAAGACTGATTGTTAAGATTTATTTGTATTCCTTAAACACTCAGTGGTTCAGATTTGAGGACAGATAACCCGTAAACATGCACAGTGATATGGAGAAATTAAGCTGGGAAAGCATGTCTTCTATGGCCACTGGCCTTACGACTCATGTCATTCTCCAGCCAGCCACGCAGCCACCATTTTCAACTTCCTATCCATCCTTCCTGGGCTTTGACCAGTAATTGATCTGGAGAGAAAAATTCTAAAAATACGGAAAAGTGGAAGCAATAGGTAGTCCCACTAGCCCAGAAGTTAATTTTCAAGGAAACACTGAATAACATACTACTAACTTGTCATATAAAATAATAGTCAATGTTTTAATTTAAAATTATATTGTGAAATGTATTTAATGAATTATGAATAACTCATTTCATAAACAATTAAAGTTAATCAACACCCAAAATTATAAAGATGAAGGTATAAGTCATCCACAGCCCCACCACGCATAAATAACCACCATCATCAACAACACAGGGTCATGTATTGCAACCAAGTCTCCTCTTACATTGATTTTTTTACAGATAATGCAATTACTATATAGCTTTGTAGAACATTTAGGAAAATCAGCAAAACAATAAAGAGAAAATAAAATCACCATAACCTTATCACCCAGAGATAATTATTCTCAACAAAATGTTTATATTATTTTAATCAACCACTCATACATATACTTGCTATGTTCCTTAGTTTTACAAAACTAAAATTGTACTGTCCACTTTTTGCTATTAGCTCTTTTTCACTTATGAAAATATTAGCGGGTTTAGTCTTTGAGGAGATTTGGCTGTATCCAAGACTATAATTCACTTTATATTTTATTACTTTCATAAAATACTCTTAATTTATTTTAGATTATCAGAAAATCTTTCCAGTTCCAGTGACTATAGAGTAATTTTGTATTAGTGACCCTCTTTATCGTTGTATTCCTTCCTTTAGATGTATTGGTAGCTGGTAGGCTGCGTGGCAGGTGTAGGCTCCAATCGAGAAGGCAACATTAAATGGGACTGAAAGAAGATTCCTAACTGGGGTAGGGAGTTGGTGGGCTGAGTGACAAAAGAATCCTAAGAGTAGGTTCAAAAGATGGCACGATGGGACAAGTGTTCTAAAAGAACCCTTTGGCAGTAGTGTGGCGAATGGCAGTGCCGAATGCCAGCTGCGGGAGATCGTTAGGAGATTGTCTGGTTATGGCGTAGGCAGGAGTAGATGGTCAACCAAGGAGGCGGAGTGAGTAAAAATGAGGAAGGAGTTGAGTGACATTTAGGGTGTTGAATGACCAGGATCTGATGACTGACTAGACATGTACACTAAGAGTTATATCAAAAGAAGAACTGCATAGATGGTTGTGTCATTAATCAGGAGGAAAAGCACAGTGTTTTTATTCTTGGGGATTGAAGCGGTGAGATGTAATGGATTAAGCTTCAGACCAGGAGTGTGCGGGACTACAGGTGTGATGCAAGAGACACTAGAGCCAGGGGTGCGACTTCAGGAGTCACTAGTGTATCGATGGACTTTGAAGCCAGAGGAGAAGATAGAGAAGAAAAGCTGCGGACAGGATCCTGGAGATGACAAATACCAGGTTCCGGGGAGATCATGGGGAGTCGTCAGGAATCTAAAGAAGGTCAAAGGGAAGATGATTAAGAGTGTCAAGTGCAAGGGGCTTGCGGGTGATAGAGATGGCCGTGAACGGGCCCGCGGGGGTCAGTGGCCGTCTTTGTAACAGCAGCTCCTAGGGTGATGGGGACACCAAATCTCAACGGTTTCGGACATGAGTGCATGTGGAAAGCTTGGACTCAGCCAATATACCAAATCTCTACAAGAATTTTAACTATTAAAGGAAGAAGAGAGCATGGGTCTCAACTAAAAAAGGACTTTATAAATGATGGCATTTATAAAAATGGGAGATGTTTACAAGCTGAAGACAAAAAGCCAGAGGTGATATAGAAAGTAGAGACGCACGAAACAGAATAAGTAGCTGACGAACCGAGCAAGGAATTGAAGGATACCCAACGGAGGGATGACTGATTTCCAGAGCACGGTAAGTATTGCTAATCATCTAGACAGCTGGGGGAAATTCTCCAACATAGGACAGAAGGTAATAAGGATGGAACATGTCGCTCTGTTTGGAAGTGAGAGCATATAAATATGCAGAATTGAGGGAATTCACTGCCTCCACCTTCTCTGTAACATACTAGGTGAGGATTTTATGTTTAAGTAAAGATGAAGTACCAGGCTTGCATAGGGAATGGAAAGTCTTGGGTGGATATTAATAACAATAAACCACTCTACATGGCCTGAAATTTGTCACTTTAACTTTAGAAACAATCCAATAGAATTCTGAGACAGGGCAAAAAAGACAGCTATTTGCAGCTTCCGCATGCCTTCTTAACTTACCTTTGATGTTCTCTCATAGGTTTAGAAGACAGTTATTCAGCATGTCTTAGTGCTTATTTATATTCGGGACTGGAGATCCACATACCCCTTTTCAAGCATCTTTCACAGAGATTCCACAATATCATCAGTTTCCTAGTTATCACCTCTGCTGGTACATTCTTCTGTACCAGTGTCCTGGTAACAAGGCCGTCCAGGTAAGATAAGGCAGGGCACTCACATTTCTCGGAAGAAACCTCAATGTGTGTTACGAAGTCTCATCTCAGCACCCAGTGCCTTGACTTATTATTTTTTTAACCCTCACCTGAGAATATGCTTTTATTGCCTTTTTATAGAGAGAGAGGAAGGAAGAGAGAGAGAGAAAGAGAAAGAGAGAGAAACATTGATGTGAAAAACATCGATCCATACATCGGTTGCCTCCTGTACCCGCCTGGACCGGGATCCAACCTGCAACCTAGGCGTGTGCCTTGGTCAGGAATCACACCTGCAACCTTTTGGTGTAGGGGATGGCACTCCAGCCAACTGAACTACCGAACCAGGGCACCTGACTTATTTTTTTAGCACATCAGAGTTGCTCTTCATTTCCATTAAGGACATCGGTCCCTGCCAGAGTGACCCAGTGGAGGTGATGCGTGGACAAATGTATTGATCATGTGCTCATGTATGCAGAGTCTTGTTTGGATGTAGAGCACCAGCGCATCCCCCTGGGAGGAACTGGGGCCAGACTGATCGTGCAGTGGTTTTCATGCTAACAAAGCAACTGGTAGACATTCTGAAATGAAAATTACTTAGATAAAAACATAGTTTTGTGTGGTGGGGTTATCTTCTATAGTAGGAGCAAAAAAAGAATACAGACACTGCATGTCTGTACAGGACAGGACATTCCACGTATAATTGAGGGATATGGGTCTTCCAAACAACGGCGGAGCTGCAGCTGTCCACTCTGGGAACACTAGGATGAACATGGAAAATGGGCAGTAGTTCATGGTCAGAACCAGTTAGCAGGAGACCCCAGTGGAGTGTGTCGAGGCCATCTGTGTACTTAGTTTTCACAACCGCACAGCTGTGCAGATCTGCTCCTACTACCCTCAATTCCATGGTGATGTTGCATTCTTTCTGGGAACCGCAGGTGAGCTCATAGAGGTGGTGCCGATAGGGCCTTGTTTCCCTACCACCAGAAAAAGATAATTTCCCTAGAATGGGTATGGTTCTCATTAGCCCTGGAACCTAGGCAGTGGCCAGCCTCCCTGTGACACCTTGTGGTTCTCCTGTGCCCACTGTGTAGGTGGCTGGGCTGAGTCCTGGTGTCACGTAGTATCCACGAGTGAGGGAGGAGGGGATGTGGAGGTAATGGTGAAAACATAGCAGGGGATCCCCAGTAGTGCCTTCATCCTTACACAAAGCACTCGGGGTCCAGAGAGATGAAGGCACCTTCTTCTTTCTGGTGCAGTTTAAGTACAGTGTTCTCTTTGTAGAACTTTGCAGATACTTTACTCAGCAAAAGTGGTAAATCCAGTGTCACATGTGAGCACAGTCCGTGGAGCTGGTAAAATGCCAGGTAGGCCACATTCTAGTGGACAAGGCTGAACTCGCACTCAGCTTCCTGATAAGCTCAAGGTGAGCACGTCGTTCGTTTTGGTTTCCCTGCTAAATCCTCAGTTCTTTTCTGAACAGCAAATTTCCCTAAAGGTGGCCGCTTCGTCATTCTGACTTTGAAAAGAGGAGCTGTGTGGAGAGGACACACAACGCAGCACCTCAGGAATTAGAGCGATTCTTCTTTCTGTGGAGGGAACACAATGGGGGAGAGGACGGAAGTGGGCAGATGTCACCAACAATGCTGTGGGGCCAGATTTTCTCTCTCAGAGGGTGTCTTTGCCACTCTCCCATTAATTGTATTTTTTAAAAATATGTTTTTATTGATTTGAGAGAGAGAGAGGAAGGGGAAGGGAGAGAGAGAGAATCATCAGTGTGAGAGAGAAATATCAATCAGTTGCCTCCTGCACCCACCCCAATCAGGGGTCAAACCCACAACCCCGCATGTGCCCTGACGGGGAATCGAACCGGCAACCTTTCAGTGCACTGGACAATGCTCAACCTACTGAGCCACACTGGCCAGGCCCCCGTTATTTTCTCCCCTCCAACATTGCATCACCCCTTCCCATCACCCTCCACTGTACACGAAATCTCTAGGGCCTGTCCATCTTCATCACCGACTTGGTGCTTTTTACTAATACCAGCCCGCTTCCCCCTCCCCCGGCCCCTGGCAACCACCATTCGACTCTACTCCCTGCTTCTGTGAGTCTGATTTCTCATGTAAGTGGTTATCTGGTGGTATTTGTCCTGTTATCTGGTTTATTTCACTTGGTACATACCCTCCAGGTCCATCCATGGATTTTGTAGTAAATGGCAGGATTTCTTTATTTTTTGTGGCTGAAAACATTTCATTATATTTATTACCTTGAATGACTGAAAATAAATATGTTCCCTAAAACAGGGAGCTTGCATGAGCAGTTTGCCTCTGCAGATGTTGAGGAGGGAGCTTAGGGGATTTTAGAGATTGATTTTGAAGAAGACAGGAACTTTCCCATTGACTTGTACAACAGCACACCAGTCTCAAAGTTAGTATGTGAAGAAAGGGAAAACTGTGGGTCAAAACAGTGAAATATGGGCAATCTCATATGGCTCAACCCATTATAACAGTTATATAGATTATAGTCTCTAAATTTAGGGAAATGTCAGTTAAGCCCAGTGCTGCAGAGTGGTGAGAAACAATAACAAAAAATAAGGGCTTACAGATAGTTCAATACAGTTTTCATTTCAGGAACTGGGACAGAAAAGAGAAAATTCACTACAGCCCTAGAGATATAATTGTCAGGTTTTCTCTTTACCAATGTTGTGTGAAGTCATTAGAATTTTGTTATTTGGAGACAGAAGGTTTGCCTTCAATATTTAATAAGCAACAGAATTTTGGGAAGCACGAAAGTTCAAATGTAAGCATTTGAGGACCGAGGTCACTGGGTTGGGCAGGGCGGTGTTTCTGGTTGGACCTCTATGGGAAGCTCTGCTCGTCAGCATCACCACCCCTAAGGGATCTTTGCTTTGCTGGCAGAGCCCCAGGCCCCTTCTGCAGGCTGCAAATGAGGAGATAAACAGATCAGGTTTGCAAAGCGCACCACACTGCCGGGTACTGAGAAGACCGTTAAATAGTCGTCTACCGTAGGGTTCTGTTCCCCTCATTATCAATGTATAATATGCAGCACTCACTGCACTGACTCTCGCTCGCATTTGTCAGAGTTTTAGCTCTGCTGCATCACCTCCTTGCCACATTCAGTTACAGCCTGACTAACTCACTGCTGGTTCTGACAGTTTTGTTCAGTTTCTTTTAAAGCAGAAATCAGCCTCAAAATGAGATTTTAGACCAGTCTATCTTTGCATATATAATGGGTTAAAAGTCAAAATATGTGTGGTGTGTGTTTTCATGGACTGGTAATTGACATTAAAAATCTTTGAAAATATATACCAATTAAACATCAGGATAGTCTACAAAACCCACATTTTGAAGTGGTCCCCTGGCAGTCCTTTCGTCTTCTGGAACTAAGGGGAAAGCAACATTCCTCCACTCTAAAGTCAAGGCCAAGGGTGAGTCGTGATGAGTCACATCGGGCTGCAAATGTAAAGCATCATTCTTCTGAGACACAGTTTTCTCTTAGGCAAACAGAAATAATAATATGTACCTTCATTAAGGAGGTGAAAGTATCAGTTGATAAAACCCAATGCACAGCGCTCAGTAGGCGCTGGCTGTCCTTGTCATTGTTTTTTACTATTATTATTAATCCGAGCGCCACAGACCTGCTCCCCAAAGCCCACTACATCTGCTGCTCTGCATCCCTGCTGAGTGCATGTCTGTTCTCAGCACCTTTCAGAGGCAGGTCACAACAGATTGTTCCCATGACCTATTGCCCCTGGTGCTTCTTACGAGGGGTAACAGCATCGCACAGAGAACTGAATAAAATATCTCACTTTCTTCAAAACCCTTAAAACTAACACATGGCACCTATGAAATGAATATTCAATCCTATCTGTCTCTTCTCCAAGTATTGCATAATCTTTGATTTTAGTCTGGTTCCTCAGATATTTAATATTTAATGATAAAGGATTTAGCCAAGAATGTGAATTCATTATCTTGTGTCATTTTGTTCAAAATTTCCTTGCTAGAACCCACAAGGATTAAAGCATCTAAACTTAAAAGTAGAAATAAAAACAGATAAATAATTTTCCTCAGTAGTCTCTCTACATGGATGCCAACCGCCTTTTGTAAAAGCCAGTGATGCCTCTCAGGGTGTGGCAGAGGGAAGAGGGATAGAGGAAAAGAGAAACAGCTTCTGAGCTACAGAGTGAAGAATGACTGGGCCACAGCCCCTGACGGCAGAGCTCGCATCCTCTGCGAACCACTTCGTGGCAATCAAACACTAGCAGGCTTTCAACTCTAAAATGAAGCAGAACAGCATGGGCTTTCAGTTCAGCAGTTAATAAAGAAAAAATGCTCTGGGGGCTGTGTAAGACCGAAATGCACTCAGCTAATAAACCCTACTCCTTACCCAGCTGTTTCTTCTGCAGCACGCAGCCTCTGTGAGCTAGGAGTGTGCGCTGACTTCTTTGTGTGAATGTGCAGCCTGATCCCAGGACTGTGATCTTTAACCCTCCCCCCATCTCTGGCACCTCTGGGTCAGTTTTGACCAGCTCAGCCCTCCCGGTAAGTCTCAATGAGACGGTAGAGGCTAAAGGTTTCTGGAACTTAAGCTGCTTTTGGTAATTGGTAGTTGTGTCTCATCTGCTTCATTGAACTTGATACTGTGGCAGAATCCTCTTTATTTTACACTCAGCATGAGGTGTTTGAGTTCCATCCTTCACACCTTTCAGCCCTATATCTGTTCTATATTTTCGGACTGTTCCAGGGCTCACCATCCCTTGCTTTTTGACAAGGGGAACCTTCAACCATCTCCAGTGGAGAGTGGTATGGTCTCAATTTTAGAAATCCCTGGAGTGAAGGTTATTTGAGTAACTCTTTCAAGAGGCTGTTTTCCTGTTAGGAAATAATTTCTTCTATAACCTGAGTCCTGAGAAATTTAAATGTTATTGATCATTCCTCTAAAAGTTAGGGACTATCCTGCATATTTTCAAATATATTAATTCATTCACCTAACGTTTGTTGAGTGACTGTAAAATTTTTAATTCCCAGAATTCAGCTGTATCTTGCTTTCTTTTTTTTGATTAATCTCAATACCTTAATTAATGTTGCCAGACTTAGCAATAAATAAATAGATAATAACCAAGGTGAGAGAGTCCAAGGTGGCTGTAGAGTAGGTGGAAGCTACACTCACCTGCTCCTCACACTAACTGGATTTACAGCTACATTACAGAGCAATCAACCTGAATAACCACCTGAAGACTAGCTGAACAGAAGTATGATAGTCAAGGATTTACAGAAGCCGCATAGAGGCTGGTGAGAAGGGTGGAGATGCAGAAAGGGCTGGCCCCTGCACCCATGTGTGGAGGCTGAGAAGCCAGAGGGCAGTAAAACTCCCTCCGCATAGGAGCATGAGCTCTCAGCCTCACACAGGGTCCTCAACCCAGAGCAACAGAGATGGGAAGAGGAGCCCATGTGGCATCTGGTGGTGAAATCAGTGGATTCAGTCCACCTGAGAAAGAAGGGAATCTGCCAAAGACTCAGACACTACCTTCTCAGGGTTTAGAATTCCTATTGCTACAGCTGCAGCCTAGGGAATGCACTACCCCGCCCTCCAGCTACTGGTGACACCACTCTGCTGTGCTCCTGACCTGCATTAGAAAGAGGAAAATTCTTTCCCACCTTGAGTGCTCAGCTAGCACCTCCACCCCCACCTCCCTGTGGAATCACTGGGCCTGTTCTGCCTGTCTGTGGCTGCATCTTGCTGAGTATTTGCACAGGAGGATCAGAGTGCCACACAGAGCTGGGACTTTTGGAGCATCTGCAGGGGAGGCTGTTGTCCAGGAATCAGATGGGTGGGTGCTCGGTTGTGTGGATGCATCACAGGGGGCCTGCTCTTATCTCCCATGTAAGCTCAACCCATGCTATCCCAGGAAAAGAAGTAAGTGCCTGCTCTCCTCCTACAGATTTGCCAGTAACACACCCAATCAGAGACTGGATTGGCCCTCCCAAGTCCCAGTGGCCCTGCCTGGCTAGGGAAAGGATGTGCTGCTCAGAGTTGAGACATTTGAAGTGTGTCTCCCTTGGAAGCTATTGTCTTACACTGGGACAAAGAGCCTGGCTCCCTCCTGTGCGCTTAGCCAGCACCACCCCCAATAGGAGACTCTTTTGATCTGTCCTCCTGAACCCCAGGGGCTTGGCCCTGTACAACTTGCTCCTGCAAAGGGGGTGGCTGACTTTACCCAACATGCACCTGTAATGCATTTCTCCTGCAGGAGCTAGAAATGAAAATTGTGGCCAGGTCTGAGTACATTGGTTCTGGAGGAAGGGCCACTTTCCACTCATTGAGTGCCTGACCACATAGAAGACACACTAGCCCCAAAGTAGAAGACCCACTAGCCTTGCCCTCCCAACCATGGTCTCCCCACCCTATCAAGCTCATGACCTGTGGAAGAGTCTGTGGGTCATGGCCAGCTTGGGCCCACTTTATAGTCTTTCTTCAAAAGGCTCTGGAGAAAGGCCAGCAAACTCTGGGGGAGACAGAGTGGCTGATAGGTGGAGGCAGACCTCAGGGAGCCTCAGACCTTTTAGAGTTGCCCCCACTTTTAAGCTGGAGGGAGCAGACCCTTGTATACAGATTGGCTCCTCCCAATAACATCCAGGCCCAGTAGATGCAGCCACAAACAGTAAATAGTGTGGTAGCTCCAAACAGGTAGCCCAAGGCCAATTACACACAGCATCTGACATTAACCTGTACTTAAACCTCACCCAAGTGTACCCAGAACCAACACAACCAGTGGTAGGATTCAGACACCACCAGAGTTTGATTCAACTAGGCACAGACTGGGCACACCCAAAGGGGGATTTCTGCAGGCACCAGACCCTGCTATGAACAATTCTGGTCAGGGGGTAGCCCCTGCACAGTAACTCATACACAATGATCAAGGTTTACTCTTCTAGTCAGCCAGCCTGAAGGGTTAACTCCATCTACACAAGGGCCAACAGCATTCAAGACACAACTGCAACAGGAGGGTGCACATAACCCTCAAAAAACACTCCTGGAGCACCAAGCTCAGGTGATCTGGAAGACTGTGCCACTGAGTCCAAGAGGACAACTTCATTATAAAACCATCATAACAAATATGGGAGTCATAGCAGATCTACCTAATACACAAAGACAAAATGGGGAGACAAAGAAATATGAAACAAATGAGAGAAAAAAAAGCCATTTCTAGAAAGAGAATTAAATGAAATAGAAGCTACCAAGATACCAGATGCAGAGTTTAAGGCAATGGTTATAAGAATGTTCAGGGTCCTTGGGGGAAGAATAAATTACTTCAGGAAGAACTTAAACAAAAAGGTAGTAATTATTAAAAAGGACATAGAAATCATTAAAAAAAAAAAAGTCAGAAATGAAGAATACAATATCTGAAATAAAGTAAGGATCAACTGCAGGTTAGATGAATCAGAGAATCAAATCAGTGATTTAAAGGACAAACTCACAGTAAGCACCCAAGTAGAGCATCACAAAGAAAAGAGAATTTTAAAAAATATGAGGAAAGTCTAAGGGACCTCTGGGACAAAATCAAGTGTAACAAAATCTGCATCTTAGGGAAACCAGAAGGAGAAGAGAGTGAGCAAGAGATAAGAACCTGTTTAAAGAAATGATGGCTGAAAACTTCCCTTAACTGATAAAAAAAAAAAAAAAAAGTCACACAAGTTCGAAAAGCACAGAGCATCCCAATCAAGATAAACCCAAAGAGGTCTACACCAACACATTATAATTAAAATGACAAAGGTTAAATACAAAGAGAGTATCTTGAAAGTGGCAAGAGAAAGACATTTAGTTACCTACAAGGGAGCTACCATAAGGCTGTCAGCTGATTTTTCAACAGAAGCACTTCAGGCCAGAAGGAATTGACATGAAATATTCAAAGTGATGAAAAGCAAGGACCTACAACCAAGACTACCCTGCCCAACAAGGCTATCATTTACAAATGAAAGTGAAATAAAGAGATTCACAGACAAAAACAAAACAAAACAAAAATTAAGGAGTTTATTACCACCAAACCAGTATTGCAAGAAATGTTAAAAGCCTGCTTTAGGAAAAAGAAGAAAGAGAGAATAACGTAGGTATAGAGAAAAAAACTGGCAATAAATGACTCCCTATCAATAATAACCTTAAATGTAAATGTTTTAAGTGCTCCAATCAAAAGATATAGGGTAGTTGAATGGATAGGAAAACATGACCCATATATATGCTGTCTATAAGAGAAAAACCTCAGAACAAAAGATACATACAAATTGAAAGAAAAGGGATAAAAAATATATTCCAGGCAAATAGAAATTTTAAAAAAGCTGGGATAACAATACTTTTATCAGACACAATAGACTTCAAAACAAAGAAATTACCATGAGACAAAGAAGGTCACTATATAATACTAAAGGGATTGACCCAACAAGAGGATATAACCCTTGTAAACATATAGCACCCAATATAAGAGCACCTAAATATATAAAGAAAATCTTTGTGCACATTAAGGGAGAGATCAACAATAATACAGTCATATTAGGAGATTTTAACATCCCACTGACATCGGTGGATAGGTCTTCTAGGCAAAAAATCAACAAGGCAACAGTGATCTTAAATGACACATTGGATCAGATGGATTTCATTAATATTTAAAGAACATTTCATCCCAAAGTCACAGAATATACATTCTTCTCAAGGGCACATGGAACATTTTCAAAATTAAACCGTATGTTAAGATATACAATAAGTCTTAATGAATTCAAGGAAATTGAAATCATATCAATCTTCTCTGACCAAAAAAGTATGAAACTAGAAATAAATTACAATAAAAAAACTGAAAAATATTCAAACACATGGAGGCTAAATAACATGTTACTAAACAATGAATGGGTTAACAATGAGATCTAACAAGAAATTAAAAGTTACCCGAAGATAAATGAAAATTAACATACAACAACAAAAATCTATGTGTCACAGCAAAAGCAGTTGTGAGAGAAAAGTTAATAACATTATAAGTCTACCTCATGAAACAAGAAAGATCTCCAAAAAAACAATCTAACCTTACACCTAAAAGAACTAGAAGAAGAACAAAAAACAAAGCTCAGAGTAAGTTGAAGGAAGAAAATAACAAAGATTAGAGCAATAATAAATGATATAGAGACTAAAATAAACAATACAAAAGATCAATGAAACAAAGAACTGGTTCTTTGTAAAGATAAACAAGATTGACAAACCTTTATCACACTCATCAAGAAAAAAAAAAAAAAATGGACCCAAATAAACAAAATCAGAAATGAAAGAGGAGGGGAATAACTGATACAACAGAAATACAAAGGATTGTAAAAAAATATTATGAACAATGACCTGGGTGAAATAGATAAATTATTAGATACATACAATTCTTCCAAAACAGAAGCAGGAAAATCAGAAAACCTGAATAGACCAATTACAACTAATAAAATCAAAGCAGTAAGCAAACAATAGTCCTGGACCACATGGCTTCCCAGGTGAATTTTATCAAACACTCAAGGAAGAACTAACACCTATGCTTCTCAAACTATTCCAAAAACTTCAAAAAGACTCCCAAGCTCATTTTATGAGGCCAGCATTATCCTAATTCCAAAAACAGATACAAACACTACAATGAAAGAAAATTATAGACCAGTATCCCTGATGAACATAGATGCTAAAATCCTCAACAAAATATTAGCAAACTGGATCCAGAAATACATTAAAAAGATCATACATCATGATCAAATGGGATTTATCTTGGGGATGCAAGATTAGTATAATATTCACAAATCAAAAACTTGATACATCACATGAACAAAATGAAGGATAAAAATCACATGATGTGTCAATAGATGCAGAAAAAGTGTTTGATAAAATTCAGCACCCATTTATGATAAGAACTATCAGCAAAGTGGGAATAGAAGGATCATACCTCAACATAATACAAGCCACATATGACAAACACAACAGCCAACATCATACTCAATGGGCCAAAACTAACTAAAAGTGTTTCCTTAAAATCAGGAACAAGACAGGAATGTCTGCTTTCACCACTCTTAGTCAACATAGTACAGGAAGTACTAGCCACAGCAATCAGACAAGAAGAAGAAATAAAAGGCAGCCAAATTGTGAAGGAGAAATTAAAACTCTAATTATTTGCAGATAATGTGATATCTTAGATAGAAAACGATAAAGACTCCACCAAAAAACTACTAGATTGCATAAATGAATTTCTATAGCAGGATATAAAATTAATATTCAGTAATTGGCATTTTTATATACCAATAATGAAATATCAGAAAGAGAAATTAAGAAAATAATCTCATTTACAATTGCAATAACAACAAAAATAAGGTGTCTAGGAATAAATTTAACCAATAAATAAAAGACCTGTACTTGAAAATTTATATGATACTATAGTAAGAAATTGAGGAAGATACAAATAAGTGGAAGCATATACCATGTTCATGAATTGTAAAAACTAAAATCATTTAATGTCCTTCTACCCAAAGCAGTCTACATATTCAACACAATTCCTATAAAAAACCAATGGCATATCTCACAGATCTAGAAAAAAGTATTCCAAAAATTTATATGGAACCACAAATGACCTGAAATAGCCTCACAATCTTGAGAAAGAAAAACAAAGTTGTAGGTATCACATTTTCTGATATCAAACTATACTACAAGGCCATGGTAATCAAAACAGCACGGTATTGGCACAGAAACAGCCTTATAGATCAATGGAACAGAATAGAGAGCACAGAAATAAACCTATGCCTTTATGCTCAATTAATATTTGGCAAAAAAGGCAAGAACATACAATAGGCTAAAGACAGTCTCGTTAATAAATGCTGTGGGAAAAATTGGACAGATACATGCAAAAAAATAAAACTAGAGCACCTTCTTACACCATATACAAAAATAAACTCAAAATGGACTAAAGACTTAAATGTAAGTCATGGAACCATAAAAATTCTAGAAGAAAACAGGCAATAAAATTTCAGATATTTCTTGTAACAATATTTTTGAAGATGTATCTCCTTGGGCAAGGAAAACAAAGAAAAAACAAATGGGTCTACATCAAACTAAAATGCTTTTGCACAGCAAAAGAAACCATCAACAAAATGAGGAGGAAACCCACTGACTGGGAGAACATATTTGCTACTTATTCATCTGATTAAAGGTTAATTTCCAAAATATATAAAGAACTTATACTATTGAACACCAAGAAGACAAACAATCCAATTAAAAAATGGGCAAAGGACCTGAATAGACACTTCTGCAAAGAGGATATACAGATGACCAAGAGACATGTGAAAAAATGCTCAACATCACTAATCATCAGAGATTCAAATTAAAACCACAGTGAGATATCACCTCATTCATGCTTGTTAGAATGGCTGTCATCAATAAATCAACACACAACAGGTGCTGTGGAGAATGTAGAGAAAAGGGAACCCTCATGCACTTTTGGTGGGAATGCAGTTAGAGAAAGAAAAGTACTATATGATGTCACTTATATGTGGAATCTAATGAACAAAATAAATTGATGAACAAAATAGAAACAGAGGCATGGATACATGAAACAGACTAACAGCTGTCAGATGGGAGGGTATTAGGAGCTGGATGAAAGGGGCTGAAGGGATTAAGGGAAAAAAAATAGATAGATATATATACACAGACACAGACACACGCAGGCAATAGTGTGGTGCTAGCCAGAGGGAAAGGCGGGTGTGCGCTTAGTGGAGGTGGGCAAGTGGAGTGGGGGCAATGGAGCAGAAGGAGACTTTGGGGCGAAGGCCACAGGATGCAGTGTGCAGATGATGTTTTGTTGAGTTGTATACTTAAAACCTATTTGATTTTGTGAATCAATGTTGCCCCAATAAAGTCAATTATTTTTTTAATTTAAAAATGATTCTGATGTGTAGTTTAATGTGATTTGCAAATAACAAAAAAATAAAAGTTATTACGGTGTTCCATATAATATTTGAGACATATTGATACTAAGCAGTTATATAAAATTTAAATTAACTAAGCATTCTGTTTTATCTGACAGCATGTATCTTAGCTGATTGTCTTATTGTCAGTGCACAGTGCTACCATTTTTTCCAGACTAAGCCCCAATCTAATTCCAATCAGAGAATTATTTTTGTTTGAATGTCTTCACAGTCCCATTAACCCAGGTTTAAAGATTGTTTCATTGTTGGACCTATAATTATCTCTCATCTGAAACTCAAATGTAACAGATACATATTCACACAGATTAGTCTAAGAAAGTGAGTCAACACAGAAAAGATAAATTCATGCTGCTCATTTAAAATACGTTCAGTCCTTGAGTACCTGCCATCGGTTCCTGTTTGCTTTAACTTGACCTTCTCTAGCTGTGTGGTAACAGCTCAGGCACACAACAGTGGGAAACGAGTGGAGGAAAACATGAAGTCGGGAGCAAGGCAGATCAGCACAGTGCTCTCGTCCACTCATCGCTGATGGTCCGCGAGCCTTGTTGATGGCCTGGCTGTGGTCAGCCCAGGTTCAAGGCGAGTTCGAGCATCCATGGAAAACACCAAGTAGAACAGGGAAGCTGACTGGAGCACTGCAGGGACACTAAAAACAAATGCAATAAACTTCAAACAACGGTGGTAAGTTTTTCTTCTTGGATTTATAAGACTTCAGAGTGGAGGCATGGAATTAGCTTCTCATTCCATAGTATGTGATGAACAGTTCACTCTTAACCAAAAGGAGCCTCATTCTCAAAAAGATGATCGTTAAAAACTCTTGAAATATGTGAAAATAATAAGTTATTTTATTGACTTATTTTTACCTTAGTGGAAGAAAATATTGTGGGAGGGAGATTCTAGAGCTGCTTCTAACACATGCACTCTTCATTTAGACAGGGACAGAAGCAGTCACGAAGGGCCGCCTGCCCCCGTGGCTGGCAGAGTCGGTTACGCTGCTGTAGTGGCGATGACCTTGCATTGAGTTCTAATTCCCAAGTTTTCCCTTCAGCTTTTGTGACATCATTTAAGGCAGCTCGTCTCTCTAATGTAGAGAATATTTTACGAAATGAGCAGCAGGGACATAGAGATGTTTTTAAGGGTCAAAAAAGACTCCAGGTTCCCATGAACAGGAGGCTGTGAAAATATAGAATACCTTGATCAGTGACACCTGGGCTGTCAAGTAAGAAGTTTAGCAGGACCTTGTTATCACATTTTTTCCTGAAATTAAAAAAAAGTTTATTGTTTTATTTTCTAGTACTTAGTTTAGTCTCTTGATTAAGCAGAGAGAAGTACTCGGTAAGAGAGACATGGCGAAATGTTTTCTTCAAACTATATTGATAACAGAATAGCTTTCAAAAGGTTGTTTGTGTGAACAAATGCCTTAAAATGAATGAGATGGCCCTAAATCTTGGACATGATGTTTTGAAGGGTGAGACAGTGTAGGAATAAATGATAGAAAAATTGCTGCTTTCACACTCATGGATAAACAATTATTCTATTGTGTATGTCATTAAAAATAATAGGTTTCTCCAATATATTTCATAAATTTGTGAAAAAAATTAAAAAACAAATCTCTTGGTAAAGACTGAGGATTCTGGCTTCTGACAAAGACAATAACAAATAAGGGGCCAGTGGGTAGTAGTCTCCACCTCGGTGAAGAGGGCTTTCTTTGTAAGCTCAACTACGTTTTCCTTCATGACACTGTGTAATATTACACTTAAGTCACCTGTAATGCCATGCCCAGATCATCTCAGAATGTATTCTTCTCAAGGGAACTGCATTGTGTGACCTGATTTGAATTTCAGTCTCAGTGTTTTACATTTCTACTAGGAAATGTCTCAAATCCAAGCTAAATATGAAACATTTGCATGTAGCCCAATTCAGCTTAATTCAGTACAATAATGATATGCTTGCTTGGGGGCGTGGGGGTGGATAGCACTGTACCAGGTGCTATGAAAAAATAATGAGCTTATAATAGAGCTGAGAAGTCAGCACCAGGACGTGAGTTGGCATGCAAAGGTAACATGCTTGAGTATAATTAAATTGCAAGATGCTCTGGGGCAGAAGGTGTCAAGATGGGAGTTGAGTCCCATAAGCTTCTTTATAGAATATTTGTGGAGAGGATGAGTTCTCAGATAATCATTAAAGAATGACCCTCACTGATCAGAGGGCACATGAGGGGGTGTTCAGAAATAAATACTAGACGCCGAGGCCCCATGGTGGGTGAGGGATAAGTTCCTGCTGTGAACTTTTCACAGTCAGGGTCCATATCATACCCCTCTTTACCCAATGCCTGACAGAGCAGGTGTCCAACATGAGTTTTTCAGTGGAATTAATAGTGCGACCAGAGGACCCATCTCTCCCAGGAAGAGTGATAAAAATTCCTTCTTTTGGATTAAGGCTTTGGATGCTTCAAAATTTATTTCTAAAATGAAGGAAGGCCATCCTTTGAATTCTCATCAGCTGGTCATCTTGGGATGGGAGCAGTTAATCTGCAAGTACTCACTATGGTAATGCAGAGCAAGAGAGGGGCCGCTGTGGTTGGGGATGTATTCAGAAGCCACCAGACTTCATCCTATGTGTGTATCCCCTCTACTTTCACACAGAACACTTTGCTCTCTCGCTTCTGATCACCAATATGTTGGGGTTTTCCTACACCAGCAATTTTGTGAAACCAGCTGAGTGTCCTATGATTTAACTCAATTTGATTCAATTCTGACACTACCTGGAGATAGTGTCAGATCCCATAGGTAAAGGGTTCAGTCCCCCAAGACTTCTCCCAGCCACTTCAGATGCCAATCACAAGTACAGATTGTCACCTGTGCTTCACACTTCTCAGCTATAAATCTAACATTCCCATACTCCCCCCACCAGGATTCAATTAGTTTGCAAGAGCAGTTCTCAGAGCTCAAGAAAACACTTACATTTGCAAGTTTATAAAGGGTGTGATAAAGAACATGGATGACTAGCCAGACGAAGAGAGATGCAGTGTGAGGCCTGCAGCGTCCTGGGCATGGAGCCTTTGTCCTGTGAGTTGGGGTGTATCAATCTCCCAGCACATGGATGTGTTCATCAACCTGGAAACTTTCTGAACCCCATAATTTTGGAATTTTAGGTGCCCAATTCATTTTTAAAACGAGTAAGTTTTTTGTATAGAAGGCCTCTCATTCTGGAGAGACTGACAGTACATATTCAGTAATACTGAAGTCAAAAATCCTATCCAAGCTTTTCCATTTTATAGATGCAACAACCACCAACCTTGAGAATGCCACTGGCTTGAAACTAACATTTCCCCAAGCAGCAAGGATTTTACACATTCGCTGTTAATTGCTCTTTCATCTGCACCTCAAAATCCCCAATCCCATTTCTTCTGAAAACTGAACTCACCCTGCAGCAGTGCCGTGGTCGCCTTCAGAGCCTTCGTTTATTATCTTGGAATTTAACCATTTTAGGATTCATTACCCTTAGGGCCATTGAGTGTGTTCTGGCAGGTTGGTGCGAAATACAATTAGATAATGACTCTGCTGCTCTGATGCTGGTTGGCGATTCATACGAGATGCAATTATTGTGTTTACCTCCTCATGCGGCAGAATTCAGCAATTAAGAAGGCATATCATGGAAATTTTGAAGTGATTGTCTTTTGCTCTTTTTCATCCAGAACTGTACTGATCTTTCTCTAGCAGGTATGAGCCTAACTCCAATTTCAATCTGACAACATATTTCTTAATATTAAAATTTTCAAGGTACAGGCTCTTTTAATAACATTTCCTTGCCCAGGCTGATGTGGCCCGCTTGGTTGGGTATCCTCCCGTGCACCGAAAGGTTGCCTGCTCAATCTGATCAGGGCGCATGCCTGGGTTGCAGGCCCGATCCCCAGTAAGGGGCATGCAGGAGGCAGCTGATCTATATTTTGCTCTCACATCAGTGTTTCTCTCTCTCTTTCCCTCTCCCTTCTTCTCTATCTAAACATCAATAAAAACATTAAAAAAAATGAAAATAAATAAAATGTCCTTCCCTTTCTGGAAAGATTGCTTTAAACTGGTCAGTGTATCATTAACTTCTCAGGGTAACAGATACCACCTGTGGAAATAAATGGAACTGGCACATTAAACACTTGATAGAAAATATTTAAAGGAGGCAAGTTGAATACACATTAGGTGGGTGATAAAGTCTCCTATGTAGTTTCAGGAATGACATCCTTCCTCACATTATATCCTGCAAGTCAGGAGCACGTGAAGAAAATTTATCATTTTCTTTTCTTGCACAGTGAATCCTTGAGCAGCTCACCTTCCAAACTTACTCTTGAAGCCAACAAAAGGATTTTGCTATTTCACTACCTAAGGAGGTGAATGGTGGAAACTACTGCTGATGAATCACAAGTGATAAAACCTTAGATTCATCACAACCTTAATTTTACACACTGCATTTATACACACATTGTGGAAAGTGCACATAAAACCATCCAGCTCTATAATATTTTATAGTGCTTAATTAGTGAATTGATTTATCCATCCATGCATTCAGCATTTATTGAGAGGTTATTTTGAGCAACTATTTATAATGGCAGATGTGATGTGCAGGAGGCATTCCTTGCCTTAAGATTTACAGTCTAGCTGGGTGATTGGCATGTACACCCTTTACCACAATTATACGGTACAGTGATATTTCAGTGGGTGATACAGAAGATGTGTTATGAGTCACACTCTCAACTTTTGGTTATTAAAGAAATTAAAAATATATATGAAAATGCATACCAAGACCCAGAAAAGATGATTAGAACCCAGGAATTTATCTTCAGTGAGTTACTCTGTTTTCTCAACCTATTCCTTCTGTTTCTCTCTTCATGACTCAGTTAAGTCTTCAAGGATACATAAAAATTGTGACCCATTTGTCCCTTTGCCACATCTGTTCCCAATACACAGACTTTTTATTTGGTAAGGCTTGTGGGATATAGTTTTACTCTCAGGGAGTTTTCTTTTAATATTTAACACTAATATTTCCTGCTGCATGTAAGTTTTATCATTTTTTAATTATTTTTAACTGACAATGAAAAATTGTTACTCATTTTTGTATCCTTTGTAAAGCACAGGAGAAAAATCCATTGAATATATTAAAGGTTTCCACTAATATAGCCCCCCAGTTTTCTTATGTGTGCAATCATCTTAATTCCTCATTTTTGCTATTGTCTTCTGACTAGTTTTTAAGGTCTCCATTTCCTAAATTCTAAAGCAATTAGAAGATGATTCTAAAAGATTAACTCAAGTCTAAGAGAATTACATATATTATTTCATATTGCTATGTTTGTTTTGCACGTGGCAACACTAGAGAGGCTAAGTTACTTGCCCAGAGTCACACTGCTAAGTTCAAGGACCGAAGCCCCGCTGTCTGACCTCAGAGACTGAGCCCTTAATCGACACCTAAGTCAGTGGATCCCTAAGGCCGCTTGTTTGGTGGGTTTGCTTACACCTGTTCTCTAGTCAGCTTCTGATCCTACTTCCCAGTGCATGTTTCAAACTAACATCATTTCCCTTATCTGACCCATTTCATAATCTAAGCCTTTCATTTTCATAAAATTTCTTTCATACGTTAACAGAGAATATAAAGCCGGTAGCTTGAAGACTTCTACCCTCTACAGCTTTGCATTCTTCAAAACTGGACTTGTGCGCACATCGCTCCTGTTTGCACCAGCACAGCTGTCTCGGGAAAGAGGCCCCGACTGGCCCAGCTCAGGGGTCCCTGGCTGGTCACGACCCGGCCCCACTCCGTCACGACATCCCCCTCAGCCCAGCGTTCAATCTTTCTACCCACTCTGTTCTTCCTAAAAAAATTCAGATATACCCATCTAACTATTTTTCTTTAAAATCTAGCCCCTTAAATAATTACCCTTATTCATCATTCCTTCCCCAGCAAACACTTTAAAACATTACTGTTTATTTTGTTGCCACTTTCTTAAAAAGATTCTCTTTAGTTAAAATTGCAGTTGAACCCCAATGCCCTCTGCCGCCAGCGCAGTAGAGGTGACTTTTCTAGAGGGGCCTGTGGCTGGCTGCAGGTCAGTTGCTCACCTGCCTCTGAAGGCCTCCCCTCCTTGGCTCTGCGGCCTGCCTTCCGCGGCTCCCTCCTCCCTCCCACTGTTCCTTACCTGCAGTGTCTGCTTTCTCTTAACACTTCCTTCTGTTTTTACCCTTCATATTTTTCTCACTTATTACATACTTTTCCATGACTCTACCGCTTATATGATGCTGACCCCCAAACAAATATCTTCAGGTTTTCTCCTTTCTCCCGAGGTCTGCCTGCCTCCTGTCATTTCGACTCCAACATGCCCCAGACTAAACACAGCACGTTCCCCCCTCATTCCAAATCTCTTCCTCGTCTTGCTTACAGGCACCAGCTCTGTTTCTCAAGGCCCTGGACCGAATGTTTCATTCCATGCACTCTGCCTGACCGCTAACTTCCCAGGAATTCGCCCCCAGCGCCCACTTCATCTCGGGCATTCCTCCTGGCTGCGGGATGCTCAGGCGCGGTCTGCTCCGCGACACTTCCCCACGCCGCACAGCGCTCAGTGTTTTGTTGAAACTTCAGGAGATAATTTGCCAAGCTATAATGATATATTCGTATTTATGCGTCTAGCCTTCCCCACTGGCCCATGAGTTTCTCAAGGGAAGTGACCTCGTGAAACTCATGTCCTCAGCGTCGGACACACAGGAGGGTGCTCGGTGAATGTTTTACAGAGTTAACTAATGGTCTTCTGTGGGTGCCGGGCATCACGGGGCTCTGTGCTCCCAGATCTCCAGACCACAACGTACCGTGTCTCCCTGATTAGATTAGAGTCGTGCAGATAGTGGTTGAGAGGCTGCCCGCGGTCCCCCACTGCCTTCACTGCAGGGCGCAATTGCTTCGCACGGCCTGGAGCAATCACGGCAGCCCGCAGTGCTTTGGGGGCACGCCTTCCGCTCCCGCCCCGCCCTGGGTTCAGTAAGGTACCCCCTCCCCTAGTATGGTCTGCCCGTTTGTGTCTGCGTGTCACCCAAGCTCTTTTTATATCATTGATGCGCCTGCTCCCTCTACCTGGATACTTTTCCTCCCCCACGGCCAAGCTGAATATCATCTTCGCCAAGGGACCTTTTCTCATGACCCTAGTAGAGCACGTGGCTTCCTCCATAGCACACCACACGTATTTTGCTATAGTAATTACGTTATGGCTTATGTTACATATTTCTATTCATTCTGTTTATGTGCTATTTAGAGTTCTCTCTTCATCATTGGTCAGTGAGCCTTCAATATCTTGCTCACTTTTGATCTTTGGTGCAACATATATTTGCTGAAAAATAATATATAATTAGCCATGTTTATCATTAAATTAACTAGTGAGTAATTATGTTAGATATGATAATAAAACTGTGAATAAACATTTGCCTTACAAAATAAAATATTTTTTATGTTTTCCAAGCTTTATTCTTTTTTTTAAATCGGATATTCTGGCAGGCCCTTTGCTCTGTGATGGAAAATATACTCTTTCTCTTTCCTTAGATAGAAGGAAAAAATAAAAACAAAAGAATAGCGGTTGCAGCGCACCTGTGCCCGCAAGCTGTCAAACCCTTCATCCCTGACATTACTTGGATCATCCACTGGATGGGGGAACTGATGGAAGATGCAATGAGGGGAGATGACTGGGGAAGGATAAATGCTACCCTGCCTATCAACAGTGATGAAAGCGACACCCGAGGAGTAGTTTTTATGCCACACAAACAGATGGCTTCAAACAACATAGGCCACAGACTGCCAGACTTCTTACGCTCACCTCTAAGCCCTGAGGCCAGCTTGAAAAATCAGAAATTAAAATGTAAACAACAGAGAGCACTTCCTGAGGAGAGAGTCACTAAGCTGAAAGCAATTATCAACTAATTTTAAGTGTAAGTGTCTGCCTACTGTTTTCTTAAATGACCTGCTATATAAAAGGAATTTTATGGTGTGAGTATAGCCAAACATTAGGGGGGAAAAAAAATTGCTCCTGATTTTTGCTTTCCACTGGTTAAAATAAAAAAATACAATCAGGCAAGTATAAAGCCACATTCATTGATTAGAACCGCCAACCCCCCCCCCCATTCCAACAGAAAACGAATGTCCCAGACTTTTTCTGTTCTAAATCGTGCAGTCATTAGAGATGAGTAATCGAAAGCTTGCACCCAAGTGTTTATGTGAAACAACAGGAATCTAGGAGAAGGATTAGAAGCAGTTAAATCATTTTTAAAAAGTGTCCCCATTTTAGACAGCAAACAGATGCAATATGTTTTATAAATTTTACTCTTCTCTCATTTGGAATTTTAGCAAATTCCATTTTTAAAACGTCTAATTATACTCAGGGAGGAAGCACCTAAGAACTACTCAGGTACTCAGGGGTCTCTAAATGACAACTAGTTTGACAACCTTGCTTAACTAACAGGAAATTAGAACCCAGATATTTTAAATGAAGTGTAAAAACCGCCCTGGACTGGACCCTAAGCTGTGCATGAGTGTTTGAATAGTTGTCATCATGCTGAGGGATAACTTGGACCTTGAATGTGTCTCAAAGAGTTTATACCATGTATCTGCCCTAAATCTTGACCCTTTGAAGGGTCATCTCTCCAAACCTGTGCTTGTCCTGCTTCACACATCTGCAGGTAGTGACCTTGGGACCCACTCCGGATGCTATAGCCGGGGTGCCCAGAGCAGGCAGGAGCCAGGAGCCTGGCCGCCTCAGTGCTGTTCGCTGCTGTGATTTCAGAACCTTACGCAATGCAAGGAGCTTGGCAGGCACTAACCACGTAGAGTTGAAAAAATAAATATTTGATATTTTTTACAAGGCCCACCCCTAAACTACTATAAACTAATTATAAAAAGCAATGTGCTCTACCATAAAAAATTATAAATTACTTTACTCTTTCAATAGTCATAATTAGGCAAGACTTTACCAAAAGCAGTTATGACAGATGTTAAAAAAGAACATTTCCCTCTGTTATTCTCTATTGGCAATTAGGAAATTTTTTTCTTTAGAGCAATCTTCACAATGGAAAATAATCGCATATATTTTGTTGTTGTTTCTACTTGCCTCCTCTACTAGACTGATGACATTACTCATTTCCTTTATTCAACTCACTCAACAGATGTATGTTGAACAACAGCTATGTGACAAGTACCATTCTAGGTGTTAGGGGCAGCAACGTACAAGATAGAAATCAACTGTGACCTCATAAGGGACACAGGTCAGTAGGAGAGACAATAAATAATAGGTATCTTGTTTTCCATCATATCTGTAGAACCTATTATAGTGCCTGACGTTTACTAAGTCTCTATTGAATGAATGAATTAATAAATATTACTTGCTAAACACTATATACACACTGAAAATGCAGCCCAATTCTTTCAGAGTATACTCTCTATTCATAACTAGATTTTTAAGTAGCTAAAATGGTTTTTGGCTTAAAGGTAGAAAAATAACTATCTACCATAATTGCTTTTATGCTCTCAATTATAATTGAAAAATAGTTTCTGCAGAAATTGCTCCTTAAAGCAAAGTTTAATAATTTGATTAAGAACAATCTAGAAATAATTGGAAAAACTTATACATTGTTTTAAAAAACATTTAGACAAAAGGTTTAATGAGTTTGGAATTAATGACCTCTAAGTTTCTATATTTTTTACAGTGTCGAAGAAACAATAAAACATGAAGACACTTCAATAAGTCAAAAGATAACTTCATTGATATAAAGAAAATCAAGAGATAATACCAAAGCTGATTTTATAGTCTTATCGCTATTATTTTAACCAAATCCAGGAAAGAAACTATGAGTCATATATATTTTCAGCCACTTTTGTCTACTAAGAAAACCCAAAGTGACATTTGTTGCCTAGAATAATGAAGACATATATATTATGCTTTATTTAATAAATTATTACCTGAATGAATGAGGGTAATAAGTCATTGTCTAAATAAATGGAAATGGTCCAAAAGGAAATACAATTGGTTCTGAATTGTCAGTCATAATGTGAGGTCCAACATAAGGTTTCTCAAGGCTGGAGATTCTGTAAGAAGAAACCTCAGACTGGACTTCAGACTCTTATCAAGCCAAGCTTCGCTTTCTTCCTGTGTAAATATAGGATAGCAATACATAGATCCCAGGTTGCTGTAACAGATAGGCAGAAAGCGATTCTCATAACACTGAATGCATAGTACTAAACTGCTCAAATAAATGTGCTGTTTTATGTTTTAAAAATCCTCCCAAGCCTAAGCGCTGTAACGTGTTCTATGCCGGACAGGAGGCCCACGTGTCTACGCTCCTTGTTGCCGGGTTCCCTTGAAGATGCCCTTTTAGTACATCACATAGGATGCATGTGTAGTGTAGTTCTGGCCTGATGCTGTGGGGCATGGCCAATCACATTTACACATTATATTGTGTACATTACAGACAGTGACAGGGAAGAGAACGAATAGGGACGATGGCCTTGCAATCAGGTTTTATCTAGATGATAACAAATACATTTAGAGATAATGAGACTGAAATAATGAAGCCTCCTAGTCAACACTCCATTCAACAAAGCTCCAGGTGTGCAGCAAGAGGGACCAGGAGTCCAGGGGCTCATTCTGCCCCATCTTTGAGATGACACAGACCTGGGGAAGGAAGAGCTCTTGGAAGGGCACTTGGAAGAGAAATGAACGGTCAGCTTCTTCACCAGTGAATCAGCAGTAGCTTTTAAGGGTCACTGCTATTTCACACGGTGAAATTAAATTGAAAAGAAAATTTAGCCCCTCATCTCCGCCTGGAACTGAAGATTCTATATATGGGATGGACAGTGATGTGTGGGTGGCACTGGGGTTGGGAGGCAGGCAGAGGGTAGGGAAGAGGTGTCTATCAGTCTGAGGTGGCTTCTGGAAAGTGTAGGTGGCTCCTGCTGGGAACAGTCATCAGTTGCTTTAGAAACATTGAGATGTTCAACATGCTGTCAAGCTGTCTATTTGAGGGAACAGAGTAATGAAATGGTGATGCTCTAAAGTTAGTGTGCATGGGAATTACACAGTGAGGAGGCAGCTGTTAAAATACAGACCCTGTTTAGTAGTTCTGGGTAAGGCCTGAGACTGCATTTCTTTATTTTTTTACTTTAAAGATTTTTTTAATTTTTTAATTACAGTTGACATATAATATTATATTAGTTTCAGGTGTAAAACCCAGTGATTGGACATTATATAACTTCTAAGTTATCACCTCAATAAATATAGTACCCATCTGATATTATACATTGTTATTATGATATTATTGACTATATTCCCTATTCTGAACTTTACATCCCTATGACTATTTTGTAACTACCAATTTGTACTTATTAATCATTAACCTTCTTCACCCATCCCCCCAATTCCCTCCCATCTGGCAACTGTCAAAATGTGCTCTGTATCTATGAGTGTTTCTGTTCTGCTTGTTCATTTATTTTGTATAAGTAAAATTTATATAAGTAAAATCATAGAGAATTTGTCTTCCTTTGTCCAACTTATTTCACTCAGCACAATACCCTCTAGGACCATCCACGTTTTTTCAGATGGCAAGATTTCATTTTTTGTTATGGCTGAATCATATAACATTGTATGTATGCACTACTTCTTTATCCATTTATTTATTGATGGACTCCATATCTTGGCTTTTGGAAATAATGCTGCAGTGAACATATGGATGCATATGTTCTTCAAATTAGTGTTTTGGGTTTCTTTGGATAAATGCTCAGAAGTGGAATTGCTGGGTCTTGTTATAGAGCCTTTGTTTTAAAGTCTATTTTGTCTGCTTTCCCAGCTTGTTTGTGTGTTTCTATTTTCATGAAAGATCTTCTTTCATCACCTTACTTTCAGTCTCTGTGTGTTTTTTGATCTGAAGTGACTCTCTTGTAAACAGGACATGTAAGGGTATTGTTTTGTTATCCATTCAACCTACACACTTCTTTTAATTGGAACATTTAATCTGTTTTAAAGTAATTGTTGATAGATGTGCATTTATTGCCATTTTATTATTTATTTTTTAAATCTTTTTATCTTCTTCTTAAAAATGACCCTTTAACATTTCTTCTAATACTGATTTGGTGGTGATGAACTCCTTTAGCTTTTTCTTGTCTGGGAAGCTCTTTATCTGTCCTTCAATTCTAAATGTTAGCTTTCCTGGGAAGAGTAATCTTGGTTGTAGGTCTTTGCTTTTCATCTTGCCATCCCTTCTGACCTGAAAAGTTTCTGTTGAGAAATCAGCTGATAGTCTTATGGGGGCTCCCTTGTAGATAACTAACTGCTTTTCTCTTTCTGCTTTTAAAATTCTCTCTTTTTCTCTAACCTTTAGCATTTTAATCATAACGTATTTTGGTGTGGGCCTCTTTGGATTCATCTTGTTTGGGACTCTGTGCTACCTCGACTTGTGTGTCTATTTTCTTTACTGGGTTGGGAACTTTTTAAAAAATATATATATCTTTATTGACTTCAGAGAGAGGAAGGGAGAGGGAAAGAGAGAGTTGAAACACCAATGATGAGAGTGTTGTCATTGATCAGCTGCCTCCTACATGCCCCCGACTGGAGATCGAGCCCGCAATCTGGACATGTGCCTTGAGCGGGAATTAAATAGCGATCTGCTGGATCCTAGGTTGATGCTCAACTGCTGAGCCACACCCAGCCAGGCAGGGAAAATTTTTTATAGTTATTTTTTTACATAGGTTTTCAAATCCTTTCTCGTTGTCTTCTTCTGGCAACCCCATGATGCAAATATTGGTATGGTTGGAGTTTTTCTAGAGGCTCCTTACATTATCCTCTTTTTTCTTTAATTTTTTTTTCTGTTTTGATTGGGTATTTCTATTTCATTATCTTCAAAATTTCTGATTTGATCTTCTGCTTCATCTATTTTACTGCTGATTCCTTATAATGTATTTTTCATTTCAGTTAATATATTCTTCATTTCTGACTTGTTCTTTTTTGTTTTCTATCTCTGCTTTCATGTTTCTTATCTCTTTCTTGAAGTTCTCACTAAATCCATCTATTTTTACCCTAAGTTCATTGAGCTTCCATCTAACCAATGTTTTGCACAACACTGTTATCTCTATTTTGTTTAGTTCTTTTTTTGGAGTTTTATTCTGCTCTTTCTTTTACATGTTTCATTGTCTCCTCATTTTGCCTGCCTCCCTGTGTTTGTTTATATGTATTAGGTAGAGTTTCTATGTCTCCTGGGCTCAGTAAAGTGGCCTTATGTACTAGGTGTCCTGTGGGTCCAATGGCACAGCCTCTTTGATCACTCGACCTGGCACTTCAGGTGTGCCCCATGTGTGAGTTTACCCTCTTGTTATAGTTGAGAGTTGGTTGCTGTTGGAAACCAGTGGTAGGGATTTACCTCCAGTTGGCTGTGACCACCTTGGAGGGCCAGCTGTGCAGTGGCTGACCACAGGAAACAGAATGTACTTCAGTAGGGCTCTGGTGCCCTCAGAGTCCACCCCTTGAGTGTGTCATTTGTGGAGGTGGCTCTGAAGCCTTCTGGGAGGTGAAGGCCAAAATCAGCTACCACCTATACCATTCCTGGGACCACCCAGCATGAGCTACAAAGTGATCTGCAGATGGCTGCTACTTGTGCTGGGCTTGGAAATGCCCAGGGAAGGCCAAGCTGTGAACCAAGGCTGGCTGCTGCTAGCTCCAGGCCTGCTACCACTTAATGAGAAGTACCCAGCAAGCTGAGGCAAGATGCTGCTTGGTTGAGGGATTTTAGAAAAGCCCAAAGCAGTACCTAAGACAGGCCATTTGTATGAAAAAGCCACTATAAATGGCCTGAATGGGCCTGCAAGTTGGGTGGGACAGGGTCTCAGGGAATCACTAGGATGAGGCAAACAGTGTGAGCCAGGTTGATGGAGAATAAGATATGGCACAGCTTGTCAGCTCTGTGTTAGAAGGTCCCAGAAAAAGAATAAAGACCTCTGCCAGCACTTCTGTCTGGGAGAAAGCTGCCCCTACACTTCTTGTCCCTTGTCAGAAAATTCAGTTCCTCCCTGTATGTCTCTGGTACATTTCAAGCTGCTGTCCCAGTGGTGGAACTAAGACGGAGCCAGTCCAAGTAAATCAGTGCTTGGACCTTTAAGAGGAACTGCCTGGGACTCCTATAGCCTCTGTCTCACTCAGCCACAATCTCCGTTGGTTTTTACTGCCAACAGTTATGGGAACTTCTCTTCCTGTCCCTGGGACCCTGTGCTGAGGGGGGCTTGTGTGGGACTGGGACCCCTCACTCCTCAGGGGAAACCTCCAGAGGGAAATTTACCTCCCTATTTTTACCTGCCATAGATGGGCGTGGGATCAGCCCATTCCATATCTCTGCCCCTCCTACCAGTCTTGATGTGACTTCTTCTTTATATCCTTAGTTATAGGACTTCTGGTCAGCTAGATATTAGGTGGTTCTGAATGATATTTGTTCCATTTAGTTGTAATTCTGATGTGACTATGTGAGGATTCAAGTACCAGGTTACAAATGTTGCCATCCTGGCTGGAACCTCCTGTATTTCTAACAAGCTCCCAGGGGCTGCCGATGCAGACCCTCTCACAGCAGCAGAATGCAAATGCAGATATGCTTTAATTGGCTTGCTCTGCAATTTTCTTGAAATGTGAGCATGGACAAATCCCTTGAAAACCCTGACATAATTCCTTAGATATGAACCAAACAGAAATAAAATAGGGAAACATTTTTATTAAGATTTAAAAGCCAAACAATGCTTCCTTGCTTTATTTTCTTGAAAATGTTAGGTAACCTCTCTACACTTTTCTTCATTTGCAAAATGGTCACCTCCTCTGTAATGAAGGTTTTATGAGATGGTTGTGTAAAGCATCTAGAAAATTCCCTGGCAAATAGTAGGAGCCAAAGAGACATGGATCTTCTTGCTTATTTGTGAGGTATGATTTGATGCTGATCCAGTGACTCAGAATATGAAAATACACGTTACAGTTATGACTTGCTGAGACCTTCCTCTCAGGCCACTGAGTGTAAAGCAAAGTTGCAGCATTTGCTTCCTTACCTTCTTCTCTTTCCTGAGGTGTTTACAGTGCCTGGGGAGAATGCCCTTAATTTTACTTGGAGGAAAAGGCTGTTTCAAAATCAGAAGTGAAAAATATTGCTGCATTGTGCAAGAATCGCTCAGCGCCTGTCACTCATGTTGCTCCAGTTCAGTGTTCTATATTTTGTGCTCGTTTTCACAGGTGATAATGTGCCCACCATCGGTTGCCCTAACTACTCTGAAACAAAATTGAAACTTCCTTAGAAGAAAATATGCCTTCCTAAGTAGAAGATAGCTGAGATTTGAAAATACACTTATGGTTCCCTTTTAAAAACTAGTGAGCAATTATTTTACCTCAAAAAGACATTAATGATACACCATATAAATGTTTATCTTCCTGCCATTTACTGTCAGAACAAAGTAACTAAAAGAACCACTAAAATCTCCCATCTCATCTTCCCCTACCTGTTAAAAGGACCCATAATAACTCTCTTGTTCCTCTGAGTGCCTCTGGGTAGATCATATGAAAATGTGCCAAAGAGCCCAAGGCAGTGTTGTCAAAATATCAGTGTTTCTTTGTTTGGTCACTGTACCTCAGGCCAACCTTTTTTTGGACTGCTTATGGAATTTTTTTTTACCATAAAACCTTCTGGATTATGAAATCAAAATCAAGACCAACAAAAATAGGATAAGTAGCTGCCCTTGAGAGGAGCTGTGAGGAGGGCGTGAGTTGACATTTGTCAACAAGGTGGACAGTAGCTCTGCGTAAGTGGTGGTAAAGAAGCAGGTGAATAAAGCCTGATTTCTAAGAAGGGCCTCACTAGGAGCTCTTTCAGGCTGGAAAACTCTCAGGGACAAGAGTGTTATATGTTAGCCCTGGTATGCTTTTGTCATGACATATAATATGTACCTTCCCCCTCACCCATGGCGACTGTGGTGTGGGCCCCAAACACTGTGGGAAGTGTGGTCATTAGCTGGGGTCTGTTGGGACATGTTCTTGAAGGCTTCTGGAAAGGGTCATTGTTGGTGGGAAGGCAGACTGGTGCAACCACTGTGGAAAGCAGTATGGAGTTAACCTCAAAAAATTAAGCCCTAACTGGTTTGGTTTGGTGGTTGAAGGATTGGCCTGTGGACTGAAGGGTCTTGGGTTCAATTCCAGCCAAGAGCACATACCTTAGTTGCAGGCTCAATCCCTGGCCCCAGACGGGGTGTGTGTAGGAGGCAACCAATAGATGTGTTTCTCTCACATTGATGTTTCTCTCTCTCTGTCTCCTTCCTTCCCTCCTTTCCACTCTCTCTGAAAAATTAATGAAAAACATACCCTACTGTGAGGTTTAACAAAAAATAATAATAAAATAAAATTAAAAGAGAAACAGGTTTATGGCCACTGCCTTATGACTGCTTCCATTTTTTGGACTGTATCTAAAGAAACCCGAAACACTAAAAGAATATATACACTTTATTTGCAGTCTTGTTTACAATAGCTAAGATCTGGAAGCAGCCCAAGTGTCTGTCAATAGATGAGTGGATAAAAAACCGTGGTACATTTACACCATGGAATACTACTTGGCGGTAAAAAAGAAGAAAATCTTACCCTTTGTGGCAGCATAAATGGACCTGGAGAGCATCATGCAAACTGAAATTAGCCAGTCAGGGAAATATAAGTACCATATGATTCCATTCACATGGGGAATATAATAAACAAAATAAACTATCAAACAAAATAGAAGCAGGCTCATAGAGACAAACTAACAGCTGTCAGGGGAAACGGAGTTGTGGGGCTGGGTGAAAAAAATGATGGGATTAAGCAAAAAAACCCAAAAAAAACCCAAACCCCAAAACCTCATAGACACAGACAACTATATGGTGATTACCAGAGGGAAAAAGGGTTGGGGGAAGTTAGAAGAAGGTAAAGGGGGGATAAATGGTGATTGAAGGAGCCTTAACTTTGGGTGGTAAACACACATTACAATATACAGATGATGTATTATAAAATTGTATCCCTGAAAACTCTATATTTATTAACCAATGTCACCCTAATAAATTCAATAAAAAAGTTTAAAAATTTGCATTACTTCTCAGGACTTATTATTTATCATTAGTACATAAGTTTACCTCTCAAAACATAAAATACTTGATACATTGGGCAACACGAAGTCACATACATGTTCTTTTAAGGCAGAATATGAAAAATATAAATAAATCTGGAAAGTGTGTAAACACATCATTTAGCAGAGCATCTCTAGTGACAGATTTCCATTTGCCCACTACTAACAAAAACAATAATCCCAATGTTGAAATCAGGAACTTAAAACTCATCTCAGAGCCTCCTGTTTCCTTGTAAGCAGCCTGCTCTTCAAAGCACTGCCACTTCATCATTAAGGAAATCATTCGGTGGTATCATTCCCATTCGTCAGTGCGGAAAAGTTGTCACAGGGAATTATAAAGAAACACTTGGTACAAAGCAGGGGACAGCACAGGGCTCATCAAGATAATACTCTGCTCTGCAGGGAGCTGCCTGACCCACGCTTTTCTCTGACAGAGTGTTTACGAGGGTGAAACACTCAGACTATACCTCGAACCTGCACTTACCTGTCTAGAAGTCAGCTCTTTCCTACCACTGTTAATATCGATTGTTTTTTAATATCTGTAAAGAGTAATAAGCTGCTAACTGGTTAATGCTTTTTAGACCAAAAAGATACATTTCTACAAAGAAAAGTGCAACTAAATCTTACTTTATATCATAGATAAGGTCCAAAAATCTCACTGCATAAAGCAGTTTTTGTTAACATAGAATCATTTTTAAATATCAATAAAAAATTTTAAAAGAATATAATAGATTTTTTGTGATGAGGATACACTTATCTTATTATTTAGAAGATTAAATAATTTTATGTCACATATTTTTAGCATGAAAGACACACAATTATTATTAATCTAAATTACTCCATTCTTATCTATGCTCTCACTTCTTTTGTTCTTTAAATGGAAGATAGTTGAAAGTGAAAATATGTACAGTACATTGGCAATTTTTCATTCTTAACTTCTGCGGGAACCTACCTGGATTTTGCTTACCTACCTACAAAGACAAAAGAAATTTAAAGGGGCGTCATCCTCAGACAGGAAGAGATAAAAATAGCAATAAATAACAGGCAGTTCAGCCACCCTACAGGGCACAGTTCTCTGGCTTTAGCTATGTGCATAAAATGAAAAATGAAACAGAACATGGGTTTATTTCACCATCTTTTCATTTAGATTGATATTCCTAAAGGGTAGATATAAGCAGAGTTACTTTTTGACCAAAACATCTTCAAAGCCCTTGATTGGCTCAAAACTACAAACTCGACATTTGTGCCCTTGTTTATCCCGAGTGCTCCTCATGTCCACATGTCATAACTCCATCCATCTCTCAAGTTTCATCTCCTCCAGAATCCTTTCCTGACCTTACCAGTTTCCGTCTTCTGAATAACCTCTGTTTTACATGTAGGGTACTGATCTGGTTTTACTTTGCTGTAAAGATACTAGTTTATTTCTCCACTCTCTATAAAGTAGAAACATTCATATAAAAGAAATAATGGTTTTCCTTATATTTTCTGCAACATTGAGCATAAACCTGCACATATAGGAACTCCATAATTAATTAGCATTGATCCTGAAGGTAGCCCAAACCACTGATTAAGCCATGGTCTTATCAATTATTGATTTGAAGGTAGCCCAAACCACTGATTAAGCCATGGTCTTATCAATTATTGATTTGAAGGTAGCCCAAACCACTGATTAAGCCATGGTCTTATCAATTATTGATTTTACCATCAATCCTTTTTTTTTTATCTTCAACTGAAGATATGTGTTCATTTATTTTAAAGAGAGAGGAAAGGAGAGAGAAGAAGAGAGAGAGAGGGAGAGAGAAAGAGAGAAACATCAATTGGTTGACTCCCCGCCTGCCCTGAGGGGCAGGGATCGAACCTGCAACCCAGGTACCTGCGCTTGACAGGGAATTGAACCCATGACCTTTTGGTATATTAGCCAACCCTTTAATCACTAAACCACACTGACCAGGGCCAACGATCTGTCTTTTAATTGGATTATTTAACACATTTACATGTAATATTCTTCTTGATAGAATTGAATAAATATCTGGCCCAGCCGGGCGTGGCTCAGCTATTGAGCATCAACCTAGGATCCAGGCAATCGGGGTTCAATTCCCGGTGAGGGCACATGCCCGGGTTGTGGGCTCAATCAGTGACTCTCTCATCATTGATGTTTCTATCTGCCTCTCTCCCTCTCCTTTCCTCTCTCTGAAATCAATAAAGATATATTTAAAAAATAAAAATAAAAAAAATAAATATCTGTCATTGAATTTTTTCTCCTTTGACTTTTATTTTGAATTAAGTGAGTATGTTCTAATGCAGATTTTAATTTTATTAATTTTTTACTGCATTTTAAAGTTATTTTTAGTAGTTTCTCTAGGGTTAGCCATATTTATCATTATATATCAAAATAAGCTTCAGATTTATGCCACTTTATTCCAGCGAGTTATGTAAATATTACTTTCATATAGATCTATTCTCTTTTCCCCTTTTTGTAGTATTATTATAATATATTTTACATCTGTTAATGTTACAAACCCAGAAATATATAGTTATTATTTTCTTAGTCAAATATAACTTTGTTCTCACCCATCTTCTTTGTGTTGTTTTAGGCAAATAAAATATACATATATTATATTTGTATGTGTTAATAAGCCCAACATTATATTGTATACATATTATTTTATCTAATTAATTTTTACATGTTATGAAGAAAAAGGAGAAAAAATATATATTTCTACTGAGTTTTATGATTACCTAATTACCTTTATTGGTGCTCTTTGTTTTTCTCATGTGGATTCAAATTACTATCTGGAATTACTTGTTTTCAGCCTTAAGAAATTCCTGTAGTATTTTTGTAAGGCAGATCAAGTAGCAACAAATTCAGTAATTGTTTATCTGGGAAAGTAATTATTTCAGTTTTATTTTTTATTTACTTATTTTAAAATATGTCTTTATTCATTTTAGAGAGAGGAAAGGAAAGGGAGAGAGAGAGATAGAAGCATTAATAATGAGAGTCATTGATCGGCTGTCTCCTCTGTGTCCCCTACTGGGGATCAAGCCCCCAACCCAGGCATGTGCCCTGACCTGGAATCAAACTAGGATCTCCTGGATGCTCAACCCGGACAGGCTCACCTTTATTTTTGAATGACCTCTGCTAAATATGATTTCTGGTTGACAGTTTTGTTTTGTTTTGAGTACACAGAATACCCTGCCTCTGGCCCACATTGTTCTGAGAAATCAGTGGGAATTTTATTGGCAATGTTTTGTAAGTGATGAGTTGTTTTTCTATTCCTGCTTTCAAGATTTTCTCCTTGTCTTTGACTTTCAACATTTTCACCATGATGTGTCCATTTGTGAAACTAAGCAGACAGACACAAGGATGATAAAAAGAAGATGGACACAAAAAGGATAAACAAAAAGTGTTTTCTTATTTGGAGCTCATTAAGCTTCTTGATATGAAGGGCATTGTTTAAAATACATTTGGGAAGTTTTCTACTATTATTTCTTCAAATATTTTTTTATTCCTTTTTGTCTCTCGTCTTTTTCTGATACTCTTATTATGTGTGTGATGGTGCACTTCATGGTGTCTCACATTTCTCTGAGGTTTGTTCATATTTTTTCATTGTTTTTTCTCTTTGGTATTTTTTTAGATGGCTTAATCTATACTCATCTATCCTCAAGTTTGCAAATTCTTTTAAATTATTTTATGTGATAAAGCATTGCTATTATTAATCCTTTTACTTTTTAAAATATGCTTCCCTTTAGTTGTGACCATATTTATAATGACTATTTTGGAGACTTCACTTTAATCCGAGTTCACAAACACTTGTGTTGTTTAGTTGTTTATTTGTTTTTCTTGTCATCTGAATCATACTTTCTTGTTTCTTTGTATGCCTTGTAATGTTTTGTTCAATGTGGGACATTTTAAACAATAGATTATAGCAACTCTGGGTTCTTCACCCCTCCTTCCAGAGCTAGTCATTGTTACTTACTTTTTATTTCTTTTTAGTGACTGGCTGGCTCATTTTAGTGAGTGAGGTCTATTCTTCTCTCCAACAGTCTTACGCCTCTGATGTTACTCCTCAGTCTGCCAAGAGTAACCCAGTGATGACAGTGATATTGGTAGGACTGACTTTCTGCTTTTTTCTGACCATATCCAGCCGCTGATCTCCACTAACTGCCATCCCACTGCCCTATAGTTTTCAGAAATACCCTAAGGCATGACTTGCTTTATAAAGTAATCCAATCAAATCATTGCATCTTTAAAGGAATGGCTTCTAAGGTCTATATGTGGTATTTCTTTTGACTCTAAGAGGGCTCTTTCCAGCTACCTTATTCTGTGGTCTTACCCTCCAAAGTAGCAGTGTATAGTCTCGATTGGATCATTATACGATCTACAAATGTCCTCCTGTTTCCCACCACTAATTCCACTGCTGCAAATGAGGTCAATTCTGGTGGAAAAGATGAAGAGTTATCTGTTTTATGGACTGATTCTCCAATCCCCACAGCCAGCAAGTAAATCTGAGCCAAGATGCATGAGTTGGAGTGGGGACAATGGCAAATTTCTCTCTGAGTAACACCCCTGTTCTAGTGGCTGTATGTTCAGTGGAAGGGGAGGGCTGCTTGGCTTTCATGGCATGTAAACACCACTTCACAAGTGCACCTCACAAGTGCAATTGGATACGAGCCTTTCATTGTTTTGTACCCAAGATAGAACCTCTCTGTTCAATGAATGGGGGGCAGGGCAGAAGAAAAGAACCCCACCTCCAAACTGTACTTTCCCTGGACTGGGACTCAGCAACCAGTAGCTGTGGGCAGAATTAGAAAAGCCAAAGTCATGCTTCATCTGGGAGGAAAGTCCTCTGACTTGGTATAGGGGAGGATGAGGCCTGTGACTTGGCTACAGCAGTGTGGGATGAAGCCTGTGATTTGGCTAGAGCAGTGTGGGATGAAGCCTGTGAATTTGGCTAGAGCAGTGTGGGATGAAGCCTGTGATTTGGCTAGAGCAGTGTGAGGTGAAGCCTGTGATGTGGCTAAAGCAGTGTAGGATGAAGCCTGTGAATTTGGCTAGAGCAGTGTGGGATGAAGCTTGTGATTTGGCTAGAGCAGTGTGGGGTGAAGCCTGTGATGTGGCTAGAGCAGTGTGGGATGAAGCCAGTCTCACCAAGGTGAGAGGAAGTGAGGGGAGCAACCTTGGTTCAAATAGCTCAGGTTCTCCCTTTGTCAATAAGTTTTCCTAGGTATTTTGAAATAAATAATTGTATATTTTCTTTTTGCCTTTAGAACCATTTCCAGAGGCTTTAAATGTTTTTCTAAAAAGTAATTTTTACCAAATTTCATTAGGAGCGAGTCAGCAGAGAACCTCATCCCGGCATAGTGGAAATGGATCCTTGGTCTGATATCTTTTAAAATTATTTGTTCAATAACAAGATTCAAATTTGTACAGTAGATATCTCATGATTTTAATATTTTACACCAAACACTCTTAAGATTTTCCTCAAACACTTACTTTCCAACTTAAGAACAGATAGTTGAACAGAGTAAATAGATTCTAATGTGATAAGCCATTCTTCACCAGTAACTGATACTTTTTCATATATATGCATATATTAGATACATATATATATTCCTGGTAAGCTAGTTGAAAGAGACTAGAACATGGGTCCAAGAAATGGGACTTTAACTAAATATGTGTCCTTATGGAAAACTCCAAGAAACTGTTTTGGCATCATTACTTTAACTAATATAATGGAATTAAAAATCTACACCATTTTTTCCATATTCTAAATGAATTTTGTGGTAATTTCCTTTTCCAATAAAAATTAGTTTTAAATGCTGAAAAATAAAAACTTAAGGGTCATAGGTCAGCCCTTGCCAGAATCTGAGAGGGGAGTAATACAAGGTTGTGAGCATGACAACTTAGAAAATAATGAGAATAACTGTAAGAGAAGTTATACAAAGGCCCAAGACAAGATATATTGGTCTTAGAGTCTGGAATGTATCTCATGGTCTGTACTGAGAACTAGCTTGCGAATATGGAAAACAATCACCTTTCATCAATTATGTGAGCTCAGAGTAAAGGGAATCATCAAAGGCACTTAGCATTCCATCAGTGAGAAGACTGCACATTTCTTTGTCTTTGTAAGAATAAAGGAATATTTTTCCAAGTCTCACAAACACATCAAATATAAAAAAGCTCATTTTATAAATGACCATCATATCTCTCAAAGTCCATACAAAATTAAATACAACTAAGACCAAGTAGAGCCCTGGCCGGTATGGCTCAGTTGGTTGGGCGTCGTTCTGTGCGCTGAAAGGTCGCCAGTTCGATTCCTGGTCAGGGCACATGCCTGGGTCGCAGGCTCCGTCCCTGGCAGAGGGCGAGCAGCAGGCAGTCTATTGCTGTTTCCTTCTAGCACTGATGTTTCTTTCTTTCTCCCCCTCTCCCTTCTTTTATCTCTAAAAATCAATAAAAATATTTAAGAAAAAGACCAACTTAATGTTGGTACTTAATGACAATGAGAAATTAATTCTACACAATCTCATTCACAGAACAAAATCAAAGTGGCTTTCAGTAAGTATAATCTTCTTATGAGAGCTTGTTTAAGAGTGAGATTTAAAATTGCTACGCACAGGGACACAAAAGCCTATATTTACATTTGTTAGCCAGGAAAAGTAACAAAGTTGTATCTACACAAATAGTGAGAGTAATCACAGTGGAAATGTGAGTACTAAACTCAAGCTTCCCCACTTCCATAAATACTTGGGAAAATTTGAAAGAAAAATAGGCATTTCTTTATTACAGAAAAATTCAGATTATTTTTAGCCACTTTTCCTGCTAAGAAGCAACACAGTGAAGCTTCAATTTAGCACTCACATTTTCAATGTGATTACTCTCACTATTTGTGTAGACACAACTTCGTTTCTTTTCCTGGTTATTTTTTAGATTTTGGACTTCTCAGCCTCCACAATTGCATCAGTCAGTTTTTAAGTTAAATTAATCTTAAATCAAATATTAAAGAAAACCAAAAGAAAAGATGTTTGGCTAAAATTGGGAAGGAAAAAAAAAGAAATCAAGGAGTAATGCTTCTGATAAAGGAAATGAGAGAATTTTACAAAAGGAATTATTGTGGTATATGGAAATCTGTTTGCATAAAAATCTGTTTCACCTGAGATAGTTCTTGAGTTAAAAGAGAAAGTTGGTGGCATTCAGTTGTGCGCTGGTAAACCAAGGGGCGGAAGGCCATCTCTGAATGTAGCATTTGCTGATTTCCGTAGTATAACTCCTGCGGTAGTCAGTTAGTTAGATATTAATGAAAGAGAAGGGAGCCAGTCATCTGATTATGTTGGATTAACTAGGAAAGGGCAGTTTCACAGTCACTCTGGGGAATAGCTGGCCTTGCTCCACTTTAGGATTAACATCTGAGTGGGCAGGAAAGACCAGCTTTCCCATTGTTGCCAGAGAAAAAGAAAGCTGTTACTGGAGAAAGTGGGTCTTTGAGAAGTCAAAGAGAAAAGAATTTCAAGGAGCACAAGAATGGGGGAAGTTTACATGTAGTGGCAAGATTTATTGGGGAGAAAAGAAATAATATGCCTTGGGGGTGCGGGCTCTAGTAGCAACTGCCCCAAGGCCCTTGCTACTCCTCCATATATTTTTTTTGGTTTCAGCAACTGGCAAGCTCTCTTTCAATCCGTCCAACCTGTTTCCTGGGTTTTCCCGGGGCTGCGCTGGGCTCTCCCCCTTTCCATTTCCTTTCCTGGATCTTCTGGGGTTTTGTGCCCTTATCCTGTCCAATCCTTTCCCCAGATTTTCCCAGGCTAGACTCTGCCCTTCACGGTTACCATTTTGGCCCTTACTGTGCAGGCCTGGGGTTCCGCTGCATCATCTGGCTCCTACTTCACCCTTCCCCAGTAATCAGGCTAACAGGCCGGTGGTTCCCAGGGAGATTTGAAAGCCAGTCTTTCCTTCCAGCTCAGGGATTAAGTCCCTTTGTTGGAGGATGTGGCTGTCCCCTGGGTGTCTGTGAAACTGCAGTAACACCATTATAATTAGCTAGTTATTAATATTAGGAAAGGAGCAAGGGGAAGGCCAGACTTTACAGGCATGTCATCCGGGCAGCTTCACCAGGAAGCTGCAGGTTACACTCCCCAGGGGACACCGGCCCGCTCCCTGTAGATCCCTGGGGGCAAGGGGTCCAACAAAGAGAAGGTAGGCACATACCCAGTGAAGCTGGGGTGACACAGAGAAGGAACTTGTCTGTCAGTCACACCTGGGAATACAGATGATTGGCCAGAATGGGTGAGGCCAGTGCAGGGGCAGGAAAACGTGGGAATAGGTTATCCCCTAGACAAAGGCGTTCTCTCTCGTTGCTCTGCACTCTGGGCTCGCGCGGCTCCTTTGCCCCTGCCTCCTTGCATTTGCCCCTGCGGCCCACTGCCGTGGGACCCCGCATGCCGTGGACTAATGGACTGCAGCGGGAAACACACGCTAAACTAGCCAGATGCTGGACTGGACCCGGCTCCAACACGGAAAGGAAACTCGGGGCTGTGGCTCTGATTTTAGCTCCACTAAAGCCCCAGCTACACTTTTCTATGGCTGGACTAAGGGAAATGGGACTTCCGAAACCCATGGGTGTAAGTCCACGAAAATAAAACTTTCTACTGTATCACATCCTCCAGTGCGAGTCTCAAAAAATTCCTTTTCTCAAGATACCACAGGAACTCCTCCCCAGCAGCAACCGTGGGAGACAAGCCCCACTCCTGCCCTGTAACAGAAGCCTCCTAGTTAATCGGGCTTAGCCAGTTTAGCTCCCTTCTCTTGTTAATACCTAACTAGCTGCCTACACAGCCCCCCCAGGGAACAACCAGCACAGTTCCCCGGTTAACGGGGAGAGGAAACAGTGAAGGGAAGGAGCACATGGCAGTAACAGCTAGGAGGCATGTGCCCTAGGAGCCAAAACGGGGACCATAAAGGGGAGGGGACCACCCTGGGAAAATCTGCCCAAAAGATCTATAGGATAAGGGCACGAAACCCCAGAAAATCCTCTTTTCTGAACCCAAGAAAATATATGGAGGCTTAGCAAGGACCCTGGGGCAGCTGCTACTGTAGCCGGCTACTAGTCCACGCATCTTTGAGGGCGCACTGTCTCACTCTAGTAAACCCTGCCACTATTGCTTAAAATCCTCTGCCTGGGTCCCTAAAATTCACTTCCTGTGACACCGCAGAACAGCCTCTGGTAACATAACTACTTCCACCAAGGTCAGCCCCAAGCTACTAATCTGCAGGCACTGCCCGAGGCCTGGGCAGAGGTGCACAGTGTTGATTTTCACAAGCAGTTGCAGCGAGAGCCGTGTCAGGACCCCACCGGGTGAAGCCCTGTTTTGAGCTAACACCCTGAGCTTGAGCAGAGAGCAAGAAAGTGCTCAGGGTTTAAACACTGCTTGTTTCCCGCTCGCTGAAGCGGATGGCCGACTCAGTTTACAAGCCGCAGTGATGAGGGAAAACTGCTCCTTTTCTCCGGGGTGGACACTGGGCCGAAGCAGAGGCTAAGGCCGGGGTTTCGCTGTGTGGAACACGGAGGACAGTTCGTGAAATGACGAAACAGCATTTGCTTTTTATTTGACTAGAGCTGCAAGTCCAGACCAGCTCGAGGCCTTCGGCTGAGGCCCCGTCGCCGTGACTAATGCGGGGTATGGAGGCAGCTATTACTATTTCCCGCAGGGGGCTGTGGGATTAGGTGCTAAAAGCGCGGTTTCCTAATCTACTATCACTTTTGCTTCGAGAAGTTCATCTGCATCTATCTAACTGGTCATTATTCTAATGGAGAGCCTTTTCTATTGGCATGACCGAATGTTTTCAGGGAAATGCAGTCTACAGTGAAACACTATAATGGATTTACTCTGTCAAACAACCTCTCCACAACATGGATGTTTGTGTGTTTTTTTCAAAAACTGGTTTTTATTACAGATTATTTTTGAAATAGAACAAATCAAGCAATGTCCATGAAATATGGCCATAGATCCTAAGTCCATTATTTTAGCTTTCTTTAAAAATTAAAATCTTCTGATGACACAGAAATGGAAAAATATCACCTTTCAGTGCTTTTTCAATAATGGCAAACAGTGGTTGAGCTAATTTACATTTTATTTTATTTTAATTTTTTGTATTTACACTGGCCAATGTGCCAGTGTGTTTATTTACAATAAACATCCTCCCGCTGCCTCGGCCAGATCTCTGCCTTCCACTTCAGCTCCCTGGGTGCTACTCAGTTCCCTTTCCTCTAAATAGCTATTTTCTCACCTACTACCCCAGACAATGAAGCATTTTTCATTTCCCTAGGGGGAAAGTCAAACGCTCAGATACCGGGCCAGACCTTTAGACACAAACTTTAATGTTGCTTTTAAAAGGAGAGAGAGATGCTCTGGCCAGGTGCTCAACAGGCTAGAACATTGGCCTGTACACCCAAAGGCTGCGGGTTCAGTTCCAGGTCGAGGGCACCTGCCTAAGTTGCAGGTTTGATCCCGGATCCAGGGGTGTAAGGGAAGCAACTGATTGATGTTTCTCTCTCACATCTATGTTTTTGGTTGTTTTTTCTCTCTCTCCCTTCCTCTCTCTCTAAAATAAATAAAAACATATCCTTGGATGAAGCTTTTAAAAAAATAAGCCCTGGCCAGGTAGCTCAGTTGTTTAGAGCATCATCGAGGATACGCCAAGGTTGCGGGTTTGATCCCCAGTCAGGGCACATACAAGAATCAACCAATGAATGTGTAAGTAAGTGAAACAACAAATCGATGTTTCTCTCTCTCTCTCCCTTCCCTTGGCTCTAAAATCAATAAGTAAAAAAAATTTTTAAATGAGTAATAAAAACTAAAAACACAGAAATAAGAGAGGGGTTGTCATTTAACTGGGAAAGAAAGACTAGTCTCCAGGACATAGTGACTTTAAGCAGAAGATTTCAATTTAAAAAGAGCATTTAGTGAATTAGCCGGATTTTCTAAACTTCTTGGGGGAAAAAAGGCTTGCATAAAGAATAAAAAGAGCTTCTTATGCGCTACTCCTTTACATCAAGGGGGACACTTCAAATTGCCTATTGGCACACGACAAAACAAACAAAAACCCCAATCAGCCGTGAAAATAAACCTCACCATTTTTTCTTGGCTCAGGGCTCAAGATATTAAAGTCTATTTCTATTAGAGTTTTACTTCATGAAGAAACTTTTGTGACATCATGTTTAAAAATCTTACATAACCTTCCTTGTTTCAGAAATGACAGGGCGGGAACAAGTAGCTAAATTGCTCTGTCACAAAATTAATGAGCAGGGACTGACCAGAAAAATAGCATAGTTCAGCTCATAGCAGTAAAGGCTCTCCCCCAGCAATCAGCAAATCTGAGTGTGGTGGGTCTATGCAGAGGACTGCAATTCTTTTTTTTCCTGCTACCTTTAGTCCTTTCATAAAAAGGGCACTTGGTGTAGGTTTCTATCTGGATTTCAGTTGTTTAGTTAGACTTTGGAGGCAGTGATTTTAAGTAATTACCAGCCTGTTGTCAAAGACACATTATCTGATATTTCCTTAAATCAAATTCCTGACTTGCCACCCCTTTCACTGTGTCCTACCAAAAATCTGATTTGAGATTCAATTCCTGTTAGTTATGCAGCAAGCTGTCACTCAAATCACACAAATTATATTCCTGGGTTTAATAGAGTTCCCCATGGTTTTCAAATATCCCATCTCAGGGAACAATATGAAATTTTAACTGCACAAAACAGGAGTAAATTAAATTTACTTAAGTATAAACAAATAGTGCCTAACAAAGTCCAACTGTTTACCCCAAAGTAAATTAGAAAGTTCTCCTCTCCAAGTAAGAAAGATAACTGTCACAAATTCATGGCCTTGAAAAAGAGGAGAGTCAGTGGAACCCAGCAGTTAGAGCTGGGAGCCAAAGAAGGCTGCATTTAGACGGAGAACTTGCACAGTGATGAAGGGAACAAGAGAGCTCTGAGAAATCAGAGAGAAAACTTTATAAAATACATATTTAAAATACATACGTGAGATTATAGTTTGTTAAGAGGTAATTTTCAAGAAGTAAGGTCATGGCTCTTCTATAAAATAAACACATTAAAATTTTTATTTAATTCAATAATATTAGAATTGATAAGATGTTGTGCCCCATTCAAAAAACGTTAAGTAAAGGAAAATGGAGTAAAGGACATGAAATAAACTTACAAATAGATATAAAACCAGTTTTCTCACGGCGGGGTAGGGAAGCAGAGTGTATTTGTATGTCTATGGAGAAAGCTTTTCATTGCTGCCAGTGGTCTGCAACCTAACAGTTGTAAAACAGTCCAAAGGCCAGGAAAGGCTAGAGGCAGACGCCTGCAGAGCTTTCCCTTTAGGCCTAAATTCCTTCCTACATCTCAACTCATTCACTAACTTAGAAGCTGGTGGTTAGTGGGATATTAACTAGATTATCAACCTGGTAAAATACTGAGATAATGTACATAAAGCATATGACATAAAATCTCTACTGTAATAAGAACTCCATAGATGATTGATAGCAATTTTTATTACCAATAAGTGTAAGAGGGTTTTAAGTGAAAGCAAAAGGCATGTCTAATAAGTTAAGTATGTTGCTATTTGGTAGAGGTTTTCTTGTTTGTCTGTTTTAGCTATTCTAACATTTTATTTCTATTTAATTTGGTTTTGAAAGAAATGTACACTGTAGTAGAGAGGAAGGTAGATGATCTCTCTTAAAATATGAATTATGCATGTGTATTTTCTATATTCTCTTGAGAAAGCAAGAAAATGTTACAAAGTGTTAGGGTGATTCTCTTGAAAAAAGTGGAATAAACATCTAAATGATTAATGCTGAATGATTCAATGACGTCAATAAAACATCTTTATATTTACTGCAAATTTCTATTTTATAAAGCAATAATTATATATATATGAATATATATAAAACAAAATGTATTCCAATAACTCACTGATTTTGTTCCTATCAATTTTGCTATTGAGGCTCCGTGGCCTGAATGTTTGTGTCCCCACCAAAATCATATATTAAGGCATTATCCCCAATAGAGGATATTTGGGGGTGTGGCCTTTGGGAGATAATTAGGTTAAAGGGGTGGAGTCCTCCTGAATGGAATTAATATCTTTATTTAAAAAAAGGAGCAGACCGGAGACCCTTCTCTCTGCTCTCTGCCATGTGAAAATACAAGAAGTCGTCAGTCTGCAATCCAGGTGTGGTTCTCATCAGAACCTGACCAGACGGGTGTTCTGACCTCAGCCTTCCAGCCTCCAGAGCTGTGAGAAAGAAGTTCCCGTTGTTTCCAAGCGATGGGTGCAGGACACTGCGTCATGGCAGCCCAGACTGCTGAGACAAGGCTCGTGGAGTGGAACCAAACTCAGGGGATGTGCGAGCATGAAGCCCAATCGTGCGGAACAGGTCAGAAGGACGCTGAAATGTTAGTGAGGCAAGGAGGCAACCAGGAGACGGCTGGAACTGGGGGAAAGCCTCAGGAGCTAGGAGGATGGAGTTTGGGATCAGGCAGAGCTGGAATTAAATGACACGTGCAGCCTATTTGTTATCTACATAACATGAGTTTGGGCAAGTTATTTTTTAGCCTTAATGCCTCAGTTTCTGTGTTTGTTTACAACACTGGGTTATAAACAATGGATTGAAGTCCATGGAAGTTCCCAAATGTCTATATAGCAGAAGCTTAAGAAAGACTATGTGTTCTACTTGATATAAAGCTCCCCCCTGTGTGTGTGTGTGTGTGTGTGTGTGTGTGTGTGTGTGTGTGTGTGTTCAGATTGCCTTACTTAGCACGCAAACACAGATGATGTAGGGAGTTTGCTGGGATGGATATTGGAGGAAAGGGAGTTCCTAGCCACTCTTGGCTTCCCTGTGAAATGAGATATTGTCAAAGGGCTGAGAAGTATCTGTCAAATGGTAAAAACTCCAAACTTGTTTTTATTTTAGCAGGTGTGCTTCTACCTAAGGTGATATTGATCACCAGTTAGATCAGTAAATTAAAATTAATTAAAGCAGAGAATATTTAAAAATGATACACACATAACTTTAAACATTGTTTTATGACAAGATAGTGTTCCCGGGAAACCTGGTGGGGCTTGGGGCTGCCTGTCACTGCATCCAATTCAACGGAGGCCGGGTGGAATCATATAAGGCGTTTATTGAGAAGGCGGAGCAACCACGAAGACAGGGACATAGGAGCACCCCAGACCTGTCATAAGGAGTGGCCTGAGGGATCGGTTATACAGGGAAATGGGGTAAACTGAGGCTGGGAACGGAATGCAGCTATTGCGAGGCCCCGGAGGCCCGCAGGCATCAGCTATTTTTCTTGGTCATCTGGCGATGTGTCGATACGGTGATACGTTGACTCCTGGCTGGGTCGGCCCGACCATGTCCATTTGAGGGTACATTGTCCACAGCTGCGTCACCTCCTTAATCGCTTTGTCCCGAATCAAGGGGAGTGTACGGGGGTAAAGGCCTAGGAGACAGAAACTTAAGGAAAAAGAAACTTATACCTCTGCTCCCACAAGTATATGTGTTCTATGATTTATAAGTGATATAATTATATTTCAGATTAATTCAGGTGCTCAACCTATGGACATTGTAAGTGCCCCCATCAATACTACATTTATTTACCAATCTTGTGTTACAAGGCTTACAAGTGTTGATGTGCTCAAAATTTTATAGATGTAGAGCACATTGCAAATTTTAAAGACCTATAAAGGTTACTAAATATAGGTACCTTCAAAATGCTACGGTTTTTCTCTCCAAATACTTACAGCTGTTTGCTCACAGACAGTGAAAGTTTTAAAGGGCCTGAAACTCATATCATTATAAAAATATTTAAGAGAAATAATACAAATTTGTTAAAACAAAGGTAAGAAAGTGAATATTTATTTAGAATGGAAAAAGAAATCACAACAAATTAAAAATTTTCAAAGAGCTGATAAACACCACAAAAATCATAAAGCCATTCACATATAATTTTAATAATCTACAGTTTGACATAACCCTCTAACATATGGCTCTATGCTTGGGACTGCACTATGTTGATCACCTCTTCACATGACAATACTATCCTGATATCACTGATTACACAGAGAACAGAAAGATCACTGAGTCTTTCCTCTAGATTTACTGATTTAAAATTTGTTTTCATTATTGAAATTCCAGCTTTATAACTTACTAAGTGATAACTAAACATAATTAGGATCATTATCAAATTCACATAGGACATTTTGAGTTTTTGGACTAGTGATTAACTTAAATACTCTCTAATTTGATGACACACATTAACGAGGTTTTCAGTATGCTCCTGCTGTTGTGGGTTTTATGAGTTTTGACGGGCCTAAGGATTTGAAAGACATTCTAAGCATTAGCCTCTGGCTTTATACTTTCAAGTCTACCCACATCCTTCTGGTAACAAGCACCATAGGACATACTCCCATGTCTTCCTGAGCCTGGTGAGTCAGCACAAAGGACTGCACAGCTCCTCTTGGAAGTCATTCTTACAGCATGATACTTAATAATAATTTACATTTGTGCAAGCAAAGTCTGACTTCAAGCAACACAAATATCCTGCACGAAACTCAGATGGATGCACTCCCTGCTTAATAATTACTGAGCGAGAACTCAGCCTCTGCCCCTTTCCAAATCCACACAATGAGAGGAAAGTACAATTGAAGGAACTTGGAGTGGAACACACAGAGGCCTTGACCAATTAAAATGGAAAGATTTTACTTTCACAAATTTTATAAAAACATACTGCTAGGGGCTCCCCAGGACGCAAAAGGAACCTGTGCAGATGAGAAACCCTAAAACCTAATATCCTTTCCTTTAACGAAATCTGCATCAACCCACTCTTAATTTAGAAGCAATATTTTAAAGAAACTTTTTAAAATTTATTCTTTCCATGGTTTTAGAATTTATTTTCATAAGGAAAATAATTAACAGTTGACCCTTGAATAAAGCAAGGTTTAGGGGTCCTTACTCCCTACACAATTGAAAATCCATGAAACTTGACTGTAGCCATACCTCAGTATCTGTGGAGAATTGATTCCAGGACACCCCACAGATACCAAATCCACAGTTGCTCAAGTATCTTATAAAAGTGGCAGAGAATAGTGCATCTGGTGGGCCCTTCACTCCTACAGATTCCCAGCCGCAAATGGAGAATACTGCTTTCAATCCTCAGTCAAATTCGCAGGTGTGAAACCAGGAAATATGGAAGACTGACTGTATATTTATTGAAAAAATATCTGCATATAAATAGACTCGTGCAATTCAAACCTGTGTTGTTCAAGGATCAACTATATTTTATTTTGTAAGATATCATCTGCTTACGTAATATCTAATGAAATAACATACAAATAATAACACATATTACAAGCAAAATATAATTTGGGGAAAAACATAACCGTGTGTGTGTGTGTGTGTGTGTGTGTGTGTGTGTGTGTGTGTGTGTGTTTAAATAAACAGTGGTCTATACATACAGTAGAATACTTAGTACTCAACAGTAAAAAGAAAGAAACTGATACACATGACAACCAACATGGATAACTGCTAGAATAACATTGCTGAGTGAAAGAACCCAGGCAAAAAAGAGTATGCATTATATGATTATATTGCTATGAAACTGTAGAACATACAAAGGACAGTCACAGAAAGCAGATAGTGGTTACCAAGTGTGTGAGAGTGGAGTTAAAATCAAGAAAGCGGGTATCTTTGAGTGTGATAGATATGTTCACTATTTTGACTATGGTGATCATTTCTGACCTAGAAAGGATCATGCACTGCTTAATTCTGAGAATGCATTTTTAGGTGATTTCGTTGGGAGAGCATGATTGAGTGCACTTACAGAAACCTGGGTGGTCCAGCCTACTGCACACCTACAAGCCTGTACAGCATGTTACTGTACAGAACAACATTAAGTCAGGCACAAGAAAAAAAGAGATTAAGTCAGGCATACAGTGGTTGAGCAATCAATTTACCTGTTTGGGATATTGCATCACAGTTGGGTTCCTACCTTAGCAGAACTGTCAAACCAGGTAACTACTCAGGTCCCTTCAAGCTTGGATACTTTTTGGTTCACCACTCTTCTCGGAGCTCACTCGGTGATTTGGGTCTCATGTGTCCTAGGTTTCAGATAACCTGTTTGCATATTGGACAGCTTAACTTAAAACTAATGGGTAGTCAATCAGGTTTTATCTTATTGTAACCTAACTGAATCTGAAAAGCAGTATTTTGGTTTCTCTTGAAAAATCAGAAGTTCTGACAAAACTTGCATGACATCATTGGCTGGAAGTGAGCAGCATGCGTCACTTTAGATGGAACATTTACTTTACTGGTTTCCCCTGTCATCACATTTTGCTAATATCTTATAGTTCATTATATTAAAAAAAAAAGAAAAAAGTCAGGCACAAGAAAAAAATGCAAGCAAGAGACATAATAAACACAAGATGTATGGGGCCATTGCCTGTGTAAAATGGTGCACTATTTTATACCTTTTTATAAGTAGAAAGAGTGCATTCTAAAATAACAATAAAAAGTATAATATAGCCCTGGCTGGTGTGGCTCAGTTATCAGAGAGCATTGACCCAAGCACCAAAGGGTCATGGGTTTGATTCCCTGTCAAGGGCATGTACCTGGGTTGCAGGTTTGATCCCCAGGCCTGGTGGGGGAATGTGTGGGAGGCAGCTGGTCTATATGTCTCTCTCACATCGATGTTTCTCTCTCTGTCTGTCTCCCCCTTCCTCCCTTCCACTCTCTCTAAAAATCAATGGAAAAAATATCTTCGGGTGAGGGTTAACAGCAACAAAAAAGTATAGTATAGTAAATAAGTAAACCAATAACACGGCCACTTATTATTGAGCATTATGTATTATATGTTTATACAACTGGCAGTGCATTATGTTTGTTTACACCGGCATTGCCACAAACCCATGAGTAGCATGTTGCACTATGATGTTATAATGGTTATGACATCAGTAGGTGATAAAAAATTTTCAGCTCTATTATAATTCGTTAGGACCACTGCCATATACATGGTCCATCATGGACTAAAATATCATTATAAGGGGCACAACTGTATGTCAAAACTTATTAATTTGTTCATTTTAACATTAGGCAGTTTTTAATAGCAATCATACCTCAATAAAGCTATGCAAAAATGTGCAGTTGGTTACTAAGGGAGGAGAGGAATTGTACACTAAAGACACTGCAGTGCTTGGGTAACACACTCCAGGAGTCAGGAAAGACATTTTGAGGTATTGTTTTAAGAAAGGTTGAGCATAGGTGCAGCCATTATGGAAAACAGTATGGAGGTTCCTCAAAATATTAAAAATGGAGTTGCCTTTTGATCCAGTGTCTCACTTCTAGGAATATACCCTAAGAATCTTGAAACACTAATCAGAAAAAATATATGCACCCCTATGTTCATAGCAGCACAGTTTACAATAGCTAAGATCTGGAAACAGCCCAAGTGCCTATCAGTAAATAAGTGGATAAAAAAGCTGTGGGACATCTACACGATGGAATACTATGCAGCTGTAAAGAAGAAGGATCTTGTACCCTTTAGGACAGCTTGGAGGCACCTGGAGAATATTGTGCTAAGTGAAATAAGCCTGGCAGAGAAAGACAAACATCACATGATCTCACTTATATGTGGAATCTAAAGAACTTAATAAACTGATGAACAGAAATGATTCAATGACATGTAAGCATGGATCAGACTGACAAATCTCAGAGAGATGGAGGAGGGCAGGTGGGTGGGGGGGAGATATTAACCAAAGAACTTAGAAGCATATATGCATAACCCAAGGACAAGGACAATGGTTTGGAGAGGGACTGTAGAGGGGAGTGGGATGGAGTGGAATGGGTCAATGGGGAAAAAAAGGGACATCTGTAATATTTTGAACAAAAATAAAATAAAGTAAAAACAGAAAGGTTGAGCATAAATCTAGGTAAGTACAGTGTTACTATGGGGGCACTTACTATGAAATAGGGTTTAACTCCTTTGTAGGTGCCCCAGGTTAAGGATCTAATACTACTCAAATGGCTTTGTAGCAGCTTGGAAGAAGCAATATTCAATATTAAATAGAGATTATGTCAGACTGTGGGGGGAAAAAAATCAAAGTACTTCAAGGATGTGGAACTTGGACATGGGAAAGACATCAGTGGATTCAGCCAAAAGGAGCTATGTGAATGGTGACAAATACAGCTGGGTTACACAAGTAAATTACTTCTAAATTAGATGACACTAGGAAGTCTGGTCTTCTAAAAACTGACCAAGAAGAGTTATCCAGAGACCATCGTTATTCAAAAATGGTGGCCACCTTCATTTGTCAAATACCTGGATCTAAAGGTAAGTGCTCCAGCTCACTTCACCTGTATGAATACTCTTTTTCTTAAGCAAGTTAGCCATCCTTGCTAGTATTCCAAATCAGAACTCTAAAATTCCAAGCTATTATTATTCTAATTACACTCTTATGTAGAATTTTCATCACACTAGGAAAAAGTTTCAGATGCATTTTTACTTTGAAAGTTAGTGATTTTTCTTTCAAAATCATTCTTAGTGTAGAAAAATATGTTTTGCTTTTTTATGCATTCAGCAAGATTTACACTACTATCTTTTGAATTCAATAATACTATCAAATACTAGAAACCTCACTTTAATATTACCCTATAGCTTTTAAAAACATGCACTTCACACCTACAATTTGTTGAGCAGTTTGCTCCATGGGATCCTGTGTAGTACCTCATTCAGTCTCTGTAAGTATTTATAATGGGATATGATCTCTAGCCTGCATATGAGAAAATTAAAGTTGCTTGAAGACAGATATTTGGATTTGATATTCTATATACAGGGTGGGCAAAAATAGTTTTACAGCTGTGAGTATGCAAAACAGAGTTTATTCTTGTATTATTATTTATTTATTAATCATTGTACAATTTATTATTATTACTATCAACCGACTTCTGCCCACCCCTGTATTTTTAGAGACTTACTTTTTTTTTTTTTTTTTTAACAGGTAAAGACTTGTTTTTATAAAGTGTTATAATCAGGGAAATATGTCAATGTCTCAGAGAGAAAATCTATTTTTGACTCAGGTGTGGTATGAACAGTGCTGTCTGGTTATGAGAATAACTGCATTACATCCTGATTTAGGGAAGATTCCTTAAAATCTGAGCTTGAAAGAGGGGTTTCTATACAAACATGTATTGAAAGAATGATCTCAGGAGGAACTTGTACAATAAGTAAGGAAGGCAAAATAGAACAGGGGGAGAATCTAAGCAAAAATATAGGATTGGCTGAAGTCTACCCATAGCCACTTCCCACAGGGAGCTCTGGAGCCCCCAAATATGCTAGAATTGTCTTGATTTGAGGCAAGGAGAACAAGACTTTATACTATTATTCTTATGTGTCTCTTGGCAAAACAAAAACAAACAAACAAACAAAAACCTCTCATAATTTAGGGCAGTGACCCAGAGAAGAGTGCAGTAACTTGCCATTATCAGCCAATAAAATAGTCAGAGGATGAGTAAACTGGCTCAAAGCATTATCTCAGAAGGACATCAAGAGTGTCCACTCTTGACCAGCAAACTATTAGCAGGTTTCATAAAGCTAACAAAACAACTGTTACAGAGGGAAATATGACAATTTCTCAGAGAGGAATGCTAGATTATGCATGAAATGGTAGGAATGTTACCAGACAGCCACTGGAGTTCAATGGACTCTCCCCTCCTCAGCTCTTGTCATCTTGCAAGGAAGAATTCAGATGATCAACAGAGAACAGTGTTGAAGCAAAACAATCGAATTTATTAAGAAAGCAAAGCAAGTGGATTTATTAAGAATATACTTGGCATAAAGCACAGGTGGGCAACTCAGCTAGTCTGAGTGCCCCATACTTTCCCCCCTATAGTTTTCAAGGTTCCCCTTCTGGATAAACTGGATTTCAAGGTCTCCCTTTTACATTCCTGTGGCCTTTCCCAGAATTTATAAGAACATCTGGTGATTTTATCTTTGCAAGTCCCAAGACTGCTGAAATGTTTGTGGGTGAGATAAACTCCCCCTTTTTCCCCTTCCTCTGCTCCTGCCCTAGCAGCTATCATTCCTGCCTAACATCCTTCCTCAAGTGATACTATCCAAATGCTTTTGGGGTTTTGTTATTTGTCCCCCAGACTTCATATGTCCTTGGGTTTAACTGGCACAATTGGGTCTTTGGCACAAATGGCATTAATTGGGTCTTTGTTATCTATTTTCCAGGCCAAGGTGATTTAAGCTATATATTCTCTGATTAGGAAGGAGTGTATAAACCATTTGCTCTCAAACATCCTTGCCTGGTGAAGATTAGGTCCTGTGATTCACAAGCTGGCTGCATGCTGCCCAAACTGTTTGGCCTTGTTTAATAATCTTATCTCAATTTCCCCATCCCACTTGCCCAGGGATTTTCCTAGCTTCTTAGTATCCTGCCACAGGAATATCTGTCTAACAATTTCACACTCTGAGCACAAGAAAACCACAATAACAGAAACCAATCTCAATCACCATGATGCACTTTTCACGTGACGAAATTTAGTCTTGATCTCAACAAATACCATTACCCCATTAGATTTAAAGCTACTATAATGAGAAAAGGTCCGTGAACTGTCTCTACAAAAATGTGGACAAGCCAGACAGAACAGAAACCCCAACTGGTTTACTCATTACTCCTGGTGCTGCTTGCCATGAGTCTAAGAAAAGACCACCAACTAGAATCAATTATATGTTGGATTCTCCCATAGAATGACTTAATTTTTTACATGCTTGCACATATTTCCACTCCAACACAGCACTTTATTTATGAGGAATGTCTTTCAGAGTTCCATCAAGAAACCATTAACCATTATGGGTTTCAGAGAGAATTTAAATAGAAAATTGTTAGAACTGGTCATGGAAGAGCTGGGAGTCTGAAGAGGGAACGGCAATGAATTAGCAGCAAGAGGCTGCTCCCTACTTATGGCTAAGAAAAGTGGTGGCCTGTCAGATCCCAGATGCTCTGGTGCCTGAGGGAACCGAGACCACAGAAGGAGAGGTTGTCTGGGTGAAGCTGGAACTGTAAAAAGAATGCATTGGGTGGCTTAGCATGATCAGTGCAGGCTGCCTTAACTAGATTCTCCGGTTTTCAAAATTTGAACTATAACAGATGTTTTGATGTTCTATTTCATTTTTTAGTAGCAAATATATGTGTATAAAGAGCACCTTATTAAAATTTGAATCATAAAAAATAAGGAGGATGCACCCCTGCTGGAAATATCATTAGAGACAGCATGGAAGAGGGGTACATATCTGGGTATATCCAAAAAATCAGGCTAAATCAGATCCATTTACCAGAATGTTGTTTCAGAGGAACATGTGGAAATAAGTTACATAAGAATTATAATATCTGTCATTCTGTTTGCAGTAGGACAATGTTTGGGTACATTAACTAAAACACCTTTTTTTGTTGTTGCTACAGTGGTCTTCCTTTGTCATGAACTTTTATTGCCTCAGGGGGCATTCATTTGCCCGACAAGAGAATACAATAAAAATTAGAAAAAGCAATTATGTCAACTAAACTTAAAAAATATATATATTTTTAATTTCTAACAGAAACATAATATTGAAAATCTATTATATGAGAAAGAAGAGAGATTTTGAGTTCCAAAATGTGTCTTCAAATATCAAGACTGACTCTCCATATAAAGTTATTTTAAAGACTTTTTGAAGATAATTCCCAATGCCTATTTCTAACTTCACCTCCCCAAATACTCTCTCCCCCAACATGAACATACATATATTTTACCAAGAAAAGGTAAAAATCTTTATGGGCAAAGGGAAAATCTTGCACAAATAGTTCCGAATTGAATATATAAAACTTCCCGTAGATAATGACTTAAAAACTCGAATAAAATATAAACAACTGACTGAAAAGTCAGACAAAATCTGAAGGAGAGGTCACTTTTGAAAAATTGCAGCTGCAATGGATGAGAATGGTGAACTTATATCATTCTTGCCTGAGGGAACTCTACAAGCCCATGTGGAAAACCGGATCATCATCAACTTAAGGTGGCAGAGAACAGACTCAGGGCTGAAATAAAGCTACTGGGAACTTCATGAAAGTCCTGGAAACAACATAAACACAGATGCAGTGAGATCCAAAACATGATTATACACTCCCCCCAGGTCCCCATCTCACAGCTGAAATATGCACGCAGAGACTCGGGAAAAGTGAGAAGAGACAATAGAGACACCCATCTTTGAAACAGATTTGTGAGTTTTCTGCTTTATTAACTGACTTCAAAAAACAATGTACAACAACAGAAGTTTATAAGAAACTCTCAGGGGGCCAGGCTGAAAGAGGCAGCAGCCAGAAACTGTAAACCTGAGCAGAGACATAAGCTGCTATGTACTCCAGGGAACAGAACCTGAAGTCTGAGTCCAAGCAAGTTAGCTGGTTACTGAAACAATGGAAAAAAGCAACCCTCAGATAAATATAAAAGAATCCAGAGTCACTAAGGTGTATTATTTACATGTCCAGTGTCCAATGAAACCTCACTAGGCAGGAAACAAAAAGAACATGACCTGTACTTAGGAACAAATAAAAACTGACCTTGGGTAACGGCAAATTTAGGTAGAATTTATCAGCCAAAGTTTTTGATGCAACAATTATGAGTATGGTTTAAAGAAACAAAATAAAACTGGTTGTAATGAGTGAACACACAAGAGATCACAATATAAAAATTGAAAGTTAAATAAGTAGAAATTCTAAGAGTGAAAACTATAATTATATAAAATTAATGGGATTAAGTCATCCTCCATCTTGTCGTCTGGGGTCTTAAAATGGCATTTGCTTTTTAGAATAGAAAAACGAAGTTACATTTTTAGACACATACGCTTTATGATTTGAGATTACTATTGTTTGTACTCCCCATTCATAGAGAGTTAGCCAGTCAAGCAATGTATGAGCAACGGCAAGCCCTCAGAACACTAAGAATAGATTATATGCTTCAAGTCAATGCCGATAAACTGTGTGAAGCTAGTGTGTACACATAAGGACAGGTTTGACTGAGTGACATGCAACGTGTGTGGTGAGGGTAGAGGTAAGCAATTGTGCTCTCCTGATTTTACAAATAAAGCTACCACAGCAACAAAATCCTAGGAAGCACCTATGACAAGCTTAAGTACAGTGTTGTGTGCCGTATTACATATAAAACACTAAAAGGTTCTCCACCCCGCGGCACTCCGGTCTTGGACTTTCAGCCTCCAGAGCTCTGATAAATAAATGTTGTTTAAGCTAAAAAATAATAATAATTAATAAATAAAAGGTTCTGCCATCAAGGATAGGTAGGTTTATGATTTACCCATACAACAAATGTGGATGTACCTACTATGTGCAAAGGGCTGGAAAATGTAAGCAAATGAATAAAAAGTATGTTCTCGCTAAAGCAAAAGTTGCATAAGTGAGCAGAAGAAAGGGATTGAGGTAAATAGTTGTTCATCCAAAATTCGAGAAATAATGAGTCAAGTTTCCTGACAAAGAGGTTTTTCCTGCTAAGCAAGGGTAATATTGCTGAGCCTCCCCCATTTCCCCTCTGAGCTGTCTTCTAACAGCCCCCAAGGCTGCTGCTGACGCGGCCTGCAGCCACTTCCAGGCAGCACTTGCAGGCGAGGTCTCCCCAGGCTGAGCTCTTGCACAGCCTTTGATGACAGCGGTGGGCTGCTGCAGGCACCAGCTCCGTGGGACCGAGACTTTCAAGGAGCGCCTAGGCGCCCTGAAGCTCTAAAGCACTTTGCTGAGAAAGACTTGCCTGCTAGGAGAAGGAATGCACGACTTTGGCTGTGTCTTCCAGCGATTTTCTAGAAGCATGCGGCACAGGCTCCAGGCTGCTTTCACTGCTGCTGAGCCAGCGGGGAAGGTCAGAGGACGCCTCGCAACGCCTGTGCGCAGTGCCTGAGATTCACATATGCCTGTTCATACATTAAAAAGTTCTCACAACACATATTTATGTTATGGCTAATGTATGATCATATTTAATTGGATTATCTGCTTTCATTTTACCATGCTTGATTTACAAACCTGCATTTGCTCCATTTGAAGCACGGAATCAGGTGGGGTGGGGTGCGGCTTCTAAGTCGTCAGAGAGCTCTCCTGATGGGCACTGCCTCGCATGACTCCCTCTCCTTGCGCACCCCACTCCTAACCCATACGCTCTATATCTCAGTGTTGAGGGGACATGTCCCCCATGTCTTGCTAGTGAACTCTCTCACTTGTTGGTTTTGATGCAACAAGTTGCTATGTTTGGGAGGCCAAAGTGACAAGTCACTGGGGGTGGCTCCTGGCCAACAGCCTTCTAGGAACTGAGATCTGAGGTCCAACAGCACAAAGGGAACCGAATGCTGCCAGCAATCCTGTGTGTGAGCTTGGATGTGGACCCTTACCCAGCTGAGCCTTTGTAGGAAACCCTACCGCTGGCCATCCCTTGGTTGCAGAATGCCACCTTCGTGAAATACGCTGAAGCAAACATCTCAGCTAAGCTTCCCACAGATAAGAACCTGTCCCCACAGAAACAGCCGGGCGGCAGGGGGTGCTGTTTCTAAGTATTAAGCTTGGGGTGATCTGTTACAGCACCAGATATTTAAAACAGATGGCAGCTATAGCAACTAAAAATGTTATGTACTTTTATCTATTTTTACTATACTTTGTATTAGTAAAGCATAGTAATGGTTATACAAAAAGACAGAGTTAACATTATAATTTTTTGGTAGATAATCTTACATTTCATCTAATTACATTTACATTCTATCTAATTATTTTCTGGGACCTCAAGTAGCTTGTTGATGTATTTTTCATATTAGAATTGATCAATGTGGAACAATCTAGAAAGAAAGAATAAAAGTATAAAGACTACATTTCAAATAAAAATGACAGGCTGACAAATAATTGCCAATAGTATGCCCACGGCCTGTGCGGTCTTCATAGATAGTAAGGACAGTCCAGGCGATGAGATACAGACCTAGAGGAGAAACTGGGCCCAGAGAACCCATTGGGTGTAGCCCGCAAGCTACGAATGTTTTTTAATTTTTTTTAAAGTTTTAAATAAGATGTGACAGAGTCTGTATGCATTCTACGTAACTTAAAATATATACTATCTGGGCTTTTACAGAAGAAGGATGCCTGTTCCTGTTTCATCACCATAGGGTTTGAGTTAACCAGGTGTGTGTTTTATGAAAACTGAGAAAACGTGCACTTAACAACTTGCTATTTTGTTTTATGCTTATTTTACATAAAATAAAATAAAAACTTCTTAACAAATGTTGAACTCTAGTTAATAATAATGTGTATGTTGAAAGATACACTTAGGGAAATTTTATTAATTTTTGAAATTTACTTTGAAGTTCTTCAAAAAATAAGACATTTATGGATGGATGGAAGAATGACTAAGTATTTAAATACAAGGTAAAGTAATTACATTTAAATATTAGGAGAATCGAGGTGGTCAGCATAGGCCTCTTCGCTCCTCACTGCAAATTATTTCAACTACTGTAAATGTCTAAAAATTTTTATAATAAAGTGCTAACAAGGAATAAAATTCTACATGGTACTTACTGTCAAGAAGTTTACTTAGTGAATATGAATTATACAGCCACAGCAATGTCTTAAAATGTAAATGTGCAAAGTTATAATTTTATATCTTTAACTCAGTTTAGGTTTTGGCTCTAAATTCCAGCCTAAGTAGACAACTCAGTCAATGCTGGGTTTGTCTTCAGTCCAATCCAGTGATTCTTCTACCAATTCACACCTATAATTTGGATACTTGCCTGTTAAGAGAATACAGAAAGTGTGTGTGTGTGTGTGTGTGTGTGTGTGTGTGTGTGTGTGTGTGTGTGTGTGTGTGTGAAATGGGGGGGAATAGAAAAAGAGAAAGAGGAACCAAGAAAGAACAACCCCCCTTTCTCCCTTTCTCCCTGGCTAGTTTCTAAACTCCCATCAAGACCGCGGGAAGGCAGAGTCTGCTTTTCCACTGGGTGCTCTGCAAGGCTCTTTGCTTCAGCCTGGACTAGCTCAGCAGGCTGGCTCCATCCAGCAGAGCTTGGCAGGCTGCCTCCAGCCTCCCCATCATTGTTTCCCTGGCATTGTTTATGCAAACAGTCCCTGACTTACAATGGATTAATATATAAGTTTTTTTTCCAACTTTACAATGGTGTAAAAGTGATACACATTCAGTAGAAACCACACTTCTAATTTTTAATTTTGATCTTTTCAAAGACTAGTGACATGTGGTTTTGCACTCGATGATGCTGGGCAGCAGCAGTGAGCACAGCTCCCAGCTGGCCCTGCCATCCTAAGGGTAACAGCCACACTCTACAGCATTTTCTGGATATTGTGTTTTGGCCTCCCAGCTTGTCTACAGAACACCCATCTATGGCTCTCCTGCTTCCAGTGAGAAGAAGATGCAATTGCTCTTGAGATTATAACATTAATCTAAATGGAGTCACTTTAAAATGGAGCTGGAGCTGCTGTGTTGCAGGAGCTGCCTTGCGGGGCTTACACCTTAAACCGCTGGAATGTTAAAACAGGCAAAATAACCTCCAGAGTGGGCTTAAAGCGAGATCATGCCCCAAAGAACTGTTTTCAAGGAGAGCATGAAAACACACATTATGGCTACCAGACTAAAATTGGTTAGAATCAGTGTCACTAGGCCACATCATCTGAACCAACAGAAATACCATCCTCCTACTGATAGAATTGTTCCTCTCCCCTTTATCTTAAATCCCTTTTGACTTTGTCTCCTAATAGGAATATTATTTGGGTTTCTTTCTGAATCAGTATTTTCCCAGTAGCTATTCCTATATTTAGATCTCAAATAAATGCTTGTTGCCTCTCCCTTTGAAAGGTCTTGTATTTTTAAGTTAACAAGATGAAATGGAAAATAATCGCCCAACTCTAGGCTAATGTGAGTGCTCTGAGAACGTTGAAGGTAGGCAGAGCTAAGCTATGATGCTCAGCAGGTTAGGTGCATTAAATGCATTTTTGTCACACTGTATTTTCAATCGATGGGTTTACCAGGACACAGCCCCTTTTAAGTTGAGAAGCATTTGTATTTCCATTTGCAGAGGGTTTTCTCCTCTATCCCTGACAGGTGGTTTATACCACATCTCTTTAATGCATTTTCTCGCGTTTCTACCTGGTGACCTCCTGGTAAGACATTCTCTCTGGTTCTAATGCTTGTTTTAGACCACTTTTTTCTTGCTTGTTACTATGCCTTCCAATTTTTTATTAAAAGCCAGATAATAGAAACTGAGATAAGCAGGCCTTTATTATGAGGTTTTGTGTTAATATGGCTAGGAGTTCAGCTGTTTAATGTTTCTTGTAGTTGTAAGTGCCACAAGCTGTAAATTAATTTAGGACCTATATTTTCATCTCCTTTATGGTTTCCTGGCTTTTTTTTGCTTTTTTTTTTTTTTTTAAATATATCTTTATTGATTTCAGAGAGAGGAAAGGAGATGGAGAAAGAGAGATAGAAACATCAATGATGAGAGAGTCACTGATCGGCTGCAGCCCGCAACCCGGGCATGTGCCCTGACTGGGAATCGAACCCGATCGCCTGGATCCTAGGTGGATGCTCAACAGCTGAGCCACGCCCGGCCCGGCGCCTGGCTTTCTCAAGGACTCCTTAGCAGGTGTCTGCACCTTGCCACTCTTCAGGCGGTAATCTACACTTACAGTATAGACCTGCCAATGAAGTGATGAGTGAGGATGCATCCTGGGAAACTATGGTTAAATCTCACCTTTTAGATGGCCTGTCACCTTCACAAGTGTCTCTTAGGTAAAACAAAAAGGCAAGAAAGGCCTGGAGTCTGAGAAATGCCCTTCCCCTGGGCAGGTGGCGCTTTCCTGAGCTCTTTTTCACTGGCGTGAGTCTGTTACGGAGATCATTCTGGAAGCATTTCTTAATGGTGACTTTTCCTCCCCCTGCTGAAGCCTAGAGGGGCCCTTAGTTAGCTCTTCAGCATGAAAACCTAGTGGGGTTGCTGGGGTTAGGATACACATAACTGTGGGAGCTCTCCAACACTGAGGCCCACATGAGTGTCTTGCTTTCCTGGTCCACACTCAGCCTCCACAAGCCATCAAAATTGCTCTTGAAGAATTCTTACCAGTTGATGGCTCTGCAGATCCGGTTCCAAATCAGTAGATCTGGACTGTGATTCTGAATTTACCCATGTCTCTAGATTTTGGGGTGGCAGTTTCCTCTGTGATCTCAGGACTCTGTTGGGTCCAAGAAAAGTTATTACTTAACAATTGGTTCAGTTTTTTCTTATTAGAAGGATAAGAACAACATCTTCTGTGCTCTTTATATGTAAGAACTGACACAGAAAATAAATCTTTTAATTTCAGTATGTTGATCTCTATTGACTAATTTGCAGTAAACTCAAATGCTCTCCAGTCTCTTTCAATTTAAAATAATATGACACATATGCACCCTTTACCTTCTAACATCTCTAATTCCTTCATTCTTTTCTCCCCTTTTCCATCAAATCTCCTAAAAGAGTTGCTTAAAATTTCTGTCTTCACTTCTCACTGATATCTCAGCCCTCTGCATCCCATTTCTGCCTTTATTATCCCAACAGTTACCTTGTTGATAACTCAAAGAAACATATGTTCTTTTCAATCTGATGTGTATGTTTACACACAAAGGAGCTCCCTCTGAGGTGAAAGAGGAGGGAGTGCTTGGGGCTCAAACTGTAACCCTGAGTTAACGTTTCAATTATACAACAAAGGGTGTCTTTTCTGCTTTTACTCAAGGCTGTGGCCCACCCTCTGTTTCTTTAGAGCAGGTAAATAAAGCCCTGCATTTTCATTTCTTAGATTTTTTACAGCTTAGAGAAGCAATGCTTCACATCCTCCCCCCCCAACCTCTTTGTTCTGCTTTCCTCTATCCTTATAAAAGCTTCTGCCTGCATTGACTTTGGGAAGATAAGTTTTTGAGGACAAAAAGTACCCCTATCTTCTCAAGATACTGGCACTTGAATAAACCACTTCCCTGCTCCTCAGCACCTGTCTCAAGAGTTTGGCTTTTGTGGCGACAGGTGGCCCAAATCTGGTTGTTGGTCATTTCCAACAGTGGAATTAAATTAAATTAAATTAAAATAATTCAGTTACTGAATACATTGGAAAAAAACTTTAATAACAACAAAAAGAAATACATTTGTCACTTTAAAAAAAGATTATTTTTTTCCTTTTGGAAATGTTTTCTTCCCATAACTTCTATTACCACAATTTCAACTTTACTTCTTACTTATTTGGTTATCAGCATCTCATTAAAAAATATATATATCTTTACTGATTTCAAAGAGAAGAAGGGGGAGGGAGAGAGAGAGAGATAGAAACATCAATGATGAGAGAGTCATTGATTGGCTGCCTCCTGCACTCCCCCCTACTGGGGATCGAGCCCACAACCTGGGCATGTGCCCTGACTGGGAATTGAACTTCGATCTCCTGGATCCTAGGTCGATGCTCACCCACAGAGCCACACCAACCAGGCTGCATCTCATTTTCAAAAGGAATTTCTACTTTCACCAATCCTTTCTAATGTTTCTGTTTTGGGGGTTCTATCCTAGGCTCTCTTCTCTTCTTATTCTGTACTATTTCCCACATAATTCCATTCATTCCTATTGCTACAACTGCCATATATATGACAATAATTCCTGAAGCTCTTTGTCATCCCAAAATGCTCTGTTGACCTTTCTATACCACTTCTCCTTGGATATCTACTTGGTATCTCATGGACATTGTAAACTCATCATGCCAAATAAGCACATTGGCTATGCTTCCTATTTTATTTAATGGCACCAACACTCCCTTACCAAAATAAATAAATAAATAAATAAATAAATAAATAAATAAATAAATAAATAAATAAATTGAAAATCACAGTATACTATAGCATAACACAACTTAATATAATGTAAATATTTACTACATATTACAGCACAGTTATATATAACAAAATATATTTTTATTAAAGTATATGTTGTAATTTTATAGTTATAGTATAACATAATACTATGTATAATATACTATATATAATTATATATTATGTATTATATATGTATTCTATATCACTCTCCCAACTAACCTAAACCCAAATATCAAAACCTGATTATTATGCATATCAGTACTTCTCAGACCCATCGATGTTTCTATCCTCACTTCTGTGAATCTCCTTTAAACCTGTATAACATAAATGTATTTTTATCCCCACTGTGTCATTCTCTGATCTATTCTGCATATTTTATTTTCAAAACAAAATTTCTATAATGGAAATATGACTAGGTAATTCCCTTACTAAAACCCTTCAGTGCTTCGTTCCATTAGGAAAAAATCAAACCCTTCATTTGTCTTCTGAAGACCAACCCAGCCTGGTTTCAGTTTAACTAACTCATCTCAGGGTCCCTGCCTGTGCCCTTTACCGGTGAGTGTGTGGGACCCTTTGAAGTTTTCATTCACCTGACTCACTTATTTTTCTTTATGGTGAGTCAGGGTTTAGCTATGATTTCTGCCAGGAAATCCCCACTGGCCGTCCCTCCACAAGCCTGGTTTTGATGTTGTCTTCATGTATTTTCATAGCGTTTATACTTTTTATATTATATTATGTTTCAATTCACAACTTACCTTTATTCCTGTGCTTTAGATTTGCATTTGACTTAGTCAACATGGATCTCAGCTTCGGTCAGGCGTGCAAAGGCATCAAAACTGAAAACTACACTCCTCATACTTCCTTGCTGCTAGGTTTGGGGATATGTCAGACCTACTTGCACAGGGGCTTCAGTTCAGGACTAATTAAGTGGGAAGATAAGTGACAGGCTGAGGCACCCACTGTGTGCATGACGAGCAGTACCACTGGATCTGGAGCCACACTGCACTTCAGGCCAGGTGGTGTAATCCTGCAGGCAGTGGTTGCCACGGGGGCTCATAGCCCCAGCTCCCTGCTGGTGGCCGAAGCAGAAGCTCCATTAGCAAGGTGGTTTGGGGATACTTATCTAATAGCGAATTCTGGAGGCTCGGTCGGGAGCCATGCACTCACCCATTTCAACAATTTCTCAAGCACCTGCTGTGTATGTTAAACCTCTTTCTGCCAAAATAGCTAAGTGGCTTACATTATCCACCCCAGAGTCATCAAATGTTCCATCCTGTTGATCTCATGGGAGACTCAATAAATATTCATTAGCTGATGGGCAGTTATATATCACCCACATTATTATTCTACTCTGAACCATTTCTTGAAATGTTTTGGATATTTCAATAAAGCCATAAAAATATGAGAATAAATGTAACAGTCATACCTAATTGTAGCCAGAATAATTATTCTTATCATATAAATAAAACTCACAGCAGTAAAAAAAATAGTTTTATTCTCAAGAAGATTATTGGGAGCTATATATTCATAAAGTATCTGAAGTAAATTGTTTATTTGGGAAACAAATATTAATATTCCTGCAGGAACTCATTTTTGTCAAAGGTTTAAATGCCATATTTTCTGCTGCATATGCATTGGAACATTTTACATATTTGAATAAAAATGTTATTTGTGTTCTATTTTGGAAAAAAAAAAAATTAGTCATCTGTACCATTTTTACTTGTTCATCTAAATATCTAGATCTATGAGAGATGGCAAATAAACTCCCATTGGGACAGGCATTAAATTATCCTAGTATTGGGCAAAAGGAAGGATGTAAGAATAGCTCAGACAGTGAACCAGTGGAAGAAAAGTGTTTACAGAAACCACACAGACAGGCCGCCTTCCATCTAAGCTCCACTCCAATCCAATCTTGTATCAGTTTCTCAGGCTCCTCAATCACATGGCTGTGTGACCATGGGCACTGGCCTTCAATCTTCTCAGGTTAAATGTAAAAAGAGTATTTGAGCGACAGACTAAGCTACCCAGGGAAACTCTGAGATAACATTAATTAGAAGCACTGAAGTAAAGCAAGTGCTACTTGATGGGAAGTCTGGGAAGAAGGTCAGCTCTGTGAGGAAGAGATAACCGAAGAAAACTGAGCCGGTGACTGGGAACTATTAGGTCTCAGAGCAGCATCCGTCTCAGTGGACCAAGTCTGAACACAAACTTTTGCTGGATAGAAACTTTTCCAAATGTGATGGGGTTGGAAGTCCTGGAAAAATATCCAATGTTTAACATTGTTGCTGATTCTACAGGTATAAAGTGCCACTCCTTTCCCTTGCAAATGCTCCACTGCTTCACTTGTGAAGGAACTGAATCTGGGCGCCCATGTCACTTGGTAAATTCATGTGGATTAGCTGGTACTAATAAAAAGACCCCCCACAAAAATTTCTCAAATATAATAGAGTTTCATTTCTGACTTATCCAACCACCCCAAGACTGGTGATCTTAGTGGGCAGCTGGTTCTTCTCCAAACATACAGACTAACCCAAATAATGGCTACAGCTTTGGTTCTCTGCATCCAGCTAGTAGGAGGAAAAAGAAAACCTGTGGGAGGAGCCACCAATATCTTCTAAGTCTTATCCTAGATTGAAAAAATAAGTTCAAGGTCTCACAGAGTATTTTTAAAAAATAAAACCCCTCTTTAAATTGAAAATGTTATTACTGTTAAATTTTTTTAGAAAACAAAACCTGATCACAATTTAAATTTTCATGCAGACACATTCTAGTTTTATAAATTAGTAAGCAAAGGACCACAGGTGATGTGATGCTTTCACAATTATTTAAGCTAGAACAAGCCCACTACAGCATTTCTTTTATTTATGAAGTTCAAAAACGTTTTCCAGTTGTACTCATGTACCTGAATACAATTCTTCTATTTTTAATATGTTCCATTAGTGGGGTACATTTATTGCAACTGATGAATAAATATTGATATACTTTATTACTAACTAAAGTGCATAGCTTATATTAGAGTTCACTCTGTGTTGTAGGTTCTATGGGTTTTGACAAATGCTTAGTGTCATGTCTCTGCCTTTACAGTATCATATAAATTAGTTTCACTGGTCTAAAATACTCTGAACTCTGTCTATTCATTCCTCCTCTTTTTCTTCCTCAAACCCTGGCGACAACTAAATCTTTTACTCTCTCCACAGTTTTGCCTTTTCCAGACTTTCATATAGTTGAAATAGCATCTGGCCTTTTCAGACTGGCTTCTTACACTCAGAAATATGCCTTTATGGTTCCTTCATGTCTTTTCATGCCTTGATAGCTTATTTCTTTTTGTTACTGAATTATATTCCATTATAAGAATGTATCAGTTTGCTTATCCATTTACCTATTGAAAGACATCTTGGTTACTTCCAGTTTGGAGCAAATATGAATGAAGCTGCAATAAACATTCATGTGCAAGTTTTTGTATGGACATGAGTTTTCAACTCATTTGAGTAAATACCAAGAAGTGTGTTAAATGTTTTATAAATGTTTCTCCTGGTCTGTGGTCTGTTTTTTCATACTCTTAACAAAGTCTCTCTCTCAGAAATTTTTAAAATTTTAACAGAATTAAATGTATCAACTTTTTCTTTCATGGATTGTATGTTCGGCGTCATAAAAAATTATCACTTGGCCCTAGCCAAGTAGCTCAGTTGGTTAGGGCATCGGCCCCATGTGCCAAGGTTACAGGTTCAATCCCTGGACAGGACACATACAACAAGCAACCAGTGAATGCATAAATAAGTGGAACGACAAATCTCAAATCTCCCTCTCTCTCTCTCCCTCCCTCCTGCCTTTTTCCCTAAAATCAATAAATGAATCTAAAAATTAAAAATAACTATCACCTGTCTAACAGGTACATGAAAAGATGCAATGAGCCATCACCCCACACCTGTAAGAATGGCTGTTCTGAAACAGGAAAAAAATAAGAGGTATTGATGAGGGTGTGAGAAAACACTGTTGTGCGCTGTAGGTAGGAATGTTAACTGGTGCAACCCCTGTGGAAAACAGTATTGAAGTTCCTTAAAAAACTAAAAGTAGAACTGTTATATAATCCAGCAATTCTGCTTCTGAGTATTTATGTAAAGAAAACAAAAGCACTAACTGAAAAATATATATACACCCCATATTAACTACAGCATTATTTACAAGAACAAATCTATGGAAACAACATGTGTCCATCAATGAATAAATGGATACAAATAATGTGGGATATGTTACAATGGAATAGTATCCAGCAGTAAAAAACAATAAAGTCTTGCCATTTGCAACAACATAGATGGACCTCAAGGGCTTTATGGAAGCAAAAGGAGTCAGACAGAAAAAAATGCCATATCATTTTACTTATATGTGGAAGCTAAAAAACAAAAGCAAACATTTTAAAAACAAACAGGAACTTATAGATACAGAGAACAAATTGATGGCAGTCAGAGATAGTGGGGTAGGAGTGAAGGTGGTCAAAGTGGGTGAAATTAGTTAAAAGGTACAAACTTCCAGTTATAAAATAAATAAGCCAGGGTAATATAATAAGCTATGTGATGGCATGTCTTAAAATTTTAACATTTATAAGATAAAAATATGCATTTACATGTCTGGCTGAAGAACCTACCTGTAAAGAGCTTGGAAAATGTCAATTCTGTCTTTAAAACAAGAATTATTCTAAACAAAATAACAACTAACAATTTTTTGGAGCTGTCAGAAAACTGAATTTCTGGGCAAAATACCACCCTGAAATCTAGAGAGAGAAATGTACTGACTGAGATCTGACATCTACTTACCTAAAGCAGGAGGGACAGGGGTTATAAACTTCAAGGAATACAAAAGTGGTAACTTTTTTTAACTCTACAGGACTGAGGGAGAAGCATCATGAGAACGAGAAACTTGTGGGGCCCAAGTGTCATGGTAGCTCCTCAGACTTTTATGGGTTTTACCTTCTGCAAGCCAAGCAGCTTCTAAATGCAAAGTTAAGAAAGATCCTGCTCATCTCTCCCAGGACAGAGGAAGAGTAACTCTGTGAAGTAAAACTGGAGACTCCTCCACAAGGAAGCCCATTCTCTAAGGAAAAATGCCTTGGGGGTGGTGACCTTCTTCTGAAGCCAGCACACTCTAAACTTCCCATGTCACCTAGGGAAAGAGAGAGCGAAGAAACACCTGTGAGGGTCATGTGCCCACCAAGGCTGAGATCTAATCATAATGTTATAAATTCTCTCCTTGGGGAACAGTCTGTCTCCAGCTCCCAGGCAGACTTACACAGAACTTCATCATAGAGGCCAATTTACAAGAGGCTCTCTCATCTAATGCATCATGCCCAGCTGTCAATAACAATGGAAAAATTACAAGCCATGCTGCAAGTCAAGGAAAAGCACAGCTGGGCAAGGGAAACAAGCGTCAGACTCAGTTATGAAAAATTTGTGAAATTATTATACAGAAAATTTAAAATAAAAAAAAGATTAATATATTAGAGTCTTTAATGGAAAAAGTAGGCAACACTAAAGAACAGATGGCTGATGTAAGCAAAGAGAAGGAAATCCTTAAAGAGTGAATCAAAAGAAAATGCTAGAATGAAAGGCCTGGAGCAGGAATGAACATGACTTTTAGTGGTGATGTAGTTAGATGGACCCAGCCCAGGAAATAAGAAGTAAGCTTCAAGGTAGGTCAATACAAGCATCCAAACTGAGATGCAAAGAGGAAAAAAATGAATAAAAATAAGACAAAGCACCCAGCCACTGTGGATGTATAACATATACTTAATCTGACTACCAGAGAGAAAAGGAAAAGATAACAATGGATAAGAATTATCATAGTAACAGTGGATCAAAATTTCTCTAACTTAATGATACAGACCAAAGCACAGACCCAGGAAGCTCAGGAGAAAGAAGCAAGATAAACACTGAAAGGCCACACATAGGCATATCCCATTCAAATTGCCGTAAACCAAAGACAGAGGGGAACTCCTGAGGATGTAAGGAAGAGCACGTTCCACCTACAGTGGACGAGCAAGGGTAAGAATTACAGCAGACCTCCCGCCTGAAACTATACAAGCAGGGTAAACATGGAGCCAACAATTCAACTTAAATATGTTCATGTTAAAACCCCTCTGAGTTAGAATTCTTTACAAGCATAATTATTCTTCAAAATCAAAGGGCAAATAAGGACTTTTTTTTTCAGACAAACAAAATGTAAGGAAAATTATCAATAGCAAGACTGCCATGCAACAAATATTAAAAGGACTTTTTCAGATGAAGGAAAATGATACAGGTCAGCAACTCAGACCTACATAAAGAAACAAACATCAGAGAAGGAATCAATAGAATGGAAATAAAGTGCTTCATTTTTTATTCTTAATAGACCTAAACGATAACTGTTAAATGTGTGGACAGTAACGATGTATTTGGTGAGTGAAGAATAGGAGTAAGTGAAGTGGGCGAGGGCAGTGCCAGGGATGAAAGGGAAAGCTGGGGATGCTCTGTTATAAGGCACAGGCATGAAATGCAAAATAGTAAAGGCAGATGTAGCTTAACTTAAAATATATATTTGAAACCAAGGAAATCATTAACATTTATTTAATATAAGCATAATACATATGTTAGAAGAGACAAACTGGGTCAAAACCAGAGAAGGCAGAAAGAGAAGAGGGAAATCGAGGAAGGATACCACAGATGGGAAGTTAAAAACATGGCAGATTCTAATGCAATGATACCAATGAGTATTTTAAACACCAGTGGTGTTAATATACCAGGGAAAAGCCAGGAATTATCACAGTGAATAAAAACAAGATCCAACTATATGTGTCTCAAAAAAACACACTGTGCTTTAAATATAGACTCAGACAGGTTCAAAGAAAGGAATAGAAAAGACAGCAATCGAAAGCACGCAGCAGTGCGGTTTCACTGCTAATTTCAGACTAAGGCGCATTCGAAACAAACAAAAACTCTCAGGGGTGAAAGCAGCATCGAGTAAAGAAAAGTCACTTTAGCAGGCAATGGAGCATCAGCCTAACGACAGGGTGTGAAAACACATGAGGTAAAACTCAGGAACCGACAGAACCATCACTGGAGACGTCAATACCTTTCTTCCAATAATTGGAAAATCAAGACGGAAATCAGTCAAGATCTGGTTATCCTGCCAGTCCCAGTCCCATTAATCCATCTGACATTTAATGAACAACAGCAGGATATACACGGGTTTCAAACTGTACCCAATACTCATCAAGACTGACCTTGCTCTGGGCTATAAAACAGACGTCAGGAACTTGAAAACATGAAACTTTGGTAACGTGTTTTCTCAGGCCACAATTAAGGTGAAATCAATAATAGAAAGATAGCTTAAGAAACCTCTCAGCATCTGGAGATAAACACCCATTCGAATAATACACGAGCCAAGGAAGAAGACTCAAAGTAATTAAAAATATATTTTTTTCAGTTTCTTATTGTGATATGACATATAATAAAATATGCCATCTGAACCACTTTGAAGGATATAATTTAGTGGTTTTAATTGCATGCACACTATTGTATGACCACTACCGCTGTCTGTTGTCAAATCTTTTCCAAACAGAAACTGTAGCCACTAAGCAGTGACTTCTTTCCTCCCTCCTCCCAGCCCCTGGTAAACTCTAATCCATTTTCTGTTCTGAGTCTGCCTATTCTAGGTGTTTTATTTAAGTAGAATTGTACCATTTTTGCCATTTGTGACTGGCCCTTTTTATTTAGCAGTTCTTTTTCACATAATTTTCCATGCCTTTCACAAATACTGGCTCCTGAATTTTCAAAAAGCAAATTAAAGCAGAACAGTATATACAATAGTGGAGTATGCATCCCTCACTGTCTCATGTTCGTGCTATGTTCATACTCTCTCCCTTTCATACTCACCCCTGCCCTGCCTGCAAAAAAAAAATGTAGGCATTTTTGTAGATACTCACATAATAGCCTTCCTGAACCCGCCCTCCCACCCCAGCTGAATTATGTGATTTTCTCTTAGCTGCTGTAGCCCCTTACGCATAGGGGTAGTGACCCAAGCACCAAGTACCACTGAATTATGACTGTCTTTCCGTGCAAGGTTTTCCCTCTGCGCTGTAGGAATTTGAGAAAGTGAGCAATGTGCTTTTGGCCACATAATCCCCAGTATATAGCATTTATTTAGTACATATTTGTTGAACTGAATGACATGATATATGCCAATGCACTGTTTATATTTGTGGGTTTCTTTATTTCTACCTAAAATTCTTTCATAATAAAAGCTAAGAATCTATTGCTCCTGTACACGCAGGACAGACTGCTCAGTGTGCCGCTTCACACAGGGTTCCCGCATCTCCACCTCATCAGTTCCATTTTGCTGTGAGGAAAGCAGGTGCTCTCATGTAATACTTATGATATGAAATTTCTTGCATATGATCTCAGGACTCTCATTCTGGGGTCACTTGTATGTATTTGCTGCTCATGGGATATTGTCTGAGGGTCACCACTCAGCACCAGCAGCCATGGCTCTCAAACAAGGTAGGGGGGTGAGATGTACCCTCGAGAAAATACATGAACAATTTAGTAAAAGGGATGTCTAATTTAGTAAATGCCACTTAGATGGTTTTGAAACCTCTTGAACGTGGGGGCGAAGACTTGCTCTACCTCTTCACTGAGGTTGCTGTTTATTTTTGGACTCATCCCAGCGATGTTCTAAAAGTAAAGGGTAGAAAAAACTAGCTTAATATGTGAATTTTAAAACAGTGCCTTTGCTGAGTGGTTGGCTGTCCTCTGAAAAACGGGTCAAACTTGCTTCTTTGTCTCTGAATTGGGGACATTAAGAAATGGCCATAATTAGTAGATGTTTGGTGGGTTTATCCCCAAATAGGGAGGGAGGTGGATTGAGGGGAGGGGCTGGGCCGTGCACTGAAGGTGTAATCACCTGTTGCACACGGAGCTTATAACTGGCCAGCTTCTGAGGCACGATAGTAAGTAGTTAAGAAAAGTCCTTGGTGAGCAGAATGGGGAAACTGGATCAAGAAAATTAAACAATTTGACCAATGTACAGCCAACCAGTGAATCGCAAGACTTATCTTCCCTAATCAGGGACACTTGAGAACCGGTAGTTCACACCTCTCCGCCCTAAGAAGGGAGTGAATGGTTTAAGTCACCCTGGTCAGGGAGACAGAGGACAGAGACCCAACAGCCAAACCCAAGGACGGGTGAAGTCAGGGAAACAAGCAACAAAAACCCAATTAGAGCCGGACAGACCCAAGACAAAAGTGAAGCAGTGGAGCCGACCGGAGAATGGTCCCTGACGCCCCAATACACTCATCTTGGTGAATCAACATATGAAGGACTCACCTGGAAAACTAATGAATATTCTGCTAAGACCCTCCCCTGACCTGGGCTATGATTCCTGCCCACTGAAAACGGTCAAGACAAAGGATGCGGGCTTCAACTCTCTCTGGAGCCCGCCCACCCCTTTCTTCCCTCTCTGGGGTACATCTTTACTTTTCTTTCCTAAACCTTAAGGGTCCCCATAAGCCTTACAACCAGGGAGCAGCAGGCTGCAGCAGCTCATCCTGACTTCACCCCTGGACCTGTCTCCATGGCCCCCTTTTTCTCTGACTCTCCAGTGAGCGAACAGCAGCCCCTCCTTGGCTCACTGCTTTCCTATAACCTTTCTAGGAAGCCAAAGCTGAGCACCACCTAAGGTTTTTCCTGTTGCTTCTTCCACCCTAGGTCTCTCCTTTGTTTCACTGTCCAGCTTTAATAAACATACTCTCAAAATCACCTGGACTCTTGAAATCTTTCCTGCATGAGGTCAACAACCCACACACTATAGGCGGGCCCAAAGCAGACCCGCTCCAGCCCCGGCCCCTATCTGGTGACACTTCTGTCTTTAAGGTGAGAATCAGTAGAGTGAGATTGAGAAAGTACCTTGACTTTCACCCTTAACGGCCACTTGGTCATGATTCACAGCAAGAACAGAACCCAAATGTTCCTGGTTAATGCTCTTTCCTTTTCTGGGAAGACCTTTAAATACAGTTCAGCCAGGCCGGGCGTGGCTCAGCGGTTGAGCGTGGACCTGGGATCCAGGCGATCGGGATTTGATTCCCTGTCAGGGCGCATGCCCAGGTTGCAGGCTCGATCAATGACTCTCTCATCATTGATGTTTCTATCTCTCTCTCCCTCTCCCTTCCTCTCTCTGAAATCAATATATACTTAAAAATAAATAAGTAAATAAATAAATAAATAAATAAATACAGTTCAAAATTGCACTTAGGGTAAGAAAAGACTCATTGAAGAAAACAGAAAATCTATTTGAGAAAATAACTCAGCATTCTTAGTAGAGTTAAGGTGCCATATTAAACACTAAGCTCATTTCCTCTCCCCCAAAGCACTAATGAGTAATGATAGAGGGCATACACACACATCAAAGGATGGAGGGTTATCAGAAAATAAAATATAAAACTAACAAACAAATCAACAAAAACAAAAACCCCCAACAAGATGGCAACCTAATAACATGGTAGAAATGCGCCCAGAGAACCCCACACCCTCAGGTACGCGCCATCAGGAAAGTTGCGAAAGTCTGATTTTATCTTCTCTGCAGAGCCTCAGAAATGTTCCGAACTTTGAAACGTCAAAGCTAGGACGGACGAGTTGTAAAATGCTGGTTTGAAATAGGAGTGATATTTGAAAATCTATATAAAAACCTAGCCCTGTGCCACTTTTCCTTACCCTCTCTGAATGAAGCTGGATGCCTTCCCCCAACCAAAAAGTGGGAGATGTATTTTCAAACGGTCTTAAATGGTCCCCCAAAAAGACCCCTCACTCACTCGTACTGAAGTGCAGATCCTCTTGTGCTGTGCTCAGGCACGCACAGCTCCAGTACTGCTCTATATATGCTGGCTCGTTTACACACACACACCTTTTATTTTACAATGTAAGTTTAGAATAAAAGGTGCAAAATTAGTCTAGAAAAATTCTGTATACCCCACACTCACCTTCACGTCATTAATATTTTACAGTAGTGTGACACACTTGTAACAGCTGATGAACTGATGTTAATACATTCGTAGTATCTAAAGTTCATACTTGATTTATATTTCTTAGTTTTTACTTAATTTCTTTTTTGTTGCAGGACCTTATCTGGTGTAACACACCGCATATAGTCCTCATGTCTCCTGAGGCTCTCTTGGCTGAGACGGTTGCTCAGACCTTTCTCGTGTGATGTCCTGACAGTCCCCAGTACCAGTTACTTTGGTCAGGTGGGATATTTTGTGGGATGCTTTTCAATGGGAACTTGTCAGACGTGATTCTTATGACAAACGGGATCTACGGTGCTTTTGAAGAAAGACCACAGAAATGAAGTGCCGTTGTCATCACATCGTGTGAGGAATGCATGCCCCCAACACCACTCATCATTGATAGTGTCAGCCTTGGTCACCCCACTGAGCAATGCTGCTCAGCGTCCCCCAGAGTAACGTCACTCTCTTCCTCTCCTTTTACACTGTTCTCTTTGGGAGGAGTCACTGTGCACAGCCCACACTCCAGTGTCTTGGAGGCAGAATCATAGATAAATTATTTTAAGCTATTTTACATGAGAGATTTGTCTCTTCCTCTACTTATTATTATTTCAATCATTTATTTTACATGGTTTACACTCATGGGTATTTACTTCATACTTTAGGTCACAAGCCAATACTGAGTTATTCATTTTAATGGTCAAAATATTCTACTCTTGGCCACTGTGAGTTCAGTCAGTGGACTCCTGTATTCTCTCACCTCCCCCTCCACAGTTGTGATGATTTTTGAGCTCTTTCTTACTCTCTAGCACTGCAGGATGCTTCTCTGGGATATTCCCTGTCCCAGCCCTGGACAGGTCACTGCTCCAATGAGCCCTGATTCCTCTTATTGGGGAATGAATGGTACTAGAAACCACAAGCTTGGCTTTGGGGTGCTATGGCATCATTTAATATATCAATAAGGACCAAAGCTTACCAGATATTTAAGTAAATCTTAAAACATGGGGAAAAAATCAAGATAAATAGCCAGCAAAAGTGATCCTCAAGAAAATCATGATAAGCCAAGGAACAGGCAAACAGGCCCAAGGAGAAAAAATGCAGCATCCTCAATGACAAAACAGCCCATCCAAAACATGAGACCAGCATGCCACGGGAAGAGCTGAATTATTTGCATGTAAAGGAGCTCATGAAAACAAAAGTTGGTGACTTCCACTTAAAAAATGTTTTAAACTATTAAAGGCATTGAAAAATAAAGTCAAATCTCAGAGAAAATAATTACAAAAGCCATAAAAATATGTACTATATAAGGAAAGATAAGACTCTGACAATCTAGTTTTAGAACTAGAGAAAGGTCAAAATGTTGGGAAAGAAAGAAACAGCACAAAAAGAACTTTTCAGAGTTTAAAGTTATGAATTTTTGATGGAAAAGTTGCAATGATTGAAAAAGACTCATCTCTGGGTACATCACTGTGAAGTTTCAGAACACCACGGAGAAATAGAATATATTAAAAACTTCCAGAATAAGAAATACCTGGGTCCTTAACAGCAGCAAATAATGCTAGATCAGCATAACATGTCTCCATCTCAACATTGGACCTTACCAAAAAATAGCAGATAGTTTTAAAGCTCTAAATGTATTACTTTAAATTTTAGAACTCTATACCTCAGGAAACTCTTGATTAATAAGTTCATTAAAATTGTGAAAGTTAATAAACAGAAACCACACTCAATATGGAGCCGAGAAGCTAGAAGAGAGAACTCACACAGGTCACTCAGCCCACCCTACTGATCCCAATGGGAAGAGGCAACCCCTGCGCCTCCAGCAGGACGCGATGCGACTTCACTCCCTCGGCAGTAAGAGGGGCCCCCTGCCCGGCCGATGGAGCTGGCAGGGCCCAGTCAGTAGATCACTATACTGCAAAGCCAGTGTCCAGAGTTTCCATGTTGCAGGCAGGTCCAGTTCGGCATCAGGCTAGTTGCAGTCCATTAGTCCAGTGTGTGTGGGGTCCGCATGGCCGTGGGCCACACGGGGGAATGCAGGGGAGCAGGAGCGTGAGAGCCCCACAAGCCAGGAGCCAACCAAGAGAGCACAAGAGAGGGAACTCCTTTGTTTAGGGAATTAAGTATCCCAAATCTTCCCAGGCTTGCAGTGGCCATGCCCATTCTGGCCAATGACCCCTGTTCCCAAGTTTGGCTGACAGGCAAATACCTTCCCAATGCCACCCCAACTTTACTGGGCATCTGTCTGTCTCCCCTCCATTGGAACCAGTTTTCCAGTTCTTGGCTTCTCCATTGAGACAGAGAGAACACCCTGGGTTTACGAATCATTAGCATTTGGACAGGATTAAAGCCAGGAAGATCTGGCTCTTGTCTACAGAGAGCTGGGAAGGGGAAGAAAAGGAAGCCTGAGGTGGGGCCCAGGCGTGGCCAGGAGAAGGGTGTCATCAAGGCCAAGGGAGGAAAATCTGGGCTTGCTCAGTAATCATCAAGGATCTGGCATCCTCTGTATGGTGCACAAAATGTTCTCTTTTACATGTATTAACTCCATTCATCCTCCTGTTGAAGTTGATGCTGTTACCAAACAGGGACATTAGGGATTTTATAAATTACATGTTACCCAAATTCACACACTTTATAAGTACAGGACCTGGGATTTAAATCAGGCAGTCTCTCTCCAGAGCTCGTGCTTTTAGAAACTGGGTGGTCCTGTCACACCCAATACCGCTGAGAAACCAAGCAAGATGGGTCTAAGGAGGCCCCCTGGCCTTAGTGTCTGTTGCACTGACTTCCTGGCCGTGACCTACAGCTCCTTGAACAAGGCCTGGGACAGGGGCTCATCAACAAAAAATAATTAAGCATCTAAGATGTTTGCACATCTGTCTTAGGAAAGGTGAGAAAATACAGAGAACTGAACTATATGGTTCCGCCCAGCCTGTGTGGCTCAGTGGTTGAATGCTGTCCCATGCACCAAGAGGCCCCTGGTTCCATTCCCGCTCAGGGCACCTGCCGGGGTTGCCGGCTCAACCCAGCCAGGGGCCTGCAGGAGGCAGCCGATCAATGACTGTCTCATCACTGATGTTTCTCTCTCCCTCTCCCTCTCCCTTCTTCTCTCTGAAGTCAATAAAGACATTAAAAAAAGTTGTCACTGAGAAATTAGTATATATATAAGGATATTTTCTCACTCAGATGTATAAAGTAGCCACAAACTTCAGGCAAAATAGGCTTTTCCTTGGCATGGCAGAGCCAGCAGGCTGTGGTGGCCTGTATTTGGCACCTTCCACAGCAGGCACCCTGCTCCGTGTGCAGCCCTGGCAGCAGGGTCTCAGGTGTTGCGCTTGTGGGGTTAACAGTGGCCGTTTCTGCCATTACGTCATGCCACCTAAGCGCAGGGCCTGGAATTGCTGACGCTGACTCAGGGGCAGGCAGTGACTTCGGCAGCCTCCCGGAGGCCGGCGAGTGAGGCCGCGAGAAGCGCCGGCGCCCAAGGCTGCGCCCTGCTGCTGGTGCCGCTCTGCCGCCTGGCTCCGGCTCTGCTGCAGCTGCGTTCGCCTTGGCCGTGCTGCTGCTGTTGTAATTAACCAAGTTATTAGTAACAGGAAAGGCCAAATACTACAAGCACGTCATTTGGGCAGCTTTGCCAGGAAGCTGCAGCTTAACACTCCCCAGGGGTCCAATGGAGGGGAGGCAGGCAGATGCCCAGTGAAGCTGGGGTGGCATTGGGAAGGTATTTGCCTGTCAGCCACACTTGGGAACAGGGGTCATTGGCCAGAATGGGCGTGGCCACTGCAAGCCTGGGAAGACTGGGATGCTTAATTCCCTAAACAAAGGAGCTCCCTCTCTTGTGCTCTCTTGGTTGGCTCCTGGCTTGCGGGGCTCTCATGCTCCTGCTCCCCTGCATTCCCCCGTGTGGCCCACGGCCATGCGGACCCCACACACACTGGACTAATGGACTGCAGCTAGCCTGATGCCGAACTGGACCTGCCTGCAACATGGAAACTCTGGACACTGGCTTTGCTTTCAGCTCTACTGAAGCCCCAGCTTCACCACTTCAGGACCGGACCAACGGAAACGGGACTTTGAAAACCCAGGGATGTAATTCCCCACAAATAAAAATCACTCATCCTCGCATGCGAGTCTCATAATTGTTTTTCTTGAGATATCCTAAGAACTCTGCTCCCAGCACTCAGTGGGGAAAGGGATACCCCACCTTCCCCGATAACAACATAGTCTCTCATTGTTCTTGGTTCTTCCACAAAATTGCTCTTTTCCTGAGAATTGTTCTGCCTTATTTGATTCTATAGCCCCAGTGTATGGTTGCTTGTTACATGAATGCTTAATAAAAACCAAGCCTAAATTTAAGACCTACTAAACCAGCTGTGAAAATCTTACTCTAGCCCACACCTGACTGATGAGGAAGTGCAGAGACTTGCCTGATAAACACATTTCTGGACCCAGGGCCAGGACTCAGATCTCAGGTACCACTGGCTGCTCCCTCCCATTGTCCCTCTCACTCCCTGGGCTGCCTCTCTCACTTGACTTTACATTTCCTGCCCCCCGCCCCCCCCCCCCAGACTGCCAGGGATTCTAGCACCGTGCCAGGGTTCGGAGAGAGCCTCCCTGCCATGGGTAATGGCGATCACCACGAGGGTGCATGCGACTAGTGGCTGTGGTGGGAGGAGTTGAGGGTTCAAGTGTCACATAAAATGCAGAGAAGTTTCAAGCTTGCTGAGCGCTTGCTTTGTGCAAGCCATTCAGCAGGGGGTTAGGGTAGGACGGCATGTGAAATAAATGAGGGATTTTTCTAGAATCAAACATTAACCAAGCTGTGACTTTATAACAAGGTCACTGGCCTCTGAACAGAGAGGTGGCATCTAAAGATCTGAGTTTAAGAAAACACCACTTAGCAGCTGGGAGACACTGGGCATGTCACTTCGCATCTCTGAGCTGCAGTGTCCTTATTTGCAAAAGTACCAAAGAGAAAGCCTTAGGTAGTCAATGATAAGGCACTAAACCAAAGAGAGCTAAAATGACAATGCATCGTCTCATTTAACCAGAAGTGCAGGGGTACCTAATTCTAAGGTTGGTGGCCTTAGTAGCTGATCGATGCTGTGAACACAGGCCAGCCCCCCTTCAGCTCTGCCATCTTCAGGGTGATAGAAGTGTCTCCACAGTGCTCACAAGGTAACTGTGCCAGTTCTGAAAATTCAATCCTCACACAACAATGTCCCAAAGAAAAAATGGGGCGGAGATGGTTCATCTCTCTTTGCTAGTTTTAGTCATCAGAAAGGAAAATATTTCCTCAAAGTTTCCCTCCGTCTCCGTGGCTGGAACTGGGCCCCCTCACCAGGCAGTCGTGGGCCCACCCGTGATGAGGAGGAGGGATGAGCGAGCACGATGCACCGAGTGAGAGCCTTTCCCAGGCCCAAGCCGCTGCCACGGAGCCGAATGGAATCGGACTCTGACAGTAAGGTGGCGGGAAGGAATCCCTGCCAGTCAGGAAACCGAGAGCCTGTTACCGAAACCTCCCTTCAGGTTTCTGAACTTAGGGGAGACTACCTGGCCACTATTAAATTAAAATACCCTGGCACTTTCTTTAAGAGGAGATGGTTTACCTTAGAATACAATAGGGTGATTGAGAGGGAGCCTGAGGGCCAAGGAGGCAGAGCCCCATGTGGATGGGTCCCCTCCCCCTGGCGGCTGCACACTCCCCACGGTGCTCTTAGCTAGGAAACACCCGGATGGCCCTGCCTATTCCACGTGGCCCTACCCCACTGGTCAGAATGAGGAGGACACTGGACTGGAGCTGAGCTGATCATTTTCTCTGTGCATTTGGTGTAGAACAGAGGGACACCTACCTGGGAGCTGCTGGAGCACACACCCGAAAGGCAGGGCCCTGGTGGGAAATCCATGTCCTTCAGCTCCCAGGGTCCCTAGCACTCTCATGGGACCTGTGGGATACTAGCCTAGAAGGACAGTAGTCTTGAAGTAAACGAGATATCCTCCCTTTCCTCTTGATATTTCTCCATTCTCTTCCCCCTTGGTTTTCTTTCATCCCTGACCACTGACCTGCTACTACTGGCATTTAGTGAGCTGTTTTTTTCCTAACTTTTGTCTCAAAATTTTATGTCCAGAGGAAGAAAGATAATTTTTCTTCTTCTTCTAACTGCAGGGGAAGGCCAGGCCAGAGGGCTCTGTATGGCCCACTAAATCTTTTGGTCTGGCCCTGCCAAGCGACTGAAGGCAGGACTCTAAATTCAATAAATCCAGGAGCTTTTTTCATAGCTTATTTTTAAATTGATAATTTTGTATGGCCTGTGAATGATGTTATAAATATCCAAGTGATCTCATCTAGTTAGTTGCTGTTCTTGGCATCTGATACCAAGCCTAGAATGATCCCTCCCAAGTGTCCCATATGCAGTTGCCAATCCCACATCTCTAGGTAAACATCTACCTGGTGTCTCAGACCTGACTTGTACTCTGGAAAATTTTTGAGAACTCCTCCATGAATGAGCTAATCTTGCAGTTTCCCCATCTGCATAAATGATCGTCTCTACCGGCTGCTCACGTAGATCTTGGGCCATCTGTGCCTTTCAGGTCCATATCCAGTCCTCTTCAGCCAAGTAACAAATATTAGAATCTAATAACTTCTCTCATCTCCACCACTATCACCAGCTTCAGGCCATTGTCCTTTCTTACATAAATTACTGCAAAATATTCTTGTCTCCACGTTAGGCCTCTTACAACCACAGCCCCACAGCATCCTTTAAAATTTGTCAGATTATGTTACTTCTCTGCTCGAAACCCCCGATTTCTTCCTAGCAGCCTCAGTGTGACAGGCGGAATCCTTACCATGATCTGCAAGGCACCACTTGCTCTGCCCCCTCCTCGCCTCTGTTTCACCTACTGTTTCCCTCAGTCGTTCACTCAGCTTTCCTGTCCTCTTTGCATTTACTCAAATACACCAAGTGTTCTCCTGCCTCGGGGATTTGGCACTGTTTTTATCTTCTGCCTGGAACATTTCCCCCCAGATATTGGAATAATCTTCTCCATCACTTCTTCTTGATCTCACTCAAATATCTCCTATCATACAGGCCTTCCCTTTCAACCTTTGACAATCTCACACCCCAGAGCTGCCACTAAAGGGTTCGGAGCCCCGGGCAACTATTTTTAATAGGACCCTGTTTACATAAACAATTTGACTCACCCCAAATTGTTGTCACCATTTTAACAGCTCGACTTCATGCAATCTTATGAAAGGACTCCCGCCCTGACCAGTGGCAGTAATCTGTTTGCCAGGCCACCCTCCTAGAACTAGAACCTATGAGGCTCTGAGATGACCCCATAAATGTAAGCCCCAGGCCTCCACAGGGCATTTGCCCCACTCTGTGAAAGAGAGAAGTAGAGAATGCCCAACTTGAAAAAATGGGGACAAGGTCTCTTCAAATTTGAACACCTTAACTAGATGCTACTGCGATCCCCACCCCAAACCCCACAGAGGATGTAAAGAATTTGAAGGAAGGCACTCTAAACTGTAGGGCTCCCTAGGGTGCCTGGTCAGGCCAGGCACTCTACTCACCCACTTCTCGAGGCGGTTCTCTCTCTCTCTCTCTCACACCCCCCCCCCCGCCACAACACATGAATACTCAATGTCAAGGATTTTCTATCAACTTCTGAGACAGCGTACATATATCCACTTCATTATTAATTCTGGATCTAACCACACTGTAGTGACTTGGGGCAAGAGTCTCATCTTTTTTACTCACTGCTGTAATCCTAATGCACACAGTGCCTGGCATAGTGTTAAGTGCTCAATGCACACTGTGGAACATATAAATTAATGATTGAACACTGTCTACAGCATGTGCCTCTACGGTATACATTCCCAATATGGAAAATGATTTTACGGCATTTGTGTTGCTTTCATTGTTTACAAACAAACACCACATCTCAGATCACTTGGAGATGATCCCTTTGAGTTTGAAGTTTGCTTGGACACTTGAGGAGTTGTATATTTTTAGATGTGGGAGAAGGGGCTGTGCACTCAGAAGTGGACCTTGTTGTGCAGTGGCCAGGAAATATCATTCCTGGTGTGGAAAGAGGCAGGCGTCATGCGGGGAGAGGGGACACACTCCAGAGCGAGCTGTTTAATTTGGGTATCTGGGGAGTGAGACCTTCAGTGATAACTCTGGTTGCTAAATGGAGCAAAGCTTGTGAAATATACTTAGCCAGTGAGTTGAGCTTTCAAAGCTAGTGATAAAAGGCAGTATTTTCTCGTGTGGACTGCTTCTGTTGATCGCCTTGGGTCTGCTTCTGCCCTGACATTGGTATCTGAGGTTCCTGGGCACTGAATGAGGACACTTCTGCTTCTCAGTGCGCTCTGTCTCCTTGCCCCAAATGAGCTGACTCAGAAACAAACCAAACAGGGAGACCGCTGGCCTCCCCCCCGGCCATCGCAGCCCACACATATGACAAGGTCCAGCCCAGCGAGCTCGCTGAGTAGAAGACAAGAAACGGTGAGCTGCGAGCGGGGCGACTGAAGGGGGAAGCCCCTCTGTCCTCCCAGGCCCGCGGGGGCACTCAGTTCCTTGGTGTCCTCTCCATTCCATGGCCACTCCTTCCAAAGGTAGAAAAAAGGGCCGAGGGGCAGGGCCACCACCAAGCACAGCTGCAGGGAGAACCTCGGGCTGTTTTCTGAAGGACAGAATGCCCCGCGGAACAGGCAGGCGTCTCCTCAAGTCTTCCCCGAAGTGCAGGGCTGTGGGTGCAAGTTTCTGCTGGGTGAGCTGGCAGAGCTTGGGCAGAGGGAGCAAGGCTGCCCGTGGCTCACCCGTGGCTCCTCTCCCTGCAGGCACCGTCCAACCCGGCCGCACCCCAGCCCTGCGCCTGAGTCTCACTCTCGCAGCCAACTCTGGCCGAGCATGCATGTTGCCGTATTTTCTTCCACTATCATCTGATCCCAAACAAACTGAAGAGAAAAAATAGGAGTCAGGCGATCCATAAATGCGGGCACATGGAAATTGTGGTTGATACCCTTTCCCCATAACTCAAGGAAATATCATTAAATTTTGAGACTTTGAGAAATACCAGTACTTTAAGAGTGTGTTATTATAGGCTGTGTGCCCTGTGCTGTACTTTATATCCCGTGACTGTTCTGTAACTACCAATGTGGACTCCTTAATCCCGTCACCTTTTTCACCCAGCCCCTAAGCCCCCCCACACACCTGGTTACCACCAGTTTGTTCTCTGTATCTATGAGTCTGTTTTTGTTTTGGTTGTTCATTAGATTGCACATATAAGTGAAATTATGCGGTATTTGTCTTTCTCTGACTGACTTATTTCATGTAGCGTAATACCCTCTAGATCCACCCATGTTGTGGCAAATGCTAAGATTTCATTCATTTTCTATAACTAATGACTATGCACGGTGCCAGGTGGGTACTACACTTATTGGGTGGATCACTTTGTAAATTATATAAATGTTTAACCACTAAACTGTACACCTGGAATTAATATAAAGTAATATTGAATGCCAACAGTAATTGAAAAATTTAAAAAATATATAAAAGAATCAAGTGAAAATAAATAAATAGACAAAAGTGTGTTCCATTATAAAACAATCTTCAGGTTATTTGTAGCTGTTAAATAAAGACAGGGTCAAGCATTAACAGAAATTACATAAAGACAGGGCCAGACAACTGGAAGACCCGGGGGTGAGGCAGATTTCTCCAGCACAGGACTTCACAGAACCTCAGGAAAGCGTGTCTCCCAAAGAAGGGCTCTCGCTGGAATTGTCTTCTGAACCAACCTGACCACTGACTACAACTGGTTTCTAACAGCATCTTGCAGTTCCTATAACACAATTTGGCCAGTGTTGGCCAGAATAACAACTCAGGCAAAGTCTACATTGATTAGCATGGCATCTAATTCAACAGCAACCTAGGGACTTCTATCTCCTGTCTTTGTATAAAGTAACATTAAAGACTCTTCCAATTAGGAAGCACATAATTAAGCATCCCAAGTACTGGGCTGATGAAGGAGGAAAAACCAGAATGGCAAAAATAACCCAGAATGGCAGAAATAACCCAGAATGGCAGAAATAACCCAGCAGCAGAGGCGTAAACTAGACAACCTTGTGCTTCCTCTCCGGGAGACAGGAGCGGGCCCCGGCCGCATTGTAGTAGCCCTGCATCTGTCTGAACCACACATCATGAGTGTGCACCTGAAACTAATATAAAAATTCTTGACTGGCCACTGTGGTTACTGTGGTTGAAAAAGTGAGAAACGTGGTGAGTTTAGTGAAGAATCCTGCGCGCAGCTGAAGTTCAAAGTGGAGGAAAAGAAAGGATTAGGGCGACAGAAGCTGACAGAAGGACACACTGGTCTTCAACTCCGATCAGAGTGGGTGGATGGACAGATGAAAGAATCAAACCAAGAGAACTGTTTAAATCTTGAAGGCTTTCCTGTGTTAAATTTTATTTCTTATTATGCTTATAAGTGCATGCTTGTAAACAGCCTCTAGGCCTATGTTAATATCGAGATTGTAAATATGTTATTTTAATAATTTTACCCAAGTGAGACGAGTGGCAAGTCTGACACTCTTGGGAAGAAATCAAATCTGAAAATAGACATGATAACCCACAACACAATTAAAAGAAATATATTTAAAAGCATCTAATGCCTGGCTGGTGTGGCTCAGAGTTTGAGTGTCGACCTAGGATCCAGGAGGCCGCGGTACATTCCCTGTGAGGGCACATGCCTGGGCTGCAGGCTCGATCCCCAGTTGGGGGCGTGCGGGAGGCAGTCGATCAAAGACTCTCTCATCATTGATGTTTTTATCTCTCTGTTTCCCCCTCTCCCTTCCTCTCTCTGAAATAAATAAAGATATATATTTTTGAAAAGCACCTAACAATTCATGAACATAGGTGAATAAAATGATTCCTGAGGCTGTAGTATATTTCTTTACCTAAAACAATGTGCCTTATTTTTCATGTTGTGGATCCACTGGAATGTGGCAAAAAGTATATTAATTTCTTCTTTTTTTGTTAGATTAGTTAATTGTTACTGAGATCTAGTTAACTTCAAAAGAAGACTCTACCAAAAAACTTTTAGAACTAATAAATGAATTCAGTAGCTCTTCAGGATACAAAATCCATACACAAAAATTAGTTGAGCGCTTATGCCGTAACAACAGAGTGTCAGAAAGAAAATAAAAAACAGCAACAGCATCAATCCTATTGCCAATTCCATCAAAACGAATAAAATACTATGGATAAACTGAGTCACAGAGGGGAGAGATCTGTGCTCTTAAACCTATAAAACATAGAAGATAGAAATTTAAGAATGCACAAATAAATGGAAAGATAGTTTGTGCTCACAGATTGAAGGAATTACTACTGTTAAAATGTTCATTCTACCCAAAACAGTCTGAAGATTCAGTACAATTCCTATCAAAATTTCAATGACATTTTTTTACATAAAAAACAATCTTAAAATTTATACTTAACCACAAAAGACCTTGTGTAGCCAAAGCCATTGTGAGAAAAAACAAACCTAGAAGCCTTACATTTCCTGATTTCAAACTGTACTACAAAGTTATAGTAATCGAAGTAGTCTGGTATTGGCATAAAAACAGACACATAAACTAATGGAACAAAATAAAGAGCCCAGAACTGAACCCGTGTATATATGGTTAATTAATTTGTAAGAAAGTAGCCAATAATATGCAATGGAGGAAGGATAGTCTCATCAATAAATGGTGCTGGGAAAACTGAACAGCCACATGCAAAATAATGGACCACTGTCTCACACCACACATGAAAATTAACTCAGAATGGACTAAAGGCTTGAAAGTAAGAGCTAACACCATAAAACTCTTAAAATAAAAGGATAGGGGTAAACTCTTTGACATAGATCTTGGCAATTACTTTTTAGATTTGATATCAAAAGCAAAGGTAACATAAACATAAATAAACCAATGGGCCTACATAAAAATAAAAGCCTTCTGTGCATCCAAGGAAACGTTCAACAAAATGAAAAGGCAACCCAAAAATGATAGAAAATTTTGTAAATCATACATCTGATAGGGGTTGATACCCAAAATATATAAAGAACTCACACACACACACACACACACTGGGATGGTTTTCAACCATGAGAAAGAAGGAAATCTGTTATTTGCTGCAACACAAATGGACCTTGATGGTGTTATGCTAAGTGCAAAAACAGACAGACAGAGAAAGATAAATACTGCATGGTACCATTTATATGTGAAATCCAAAACAAAGTCACACTCATACAGAGACTTGAAAAGTGGTTACGGGGCCTAGGGCTGGGGGATGGGAAAGTGGGAAAGAAAATAGGGAGAGGTTGATAAGAGGGTACAAAGCTTCAGCTGTAAGATAAAAAGTTCTGAGGACCTCGTTTGTAACATGATGACTATATTATATAACTGAAATTTGTTGGTGAGTAAAACTTAAATGTTTTCACCAAAAATGAAAAAAAAAGATATGTAAAAGGGGGCCAGTGTCTTCATCTGCAATAACATCCCTTTAAGTCCTGTTACTCTTGATACCAGGATCAATGATCGTTCATTTCTGGAAGGTGACAGATCCCACTGCCATAGTGTAATGCCTCAATAAGCTGACAGTATGTCTAGTTCACATTTCTACCTTAGGGGGTCTAAATATTATTAGTGCAACAAGTTTATTTTTCCAAGTGCCCACAAAATATTATTAGATATATTTACCTTAGGGTCATGAGGCCTGGAGTTTAGAACATAGGGTTCTCAGAGACGATCATCTTCCCACATTTCACCACTGAGGAAAATGAGATGCTGGTACGTCCAGACCATGGGAACTGCCTTTGGCTGTGCCCTGAGTGAATGAGATGAGCTCTGTTAGTCCATCCCTCCTCTGTTCACCATGGCTGCTGGCCACGGCTGAATCCACTCTGCTTTCAGGACCGGCCCATTCCCACTGCACACACCTACTTGGGCTCCGGGAAGGAAGAGCATCAGTAACCTCATGTACTTGTTAGGCAAGGTTGGAGTTTAACCATTCCCAGGTTACCCACTCACTGCTGGATTAGGTCTTCAATGGTTTTCTGTTGCTGATCTTATTTAGGAGGTTTTTAACAGCTAGATTTCTTTATTCCTTGAGCCCCAATGCTTGGTTCTGTGGTAACATGTAATAATCTGCATTAACTAAGACACTTAGATACACACACACACAATACATATATAATCCCCACATACATGCATGCAAATCACCCAGTCACACACATATGCATGCTACACACCACACCACACACTACATCCCCCCACACACATATGCATACTACACACACATGTGACTCCCTTACAAATACATGCACATTAGACCCTACTTATACATATATGCACAGCATTTTACATATGCACATGAACACTACACATCACGCACACACAGACACACCCCACATGTGCAACCCCACATCTGTGCACCCCCTCACTCACACACATGCATACCACACAATCATACACATGCATGTCTCACACCACACTATAAGCTACATGCACACACCACCACCCACTCATGTGCATACAACACACATGGTTCCCTCAAAAACACATGTGCACCATACATGCACATACATATATTAACACTATTGCCACATATGCACATGCACACCGCCCACACTACATATTATACACATAGACACTACATGCTTTTGATCTGCAGTGATAGATCTTGAACACAGGCATTTGTCTCTTGTCAGGTAGATGCCTGACCTGTTTTTGACTATATTTACTCTGACATCTTATCCTTCTGTTCTGCTTGCTGCAGGATACTCTAATACCTGGTTGAATTTGGAGAATTCTAGGGCCTGAGCTGTACTAAATTCCAGCACTCAGGCCTTTGCTGTCCAGTCGAGCCTGCGCTGTTAGTCAGGGCTACCTTTCAGCACCTGTCCCCACGGGAGAGCTTGGTCTTTCCTTAGGTCTCGGTCCATCCCTGGCTCACTTCACCTGCTCAGTCAAGCTACGAATGCTCAACCTTGATGAAATAAAAAAATTCTGAAGTATTTAAGGGCCAATTTTTTTCTTGAAGTTGGTTGGTTCTTTCTCCAAAATTTTGTTAAATTTAATGAACCACGAAGATATAGCTAAACTAATCAAATACCACTGGTTTTCAAAGGCACTCTAAATTATTTTGTAGACCAAATTATATTTTTGCTATAAGAATAAAATTTAAACAACTGACCTTATATGTCATGTCTCTTTAAAGAAGCATGTTCCCACAGTTCACGAGTTTCCTGAAATTGAAGCATATGCCGCAAGATGAGACGCCAGGATAAAGACTGATTAGCATAGAAATCAATGCACAGAAGTGCATGTGTCCTTACGTCTCCAGCCGTTGTCAAGCAGCCTTTCCCCTGGGAAACGTAACTCAAGCAAGACTGGATATACCCCCGACGGAAAGCCAGCCCAGGCAGACGGGCTCAGCGTGGTGGCCGCGACAGGCAGTGCGGCCCTACTGCGTTTCTCAGAGCGTTGTTAGCTTTTCATTTTACGGCAGATTCTCCTTGGAGGGGAGAGCTGCGGGTAGGCCGCCCTGCACAGCGGGGAAACGGACCCGGAGCGGCATCGCTGGCCTCGCCCGCAACCACACGGAGGCTGGACGAGCTTCACGCACCGTTCAGGAGGGAGCTGGAGTCGCAGAGTGGACAGACGGACACACGCACAGTACAAGGGACTCAGCTACTCCAGTGAAAGCGGGATAAAGACTATTTCGATTATTTTTGGTCGCATTAAAAGCCCATGGTGCCAAAATGCAAACCACAGGGAGACTCTGAAGGAACCTGACTTGGGGTTATTTTGGCTTCAATAGTATAATTTAAGCCAAAATTTGTATGTCACAGTCTAGAAAACTCATCATTAAATGGTACTGCACGCCAGCCATCCATTCGAGGGACAGAAAGGGGACCGAAGGGGAGCGTGAGGGAGAAGTGTGCGAGCAGCGCTGTGCGCACACTGAGTCCCATGCAAGGCCACCCCAGCGGGTGCTGGACACTGGACAGAGAGGCCACTCAGGTGAGTGGGCGCAGCAGCAAGCGGCGGGGCACAGCAGGAAGAGCGTGAGCGGAGCGGGGAGGAGCCGGGCTGTGCTTGGCCACGCTACTAAACCCTCTCAGCTTCAGTGTCCTCATTTGTAAACGAGAAAACTGAGACCTACTTTGACACCCATTTAGAAACACAGAGACTGACAAGAGCCGACTGTGCACAAATGCGGGTTGCTTTCCTGCTTACTTTACAATTTACCTGCAACCAAAGATCTGATCACGTCACTGACAAAGTCAAACCAGGTCTGGCGTCCTTTCAATATTCTCCCTGCTCTCCAAGTTACCACAGGCCATTGTTTGTTGGGAAGAAAAAACTTTTCTTCTACCCTCTCGATGTATTGTTTGGGAGCCTGCAAATTAAACTAATAAAAGGGATTAACGGGAAAGGCACAGATTATTACAAATATTCACTTGCAGGGAAATTTGCAAAAAAGAAGTGAAAATCAAAGCAGCAGTGAGAATCTGGGACTTTCTATTTCCACAAAGGAAAGGAGACTGGGCTTCAAGGGACCTTCAGTCACAGGGAAGTGACTGGGAAACACTGGGAAACAAATGGAAGGCAAGGATTACTTCAGGAAGGTCCGTTTATGCAAAGTCATTCCCGCGTAGACTCTCCTTCTCTGGCGACAGGAGTCAGTCTTGTCCTGCTGGTGCGGGGTGGGGGGGTGGGGGAGGCGCCTTCACAAAGGGACATGCATGCTCTGCTTTAGGCAACTACGGAGAGAGCCAAGATCTTTTTCTTTATCTCTTGACTCTCGGTTGCCTTCAGATCAAAATGATCCTTATGCCGACGTGGCCTATTTTGAGGTGGCGCATTCTGATCCCCTTCACGCCTCACAGGTAAGTTACATACATAACTTACTCCATATAGTAGAGAGCTATCCAGGGAGAACTTTGTGTGAAGCTGGACTTGAAGGCATTTCTGGGTTTCTAGTTTCTGGGACGAATCTCTCAATGTGTTCAAACACAATTCAAAGGGAGCTCTTAGATCAGCTGCTCGGAATACTTGCCCAACCTAATAGAGGTTAAATGAATCTCCAGTCAGCTGTTCTTAAAGCAAAACTCAGCTGTACTTCTCTGGGACCTTGCCATACACTGATTCACTGTGTCACTATTAAGGGCTCTGGGGTTGCCCAGACCACACTAGCCCTCCTAGTAGCAGTAACTATTAATATTATTGTGGTGAGGAGTACAATCATCTATATAAATATGGAAAAAGTCTGCTATTATGGAGTTTGATTAACCCTTTCAGAACAAATAAGCTCCAGTTAGTTTAATAAGAAGTAATTTGCTGTATAAATTTTGAATGTTTACAAAATTATAAACAGTGAGAAATTGCAATTCAGACACTAAGATTCTGGGTCACAGGATCTAACCCATAAAATAACACAAAGTAGGGAGAGACTTCCAGGGGTTTGAGTTTCTCCTCAACACCCCCATTCCAGAGCCATCTTACAATCATAAAATCAACTCATGCTGACAGCATTTTCCTTCTCTCAAGGGGTTTTGTTCCTTCTGCTACTTCTAGTTCATAATGCAAGGTAATTGTTTTTTCCAGACGGTGTCATTAAAATAATATGTGGCTGCAAGTGGACCGTGGTATAAAGAACCTTCAAGCATTGTCTCTGTAATTGTGACCCATTCCCCCCTTTAGAATTCCCCTGTGTGTGTTTTTCTACCATTTCCACAGCAGGATGCATGAGAAAACAGTTATGTTTATGAAAGAATCAGTTCCGTGTGTTTTGTTGTTTAAAAAGTTGGATATTACAGGATGTCAGGCAGAGGAGGTAAGTTGCAAATTTAAAGGCTGATATACTTCCAAATAGTTTAAGTGGACTCTAAACCAACATTATATATAATGAAAATGTTACTCTCTCTTGTAACTCTTACTATTTCTGTTCCCAGCCTTTCCTCACTGAAGACCACCAACGGCAATAAATTATCCTGAACTGCAGGGTGGTTCTGTGACAATAATAAATGAAGACTAGAATGAGAACACAACACATATAAACACTTGAGGCTTGAGATTAGATCTCGGGACTTGATTTTTAGCAACATGCATGCCTGGTTTGAGTCTTCAGGCTCCAGATGTGTTTCACAGATAGGATTGCATGGGACAGATGTTGGCTGGCTTGACTGCCTCCCAGCACATCTGCCTTTTCAACCCTTCAGCTTATGCTGGCTTTCATTTCTGCCCCAGAACATCTCCAAAATCATAACTGCACTCCTTATTGTGGCTGGCACAGCTGGGTTTCAAAGACTGTTAGAGTTTTGTTTCATTTCTTAATAAACGAAACCAACAGCACCCTGCTTCAGACACACTGTCTTAATCAGTAATTAAACCCTTATTTCCTACCCAAGTCCAGTAAGGAATTGTTTTGCTATTATTTATACCTTTTCAAAAAGCAACAAATAGCGACCCTTGCCTCCCTCCAGAACTCCTTTGATTTGAAAACACAGTTGTGGGCTATAATCTGTAAAAGGCCATTCACTCTCCGCACTCCACACACCCTCCAAAAACAGTACTTCCCTCCTTGTCAGGTTCCAAACACAGGGTTAGTGTTGCCTGCAAGTCATTCTTTGTCTCTTGGAAACTTGTTTTCTTTGACTCAGTGTTCCCACTGAGCAATGAATGGCCTTAATTTCATGGAGAAAAAGGCACAGCAGGTGTCACTCATAGGACTGAACATTTCTGAATACAAAACATAAAAACAATATCTGCTACACAGAGATGAGATTGCTAAGCAGAGAGAAAGTTTCAGGTAACAAAGCATTAGACATCTGATAACAATTTGGTAATGTATTCATATCTCCTTAAGATTTAGACCAAAACATTTTAAAATTGCATTTAGATTATTATAGTCTGTCATGGATGGAATTGTGTTCCTCCAGAATTCATGTTGAAGCCTTAATGTTTGGTGAGCAGGCTGTTAAAGAGATAATTAAGGTTAAGTGAGGTCATAAGGATGAGGCCCTAATCTCGTAAGATTGGTGTCCTCATTAAAGAAGACACAAAGTAAAGGCCAAATGAGGATATAGCAAGAAGGCAGCCATTGCAAGTCACAGAGAGAGGCCTTAAGGGACCCAGCACCTTGATCTTGGACTTCCCGGCTCTCCAGTGCAGTGTGAGAAAATACATTTCTGTTATTAAACCACCCAGTCTACAGTATTTTGTTATGGAAGCCCTAACAAACTAATACATAGTTCATGTAGCTTTTAATGATTAATATTAATTCCAAACTAGTAAAAATGCCATAATGAGAAATAGACTTTCATGTTCATTGATTACTTTGTTCTTAATCTTAACAATCTTAAAATATAAAATCTACACTCGCCTCTCATGTTTCTATGTGCTGATGGAAGATGGCAATGGCAATCAAGGGTACAGTTATCTCTCATACCTTCCTGTCCCAAACTGTCACCTCCAGGTGGCTGCTCATGGACCTGACAATTCTCTATATAGAGTTGAGGTTAAGCTAAATAAGTTATGAATAAACAGGAAAATAGGTTAACAATAGAAACCCTTTGACAACAGTGCCTGGTAACTATGGAAAGCAATAAATTCCATTAAACAGATAAGCATATGATCACATAAGACAGATGTCAAAGGTCAGTACAGAGATAGTCAAAAGGGACACAGATATACTGTGTATTTCCATCAAAATGTAAATATTATACTGAACATACTTTTAATTTATCTGCCTACATCTCTTAGGTTTGGAAACAAAGACAGAAAATCTCTGGGAGCCCAGCAGTTAGGTCCTAAACAGAGGGGCAGAGGACAATGCTAGCAGCTATCACAAGGAGAGAGCTCATATTAGAGACCCCACTTCCTACTGAGACCCCTGAAAGGCTATCTGTTCCGTGGGTAAATGGAAAACAATACTCTGCTCCCCGAATAAAATTATAAGAAGTCCCTTTCCTGATCTTGGCTCTGGATAGGGAAGAGGAAAAGACAGAGAATGGTGCCTTCTCTGGCAATTCCTGACTGCACGCTTGGCCTCGTGCAGATATAAGCCTGGAAGAAATGCTGCCAAATTGGTTCTAAATAACTCTGGACAAAATTTAAGTAAATTTCAGGTTTGCAGTACCTTTAGGTGGTTTAGAGAAGTGAACCATTTTTGATAGGAGACTCCCTTAATCTGGGTCCAAAGTAATTACATATAAGTAACACATATGAGAAAATTAGCTTATGGAAAAATCAGGAGACACTGGAGGAAAAAAGATAAAGTGAGCAAACATTGGGAAAATAACTCACTGAAGAATTGGAATATAAATATTTGCAGATAATAGAATTAACAGATAAAGAATAATCATATTTCTCAAAATAAAACTTGTCAAAACTATGACAGAAGGTAGTCAGTGAGATCTGAGGAATAATCAACTAACATTTCTTGAAATAAAAATTCCAAAAGGTAAAATTAAAAACACAATGAAAACTTACAACAGGTTGCAAATGACATAGAAGATCATTAGCAAGCTGTAGTGTGTATGTGAAGGAATACTGCTGGATGCAATACAGAGAGGTTAATAATGCGAATATGGAAATAAAGCAATAACTGTTTTCAAAACAACAGTGATGAAAACAAAGCTGAAACAAAATACCAGATATCAATAGCATATCATTTCAACAGAAAGCAGAAGTTAATGATCCTGAGATAAATTTATTTTCTAGTGGGGCAGAGACAATGTTAAATTAATACAATTTATAAAGAAAAGCCTCAAAGAATAGAAAAGGGAAATACACCTGCCAAAGTAACAAAAGGAAAAGAAATGCAAATAAAATATAGCAAGCAGTTCTAAAAGGATGCCAGAGGTAAGAAATCATAGAGATGATATAAAAGAGGGGGGAAAGTGACCACAAAATACTGACAAAAATGTCATCTGTATATCTTAGACATCACATGAAATATTATTTAAAAAATGTTTCCATTATATTATAAATATGATCATCTGTGAATTTTAAAATTTCAGTATAATAAATGAATGGAAATTCAATCAAGTCAAAAATTAATCAAGATCCAAGCAGAGCCCTGCTGGGCGTGGCTCAGCGGTTGAGCATCGACCCAGGATCCAGGTGATTGGGGTTCGATTCCCGGTCAGGGCACATGCCCGGGTTGCGGGCTCGATCCCTAGTCGGGGGCGTGCAGGAGGCAGCCAATCAATGACTCTCTCATCACTGATGTTTCTATCTCTCTCTCTCTCTCCCTCTCCTTTCCTGTCTCTGAGATCAATAAAGATATATTTTAAAAAAATAATTGGGCAAAGGACCTAAATAAACACTTCCCAAAGAGGACATACAGGTGGCTAAGAGACATATGAAAAAATGCTCAAAGTCACTAATCATCAGAGATGCAAATTAAAACCACAATGAGGTGTCACCTCACGCCTGTGTGAATGGCTCCATCAACAAACCAACAAACGAGCGCTGGCGAGGGTGTGGAGAAAGGGGAGCCCTCTTCACTGCTGGTGGGAATGCAGACTGGGGCAGCCACTGTGGAGCAGTATGGAGTTTCCTCAAAAAATTATAAATGGAGCTGCCGTTTGACCCAGTGATCCCACTTCTAGGAATATATTCCAAGAATCCCGAAACACTAATCAGAAAGAACTTATGCACCCCTATGTTCGTAGCAGCGCAATCTACAATAGCTAAGACCTGGGAACAGCCCCAGTGCCCATCAGTAGCTGAGTGGGTAAAAAGCTGCGGCAGCCCTGGCCAGTGTTGGTCAGTGGTTAGGCAGTCAGCCTGTGTACCAAAGTGTTTCTGTTTGATTCCTAGTCAAGGGCAAGTACTTGGGTTGCAGGTTCACTCCCCACCCCAGATCAGGGTGGGTGCGGGAGGTAAGCAGTCGAGATGCTCTCACATTGAGCTCTCTCTCTCTCTCTCTCTCTTTGGAAAAAGTATCTTCAGGTGAGGATTAACAAAAAAAAATGTTTTTTAAAAAAAAGCTGTGGTACATTATACCATGGAATACTATGCAGCTATAAAAAATGAGGATCTCTTACCCTTTGAAAAAGCATGGAGGGACTTGGAGAGGATTATGCTAAGAGAAATAAGCCAGGCAGAGAAAGACAAGTATCATGTGATCCCACTCATATGTCAAATCTTATGAACAAAATAAATTATCAAACAGAATAGATCCAGAGATATGGGAACATGGGACAGATTGACGAATCTCAGACAGAAATGGCGAGGGAAGACTGGAGGAGATTAATCAAAGAACTTACATGCTTAACCCTCGCACACAAATGATAGTGCGGTAGGTAAAAGCCCGGGGTGGGGTCTGGAGCAGGGTGAAGGGGGTCAATGAGGAGAAAAGATTTCATCTATGATGCTTTCAACAATAAAGATAAATTTTAAAGAAAGGAACAACAACAAAAAATAATGTAGTGTCATTCTCAATGCATTATACCAGGAGACATGTTTTTTGCATTTATTTATTTATTTACTTATTTATTTATTTTTGGTTGTGTATTTTTAAATTAAATTTATTAGGGTGACATAGATGATTGGATAAAGAAGATGTACATATATACAGTGGGATACTACTCAGCCATAAGAAAAGATAAAATAGTGCCATTTGCAACAACCAGTAGACATTTTACAACAGCTTTTACCATTACTGACAATGTTAATTTTGATCACCTGGTTAAGCATGTGTCTAGTAGATAAAACAATATATATCATCTTATGTTTATTGCTATAGAATGAAGCAATACTTTAAATAATAGAATGAAATAGGAAACAATTGGTGGTAACCAGAGGGGGTGTAGGAGGCAGGAAAATGAGCGAAAGAGATTAAGAGGTACAAGCTTTCAGTTATAGAATAAATGTCATAGGGATGTAAAAATCATCAAAGGGAATATAGTCAATAATATTGCAATAATTTTTATGATGACCCACAGTAACTAGACTTCTCATGGGGGTCGCTTTGTAATGTATATAAACATCAAATCACTATGAGGTACACCTGAATCGAATAGGATATTGTATGTCAATTTAACAATACAGAATGGAATGAAAATTTTCAGTGTAAAATTTGAAAATGAAGATAAATAAGAATCTTTTGTTATTCTCAAAATAGACACCGATAGTCAGGATATTTTCTTTCAGTAATACAGATGTACCTGTAGATTTTTAGTCTTTACAGAAATAGGATCGCATTTGTGAAATCAGTTTTCTTAACCTATATGGTGAACATATTTCCAAGGAAGTAATTAAGCTTCTACACTATCCCCTGACACGTGATGATACTTCAGGTGTTTCACTTTCATCTTCATAAGATAGTACAAAACATTTAAAAGGAAAACAATTGAGACGTACTTCATGAGGCACAGAGGCACAGGGGCACAGCTATGGCTGTGTTGCTGTTTTTGGACTTACCTGTCCTCACATTGTCTCCGTCTTTCACTTGGCGTTTAATTGGATCCTCACGGAATCATTTTCTCTCCTTTCCTGACTCAGTTATTCTGGAGATGCCAATTAGTCAGTGAAAAGCATAGGAAAGATGGTAATGAGAGCAAGAGGAAACACAATATTGCCTAAACAGCTTTCAAATGAAATTCAATGGAAAAAAATCTGTATTTTTTCTTTTCTTAGTAAGACACCTGCTCATGCCTGGTGCTGTCAGGAGGACATGGGGGGTGGGATGGGGGGGGATCATGTTCCTTTCCTTCCCCTGTGATGATACCCAGAGGTTATGATGAGCACAGTGTCCAGCTTGCAACTTACTCAAATAAATAAAGAAAAACATGAGTTTCAGAGAAATTACACTAACAATAGAGTATATAGTTTGTGGGGGGAAATGGTAAATCTTAACAGCTGTTGGAATGCTTTGGTAAGCTGCTTGGTAATTTGACACCTGAGAGTCTGGCTAACAGGGAACAAAGACAAAAATAGAGTAAAATTAATCCAAATCAGAAAACAACTGGACTTTGAGGGTGGGTATAATCATGGGGGCGAAGAGGAGGCACGCCAACTGGTTAGGAATTTCCTCAGAAATACAGCACTTCTAAAGGGTAAGTGATTCAGAAGGAAAACACCATAGTCTGTAGGAAATCCATCAACCTCACCACTCACCCTGAAATCCCTGGCGAGGCTGGGAAGAGCTCCAGCCTCCTGCTGCAGGTAGAACGGGGTGTGGGCCAATTTCACTGAATCTAAATAAAAGTGTGGCCTGTCTTGGTTGATGCTTAGGTTGCTGCCTGAGTTATAAGAGAAAACAGTGAGCAACAGTCTGAGTAAAGGAGAAATCACTATTTTTACTGCTAATTGTTTTATTTTTATTTTATTTTTTTATTTTTTTTACTGCTAATTGTTTCAGCAGTTTGCTATGTGCTCATGAGAGAAAAGAACACCTTTGTCTCTTAATCTTTTTTTAAAAATATATCTTTATTGATTTCAGAAAGAGCGAAGGAAAGGGAGAGAGAGAGAGAGAGAAACATCAATGATGAGTCATTGATCAGCTGCCTTGAGCCTGCAACCCGGGCATGTGCCCTGACCGGGAATCGAACCCCGATCTCCTGGATCCCAGGTCGATGCTCAGCCGCTGAGCCACGCCCGGCCAGGTTGTCTCTTAATATTTTCATCTACAAAATAGACATGATACCACCTGACTCATCTGACCTACCAAGTCACATACAGGTCAAATGAGTCCACTCAGAAAGCTGTAGAGCCTCTTCAGAATAAATGGCATTTCAGGTGGGCAGACTCCGTTCGGAATCAGTGGCTGTACGTGGGCCGCAAGCTGCATGTTGAAGGCTAACCGCGTTCCGTGCTACTCACAGGGAGGCGCGCTAAGTCCTCTCTCCAGTCGCATGGCTACTCACTTCATCTGTTGATACGACACCTTCCCCTTGAATAACCTGCGGTCACGATGATGGTGATGACAGTAAAAAGCAAAATCTAAGTAGCGCTTGTGTGCCAAGCCCTGTCCCATACACTTTGCACATGTTAACTCAGTCAATCCTCACAATGACTCTCCTGGGTGAATGTATCATTTCCTCCGTCTTCCAGGTGAGGACCCTGAAGAGGGGACAGGCTAAATAATTTCCCCAGTTTAAACGCTTCCTGGGCAGTGAAACCAGGCCTTACGTCTAGGCAGCCTGGCGGCAGATCCCGTGCTCTTTCACACCACGTTCTAACCTAACCGGGGTGGCTTCCTTTGGGAGAGTAGACATCAATTGTTTTTAGGCCTTCAAACTGTTTTCACACCAAGGCTGGAAGGCTATGAGCTTTCCCTCTTGCACTCAGGGTATAAAATCAAATGTCTTGGTGAGGCTCTCACTCTGTCCTCTAGCCTAGTCCCTTCTCCATCTCAGACTCACAGTCCACTGTTTTCGTTTCTCTCAACAACTGTGTGTCACCTTGCCTCAGGCAGGACCTTGCCCATCACCAGCGATTCTGCTTGGCTCATTTCTACTCGTCAAGTAACTGGTAGCAAAGCATTCTGCTCCGGGAAGTACATCTCAACCCTCTCCGAAGATAATTATAGGTATCCATCCGATGAATTCCAATTGCGTCTTACTCTCTCCCCACTCCCTCTGTGTCATAACTGTCTCCCAACCTCCCGCTCTCTCCGGTTGTCTGTAAGCTCCCTGGAAGCCAAACCATGTGCTACTGTTTTTGCCCTGATATCAGCTCTGGCCTTCCGTAGAATTGCTCAGTTAGGCTTCTCAATGGGAGTTCACCGCGTGAACTTCAGGAATTCATCCAGTTCCTGAGAAATGAGAAATGTCACGCCAGATGTTGTGAGCATGTGGATGTGTACTTTTTTGGGGAAGGGTATGGGAAATAATTGCACTCTATGACTTGCTACTGGACGAGGGTGTGTCTGTAGGGGAAATGAATTTGGAGGCCCTCCAATAGCCCCTCTGCAGTACCTGTCTCCCGGAAGAAACCAGTAGCTTCCCAATGTTTTCCAGGGTCTGCTCTTCCCGTAACATTGGCGGGGTAGTAGGTCTCCAGCCCTCCCATGGCAAGCTGACCTGCTTCCCTGATCCCACGTTAAGGAATTGAGAGCTGCAGCCAGGAAACCCAAATCATAATTGTTCCTATATTAATTAAATGTTGTCATTGAGCCTGATTAGGAAATGGAATTATTTTAGTCAATCAAGTATTCTGTTTAATAGAGAGCAATACCAGGTGAGATGTGACTATGCTGTGATGGGATGGGCTTGTGTCAGTGGTCTGTGAAACTTGCTTTTCACTTTATTACTGCAATTATGTGGATTTTCAGATGTCAAAGAAGTAGCCTCTGATAAAAGACATGGTCCTGAGTGGAATTTAATCTTTGACGAGTCCTTAAGATCTCACGGAGCTTTAGGTCAGTGCTAAGAGCATTCCTTTTCATCGCTACAGCTTGCAAGTCACAGAGATTTCTGGTTGAAGGGTCAGTTTTACTTCTCTCATCCAGGCCTCATAGATGGATGTCGGGGAGAGAAGAGAAAGGTGTTTAAAATGTTATTAGAGGCTTCAAAGAGAATAAAGGGAATCTGTATTCATTGGCTCTGGTGGCTAAATTGTTTTCTGTTCTCTAACAAGTATTAACCTTCCACCCTCTTTCCGTGGCCTCAGAATGGATTCATTATTTTTTTTTAATGATAAAAGTGCTTGGACCAAGTCTTTCATTAAAAGGATAAGCCTGAGCAGGTCCTGAGCTTAAAGCCTCCAGTTTTACGAAGTAGAAAGTTAATGTTCACAGGACTTCTTATGTCCTTTGTGCTCAAGAGAAGGACAATAATATGTTAGTCATTTTTCAGTCTCATTGGGATTGGGGGAATATAGAAAATAGAAGGAAAATTTTTTAAAAAAGAGTACAGCCTGCCCTTCCAAGGCAATACGTGGGGAAACTGGAGGAACCTTAGGTCAGCCCAGCATTATCCACTTTCTCAAACACCTTGTGATTAATTCTGCACAATAAAACAAGTGTCAATTCCAAGAATAAAAATACATTTGATCAAAAACCCAAAGCTCACAAAGAGCTCAAGCTGTCTTTAATAACTTCAGACCTACCTTCCTGACTGCCTGATGGTCATCTTCAAAGGCTACTAAATTTATCAAGACACAAAAGAAATTTATCATCTTCTTTCAAATGAGAGCTTCCTCTTTTCTACATCACTTCACCTCAGTAGAAATAATTAATCCACCCATCCTTTAAGCCACTTCTAATACCTTGAATGTCACTTTATATATATATAAATTATGTATAGTACAGATTATATATCAGTCTCCCCCAAGAGACGGACTAGACTGAACCCTTTGAGAGCAAGGACTATAATTTATTTATTTTATTTTATAAATACATTTTTATTGATACTTTTGGAGATAGGAAGAGAGAGGGAGGGAGAGAGAGATAGAAACATCGATGAGAGAGAAACATCTATTGGCTGCCTCCTGCACATCCCCAACTGAGGGTCGAGCTCGAAACCTGGGCATGTGCCCTGACCAGGAATCAAACCGGCAACCTCTTGGTGCATGGGACGACCCTCAACCAACTGATCCCCACTGACTGGGCAACTATCATTTATTTTTGCATTCACAGTATTTTGGATTGTACTAAACCTTAGATAATAGTTAAAAA